>NC_083422.1:52675100-53302288 GCF_020745735.1 Hemiscyllium ocellatum
GATACATAGGCAGTGCATTTGCAATGTTAATGTGACACCTGTGTGGTGTATTTGCAATGTTAATGAGATATCTGGGCAGTGCATTTCCAATGTTCGTGAGATACCTGGGCAGTGCATTTGCAATGCTAATGAGCTATTTGGGCAGTGCATTTCCAATGTTAGTGAGTTACCTGGGTGGTGCATTTGCAATGGTAATTAGATACCTGGGTGGTGCATTTGCAATTGTATGGAGAATCTTAGGCAGTGTATTTGCAATGCTAATGAGATACATAGGCAGTGCATTTGCAATGCTAATGAGATACTTGGGCAGTGCATTTGCAATGTTAGTGAGATGCCTGGTTCGGTGTTTTTGCAACGCTCGTGAGATACCTGGGTGGTGCATTTACAATGTTAGTGAGATACCTGGGCAGTGTATTTGCAATGTTAATGAGCTACCTGGGCATGCATTTGCAATGTGAATGAGATAACTGGGCAGTGCATTTGCAATGTTAGTGAGATACCTGGATGATGCATTTGCAATGGTAGTGAGGTACATAGGCAGTACATTTGCAATGCTAATGTGATACCTGGGTTGTGCATTTGCAATGTTAGTGGAATACATATGCAGTGCATTTGCAATGCTAATGTGATACCTGAGTGGTGCATTTGCAATGTTAGTGAGATACCTGGGTGGTGCATTTGCAATGTTAATGAATACATGGGCAGTGCATTTGCAATGTTAGCGAGATACCTGGGCAGTGCTTTTGTATTGCTCATGAGATACCTGAGTGGTGCATTTGCAATGCTAATGAGATACCCGGGCAGTGCATTTGCAATGTTAGTGAGATACCTGGGCAGTGCATTTGCAATGCTAACGAGATACTTGCGCAGTGGATTTGCAACGTCTGTGAGATACCTGCGCAGTGTATTTGCAATGCTAATGAGCTACCTGGGCAGTGCATTTCCAATGTCAGTGAGTTACCTGGGTGGTGCATTTGCAATGGTAGTTAGATACCTGGGTGGTGCATTTACAATTGTATGGAGAATCTTCGGCAGTGTATTTGCATTGCTAATGAGGTACCTGGGCAGTGAATTTCCAATATTAGTGAGATGCCAGGGCAGTGCATTTGCAATGTTAGTGAGATACATGGGCAGCGCATTTGCAATGTTAGCGAGATGGATGGGCAGTGCTTTTGCAATGCTCGTGTGATACCTGGGTGGTGCATTTACAAAGATAATGAGATACCTGGGCAGTGCATTTGCAATGTTAGTGAGATACCTGGGCAGTGCTTTTGCAATGTTAGTGAGATACTTGGGAGGTGCATTTGCATTGCTGATGATATACCTGAGTGGTGCATTTGCAATGCTAATGAGGTACCTGGGCAGTGCATTTGCAATGGTAGTGAGATACCTGGGCAGTGCATTTGCATTGCTGATGACATACCTGAGTGGTGCATTTGCATTGCTAATGAGGTACCTGGGCAGTGCATTTGCAATGGTAGTGAGATACCTGGGCAGTGCATTTGCAATGCTAATGAGATACCTGGGCAGTGCATTTGCAATGCTAATGTGATATCTGGGTACGTAGCCGGTGCAGTTGCAATGTTCGTGAAATACCTGGGTGGTGCATTGGCAATGTTAGTGAGATACCTGTGCAGTGCATTTGCAATGCTAATGTGATACCCAGGTGGTACATTTGCAATATTAGTGAGATACGTGGGTAGTGCATTTGCAATGTTAGTGAGATACCTGGGTGCTGCATTTACAATGTAAATGAATACATGTGCAGTGCATTTGCAATGTTAATGAGATACCTGGGCAGTGCATTTGCAAAGTTAATGAGATACCTGGGCAGTGCATTTGCAATGCTAATGAGATACCTGGGCAGTGTATTTGCAATGTTAGTGAGGTATGTGGGCGGTGCAGTTGCGATGTTCGTGAAATACCTGGGTGGTGCATTTGCAATGTTAGTGAGATACGTGAGCAGTGCATTTGCAATGTTAGTGAGATACATGGGCAGTGCTTTTGCATTGCTCGTGAGATACCCGGGTGGTGCATTTGCAATGCTAATGAGATACCTGTGCAGGGCATTTGCAATGCTAATGTGATATCTGGGTGGTGCTTTTGCATTGTTAGTGAGATACCTGGGTGGTGCATTTGCAATGGTAGTGAGATACCTGGGTGGTGCATTTGCAATTGTAGTGAGACTATTAGGCAGTGTATTTGCAATGCTAATGAGATACATGGGCAGTGCATTTGCAATGTTAGTGAGATGCCTGGTTTGGTGTGTATGCCATGCTCGTGAGATACCTGGGTGGTGCATTTACAATGTTAGTGAGATACCTGGGCAGTGCATTTGCAATGTTAATGAGATACCTGGGCATGCATTTGTAATGCGAATGAGATAACTGGGCAGTGCATTTGCAATGTTGGTGAGATACCTGGTTCAGTGCATTTGCAATGCTAATGAGATGCCTGGGCAGTGCATTTGCAATGCTAATGAGATACCTGGGCAGTTCATTTGCAACGTTCGTGAGATACCTGGGTGATGCATTTGCAATGGTAGTGATGTACTTGGGCAGTGCAGTTGCAATGCTAATGAGATACCTGGGTGGTGCATAAGCAATGTTAGTGAGATACATAGGCAGTGCATTTGCAATGCTAACGTGATACCTGAGTGGTGCATTTGCAATGTTAGTGGAATACATAGGCAGTGCATTTGCAATGCTAATGGATACCTGGGTGGTGCATTTGCAATGTTAGTGAGATATCTGGGCAGTGCATTTGCAATGCTAATGAGATACCTGGGCAGTGCATTTGCAATGTCAGTGAGAGACCTGGGTGGTGCATTTGCAATGCTAATGAGGTACCTGGGCAGTGCATTTGCACTGTTAGTGAGATGCCAGGGCAGTGCATTTGCAATGTTAGTGAGATGCCAGGGCAGTGCATTTGCAATGTTAGTGAGATACCTGGGCAGTCCATTTGCAATGTTAGCGAGAGTACCTTGGAGGAGTATTTGCAATGTTAGTGAGATACCTGGTTCGGTGTATGTGCAATGCTCGTGAGATACCTGGGCAGTGCATTTGCAATGCTAATGAGATACCTTGGAGTGCATTTGCAATGTTAGTGACGTACGTGGGCAGTGCAGTTGCAATGTTAGTGAGATCCTTGGGCAGTGCATTTGTCATGCTAATCAGATACCTGGACGGTGCATTTGCAACGTTAGTGAGATACCTGGGTGTGCATTTGCAATGGTAGTGAGATACCTGGGCAGTGCATTTGCAATGCTAGTGAGATACCTGGGTGGTGCATTTGCAATGCTAATGAGATACCTGGGCAATGCATTTGCAATGCTAATGAGATACATGGGCAGTGCATTTGCAATGTTAGTGAGATACCTGGGCAGTGCAATTGCAATGCTAATGAGGTACCTGGTATGTACATTTGCAATGTTAGTGAGATACCTGGGTGATGCATTTGCAATGTTAGTGAGGTATGCGGGCGGTGCATTTGCAATGCTAATGTGATACCTGGGCAGTGCATTTGCAATGCTGTGAGATGCCTGGTTTGGTGTGTATGCCATGCTCGTGAGATACCTGGGTGGTGCATTTACAATGTTAGTGAGATACCTGGGTGGTGCATTTGCAATTGTAGTGAGGTATGCGGGCGGTGCATTTGCAATGCTAATGTGATACCTGGGCGGTGCATTTGCAATGTTAGTGAAATATGTGGACAGTGTATTTGCAATGCTAATGAGATACCTGGGCAGTGCATTTGCAATGTTAGTGAGATACCTGGGCAGCGCATTTGCAATGCTAATGAGATACCTGGGCAGTGCATTTGCAATGTTAGTGAGATATCTGGGTGGAGCATTTGCAATGGTAATGAGATATCTGGGCAGTGCATTTGCAATGGTCGTGAGATACCTGGGCAGTGCATTTGCAGTGCTAATGAGATACCTGGGTGGTGCATTTGCAATTGTGGTGAGATACTTGGGCAGTGTATTTGCAATGTTAGTGAGTTACTTGAGTAGTGTATCTTCAATGATCGTGAGATACATGGGCACTGCATTTGCAATGCCAAAGAGATACCTGGGCAGTGCATTTGCAATGTTAGTGAGATATCTGGGTGGAGCATTTGCAATGGTAATGAGATATCTGGGCAGTGCATTTGCAATGGTAGTGAGATACCTGGTCAGTGCATTTGCAATGCTAATGAGACACCTGGGCAGTGCATTTGCAATGTTAGTGAGATACCTGGGAGATGCATTTGCAATGGTAGTGAGGTACGTGGGTTGCACAGTTGCAATGCTAATGAGATACCTGTGTGGTGCATATGCAACGTTAGTGAGAGCAATGCTAATGTGATATCTGGGTGGTGCATTTGCAATGTTAATGAGATACCTGGGCAGTGCATTTGCAATGCTAATGAGATACCTTGGAGTGCATTTGCAATGTTAGTGACGTACGTGGGCAGTGCAGTTGCAATGTTAGTGAGATCCTTGGGCAGTGCATTTGTCATGCTAATCAGATACCTGGACGGTGCATTTGCAACGTTAGTGAGATACCTGGGTGTGCATTTGCAATGATAGTGAGATACCTGGGCAGTGCATTTGCAATGCTAGTGAGATACCTGGGTGGTGCATTTGCAATGTTAATGAGCTACCTGGGCATGCATTTGCAATGCGAATGAGATAACTGGGCAGTGCATTTGCAATGTTAGTGAGATACCTGGTTCGGTGCATTTGCAATGCTAATGAGATACCTGGGCAGTGCATTTGCAATGCTAATGATATACATGTGCAGTGCATTTGCAATGCTAATGAGATATCTGGACAGTGCATTTGCAATGTTAGTGAGATACCTGGTTCGGTGCATTTGCAATGCTAATTAGATACCTGGGTTGTGCATTTGCAATGCTAATGAGATACATGTGCAGTGCATTTGCAATGCTAATGAGATATCTGGACAGTGCATTTGCAATGTTAGTGAGATACCTGGGTGATACATTTGCAATGGTAGTGAGGTACGTGGGCGGTGCATTGCAATGCTAATTAGATACCTGGGTGGTGCATATGCAATGTTAGTGAGATACATAGGCAGTGCATTTGCAATGTTAATGTGACACCTGTGTGGTGTATTTGCAATGTTAATGAGATATCTGGGCAGTGCATTTCCAATGTTCGTGAGATACCTGGGCAGTGCATTTGCAATGCTAATGAGCTATTTGGGCAGTGCATTTCCAATGTTGGTGAGTTACCTGGGTGGTGCATTTGCAATGGTAATTAGATACCTGGGTGGTGCATTTGCAATTGTATGGAGAATCTTAGGCAGTGTATTTGCAATGCTAATGAGATACATAGGCAGTGCATTTGCAATGCTAATGAGATACTTGGGCAGTGCATTTGCAATGTTAGTGAGATGCCTGGTTCGGTGTGTTTGCAACGCTCGTGAGATACCTGGGTGGTGCATTTACAATGTTAGTGAGATACCTGGGCAGTGTATTTGCAATGTTAATGAGCTACCTGGGCATGCATTTGCAATGTGAATGAGATAACTGGGCAGTGCATTTGCAATGTTAGTGAGATACCTGGATGATGCATTTGCAATGGTAGTGAGGTACATAGGCAGTACATTTGCAATGCTAATGTGATACCTGGGTTGTGCATTTGCAATGTTAGTGGAATACATATGCAGTGCATTTGCAATGCTAATGTGATACCTGAGTGGTGCATTTGCAATGTTAGTGAGATACCTGGGTGGTGCATTTGCAATGTTAATGAATACATGGGCAGTGCATTTGCAATGTTAGCGAGATACCTGGGCAGTGCTTTTGTATTGCTCATGAGATACCTGAGTGGTGCATTTGCAATGCTAATGAGATACCCGGGCAGTGCATTTGCAATGTTAGTGAGATACCTGGGCAGTGCATTTGCAATGCTAACGAGATACTTGCGCAGTGGATTTGCAACGTCTGTGAGATACCTGCGCAGTGTATTTGCAATGCTAATGAGCTACCTGGGCAGTGCATTTCCAATGTCAGTGAGTTACCTGGGTGGTGCATTTGCAATGGTAGTTAGATACCTGGGTGGTGCATTTACAATTGTATGGAGAATCTTCGGCAGTGTATTTGCATTGCTAATGAGGTACCTGGGCAGTGAATTTCCAATATTAGTGAGATGCCAGGGCAGTGCATTTGCAATGTTAGTGAGATACATGGGCAGCGCATTTGCAATGTTAGCGAGATGGATGGGCAGTGCTTTTGCAATGCTCGTGTGATACCTGGGTGGTGCATTTACAAAGATAATGAGATACCTGGGCAGTGCATTTGCAATGTTAGTGAGATACCTGGGCAGTGCTTTTGCAATGTTAGTGAGATACTTGGGAGGTGCATTTGCATTGCTGATGATATACCTGAGTGGTGCATTTGCAATGCTAATGAGGTACCTGGGCAGTGCATTTGCAATGGTAGTGAGATACCTGGGCAGTGCATTTGCATTGCTGATGACATACCTGAGTGGTGCATTTGCATTGCTAATGAGGTACCTGGGCAGTGCATTTGCAATGGTAGTGAGATACCTGGGCAGTGCATTTGCAATGCTAATGAGATACCTGGGCAGTGCATTTGCAATGCTAATGTGATATCTGGGTACGTAGCCGGTGCAGTTGCAATGTTCGTGAAATACCTGGGTGGTGCATTGGCAATGTTAGTGAGATACCTGTGCAGTGCATTTGCAATGCTAATGTGATACCCAGGTGGTACATTTGCAATATTAGTGAGATACGTGGGTAGTGCATTTGCAATGTTAGTGAGATACCTGGGTGCTGCATTTACAATGTAAATGAATACATGTGCAGTGCATTTGCAATGTTAATGAGATACCTGGGCAGTGCATTTGCAAAGTTAATGAGATACCTGGGCAGTGCATTTGCAATGCTAATGAGATACCTGGGCAGTGTATTTGCAATGTTAGTGAGGTATGTGGGCGGTGCAGTTGCGATGTTCGTGAAATACCTGGGTGGTGCATTTGCAATGTTAGTGAGATACGTGAGCAGTGCATTTGCAATGTTAGTGAGATACATGGGCAGTGCTTTTGCATTGCTCGTGAGATACCCGGGTGGTGCATTTGCAATGCTAATGAGATACCTGTGCAGGGCATTTGCAATGCTAATGTGATATCTGGGTGGTGCTTTTGCATTGTTAGTGAGATACCTGGGTGGTGCATTTGCAATGGTAGTGAGATACCTGGGTGGTGCATTTGCAATTGTAGTGAGACTATTAGGCAGTGTATTTGCAATGCTAATGAGATACATGGGCAGTGCATTTGCAATGTTAGTGAGATGCCTGGTTTGGTGTGTATGCCATGCTCGTGAGATACCTGGGTGGTGCATTTACAATGTTAGTGAGATACCTGGGCAGTGCATTTGCAATGTTAATGAGATACCTGGGCATGCATTTGTAATGCGAATGAGATAACTGGGCAGTGCATTTGCAATGTTGGTGAGATACCTGGTTCAGTGCATTTGCAATGCTAATGAGATGCCTGGGCAGTGCATTTGCAATGCTAATGAGATACCTGGGCAGTTCATTTGCAACGTTCGTGAGATACCTGGGTGATGCATTTGCAATGGTAGTGATGTACTTGGGCAGTGCAGTTGCAATGCTAATGAGATACCTGGGTGGTGCATAAGCAATGTTAGTGAGATACATAGGCAGTGCATTTGCAATGCTAACGTGATACCTGAGTGGTGCATTTGCAATGTTAGTGGAATACATAGGCAGTGCATTTGCAATGCTAATGGATACCTGGGTGGTGCATTTGCAATGTTAGTGAGATATCTGGGCAGTGCATTTGCAATGCTAATGAGATACCTGGGCAGTGCATTTGCAATGTCAGTGAGAGACCTGGGTGGTGCATTTGCAATGCTAATGAGGTACCTGGGCAGTGCATTTGCACTGTTAGTGAGATGCCAGGGCAGTGCATTTGCAATGTTAGTGAGATGCCAGGGCAGTGCATTTGCAATGTTAGTGAGATACCTGGGCAGTCCATTTGCAATGTTAGCGAGAGTACCTTGGAGGAGTATTTGCAATGTTAGTGAGATACCTGGTTCGGTGTATGTGCAATGCTCGTGAGATACCTGGGCAGTGCATTTGCAATGCTAATGAGATACCTTGGAGTGCATTTGCAATGTTAGTGACGTACGTGGGCAGTGCAGTTGCAATGTTAGTGAGATCCTTGGGCAGTGCATTTGTCATGCTAATCAGATACCTGGACGGTGCATTTGCAACGTTAGTGAGATACCTGGGTGTGCATTTGCAATGGTAGTGAGATACCTGGGCAGTGCATTTGCAATGCTAGTGAGATACCTGGGTGGTGCATTTGCAATGCTAATGAGATACCTGGGCAATGCATTTGCAATGCTAATGAGATACATGGGCAGTGCATTTGCAATGTTAGTGAGATACCTGGGCAGTGCAATTGCAATGCTAATGAGGTACCTGGTATGTACATTTGCAATGTTAGTGAGATACCTGGGTGATGCATTTGCAATGTTAGTGAGGTATGCGGGCGGTGCATTTGCAATGCTAATGTGATACCTGGGCAGTGCATTTGCAATGCTGTGAGATGCCTGGTTTGGTGTGTATGCCATGCTCGTGAGATACCTGGGTGGTGCATTTACAATGTTAGTGAGATACCTGGGTGGTGCATTTGCAATTGTAGTGAGGTATGCGGGCGGTGCATTTGCAATGCTAATGTGATACCTGGGCGGTGCATTTGCAATGTTAGTGAAATATGTGGACAGTGTATTTGCAATGCTAATGAGATACCTGGGCAGTGCATTTGCAATGTTAGTGAGATACCTGGGCAGCGCATTTGCAATGCTAATGAGATACCTGGGCAGTGCATTTGCAATGTTAGTGAGATATCTGGGTGGAGCATTTGCAATGGTAATGAGATATCTGGGCAGTGCATTTGCAATGGTCGTGAGATACCTGGGCAGTGCATTTGCAGTGCTAATGAGATACCTGGGTGGTGCATTTGCAATTGTGGTGAGATACTTGGGCAGTGTATTTGCAATGTTAGTGAGTTACTTGAGTAGTGTATCTTCAATGATCGTGAGATACATGGGCACTGCATTTGCAATGCCAAAGAGATACCTGGGCAGTGCATTTGCAATGTTAGTGAGATATCTGGGTGGAGCATTTGCAATGGTAATGAGATATCTGGGCAGTGCATTTGCAATGGTAGTGAGATACCTGGTCAGTGCATTTGCAATGCTAATGAGACACCTGGGCAGTGCATTTGCAATGTTAGTGAGATACCTGGGAGATGCATTTGCAATGGTAGTGAGGTACGTGGGTTGCACAGTTGCAATGCTAATGAGATACCTGTGTGGTGCATATGCAACGTTAGTGAGAGCAATGCTAATGTGATATCTGGGTGGTGCATTTGCAATGTTAATGAGATACCTGGGCAGTGCATTTGCAATGCTAATGAGATACCTTGGAGTGCATTTGCAATGTTAGTGACGTACGTGGGCAGTGCAGTTGCAATGTTAGTGAGATCCTTGGGCAGTGCATTTGTCATGCTAATCAGATACCTGGACGGTGCATTTGCAACGTTAGTGAGATACCTGGGTGTGCATTTGCAATGATAGTGAGATACCTGGGCAGTGCATTTGCAATGCTAGTGAGATACCTGGGTGGTGCATTTGCAATGTTAATGAGCTACCTGGGCATGCATTTGCAATGCGAATGAGATAACTGGGCAGTGCATTTGCAATGTTAGTGAGATACCTGGTTCGGTGCATTTGCAATGCTAATGAGATACCTGGGCAGTGCATTTGCAATGCTAATGATATACATGTGCAGTGCATTTGCAATGCTAATGAGATATCTGGACAGTGCATTTGCAATGTTAGTGAGATACCTGGTTCGGTGCATTTGCAATGCTAATTAGATACCTGGGTTGTGCATTTGCAATGCTAATGAGATACATGTGCAGTGCATTTGCAATGCTAATGAGATATCTGGACAGTGCATTTGCAATGTTAGTGAGATACCTGGGTGATACATTTGCAATGGTAGTGAGGTACGTGGGCGGTGCATTGCAATGCTAATTAGATACCTGGGTGGTGCATATGCAATGTTAGTGAGATACATAGGCAGTGCATTTGCAATGTTAATGTGACACCTGTGTGGTGTATTTGCAATGTTAATGAGATATCTGGGCAGTGCATTTCCAATGTTCGTGAGATACCTGGGCAGTGCATTTGCAATGCTAATGAGCTATTTGGGCAGTGCATTTCCAATGTTGGTGAGTTACCTGGGTGGTGCATTTGCAATGGTAATTAGATACCTGGGTGGTGCATTTGCAATTGTATGGAGAATCTTAGGCAGTGTATTTGCAATGCTAATGAGATACATAGGCAGTGCATTTGCAATGCTAATGAGATACTTGGGCAGTGCATTTGCAATGTTAGTGAGATGCCTGGTTCGGTGTGTTTGCAACGCTCGTGAGATACCTGGGTGGTGCATTTACAATGTTAGTGAGATACCTGGGCAGTGTATTTGCAATGTTAATGAGCTACCTGGGCATGCATTTGCAATGTGAATGAGATAACTGGGCAGTGCATTTGCAATGTTAGTGAGATACCTGGATGATGCATTTGCAATGGTAGTGAGGTACATAGGCAGTACATTTGCAATGCTAATGTGATACCTGGGTTGTGCATTTGCAATGTTAGTGGAATACATATGCAGTGCATTTGCAATGCTAATGTGATACCTGAGTGGTGCATTTGCAATGTTAGTGAGATACCTGGGTGGTGCATTTGCAATGTTAATGAATACATGGGCAGTGCATTTGCAATGTTAGCGAGATACCTGGGCAGTGCTTTTGTATTGCTCATGAGATACCTGAGTGGTGCATTTGCAATGCTAATGAGATACCCGGGCAGTGCATTTGCAATGTTAGTGAGATACCTGGGCAGTGCATTTGCAATGCTAACGAGATACTTGCGCAGTGGATTTGCAACGTCTGTGAGATACCTGCGCAGTGTATTTGCAATGCTAATGAGCTACCTGGGCAGTGCATTTCCAATGTCAGTGAGTTACCTGGGTGGTGCATTTGCAATGGTAGTTAGATACCTGGGTGGTGCATTTACAATTGTATGGAGAATCTTCAGCAGTGTATTTGCAATGCTAATGAGGTACCTGGGCAGTGAATTTCCAATATTAGTGAGATGCCAGGGCAGTGCATTTGCAATGTTAGTGAGATACATGGGCAGCGCATTTGCAATGTTAGCGAGATGGATGGGCAGTGCTTTTGCAATGCTCGTGTGATACCTGGGTGGTGCATTTACAAAGATAATGAGATACCTGGGCAGTGCATTTGCAATGTTAGTGAGATACCTGGGCAGTGCTTTTGCAATGTTAGTGAGATACTTGGGAGGTGCATTTGCATTGCTGATGATATACCTGAGTGGTGCATTTGCAATGCTAATGAGGTACCTGGGCAGTGCATTTGCAATGGTAGTGAGATACCTGGGCAGTGCATTTGCATTGCTGATGAGATACCTGAGTGGTGCATTTGCATTGCTAATGAGGTACCTGGGCAGTGCATTTGCAATGGTAGTGAGATACCTGGGCAGTGCATTTGCAATGCTAATGAGATACCTGGGCAGTGCATTTGCAATGCTAATGTGATATCTGGGTACGTGGCCGGTGCAGTTGCAATGTTCGTGAAATACCTGGGTGGTGCATTGGCAATGTTAGTGAGATACCTGTGCAGTGCATTTGCAATGCTAATGTGATACCCAGGTGGTACATTTGCAATATTAGTGAGATACGTGGGTAGTGCATTTGCAATGTTAGTGAGATACCTGGGTGCTGCATTTACAATGTAAATGAATACATGTGCAGTGCATTTGCAATGTTAACGAGATACCTGGGCAGTGCATTTGCAAAGTTAGTGAGATACCTGGGCAGTGCATTTGCAATGCTAATGAGATACCTGGGCAGTGTATTTGCAATGTTAGTGAGGTATGTGGGCGGTGCAGTTGCGATGTTCTTGAAATTCCTGGGTGGTGCATTTGCAATGTTAGTGAGATACGTGAGCAGTGCATTTGCAATGTTAGTGAGATACATGGGCAGTGCTTTTGCATTGCTCGTGAGATACCCGGGTGGTGCATTTGCAATGCTAATGAGATACCTGTGCAGTGCATTTGCAATGCTAATGTGATATCTGGGTGGTGCTTTTGCATTGTTAGTGAGATACCTGGGTGGTGCATTTGCAATGGTAGTGAGATACCTGGGTGGTGCATTTGCAATTGTAGTGAGACTATTAGGCAGTGTATTTGCAATGCTAATGAGATACTTGGGCAGTGCATTTGCAATGTTAGTGAGATGCCTGGTTTGGTGTGTATGCCATGCTCGTGAGATACCTGGGTGGTGCATTTACAATGTTAGTGAGATACCTGGGCAGTGCATTTGCAATGTTAATGAGATACCTGGGCAGTGCATTTGCAATGCTAATGAGATACCTGGGCAGTTCATTTGCAACGTTCGTGAGATACCTGGGTGATGCATTTGCAATGGTAGTGATGTACTTGGGCAGTGCAGTTGCAATGCTAATGAGATACCTGGGTGGTGCATAAGCAATGTTAGTGAGATACATAGGCAGTGCATTTGCAATGCTAACATGATACCTGAGTGGTGCATTTGCAATGTTAGTGGAATACATAGGCAGTGCATTTGCAATGCTAATGCATACCTGGGCAGTGCATTTGCAATGCTAATGAGATACCTGGGCAGTGCATTTGCAATGTCAGTGAGAGACCTGGGTGGTGCATTTGCAATGCTAATGAGGTACCTGGGCAGTGCATTTGCACTGTTAGTGAGATGCCAGGGCAGTGCATTTGCAATGTTAGTGAGATGCCAGGGCAGTGCATTTGCAATGTTAGTGAGATACCTGGGCAGTCCATTTGCAATGTTAGCGAGAGTACCTTGGAGGAGTATTTGCAATGTTAGTGAGATACCTGGTTCGGTGTATGTGCAATGCTCGTGAGATACCTGGGCAGTGCATTTGCAATGCTAATGAGATACCTTGGAGTGCATTTGCAATGTTAGTGACGTACGTGGGCAGTGCAGTTGCAATGTTAGTGAGATGCCAGGGCAGTGCATTTGCAATGTTAGTGAGATACCTGGGCAGTCCATTTGCAATGTTAGCGAGAGTACCTTGGAGGGGTATTTGCAATGTTAGTGAGATACCTGGTTCGGTGTATGTGCAATGCTCGTGAGATACCTGGGCAGTGCATTTGCAATGCTAATGAGATACCTTGGAGTGCATTTGCAATGTTAGTGACGTACGTGGGCAGTGCAGTTGCAATGTTAGTGAGATCCTTGGGCAGTGCATTTGTCATGCTAATCAGATACCTGGACGGTGCATTTGCAACGTTAGTGAGATACCTGGGTGTGCATTTGCAATGATAGTGAGATACCTGGGCAGTGCATTTGCAATGCTAGTGAGATACCTGGGTGGTGCATTTGCAATGTTAATGAGCTACCTGGGCATGCATTTGCAATGCGAATGAGATAACTGGGCAGTGCATTTGCAATGTTAGTGAGATACCTGGTTCGGTGCATTTGCAATGCTAATGAGATACCTGGGCAGTGCATTTGCAATGCTAATGATATACATGTGCAGTGCATTTGCAATGCTAATGAGATATCTGGACAGTGCATTTGCAATGTTAGTGAGATACCTGGTTCGGTGCATTTGCAATGCTAATTAGATACCTGGGTTGTGCATTTGCAATGCTAATGAGATACATGTGCAGTGCATTTGCAATGCTAATGAGATATCTGGACAGTGCATTTGCAATGTTAGTGAGATACCTGGGTGATACATTTGCAATGGTAGTGAGGTACGTGGGCGGTGCATTGCAATGCTAATTAGATACCTGGGTGGTGCATATGCAATGTTAGTGAGATACATAGGCAGTGCATTTGCAATGTTAATGTGACACCTGTGTGGTGTATTTGCAATGTTAATGAGATATCTGGGCAGTGCATTTCCAATGTTCGTGAGATACCTGGGCAGTGCATTTGCAATGCTAATTAGCTATTTGGGCAGTGCATTTCCAATGTTAGTGAGTTACCTGGGTGGTGCATTTGCAATGGTAATTAGATACCTGGGTGGTGCATTTGCAATTGTATGGAGAATCTTAGGCAGTGTATTTGCAATGCTAATGAGATACATAGGCAGTGCATTTGCAATGCTAATGAGATACTTGGGCAGTGCATTTGCAATGTTAGTGAGATGCCTGGTTCGGTGTTTTTGCAACGCTCGTGAGATACCTGGGTGGTGCATTTACAATGTTAATGAGCTACCTGGGCATGCATTTGCAATGTGAATGAGATAACTGGGCAGTGCATTTGCAATGTTAGTGAGATACCTGGATGATGCATTTGCAATGGTAGTGAGGTACATAGGCAGTACATTTGCAATGCTAATGTGATACCTGGGTTGTGCATTTGCAATGTTAGTGGAATACATATGCAGTGCATTTGCAATGCTAATGTGATACCTGAGTGGTACATTTGCAATGTTAGTGAGATACCTGGGTGGTGCATTTGCAATGTTACTGAGATATCTGGGCAGTGCATTTGCAATGCTAATGAGATACCTGGGCAGTGCATTTGCAATGTCAGTGAGAGACCTGGGTGGTGCATTTGCAATGCTAATGAGGTACCTGGGCAGTGCATTTGCACTGTTAGTGAGATGCCAGGGCAGTGCATTTGCAATGTTAGTGAGATGCCAGGGCAGTGCATTTGCAATGTTAGTGAGATACCTGGGCAGTCCATTTGCAATGTTAGCGAGAGTACCTTGGAGGAGTATTTGCAATGTTAGTGAGATACCTGGTTCGGTGTATGTGCAATGCTCGTGAGATACCTGGGCAGTGCATTTGCAATGCTAATGAGATACCTTGGAGTGCATTTGCAATGTTAGTGACGTACGTGGGCAGTGCAGTTGCAATGTTAGTGAGATGCCAGGGCAGTGCATTTGCAATGTTAGTGAGATACCTGGGCAGTCCATTTGCAATGTTAGCGAGAGTACCTTGGAGGGGTATTTGCAATGTTAGTGAGATACCTGGTTCGGTGTATGTGCAATGCTCGTGAGATACCTGGGCAGTGCATTTGCAATGCTAATGAGATACCTTGGAGTGCATTTGCAATGTTAGTGACGTACGTGGGCAGTGCAGTTGCAATGTTAGTGAGATCCTTGGGCAGTGCATTTGTCATGCTAATCAGATACCTGGACGGTGCATTTGCAACGTTAGTGAGATACCTGGGTGTGCATTTGCAATGGTAGTGAGATACCTGGGCAGTGCATTTGCAATGCTAGTGAGATACCTGGGTGGTGCATTTGCAATGTTAATGAGCTACCTGGGCATGCATTTGCAATGCGAATGAGATAACTGGGCAGTGCATTTGCAATGTTAGTGAGATACCTGGTTCGGTGCATTTGCAATGCTAATGAGATACCTGGGCAGTGCATTTGCAATGCTAATGATATACATGTGCAGTGCATTTGCAATGCTAATGAGATATCTGGACAGTGCATTTGCAATGTTAGTGAGATACCTGGTTCGGTGCATTTGCAATGCTAATTAGATACCTGGGTTGTGCATTTGCAATGCTAATGAGATACATGTGCAGTGCATTTGCAATGCTAATGAGATATCTGGACAGTGCATTTGCAATGTTAGTGAGATACCTGGGTGATACATTTGCAATGGTAGTGAGGTACGTGGGCGGTGCATTGCAATGCTAATTAGATACCTGGGTGGTGCATATGCAATGTTAGTGAGATACATAGGCAGTGCATTTGCAATGTTAATGTGACACCTGTGTGGTGTATTTGCAATGTTAATGAGATATCTGGGCAGTGCATTTCCAATGTTCGTGAGATACCTGGGCAGTGCATTTGCAATGCTAATTAGCTATTTGGGCAGTGCATTTCCAATGTTAGTGAGTTACCTGGGTGGTGCATTTGCAATGGTAATTAGATACCTGGGTGGTGCATTTGCAATTGTATGGAGAATCTTAGGCAGTGTATTTGCAATGCTAATGAGATACATAGGCAGTGCATTTGCAATGCTAATGAGATACTTGGGCAGTGCATTTGCAATGTTAGTGAGATGCCTGGTTCGGTGTTTTTGCAACGCTCGTGAGATACCTGGGTGGTGCATTTACAATGTTAATGAGCTACCTGAGCATGCATTTGCAATGTGAATGAGATAACTGGGCAGTGCATTTGCAATGTTAGTGAGATACCTGGATGATGCATTTGCAATGGTAGTGAGGTACATAGGCAGTACATTTGCAATGCTAATGTGATACCTGGGTTGTGCATTTGCAATGTTAGTGGAATACATATGCAGTGCATTTGCAATGCTAATGTGATACCTGAGTGGTACATTTGCAATGTTAGTGAGATACCTGGGTGGTGCATTTGCAATGTTAATGAATACATGGGCAGTGCATTTGCAATGTTAGCGAGATACCTGGGCAGTGCTTTTGTATTGCTCATGAGATACCTGAGTGGTGCATTTGCAATGCTAATGAGATACCCGAGCAGTGCATTTGCAATGTTAGTGAGATACCTGGGCAGTGCATTTGCAATGCTAACGAGATACTTGCGCAGTGGATTTGCAACGTCTGTGAGATACCTGCGCAGTGCATTTGCAATGCTAATGAGCTACCTGGGCAGTGCATTTCCAATGTCAGTGAGTTACCTGGGTGGTGCATTTGCAATGGTAGTTAGATACCTGGGTGGTGCATTTACAATTGTATGGAGAATCTTCGGCAGTGTATTTGCAATGCTAATGAGGTACCTGGGCAGTGAATTTCCAATATTAGTGAGATGCCAGGGCAGTGCATTTGCAATGTTAGTGAGATACATGGGCAGCGCATTTGCAATGTTAGCGAGATGGATGGGCAGTGCTTTTGCAATGCTCGTGTGATACCTGGGTGGTGCATTTACAAAGATAATGAGATACCTGGGCAGTGCATTTGCAATGTTAGTGAGATACCTGGGCAGTGCTTTTGCAATGTTAGTGAGATACTTGGGAGGTGCATTTGCATTGCTGATGATATACCTGAGTGGTGCATTTGCAATGCTAATGAGGTACCTGGGCAGTGCATTTGCAATGGTAGTGAGATACCTGGGCAGTGCATTTGCATTGCTGATGAGATACCTGAGTGGTGCATTTGCATTGCTAATGAGATACCTGGGCAGTGCATTTGCAATGGTAGTGAGATACCTGGGCAGTGAATTTGCAATGCTAATGTGATATCTAGGTACATGGCCGGTGCAGTTGCAATGTTCGTGAAATACCTGGGTGGTGCATTGGCAATGTTAGTGAGATACCTGTGCAGTGCATTTGCAATGCTAATGTGATACCCAGGTGGTACATTTGCAATATTAGTGAGATACGTGGGTAGTGCATTTGCAATATTAGTGAGATACGTGGGTAGTGCATTTGCAATGTTAGTGAGATACCTGGGTGCTGCATTTACAATGTAAATGAATACATGTGCAGTGCATTTGCAATGTTAACGAGATACCTGGGCAGTGCATTTGCAAAGTTAGTGAGATACCTGGGCAGTGCATTTGCAATGCTAATGAGATACCTGGGCAGTGTATTTGCAATGTTAGTGAGGTATGTGGGCGGTGCAGTTGCGATGTTCGTGAAATACCTGGGTGGTGCATTTGCAATGTTAGTGAGATACGTGAGCAGTGCATTTGCAATGTTAATGAGATACATGGGCAGTGCTTTTGCATTGCTCGTGAGATACCTGGGTGGTGCATTTGCAATGCTAATGAGATACCTGTGCAGGGCATTTGCAATGCTAATGTGATATCTGGGTGGTGCTTTTGCATTGTTAGTGAGATACCTGGGTGGTGCATTTGCAATGGTAGTGAGATACCTGGGTGGTGCATTTGCAATTGTAGTGAGACTATTAGGCAGTGTATTTGCAATGCTAATGAGATACTTGGGCAGTGCATTTGCAATGTTAGTGAGATGCCTGGTTTGGTGTGTATGCCATGCTCGTGAGATACCTGGGTGGTGCATTTACAATGTTAGTGAGATACCTGGGCAGTGCATTTGCAATGTTAATGAGATACCTGGGCATGCATTTGTAATGCGAATGAGATAACTGGGCAGTGCATTTGCAATGTTGGTGAGATACCTGGTTCAGTGCATTTGCAATGCTAATGAGATGCCTGGGCAGTGCATTTGCAATGCTAATGAGATACCTGGGCAGTTCATTTGCAACGTTCGTGAGATACCTGGGTGATGCATTTGCAATGGTAGTGATGTACTTGGGCAGTGCAGTTGCAATGCTAATGAGATACCTGGGTGGTGCATAAGCAATGTTAGTGAGATACATAGGCAGTGCATTTGCAATGCTAACGTGATACCTGAGTGGTGCATTTGCAATGTTAGTGGAATACATAGGCAGTGCATTTGCAATGCTAATGGATACCTGGGTGGTGCATTTGCAATGTTAGTGAGATATCTGGGCAGTGCATTTGCAATGCTAATGAGATACCTGGGCAGTGCATTTGCAATGTCAGTGAGAGACCTGGGTGGTGCATTTGCAATGCTAATGAGGTACCTGGGCAGTGCATTTGCACTGTTAGTGAGATGCCAGGGCAGTGCATTTGCAATGTTAGTGAGATGCCAGGGCAGTGCATTTGCAATGTTAGTGAGATACCTGGGCAGTCCATTTGCAATGTTAGCGAGAGTACCTTGGAGGGATATTTGCAATGTTAGTGAGATACCTGGTTCGGTGTATGTGCAATGCTCGTGAGATACCTGGGCAGTGCATTTGCAATGCTAATGAGATACCTTGGAGTGCATTTGCAATGTTAGTGACGTACGTGGGCAGTGCAGTTGCAATGTTAGTGAGATCCTTGGGCAGTGCATTTGTCATGCTAATCAGATACCTGGGCGGTGCATTTGCAACGTTAGTGAGATACCTGGGTGTGCATTTGCAATGGTAGTGAGATACCTGGGCAGTGCATTTGCAATGCTAGTGAGATACCTGGGTGGTGCATTTGCAATGCTAATGAGATACCTGGGCAATGCATTTGCAATGCTAATGAGATACATGGGCAGTGCATTTGCAATGTTAGTGAGATACCTGGGCAGTGCAATTGCAATGCTAATGAGGTACCTGGTATGTACATTTGCAATGTTAGTGAGATACCTGGGCAATGCATTTGCAATGCTAATGAGATACCTGGGCAGTGCATTTGCAATGTTTGTGAGAGACCTGAGTGGTGCATTTGCAATTGTAGTGAGAATCTTGGTCAGTGCATTTGCAATGCTAATGAGGTACCTTGTCAGTACATTTGCAATGTTAGTGAGATACCTGGGTTGTGCATTTGCAATGCTAGTGAGATAACTGGGCAGTGTATTTGCAATGCTAATGGGATACCTGGATGGTGCATTTGCAATTTAGTGGAGTACATGAGCAGTGCATTTGCAATGTTAGCGAGATACATGGGCAGTGCTTTTGCAATGTTAGTGAGATAGCTGGGCAGTGCATTTGCAATGTTAGTTAGATAGCTGGGCAGTGCATTTGCAATGCTAATGAGATACCTGGGCAGTGCATTTGCAATGTTAGTGAGAGACCTGGGTGGTGCATTTGCAATTGTAGTGAGAATCTTGGGCAGTGCATTTGCAATGCTAATGAGGTACCTGGGCATTGCATTTGCAATGTTAGCGAGATACATGGGCAGTGCTTTTGCAATGTTAGTGAGATACCTCGGCAGTGCATTTGCAATGTTAGTGAGATAGCTGGGCAGTGCATTTGCAATGCTAATGAGATACCTGGGCAGTGCATTTGCAATGTTAGTGAGAGACCTGGGTGGTGCATTTGCAATGGTAGTGAGATACCTGGGTGGTGCATTTGCAATTGTCGTGAGATTATTAGGCAGTGTATTTGCAATGTTAATGAGATACATGGGCAGTGCATTTGCAATGCTAATGAGATACCTGGGCAGTGCATTTGCAATGTTAGCGAGATATATCGGCAGTGCTTTTGCAATGTTAGTGAGATACCTGGGCAGTGCTTTTGCAATGTTAGTGAGATAGCTGGGCAGTGCATTTGCAATGTTAGTGAGATACTTGGGATGTGCATTTGCAATGCTAATGAGATACCTGAGCAGTGCATTTGCAATGTTAGTGAGAGACTTGGCCAGTGCATTTGTAATGCTAATGAGATACCTGGGCAGTGTATTTGCAATGTTAGTGAGATACCTGGTTCTGTGCATTTGCAATACTAATGAGACACCAGGGTGGTGCATTTGCAATTTAGTGAAATACGTGGGCGTTGCATTTGCAATGTTTGCGAGATACCTGCGCAGTGCATTCGAAATGCTAATGAGATACCTGTGCAGTGCATTTGCAATGCAAATGAGCTACCTGGTCAGTGCATTTCCAATGTCAGTGAGTTACCTGGGTGGTGCATTTGCAATGGTAGTTAGATACCTGTGTGGTGCATTTACAATTGTATGGGGAATCTTGGGCAGTGTATTTGCAATGCTAATGAAATACCTGGGCTGGGCAGTTGCAATGCTAATGAGGTTCCTGGGCAGTGTATTTGCAATGCAAATGAGATACCTGGACAGTGCATTTGCAATGCTAACGAGATACCTGGGTGGTGCATTTGCAATGTAAGTGAGATACGTGCGTGGTGCATTTGCACTGCTAATGAGATACCTGGGCTGTGCAGTTGCAATGCTAATGAAGTTCTTGGGCAGTGTATTTGCAATGCTAATGAGATACCTGGGCAGTGTGTTTGCAATGCTAATGAGATACCTGGACAGTGCAATTGCAATGTTAGTGAGATAGCTGGGGGGTGCATTTGCAATGTTAGTGAGATACTTGGGATGTGCATTTGCAATGCTAATGAGGTACCTGGGCAGTGCATTTGCAATGCTAATGAGATACCTGAGCAGTGCATTTGCAATGGTAGTTAGATACCTGTGTGGTGCATTTACAATTGTATGGGGAATCTTGGGCAGTGTATTTGCAATGCTAATGAAATACCTGGGCTGGGCAGTTGCAATGCTAATGAGGTTCCTGGGCAGTGTATTTGCAATGCAAATGAGATACCTGGACAGTGCATTTGCAATGCTAACGAGATACCTGGGTGGTGCATTTGCAATGTAAGTGAGATACGTGCGTGGTGCATTTGCACTGCTAATGAGATACCTGGGCTGTGCAGTTGCAATGCTAATGAAGTTCTTGGGCAGTGTATTTGCAATGCTAATGAGATACCTGGGCAGTGTGTTTGCAATGCTAATGAGATACCTGGACAGTGCAATTGCAATGTTAGTGAGATAGCTGGGGGGTGCATTTGCAATGTTAGTGAGATACTTGGGATGTGCATTTGCAATGCTAATGAGGTACCTGGGCAGTGCATTTGCAATGCTAATGAGATACCTGAGCAGTGCATTTGCAATGTTAGTGAGAGACTTGGCCAGTGCATTTGTAATGCTAATGAGATACCTGGGCAGTGTATTTGCAATGTTAGTGAGATACCTCTGTGGTGCATTTGCAATGTTAGTGTGATACGTGGGCAGTGCATTTGCAATGCTCGTGCGATACCTGTGTGGTGCATTTACAATGATAATGAGATACCTGGGCGGTGCATTTGCAATGCTGATGAGATACCTGTGCAGTGCATTTGCAATGCTAATGTGATATCTGGGTGGTGCTTTTGCAATGTTAGTGAGATACGTGGGCAGTGCGTTTGCAATGTTAGTGAGATACCTGGGTGGTGCATTTGCAATGGTAGTGAGATACCTTGGTGGTGCATTTGCAATTGTAGTGAGAATATTAGGCAGTGTATTTGCAATGCTAATGAGATACATGGGCGATGCATTTGCAATGCTAATGAGATACCTGGGCAGTGCATTTGCAATGTTAGTGAGATACCTGGTTCGGTGTGTATGCCATGCTCGTGAGATACCTGGGTGGTGCATTTACAATGTTAGTGAGATACCTGGGCAGTGCATTTGCAATGTTAATGAGCTACCTGGGCATGCATTTGCAATGCGAATGAGATAACTGGGCAGTGCATTTGCAATGTTAGTGAGATACCTGGTTCAGTGCATTTGCAATGCTAATGAGATGCCTGTGCAGTGCATTTGCAATGCTAATGAGATACCTGGGCAGTTCATTTGCAACGTTCGTGATATACCTGGGTGGTGCATAAGCAATGTTAGTGAGATACCTGGGTTGTGCATTTGCAATGTTAGTTAGATACCTGGGCGGTGCATTTGCAATGCTGATGAGATACCTGTGCCGTGCAGTTGCAATGCTAATGTTATACCTGGGTGGTGCATTTGCAATGTTAGTGAGATACGTGGGCAGTGCATTTGCAATGTTAGTGAGATACCTCTGTGGTGCATTTGCAATGATAATGAGATACCTGTGCAGTGCGTTTGCAATGCTAATGTGATATCTGGGTGGTGCTTTTGCAATGTTAGTGAGATACGTGGGCAGTGCGTTTGCAATTGTAGTGAGAATATTAGGCAGTGCATTTGCAATGCTAATGAGATATCTGGGCGGTGCATTTGCAATGTTCGTGAAATACCTGGGCAGTGCATTTGCAATATTAGTGAGATACCTGGGAGGTGCATTTGCAATGGTAGTGAGATATCTGTGTGGTGCATTTGCAATGCTAATTAAATACCTGGGCTTCGAATTTGCAATGCTAATGTGATATCTGGGCAGTGCATTTGCAATGCTAATGAGATAACTGGGCAGTGCATTTCTAATGTTAGTGAGACACCTGGGTGGTGCATTTGCAATGGTAGTGAGATACCTGGGCAGTGCATTTGCAATGCTAATGAGATACCTGGGCAGAGCATTTGCAATGCTAATGTGATACCTGTGTGGTTCATTTGCAATGTTAGCGAGATGCATGGGCAGTGCTTTTGCAATGTTAGCGAGATACCCGGGTGGGGCATTTGCAATGTTCCTGAAATACCTGAACGGTACATTTGCAATGCTCATGGGATAACTGGGCAGTGTATTTGCAATGGTAGTGAGATACCTGGGTGGTGCATTTGCAATGGTAGTGAGATATCTGTGTGGTGCATTTGCAATGCTAATTAAATACCTGGGCTTCAAATTTGCAATGCTAATGAGATATCTGGGTAGTGCTTTTGCAATGCTAATGAGATACCTATGCAGTGCATTTGCAATGCTAATGAGGTACCTGGGCAGTGCATTTGCAATGTTAGTGAGATACGTGGGTGGTGCATTTGCAAAGCTAATGAGTTACCTGGGCAGTGCATTTGCAATGTTAGCGAGATACATGGGTGGTGCATTTGCAATGGTAGTGAGATACCTGGGCAGTGCATTTGCAATGCTAATGAAATACCTGGGCTGGGCAGTTGCAATGCTAATGAGGTTCCTGGGCAGTGTATTTGCAATGCTAATGAGATACCCGGGTGGTGCATTTGCAATGCTAATGAGATACCTGGGTGGTGCATTTGCAATGGTAGTGAGATACCTGGGCAGTGCATTTGCAATGTTAGTGAGATACGTGCGTGGTGCATTTGCAATGGTTGTGAGATACCTGGGTAGTGTATTTGCTCTGCTAATGAGATACCTGGGCTGTGCAGTTGCAATGCTAATGAGGTTCTTGGGCAGTGTATTTGCAATGCTAATGAGATACCTGGGCAGTGCATTTGCAATGCTAATGAGATACCTGGGTGGTGCATTTGCAATGGTAGTGAGATACCTGGGCAGTGCGTTTGCAATGCTAGTGAGATACCTGGACAGTGCATTTGCAATGTTAGTGAGATAGCTGCGGGGTGCATTTGCAATGTTAGTGAGATACTTGGGATGTGCATTTGCAATGCTAATGAGGTACCTGGGCAGTGCATTTGCAATGCTAATGAGATACCTGGTTCTGTGCATTTGCAATACTAATGAGACACCAGGGTGGAGCATTTGCAATTTAGTGAAATACGTGGGCGTTGCATTTGCAATGTTTGCGAGATACCTAGGCAGTGCATTCGAAATGCTGATGAGATACCTGTGCAGTGCATTTGCAATGCTAGTGTGATACCTGGGTGGTGCATTTGCAATGTTAGTGAGATACGTGGCCAGTGCATTTGCAATGTTAGTGAGATACCTCTGTGGTGCATTTGCAATGTTAGTGTGATACGTGGGCAGTGCATTTGCAATGCTCGTGCGATACCTGGGTGGTGCATTTACAATGATAATGAGATACCTGTGCAGTGCATTTGCAATGCTAATGTGATATCTGGGTGGTGCTTTTGCAATGTTAGTGAGATACGTGGGCAGTGCGTTTGCAATGGTAGTGAGATACCTGGGTGGTGTATTTGCAATGGTAGTGAGATACCTGGGTGGTGTATTTGCAATTGTAGTGAGAATATTAGGCAGTGTATTTGCAATGCTAATGAGATATCTGGGCGGTGCATTTGCAATGTTCGTGAAATACCTGGGCAGTGCATTTGCAATGTTAGTGAGATACCTGGGAGGTGCATTTGCAATGGTAGTGAGATATCTGTGTGGTGTATTTGCAATGCTAATTAAATACCTGGGCTTCGAATTTGCAATGCTAATGTGATATCTGGGCAGTGCATTTGCAATGCTAATGAGATAACTGGGCAGTGCATTTCTAATGTTAGTGAGATACCTGGGTGGTGCATTTGCAATGGTAGTGAGATACCTGGGCAGTGCATTTGCAATGCTAATGAGATACCTGGGCAGAGCATTTGCAATGCTAATGTGATACCTGTGTGGTTCATTTGCAATGTTAGCGAGATGCATGGGCAGTGCTTTTGCAATGTTAGCGAGATACCCGGGGGGTGCATTTGCAATGTTCGTGAAATACCTGGGCGGTGCATTTGCAATGCTCATGGGATAACTGGGCAGTGTATTTGCAATGTTAGTGAGATACCTGGGTGGTGCATTGCAATGGTAGTGAGATATCTGTGTGGTGCATTTTCAATGCTAATTAAATACCTGGGCAGTGAATTTGCAATGCTAATGAGATATCTGGGCGGTGCATTTGCAATGCTAATGAGATACCTGGGCAGTTCATTTGCAATGTTAATGAGATACCTGGGCATGCATTTGCAATGCTAATGAGATAACTGGACAGTGCATTTCTAATGTTAGTGAGATACCTAGGTGGTGCATTTGCAATGGTACTGAGATACCTGGGCAGTGCATTTGCATTGCAAATATGATACCTGGGTGGTGCATTTGCAATGTTAGTGAGATACCTGGGCAGTGCATTTGTAATGCTAATGAGATACCTGGGCAGTGCATTTGCAATGCTAATGTGAAACCTGTGTGGTGCATTCGTAATGTTAGCGAGATGCATGGGCAGTGCTTTTGCAATGTTAGTGAGATACCTGGGTGGTCCATTTGCAATTCTAATGAGATACCTATGCAGTGTATTTGCAATGCTAATGTGATACCTGTGTGATGCATTTGCAATGTTAGTCAGATATGTGGGCAGTGCATTTGCAATGTTAGCGAGATACCTGGGTGGCACATTTGCAATGTTCGTGAGATATCTGGTGAGTGCATTTTCAATGTTAGTGGGATAACTGGGTGGCACATTTGCAATGCTAATGAGGTACCTGGGCAGTGCATTTGCAATGCTAATGAGATACCTGAGCAGTGCATTTGCAATGTTAGTGAGAGACTTGGCCAGTGCATTTGTAATGCTAATGAGATACCAGAGCAGTGCATTTGCAATGTTAGTGAGATACCTGGGCAGTGCATTTGCAATGCTAATGAGATACCTGAGCAGTGCATTTGCAATGTTAGTGAGATACCTGGGCAGTGCATTTTCAATGCTCGTGAGATACCTGGGCGGTGCATTTGCAATGCTAATAAGATACCTGCGTGGTGCATTTGCAATGTTAGTGAGATATGTGGGCAGTGCATTTGCAATGGTCGCGAGATGCATGGGCAGTGCTTTTGCAATGTTTGTGAGATACTTGGGTGGAGCATTTGCAATGCTATTGAGATACCTAGGTGGTGCATTTGCAATGCTAATGAGGTACCTGGGCAGTGCATTTGCAATTTTTTGTGAGGTACCTGGGCAGTGCATTTGCAATGCTAATGAGATACCTGAGCAGTGCATTTGCAATGTTAGTGAGATACCTGGGCAGTGCATTTGCAATGTTAGTGAGAGACTTGGCCAGTGCATTTGTAATGCTAATGAGATACCTGAGCAGTGCATTTGCAATGTTAGTGAGATACCTGGGCAGTGCATTTGCAATGCTAATGAGATACCTGAGCAGTGCATTTGCAATGTTAGTGAGATACCTGGGCAGTGCATTTTCAATGCTCGTGAGATACCTGGGCGGTGCATTTGCAATGCTAATAAGATACCTGTGCAGTACATTTGCAATGCTAATGTGATACCTGCGTGGTGCATTTGCAATGTTAGTGAGATATGTGGGCAGTGCATTTGCAATGGTCGCGAGATGCATGGGCAGTGCTTTTGCAATGTTTGTGAGATACTTGGGTGGAGCATTTGCAATGCTATTGAGATACCTAGGTGGTGCATTTGCAATGCTAATGAGGTACCTGGGCAGTGCATTTGCAATGTTAGTGAGATACGTGTGTGGTGCATTTGCAAAGCTAATGAGGTACCTGGGCAGTGCATTTGCAATGTTAGTGAGATACGTGGGTGGTGCATTTGCAATGGTAGTGAGATACCTGGGCAGTGCATTTGCAATGCTAATGAAATACCTGGGCTGGGCAGTTGCAATGCTAATGAGGTTCCTGGGCAGTGTATTTGCAATGCAAATGAGATACCTGGACAGTGCATTTGCAATGCTAATGAGATACCTGGGTGGTGCATTTGCAATGTTAGTGAGATACGTGCGTGGTGCATTTGCAATGGTAGTGAGATACCTGGGAAGTGCATTTGCAATGTTAGTGAGATACGTGCGTGGTGCATTTCCAATGGTTGTGAGATACCTGGGCAGTGCATTTGCAATGCTAATGAAATACCTGGGCTGGGCAGTTGCAATGCTAATGAGGTTCCTGGGCAGTGTATTTGCAATGCAAATGAGATACCTGGACAGTGCATTTGCAATGCTAATGAGATACCTGGGTGGTGCATTTGCAATGTAAGTGAGATACGTGCGTGGTGCATTTGCACTGCTAATGAGATACCTGGGCTGTGCAGTTGCAATGCTAATGAAGTTCTTGGGCAGTGTATTTGCAATGCTAATGAGATACCTGGGCAGTGCATTTGCAATGCTAATGTGAAACCTGTGTGGTGCATTCGTAATGTTAGCGAGATGCATGGGCAGTGCTTTTGCAATGTTAGTGAGATACCTGGGTGGTCCATTTGCAATTCTAATGAGATACCTATGCAGTGTATTTGCAATGCTAATGTGATACCTGTGTGATGCATTTGCAATGTTAGTCAGATATGTGGGCAGTGCATTTTCAATGTTAGCGAGATACCTGGGTGGCACATTTGCAATGTTCGTGAGATGTCTGGTGAGTGCATTTTCAATGTTAGTGGGATAACTGGGTGGCACATTTGCAATGCTAATGAGGTACCTGGGCAGTGCATTTGCAATGCTAATGAGATACCTGAGCAGTGCATTTGCAATGTTAGTGAGAGACTTGGCCAGTGCATTTGTAATGCTAATGAGATACCAGAGCAGTGCATTTGCAATGTTAGTGAGATACCTGGGCAGTGCATTTGCAATGCTAATGAGATACCTGAGCAGTGCATTTGCAATGTTAGTGAGATACCTGGGCAGTGCATTTTCAATGCTCGTGAGATACCTGGGCGGTGCATTTGCAATGCTAATAAGATACCTGTGCAGTACATTTGCAATGCTAATGTGATACCTGCGTGGTGCATTTGCAATGTTAGTGAGATATGTGGGCAGTGCATTTGCAATGGTCGCGAGATGCATGGGCAGTGCTTTTGCAATGTTTGTGAGATACTTGGGTGGAGCATTTGCAATGCTATTGAGATACCTAGGTGGTGCATTTGCAATGCTAATGAGGTACCTGGGCAGTGCATTTTCAATGTTAGTGAGATACCTGGGCAGTGCATTTGCAATGCTAATGAGATACCTGAGCAGTGCATTTGCAATGTTAGTGAGATACCTGGGCAGTGCATTTGCAATGTTAGTGAGAGACTTGGCCAGTGCATTTGTAATGCTAATGAGATACCTGAGCAGTGCATTTGCAATGTTAGTGAGATACCTGGGCAGTGCATTTGCAATGCTAATGAGATACCTGAGCAGTGCATTTGCAATGTTAGTGAGATACCTGGGCAGTGCATTTTCAATGCTCGTGAGATACCTGGGCGGTGCATTTGCAATGCTAATAAGATACCTGTGCTGTACATTTGCAATGCTAATGTGATACCTGCGTGGTGCATTTGCAATGTTAGTGAGATATGTGGGCAGTGCATTTGCAATGGTCGCGAGATGCATGGGCAGTGCTTTTGCAATGTTTGTGAGATACTTGGGTGGAGCATTTGCAATGCTATTGAGATACCGAGGTGGTGCATTTGCAATGCTAATGAGGTACCTGGGCAGTGCATTTGCAATGTTAGTGAGATACGTGTGTGGTGCATTTGCAAAGCTAATGAGGTACCTGGGCAGTGCATTTGCAATGTTAGTGAGATACGTGGGTGGTGCATTTGCAATGGTAGTGAGATACCTGGGCAGTGCATTTGCAATGCTAATGAAATACCTGGGCTGGGCAGTTGCAATGCTAATGAGGTTCCTGGGCAGTGTATTTGCAATGCAAATGAGATACCTGGACAGTGCATTTGCAATGCTAATGAGATACCTGGGTGGTGCATTTGCAATGTTAGTGAGATACGTGCGTGGTGCATTTGCAATGGTATTGAGATACCTGGGAAGTGCATTTGCAATGTTAGTGAGATACGTGCGTGGTGCATTTCCAATGGTTGTGAGATACCTGGGCAGTGCATTTGCAATGCTAATGAAATACCTGGGCTGGGCAGTTGCAATGCTAATGAGGTTCCTGGGCAGTGTATTTGCAATGCAAATGAGATACCTGGACAGTGCATTTGCAATGCTAATGAGATACCTGGGTGCTGCATTTGCAATGTAAGTGAGATACGTGCGTGGTGCATTTGCACTGCTAATGAGATACCTGGGCTGTGCAGTTGCAATGCTAATGAAGTTCTTGGGCAGTGTATTTGCAATGCTAATGAGATACCTGGGCAGTGCATTTGCAATGCTAATGAGATACCAGGGCGGTGCATTTGCAATGTTAGTGAGATACCTGGGTGGTGCATTTGCAATGGTAGTGAGATACCTGGGCAGTGCGTTTGCAATGCTAGTGAGATACCTGGACAGTGCATTTGCAATGTTAGTGAGAGACTTGGCCAGTGCATTTGTAATGCTAATGAGATACCTGGGCAGTGTATTTGCAATGTTAGTGAGATACCTCTGTGGTGCATTTGCAATGTTAGTGTGATACGTGGGCAGTGCATTTGCAATGCTCGTGCGATACCTGTGTGGTGCATTTACAATGATAATGAGATACCTGGGCGGTGCATTTGCAATGCTGATGAGATACCTGTGCAGTGCATTTGCAATGCTAATGTGATATCTGGGTGGTGCTTTTGCAATGTTAGTGAGATACGTGGGCAGTGCGTTTGCAATGTTAGTGAGATACCTGGGTGGTGCATTTGCAATGGTAGTGAGATACCTTGGTGGTGCATTTGCAATTGTAGTGAGAATATTAGGCAGTGTATTTGCAATGCTAATGAAATACATGGGCGATGCATTTGCAATGCTAATGAGATACCTGGGCAGTGCATTTGCAATGTTAGTGAGATACCTGGTTCGGTGTGTATGCCATGCTCGTGAGATACCTGGGTGGTGCATTTACAATGTTAGTGAGATACCTGGGCAGTGCATTTGCAATGTTAATGAGCTACCTGGGCATGCATTTGCAATGCGAATGAGATAACTGGGCAGAGCATTTGCAATGTTAATGAGATACCTGGTTCAGTGCATTTGCAATGATAATGAGATACCTGTGCAGTGCGTTTGCAATGCTAATGTGATATCTGGGTGGTGCTTTTGCAATGTTAGTGAGATACGTGGGCAGTGCGTTTGCAATTGTAGTGAGAATATTAGGCAGTGCATTTGCAATGCTAATGAGATATCTGGGCGGTGCATTTGCAATGTTCGTGAAATACCTGGGCAGTGCATTTGCAATATTAGTGAGATACCCGGGAGGTGCATTTGCAATGGTAGTGAGATATCTGTGTGGTGCATTTGCAATGCTAATTAAATACCTGGGCTTCGAATTTGCAATGCTAATGTGATATCTGGGCAGTGCATTTGCAATGCTAATGAGATAACTGGGCAGTGCATTTCTAATGTTAGTGAGACACCTGGGTGGTGCATTTGCAATGGTAGTGAGATACCTGGGCAGTGCATTTGCAATGCTAATGAGATACCTGGGCAGAGCATTTGCAATGCTAATGTGATACCTGTGTGGTTCATTTGCAATGTTAGCGAGATGCATGGGCAGTGCTTTTGCAATGTTAGCGAGATACCCGGGTGGGGCATTTGCAATGTTCCTGAAATACCTGAACGGTACATTTGCAATGCTCATGGGATAACTGGGCAGTGTATTTGCAATGTTAGTGAGATACCTGGGTGCATTTGCAATGGTAGTGAGATATCTGTGTGGTGCATTTGCAATGCTAATTAAATACCTGGGCTTCAAATTTGCAATGCTAATGAGATATCTGGGCAGTGCTTTTGCAATGCTAATGAGATACCTATGCAGTGCATTTGCAATGCTAATGAGGTACCTGGGCAGTGCATTTGCAATGTTAGTGAGATACGTGGGTGGTGCATTTGCAAAGCTAATGAGTTACCTGGGCAGTGCATTTGCAATGTTAGCGAGATACATGGGTGGTGCATTTGCAATGGTAGTGAGATACCTGGGCAGTGCATTTGCAATGCTAATGAAATACCTGGGCTGGGCAGTTGCAATGCTAATGAGGTTCCTGGGCAGTGTATTTGCAATGCAAATGAGATACCTGGACAGTGCATTTGCAATGCTAATGAGATACCTGGGTGGTGCATTTGCAATGTAAGTGAGATACGTGCGTGGTGCATTTGCACTGCTAATGAGATACCTGGGCTGTGCAGTTGCAATGCTAATGAAGTTCTTGGGCAGTGTATTTGCAATGCTAATGAGATACCTGGGCAGTGCATTTGCAATGCTAATGTGAAACCTGTGTGGTGCATTTGCAATGTTAGTGAGATAGCTGGGGGGTGCATTTGCAATGTTAGTGAGATACTTGGGATGTGCATTTGCAATGCTAATGAGGTACCTGGGCAGTGCATTTGCAATGCTAATGAGATACCTGAGCAGTGCATTTGCAATGCTAATGAAGTTCTTGGGCAGTGTATTTGCAATGCTAATGAGATACCTGGGCAGTGCATTTGCAATGCTAATGAGATACCTGGGCAGTGCATTTGCAATGCTAATGTGAAACCTGTGTGGTGCATTTGCAATGTTAGTGAGATAGCTGGGGGGTGCATTTGCAATGTTAGTGAGATACTTGGGATGTGCATTTGCAATGCTAATGAGGTACCTGGGCAGTGCATTTGCAATGCTAATGAGATACCTGAGCAGTGCATTTGCAATGTTAGTGAGAGACTTGGCCAGTGCATTTGTAATGCTAATGAGATACCTGGGCAGTGTATTTGCAATGTTAGTGAGATACCTCTGTGGTGCATTTGCAATGTTAGTGTGATACGTGGGCAGTGCATTTGCAATGCTCGTGCGATACCTGTGTGGTGCATTTACAATGATAATGAGATACCTGGGCGGTGCATTTGCAATGCTGATGAGATACCTGTGCAGTGCATTTGCAATGCTAATGTGATATCTGGGTGGTGCTTTTGCAATGTTAGTGAGATACGTGGGCAGTGCGTTTGCAATGTTAGTGAGATACCTGGGTGGTGCATTTGCAATGGTAGTGAGATACCTTGGTGGTGCATTTGCAATTGTAGTGAGAATATTAGGCAGTGTATTTGCAATGCTAATGAGATACATGGGCGATGCATTTGCAATGCTAATGAGATACCTGGGCAGTGCATTTGCAATGTTAGTGAGATACCTGGTTCGGTGTGTATGCCATGCTCGTGAGATACCTGGGTGGTGCATTTACAATGTTAGTGAGATACCTGGGCAGTGCATTTGCAATGTTAATGAGCTACCTGGGCATGCATTTGCAATGCGAATGAGATAACTGGGCAGTGCATTTGCAATGTTAGTGAGATACCTGGTTCAGTGCATTTGCAATGCTAATGAGATGCCTGTGCAGTGCATTTGCAATGCTAATGAGATACCTGGGCAGTTCATTTGCAACGTTCGTGATATACCTGGGTGGTGCATAAGCAATGTTAGTGAGATACCTGGGTGGTGCATTTGCAATGTTAGTTAGATACCTGGGCGGTGCATTTGCAATGTTGATGAGATACCTGTGCCGTGCAGTTGCAATGCTAATGTTATACCTCTGTGGTGCATTTGCAATGATAATGAGATACCTGTGCAGTGCGTTTGCAATGCTAATGTGATATCTGGGTGGTGCTTTTGCAATGTTAGTGAGATACGTGGGCAGTGCGTTTGCAATTGTAGTGAGAATATTAGGCAGTGCATTTGCAATGCTAATGAGATATCTGGGCGGTGCATTTGCAATGTTCGTGAAATACCTGGGCAGTGCATTTGCAATATTAGTGAGATACCTGGGAGGTGCATTTGCAATGGTAGTGAGATATCTGTGTGGTGCATTTGCAATGCTAATTAAATACCTGGGCTTCGAATTTGCAATGCTAATGTGATATCTGGGCAGTGCATTTGCAATGCTAATGAGATAACTGGGCAGTGCATTTCTAATGTTAGTGAGACACCTGGGTGGTGCATTTGCAATGGTAGTGAGATACCTGGGCAGTGCATTTGCAATGCTAATGAGATACCTGGGCAGAGCATTTGCAATGCTAATGTGATACCTGTGTGGTTCATTTGCAATGTTAGCGAGATGCATGGGCAGTGCTTTTGCAATGTTAGCGAGATACCCGGGTGGGGCATTTGCAATGTTCCTGAAATACCTGAACGGTACATTTGCAATGCTCATGGGATAACTGGGCAGTGTATTTGCAATGTTAGTGAGATACCTGGGTGCATTTGCAATGGTAGTGAGATATCTGTGTGGTGCATTTGCAATGCTAATTAAATACCTGGGCTTCAAATTTGCAATGCTAATGAGATATCTGGGCAGTGCTTTTGCAATGCTAATGAGATACCTGGGTGGTGCATTTGCAATGTTAGTGAGATACGTGCGTGGTGCATTTGCAATGGTAGTGAGATACCTGGGAAGTGCATTTGCAATGTTAGTGAGATACGTGCGTGGTGCATTTCCAATGGTTGTGAGATACCTGGGCAGTGCATTTGCACTGCTAATGAGATACCTGGGCTGTGCAGTTGCAATGCTAATGAAGTTCTTGGGCAGTGTATTTGCAATGCTAATGAGATACCTGGGCAGTGCATTTGCAATGCTAATGAGATGCCCGGGCGGTGCATTTGCAATGTTAGTGAGATACCTGGGTGGTGCATTTGCAATGGTAGTGAGATACCTGGGCAGTGCGTTTGCAATGCTAGTGAGATACCTGGACAGTGCATTTGCAATGTTAGTGAGATAGCTGGGGGGTGCATTTGCAATGTTAGTGAGATACTTGGGATGTGCATTTGCAATGCTAATGAGGTACCTGGGCAGTGCATTTGCAATGCTAATGAGGTACCTGGGCAGTGCATTTGCAATGCTAATGAGATACCTGAGCAGTGTATTTGCAATGTTAGTGAGATACCTCTGTGGTGCATTTGCAATGTTAGTGTGATACGTGGGCAGTGCATTTGCAATGCTCGTGCGATACCTGTGTGGTGCATTTACAATGATAATGAGATACCTGGGCGGTGCATTTGCAATGCTGATGAGATACCTGTGCAGTGCATTTGCAATGCTAATGTGATATCTGGGTGGTGCTTTTGCAATGTTAGTGAGATACGTGGGCAGTGCGTTTGCAATGTTAGTGAGATACCTGGGTGGTGCATTTGCAATGGTAGTGAGATACCTTGGTGGTGCATTTGCAATTGTAGTGAGAATATTAGGCAGTGTATTTGCAATGCTAATGAGATACATGGGCGATGCATTTGCAATGCTAATGAGATACCTGGGCAGTGCATTTGCAATGTTAGTGAGGTACCTGGTTCGGTGTGTATGCCATGCTCGTGAGATACCTGGGTGGTGCATTTACAATGTTAGTGAGATACCTGGGCAGTGCATTTGCAATGTTAATGAGCTACCTGGGCATGCATTTGCAATGCGAATGAGATAACTGGGCAGAGCATTTGCAATGTTAATGAGATACCTGGTTCAGTGCATTTGCAATGCTAATGAGATGCCTGTGCAGTGCATTTGCAATGCTAATGAGATACCTGGGCAGTTCATTTGCAACGTTCGTGATATACCTGGGTGGTGCATAAGCAATGTTAGTGAGATACCTGGGTGGTGCATTTGCAATGTTAGTTAGATACCTGGGCGGTGCATTTGCAATGCTGATGAGATACCTGTGCCGTGCAGTTGCAATGCTAATGTTATACTTGGGTGGTGCATTTGCAATGTTAGTGAGATACGTGGGCAGTGCATTTGCAATGTTAGTGAGATACCTCTGTGGTGCATTTGCAATGATAATGAGATACCTGTGCAGTGCGTTTGCAATGCTAATGGGATATCTGGGTGGTGCTTTTGCAATGTTAGTGAGATACGTGGGCAGTGCGTTTGCAATTGTAGTGAGAATATTAGGCAGTGCATTTGCAATGCTAATGAGATATCTGGGCGGTGCATTTGCAATGTTCGTGAAATACCTGGGCAGTGCATTTGCAATATTAGTGAGATACCCGGGAGGTGCATTTGCAATGGTAGTGAGATATCTGTGTGGTGCATTTGCAATGCTAATTAAATACCTGGGCTTCGAATTTGCAATGCTAATGTGATATCTGGGCAGTGCATTTGCAATGCTAATGAGATAACTGGGCAGTGCATTTCTAATGTTAGTGAGACACCTGGGTGGTGCATTTGCAATGGTAGTGAGATACCTGGGCAGTGCATTTGCAATGCTAATGAGATACCTGGGCAGAGCATTTGCAATGCTAATGTGATACCTGTGTGGTTCATTTGCAATGTTAGCGAGATGCATGGGCAGTGCTTTTGCAATGTTAGCGAGATACCCGGGTGGGGCATTTGCAATGTTCCTGAAATACCTGAACGGTACATTTGCAATGCTCATGGGATAACTGGGCAGTGTATTTGCAATGTTAGTGAGATACCTGGGTGCATTTGCAATGGTAGTGAGATATCTGTGTGGTGCATTTGCAATGCTAATTAAATACCTGGGCTTCAAATTTGCAATGCTAATGAGATATCTGGGCAGTGCTTTTGCAATGCTAATGAGATACCTATGCAGTGCATTTGCAATGCTAATGAGGTACCTGGGCAGTGCATTTGCAATGTTAGTGAGATACGTGGGTGGTGCATTTGCAAAGCTAATGAGTTACCTGGGCAGTGCATTTGCAATGTTAGCGAGATACATGGGTGGTGCATTTGCAATGGTAGTGAGATACCTGGGCAGTGCATTTGCAATGCTAATGAAATACCTGGGCTGGGCAGTTGCAATGCTAATGAGGTTCCTGGGCAGTGTATTTGCAATGCAAATGAGATACCTGGACAGTGCATTTGCAATGCTAATGAGATACCTGGGTGGTGCATTTGCAATGTAAGTGAGATACGTGCGTGGTGCATTTGCACTGCTAATGAGATACCTGGGCTGTGCAGTTGCAATGCTAATGAAGTTCTTGGGCAGTGTATTTGCAATGCTAATGAGATACCTGGGCAGTGTGTTTGCAATGCTAATGAGATACCTGGACAGTGCATTTGCAATGTTAGTGAGATAGCTGGGGGGTGCATTTGCAATGTTAGTGAGATACTTGGGATGTGCATTTGCAATGCTAATGAGGTACCTGGGCAGTGCATTTGCAATGCTAATGAGATACCTGAGCAGTGCATTTGCAATGTTAGTGAGAGACTTGGCCAGTGCATTTGTAATGCTAATGAGATACCTGGGCAGTGTATTTGCAATGTTAGTGAGATACCTCTGTGGTGCATTTGCAATGTTAGTGTGATACGTGGGCAGTGCATTTGCAATGCTCGTGCGATACCTGTGTGGTGCATTTACAATGATAATGAGATACCTGGGCGGTGCATTTGCAATGCTGATGAGATACCTGTGCAGTGCATTTGCAATGCTAATGTGATATCTGGGTGGTGCTTTTGCAATGTTAGTGAGATACGTGGGCAGTGCGTTTGCAATGTTAGTGAGATACCTGGGTGGTGCATTTGCAATGGTAGTGAGATACCTTGGTGGTGCATTTGCAATTGCAGTGAGAATATTAGGCAGTGTATTTGCAATGCTAATGAGATACATGGGCGATGCATTTGCAATGCTAATGAGATACCTGGGCAGTGCATTTGCAATGTTAGTGAGATACCTGGTTCGGTGTGTATGCCATGCTCGTGAGATACCTGGGTGGTGCATTTACAATGTTAGTGAGATACCTGGGCAGTGCATTTGCAATGTTAATGAGCTACCTGGGCATGCATTTGCAATGCGAATGAGATAACTGGGCAGTGCATTTGCAATGTTAGTGAGATACCTGGTTCAGTGCATTTGCAATGCTAATGAGATGCCTGTGCAGTGCATTTGCAATGCTAATGAGATACCTGGGCAGTTCATTTGCAACGTTCGTGATATACCTGGGTGGTGCATAAGCAATGTTAGTGAGATACCTGGGTGGTGCATTTGCAATGTTAGTTAGATACCTGGGCGGTGCATTTGCAATGTTGATGAGATACCTGTGCCGTGCAGTTGCAATGCTAATGTTATACCTCTGTGGTGCATTTGCAATGATAATGAGATACCTGTGCAGTGCGTTTGCAATGCTAATGTGATATCTGGGTGGTGCTTTTGCAATGTTAGTGAGATACGTGGGCAGTGCGTTTGCAATTGTAGTGAGAATATTAGGCAGTGCATTTGCAATGCTAATGAGATATCTGGGCGGTGCATTTGCAATGTTCGTGAAATACCTGGGCAGTGCATTTGCAATATTAGTGAGATACCTGGGAGGTGCATTTGCAATGGTAGTGAGATATCTGTGTGGTGCATTTGCAATGCTAATTAAATACCTGGGCTTCGAATTTGCAATGCTAATGTGATATCTTGGCAGTGCATTTGCAATGCTAATGAGATAACTGGGCAGTGCATTTCTAATGTTAGTGAGACACCTGGGTGGTGCATTTGCAATGGTAGTGAGATACCTGGGCAGTGCATTTGCAATGCTAATGAGATACCTGGGCAGAGCATTTGCAATGCTAATGTGATACCTGTGTGGTTCATTTGCAATGTTAGCGAGATGCATGGGCAGTGCTTTTGCAATGTTAGCGAGATACCCGGGTGGGGCATTTGCAATGTTCCTGAAATACCTGAACGGTACATTTGCAATGCTCATGGGATAACTGGGCAGTGTATTTGCAATGGTAGTGAGATACCTGGGTGGTGCATTTGCAATGGTAGTGAGATATCTGTGTGGTGCATTTGCAATGCTAATTAAATACCTGGGCTTCAAATTTGCAATGCTAATGAGATATCTGGGCAGTGCTTTTGCAATGCTAATGAGATACCTGGGTGGTGCATTTGCAATGTTAGTGAGATACGTGCGTGGTGCATTTGGAATGGTAGTGAGATACCTGGGAAGTGCATTTGCAATGTTAGTGAGATACGTGCGTGGTGCATTTCCAATGGTTGTGAGATACCTGGGCAGTGCATTTGCACTGCTAATGAGATACCTGGGCTGTGCAGTTGCAATGCTAATGAAGTTCTTGGGCAGTGTATTTGCAATGCTAATGAGATACCTGGGCAGTGCATTTGCAATGCTAATGAGATGCCCGGGCGGTGCATTTGCAATGTTAGTGAGATACCTGGGTGGTGCATTTGCAATGGTAGTGAGATACCTGGGCAGTGCGTTTGCAATGCTAGTGAGATACCTGGACAGTGCATTTGCAATGTTAGTGAGATAGCTGGGGGGTGCATTTGCAATGTTAGTGAGATACTTGGGATGTGCATTTGCAATGCTAATGAGGTACCTGGGCAGTGCATTTGCAATGCTAATGAGGTACCTGGGCAGTGCATTTGCAATGCTAATGAGATACCTGAGCAGTGTATTTGCAATGTTAGTGAGATACCTCTGTGGTGCATTTGCAATGTTAGTGTGATACGTGGGCAGTGCATTTGCAATGCTCGTGCGATACCTGTGTGGTGCATTTACAATGATAATGAGATACCTGGGTGGTGCATTTGCAATGCTGATGAGATACCTGTGCAGTGCATTTGCAATGCTAATGTGATATCTGGGTGGTGCTTTTGCAATGTTAGTGAGATACGTGGGCAGTGCGTTTGCAATGTTAGTGAGATACCTGGGTGGTGCATTTGCAATGGTAGTGAGATACCTTGGTGGTGCATTTGCAATTGTAGTGAGAATATTAGGCAGTGTATTTGCAATGCTAATGAGATACATGGGCGATGCATTTGCAATGCTAATGAGATACCTGGGCAGTGCATTTGCAATGTTAGTGAGATACCTGGTTCGGTGTGTATGCCATGCTCGTGAGATACCTGGGTGGTGCATTTACAATGTTAGTGAGATACCTGGGCAGTGCATTTGCAATGTTAATGAGCTACCTGGGCATGCATTTGCAATGCGAATGAGATAACTGGGCAGAGCATTTGCAATGTTAATGAGATACCTGGTTCAGTGCATTTGCAATGCTAATGAGATGCCTGTGCAGTGCATTTGCAATGCTAATGAGATACCTGGGCAGTTCATTTGCAACGTTCGTGATATACCTGGGTGGTGCATAAGCAATGTTAGTGAGATACCTGGGTGGTGCATTTGCAATGTTAGTTAGATACCTGGGCGGTGCATTTGCAATGCTGATGAGATACCTGTGCCGTGCAGTTGCAATGCTAATGTTATACTTGGGTGGTGCATTTGCAATGTTAGTGAGATACGTGGGCAGTGCATTTGCAATGTTAGTGAGATACCTCTGTGGTGCATTTGCAATGATAATGAGATACCTGTGCAGTGCGTTTGCAATGCTAATGGGATATCTGGGTGGTGCTTTTGCAATGTTAGTGAGATACGTGGGCAGTGCGTTTGCAATTGTAGTGAGAATATTAGGCAGTGCATTTGCAATGCTAATGAGATATCTGGGCGGTGCATTTGCAATGTTCGTGAAATACCTGGGCAGTGCATTTGCAATATTAGTGAGATACCCGGGAGGTGCATTTGCAATGGTAGTGAGATATCTGTGTGGTGCATTTGCAATGCTAATTAAATACCTGGGCTTCGAATTTGCAATGCTAATGTGATATCTGGGCAGTGCATTTGCAATGCTAATGAGATAACTGGGCAGTGCATTTCTAATGTTAGTGAGACACCTGGGTGGTGCATTTGCAATGGTAGTGAGATACCTGGGCAGTGCATTTGCAATGCTAATGAGATACCTGGGCAGAGCATTTGCAATGCTAATGTGATACCTGTGTGGTTCATTTGCAATGTTAGCGAGATGCATGGGCAGTGCTTTTGCAATGTTAGCGAGATACCCGGGTGGGGCATTTGCAATGTTCCTGAAATACCTGAACGGTACATTTGCAATGCTCATGGGATAACTGGGCAGTGTATTTGCAATGTTAGTGAGATACCTGGGTGCATTTGCAATGGTAGTGAGATATCTGTGTGGTGCATTTGCAATGCTAATTAAATACCTGGGCTTCAAATTTGCAATGCTAATGACATATCTGGGCAGTGCTTTTGCAATGCTAATGAGATACCTATGCAGTGCATTTGCAATGCTAATGAGGTACCTGGGCAGTGCATTTGCAATGTTAGTGAGATACGTGGGTGGTGCATTTGCAAAGCTAATGAGTTACCTGGGCAGTGCATTTGCAATGTTAGCGAGATACATGGGTGGTGCATTTGCAATGGTAGTGAGATACCTGGGCAGTGCATTTGCAATGCTAATGAAATACCTGGGCTGGGCAGTTGCAATGCTAATGAGGTTCCTGGGCAGTGTATTTGCAATGCAAATGAGATACCTGGACAGTGCATTTGCAATGCTAATGAGATACCTGGGTGGTGCATTTGCAATGTAAGTGAGATACGTGCGTGGTGCATTTGCACTGCTAATGAGATACCTGGGCTGTGCAGCTGCAATGCTAATGAAGTTCTTGGGCAGTGTATTTGCAATGCTAATGAGATACCTGGGCAGTGTGTTTGCAATGCTAATGAGATACCTGGACAGTGCATTTGCAATGTTAGTGAGATAGCTGGGGGGTGCATTTGCAATGTTAGTGAGATACTTGGGATGTGCATTTGCAATGCTAATGAGGTACCTGGGCAGTGCATTTGCAATGCTAATGAGATACCTGAGCAGTGCATTTGCAATGTTAGTGAGAGACTTGGCCAGTGCATTTGTAATGCTAATGAGATACCTGGGCAGTGTATTTGCAATGTTAGTGAGATACCTCTGTGGTGCATTTGCAATGTTAGTGTGATACGTGGGCAGTGCATTTGCAATACTCGTGCGATACCTGTGTGGTGCATTTACAATGATAATGAGATACCTGGGCGGTGCATTTGCAATGCTGATGAGATACCTGTGCAGTGCATTTGCAATGCTAATGTGATATCTGGGTGGTGCTTTTGCAATGTTAGTGAGATACGTGGGCAGTGCGTTTGCAATGTTAGTGAGATACCTGGGTGGTGCATTTGCAATGGTAGTGAGATACCTTGGTGGTGCATTTGCAATTGTAGTGAGAATATTAGGCAGTGTATTTGCAATGCTAATGAGATACATGGGCGATGCATTTGCAATGCTAATGAGATACCTGGACAGTGCATTTGCAATGTTAGTGAGATAGCTGGGGGGTGCATTTGCAATGTTAGTGAGATACTTGGGATGTGCATTTGCAATGCTAATGAGGTACCTGGGCAGTGCATTTGCAATGCTAATGAGATACCTGAGCAGTGCATTTGCAATGTTAGTGAGAGACTTGGCCAGTGCATTTGTAATGCTAATGAGATACCTGGGCAGTGTATTTGCAATGTTAGTGAGATACCTCTGTGGTGCATTTGCAATGTTAGTGTGATACGTGGGCAGTGCATTTGCAATGCTCGTGCGATACCTGTGTGGTGCATTTACAATGATAATGAGATACCTGGGCGGTGCATTTGCAATGCTGATGAGATACCTGTGCAGTGCATTTGCAATGCTAATGTGATATCTGGGTGGTGCTTTTGCAATGTTAGTGAGATACGTGGGCAGTGCGTTTGCAATGTTAGTGAGATACCTGGGTGGTGCATTTGCAATGGTAGTGAGATACCTTGGTGGTGCATTTGCAATTGTAGTGAGAATATTAGGCAGTGTATTTGCAATGCTAATGAGATACATGGGCGATGCATTTGCAATGCTAATGAGATACCTGGGCAGTGCATTTGCAATGTTAGTGAGATACCTGGTTCGGTGTGTATGCCATGCTCGTGAGATACTTGGGTGGTGCATTTACAATGTTAGTGAGATACCTGGGCAGTGCATTTGCAATGTTAATGAGCTACCTGGGCATGCATTTGCAATGCGAATGAGATAACTGGGCAGTGCATTTGCAATGTTAGTGAGATACCTGGTTCAGTGCATTTGCAATGCTAATGAGATGCCTGTGCAGTGCATTTGCAATGCTAATGAGATACCTGGGCAGTTCATTTGCAACGTTCGTGATATACCTGGGTGGTGCATAAGCAATGTTAGTGAGATACCTGGGTGGTGCATTTGCAATGTTAGTTAGATACCTGGGCGGTGCATTTGCAATGTTGATGAGATACCTGTGCCGTGCAGTTGCAATGCTAATGTTATACCTCTGTGGTGCATTTGCAATGATAATGAGATACCTGTGCAGTGCGTTTGCAATGCTAATGTGATATCTGGGTGGTGCTTTTGCAATGTTAGTGAGATACGTGGGCAGTGCGTTTGCAATTTTAGTGAGAATATTAGGCAGTGCATTTGCAATGCTAATGAGATATCTGGGCGGTGCATTTGCAATGTTCGTGAAATACCTGGGCAGTGCATTTGCAATATTAGTGAGATACCTGGGAGGTGCATTTGCAATGGTAGTGAGATATCTGTGTGGTGCATTTGCAATGCTAATTAAATACCTGGGCTTCGAATTTGCAATGCTAATGTGATATCTGGGCAGTGCATTTGCAATGCTAATGAGATAACTGGGCAGTGCATTTCTAATGTTAGTGAGACACCTGGGTGGTGCATTTGCAATGGTAGTAAGATACCTGGGCAGTGCATTTGCAATGCTAATGAGATACCTGGGCAGAGCATTTGCAATGCTAATGTGATACCTGTGTGGTTCATTTGCAATGTTAGCGAGATGCATGGGCAGTGCTTTTGCAATGTTAGCGAGATACCCGGGTGGGGCATTTGCAATGTTCCTGAAATACCTGAACGGTACATTTGCAATGCTCATGGGATAACTGGGCAGTGTATTTGCAATGGTAGTGAGATACCTGGGTGGTGCATTTGCAATGGTAGTGAGATATCTGTGTGGTGCATTTGCAATGCTAATTAAATACCTGGGCTTCAAATTTGCAATGCTAATGAGATATCTGGGTAGTGCTTTTGCAATGCTAATGAGATACCTATGCAGTGCATTTGCAATGCTAATGAGGTACCTGGGCAGTGCATTTGCAATGTTAGTGAGATACGTGGGTGGTGCATTTGCAAAGCTAATGAGTTACCTGGGCAGTGCATTTGCAATGTTAGCGAGATACATGGGTGGTGCATTTGCAATGGTAGTGAGATACCTGGGCAGTGCATTTGCAATGCTAATGAAATACCTGGGCTGGGCAGTTGCAATGCTAATGAGGTTCCTGGGCAGTGTATTTGCAATGCTAATGAGATACCCGGGTGGTGCATTTGCAATGCTAATGAGATACCTGGGTGGTGCATTTGCAATGGTAGTGAGATACCTGGGCAGTGCATTTGCAATGTTAGTGAGATACGTGCGTGGTGCATTTGCAATGGTTGTGAGATACCTGGGTAGTGTATTTGCTCTGCTAATGAGATACCTGGGCTGTGCAGTTGCAATGCTAATGAGGTTCTTGGGCAGTGTATTTGCAATGCTAATGAGATACCTGGGCAGTGCATTTGCAATGCTAATGAGATACCTGGGTGGTGCATTTGCAATGGTAGTGAGATACCTGGGTGGTGCATTTTCAATGGTAGTGAGATACCTGGGCAGTGCGTTTGCAATGCTAGTGAGATACCTGGACAGTGCATTTGCAATGTTAGTGAGATAGCTGCGGGGTGCATTTGCAATGTTAGTGAGATACTTGGGATGTGCATTTGCAATGCTAATGAGGTACCTGGGCAGTGCATTTGCAATGCTAATGAGATACCTGGTTCTGTGCATTTGCAATACTAATGAGACACCAGGGTGGAGCATTTGCAATTTAGTGAAATACGTGGGCGTTGCATTTGCAATGTTTGCGAGATACCTAGGCAGTGCATTCGAAATGCTGATGAGATACCTGTGCAGTGCATTTGCAATGCTAGTGTGATACCTGGGTGGTGCATTTGCAATGTTAGTGAGATACGTGGCCAGTGCATTTGCAATGTTAGTGAGATACCTCTGTGGTGCATTTGCAATGTTAGTGTGATACGTGGGCAGTGCATTTGCAATGCTCGTGCGATACCTGGGTGGTGCATTTACAATGATAATGAGATACCTGTGCAGTGCATTTGCAATGCTAATGTGATATCTGGGTGGTGCTTTTGCAATGTTAGTGAGATACGTGGGCAGTGCGTTTGCAATGGTAGTGAGATACCTGGGTGGTGTATTTGCAATGGTAGTGAGATACCTGGGTGGTGTATTTGCAATTGTAGTGAGAATATTAGGCAGTGTATTTGCAATGCTAATGAGATATCTGGGCGGTGCATTTGCAATGTTCGTGAAATACCTGGGCAGTGCATTTGCAATGTTAGTGAGATACCTGGGAGGTGCATTTGCAATGGTAGTGAGATATCTGTGTGGTGTATTTGCAATGCTAATTAAATACCTGGGCTTCGAATTTGCAATGCTAATGTGATATCTGGGCAGTGCATTTGCAATGCTAATGAGATAACTGGGCAGTGCATTTCTAATGTTAGTGAGATACCTGGGTGGTGCATTTGCAATGGTAGTGAGATACCTGGGCAGTGCATTTGCAATGCTAATGAGATACCTGGGCAGAGCATTTGCAATGCTAATGTGATACCTGTGTGGTTCATTTGCAATGTTAGCGAGATGCATGGGCAGTGCTTTTGCAATGTTAGCGAGATACCCGGGGGGGTGCATTTGCAATGTTCGTGAAATACCTGGGATGTGCATTTGCAATGCTCATGGGATAACTGGGCAGTGTATTTGCAATGTTAGTGAGATACCTGGGTGGTGCATTTGCAATGGTAGTGAGATATCTGTGTGGTGCATTTTCAATGCTAATTAAATACCTGGGCAGTGAATTTGCAATGCTAATGAGATATCTGGGCGGTGCATTTGCAATGCTAATGAGATACCTGGGCAGTTCATTTGCAATGTTAATGAGATACCTGGGCATGCATTTGCAATGCTAATGAGATAACTGGACAGTGCATTTCTAATGTTAGTGAGATACCTAGGTGGTGCATTTGCAATGGTACTGAGATACCTGGGCAGTGCATTTGCATTGCAAATATGATACCTGGGTGGTGCATTTGCAATGTTAGTGAGATACCTGGGCAGTGCATTTGTAATGCTAATGAGATACCTGGGCAGTGCATTTGCAATGCTAATGTGAAACCTGTGTGGTGCATTCGTAATGTTAGCGAGATGCATGGGCAGTGCTTTTGCAATGTTAGTGAGATACCTGGGTGGTCCATTTGCAATTCTAATGAGATACCTATGCAGTGTATTTGCAATGCTAATGTGATACCTGTGTGATGCATTTGCAATGTTAGTCAGATATGTGGGCAGTGCATTTGCAATGTTAGCGAGATACCTGGGTGGCACATTTGCAATGTTCGTGAGATATCTGGTGAGTGCATTTTCAATGTTAGTGGGATAACTGGGTGGCACATTTGCAATGCTAATGAGGTACCTGGGCAGTGCATTTGCAATGCTAATGAGATACCTGAGCAGTGCATTTGCAATGTTAGTGAGAGACTTGGCCAGTGCATTTGTAATGCTAATGAGATACCAGAGCAGTGCATTGGGAATGTTAGTGAGATACCTGGGCAGTGCATTTGCAATGCTAATGAGATACCTGAGCAGTGCATTTGCAATGTTAGTGAGATACCTGGGCGGTGCATTTGCAATGCTAATAAGATACCTGTGCAGTACATTTGCAATGCTAATGTGATACCTGCGTGGTGCATTTGCAATGTTAGTGAGATATGTGGGCAGTGCATTTGCAATGGTCGCGAGATGCATGGGCAGTGCTTTTGCAATGTTTGTGAGATACTTGGGTGGAGCATTTGCAATGTTAGTGAGATACGTGTGTGGTGCATTTGCAAAGCTAATGAGGTACCTGGGCAGTGCATTTGCAATGTTAGTGAGATACGTGGGTGGTGCATTTGCAATGGTAGTGAGATACCTGGGCAGTGCATTTGCAATGCTAATGAAATACCTGGGCTGGGCAGTTGCAATGCTAATGAGGTTCCTGGGCAGTGTATTTGCAATGCAAATGAGATACCTGGACAGTGCATTTGCAATGCTAATGAGATACCTGGGTGGTGCATTTGCAATGTTAGTGAGATACGTGCGTGGTGCATTTGCAATGGTAGTGAGATACCTGGGAAGTGCATTTGCAATTTTAGTGAGATACGTGCGTGGTGCATTTCCAATGGTTGTGAGATACCTGGGCAGTGCATTTGCACTGCTAATGAGATACCTGGGCTGTGCAGTTGCAATGCTAATGAAGTTCTTGGGCAGTGTATTTGCAATGCTAATGAGATACCTGGGCAGTGCATTTGCAATGCTAATGAGATACCTGAGCAGTGCATTTGCAATGTTAGTGAGATACCTGGGCGGTGCATTTGCAATGCTAATAAGATACCTGTGCAGTACATTTGCAATGCTAATGTGATACCTGCGTGGTGCATTTGCAATGTTAGTGAGATATGTGGGCAGTGCATTTGCAATGGTCGCGAGATGCATGGGCAGTGCTTTTGCAATGTTTGTGAGATACTTGGGTGGAGCATTTGCAATGCTATTGAGATACCTAGGTGGTGCATTTGCAATGCTAATGAGGTACCTGGGCAGTGCATTTGCAATGTTAGTGAGATACGTGTGTGGTGCATTTGCAAAGCTAATGAGGTACCTGGGCAGTGCATTTGCAATGTTAGTGAGATACGTGGGTGGTGCATTTGCAATGGTAGTGAGATACCTGGGCAGTGCATTTGCAATGCTAATGAAATACCTGGGCTGGGCAGTTGCAATGCTAATGAGGTTCCTGGGCAGTGTATTTGCAATGCAAATGAGATACCTGGACAGTGCATTTGCAATGCTAATGAGATACCTGGGTGGTGCATTTGCAATGTTAGTGAGATACGTGCGTGGTGCATTTGCAATGGTAGTGAGATACCTGGGAAGTGCATTTGCAATTTTAGTGAGATACGTGCGTGGTGCATTTCCAATGGTTGTGAGATACCTGGGCAGTGCATTTGCACTGCTAATGAGATACCTGGGCTGTGCAGTTGCAATGCTAATGAAGTTCTTGGGCAGTGTATTTGCAATGCTAATGAGATACCTGGGCAGTGCATTTGCAATGCTAATGAGATACCAGGGCGGTGCATTTGCAATGTTAGTGAGATACCTGGGTGGTGCATTTGCAATGGTAGTGAGATACCTGGGCAGTGCGTTTGCAATGCTAGTGAGATACCTGGACAGTGCATTTGCAATGTTAGTGAGATAGCTGGGGGGTGCATTTGCAATGTTAGTGAGATACTTGGGATGTGCATTTGCAATGCTAATGAGGTACCTGGGCAGTGCATTTGCAATGCTAATGAGATACCTGAGCAGTGCATTTGCAATGTTAGTGAGAGACTTGGCCAGTGCATTTGTAATGCTAATGAGATACCTGGGCAGTGTATTTGCAATGTTAGTGAGATACCTCTGTGGTGCATTTGCAATGTTAGTGTGATACGTGGGCAGTGCATTTGCAATGCTCGTGCGATACCTGTGTGGTGCATTTACAATGATAATGAGATACCTGGGTGGTGCATTTGCAATGCTAATGAGATACCTGTGCAGTGCATTTGCAATGCTAATGTGATATCTGGGTGGTGCTTTTGCAATGTTAGTGAGATACGTGGGCAGTGCGTTTGCAATGTTAGTGAGATACCTGGGTGGTGCATTTGCAATGGTAGTGAGATACCTTGGTGGTGCATTTGCAATTGTAGTGAGAATATTAGGCAGTGTATTTGCAATGCTAATGAGATACATGGGCGATGCATTTGCAATGCTAATGAGATACCTGGGCAGTGCATTTGCAATGTTAGTGAGATACCTGGTTCGGTGTGTATGCCATGCTCGTGAGATACCTGGGTGGTGCATTTACAATGTTAGTGAGATACCTGGGCAGTGCATTTGCAATGTTAATGAGCTACCTGGGCATGCATTTGCAATGCGAATGAGATAACTGGGCAGTGCATTTGCAATGTTAGTGAGATACCTGGTTCAGTGCATTTGCAATGCTAATGAGATGCCTGTGCAGTGCATTTGCAATGCTAATGAGATACCTGGGCAGTTCATTTGCAACGTTCGTGATATACCTGGGTGGTGCATAAGCAATGTTAGTGAGATACCTGGGTGGTGCATTTGCAATGTTAGTTAGATACCTGGGCGGTGCATTTGCAATGCTGATGAGATACCTGTGCCGTGCAGTTGCAATGCTAATGTTATACCTGGGTGGTGCATTTGCAATGTTAGTGAGATACGTGGGCAGTGCATTTGCAATGTTAGTGAGATACCTCTGTGGTGCATTTGCAATGATAATGAGATACCTGTGCAGTGCGTTTGCAATGCTAATGTGATATCTGGGTGGTGCTTTTGCAATGTTAGTGAGATACGTGGGCAGTGCGTTTGCAATTGTAGTGAGAATATTAGGCAGTGCATTTGCAATGCTAATGAGATATCTGGGCGGTGCATTTGCAATGTTCGTGAAATACCTGGGCAGTGCATTTGCAATATTAGTGAGATACCTGGGAGGTGCATTTGCAATGGTAGTGAGATATCTGTGTGGTGCATTTGCAATGCTAATTAAATACCTGGGCTTCGAATTTGCAATGCTAATGTGATATCTGGGCAGTGCATTTGCAATGCTCATGAGATAACTGGGCAGTGCATTTCTAATGTTAGTGAGACACCTGGGTGGTGCATTTGCAATGGTAGTGAGATACCTGGGCAGTGCATTTGCAATGCTAATGAGATACCTGGGCAGAGCATTTGCAATGCTAATGTGATACCTGTGTGGTTCATTTGCAATGTTAGCGAGATGCATGGGCAGTGCTTTTGCAATGTTAGCGAGATACCCGGGTGGGGCATTTGCAATGTTCCTGAAATACCTGAACGGTACATTTGCAATGCTCATGGGATAACTGGGCAGTGTATTTGCAATGGTAGTGAGATACCTGGGTGGTGCATTTGCAATGGTAGTGAGATATCTGTGTGGTGCATTTGCAATGCTAATTAAATACCTGGGCTTCAAATTTGCAATGCTAATGAGATATCTGGGCAGTGCTTTTGCAATGCTAATGAGATAACTGGGCAGTGCATTTCTAATGTTAGTGAGACACCTGGGTGGTGCATTTCTAATGTTAGTGAGATACCTAGGTGGTGCATTTGCAATGGTAGTGAGATACCTGGGCAGTGCATTTGCATTGCAAATGTGATACCTGGGTGGTGCATTTGCAATGTTAGTGAGATACCTGGGCAGTGCATTTGCAATGCTAATGAGATACCTGGGCAGTGCATTTGCAATGCTAATGTGATACCTGTGTGGTGCATTTGCAATGTTTGTCAGATATGTGGGCAGTGCATTTGCAATGTTAGCGAGATACCTGGGTGGTGCATTTGCAATGTTCGTGAGATATCTGGTGAGTGCATTTGCAATGTTAGTGAGATAACTGGGTGGCGCGTTTGCAATGCTAATAAGATACCTGGGCAGTGCATTTGCAATGTTAGTGAGATACGTGCGTGGTGCATTTGCAATGGTTGTGAGATACCTGGGTAGTGTATTTGCTCTGCTAATGAGATACCTGGGCTGTGCAGTTGCAATGCTAATGAGGTTCTTGGGCAGTGTATTTGCAATGCTAATGAGATACCTGGGCAGTGCATTTGCAATGCTAATGAGATACCTGGGTGGTGCATTTGCAATGGTAGTGAGATACCTGGGTGGTGCATTTGCAATGGTCGTGAGATACCTGGGCAGTGCGTTTGCAATGCTAATGAGATGCCTGTGCAGTGCATTTGCAATGCTAATGAGATACCTGGGCAGTTCATTTGCAACGTTCGTGATATACCTGGGTGGTGCATAAGCAATGTTAGTGAGATACCTGGGTGGTGCATTTGCAATGTTAGTGAGATACCTGGGCAGTGCATTTGCAATGCTAATGAGATACCTGGGCAGTGCATTTGCAATGCTAATGTGATACCTGTGTGGTGCATTTGCAATGTTTGTCAGATATGTGGGCAGTGCATTTGCAATGTTAGCGAGATACCTGGGTGGTGCATTTGCAATGTTCGTGAGATATCTGGTGAGTGCATTTGCAATGTTAGTGAGATAACTGGGTGGCGCGTTTGCAATGCTAATGAGGTACCTGGGCAGTGCATTTGCAATGCTAATGAGATACCTGGGCAGTGCATTTGCCATGTTAGTGAGACACCTGGTTCTGTGCTTTTGCAATGCTAATGCGATTCCTGGATGATGCCTTTGCAATGTTAGTGAGATACATGGGTGGTGCATTTGCAATGGTAGTGAGAAACCTGGGTGGTGCATTTGCAATGCTAATGAGAAACCTGTGCAGTGCATTTGCAATGCTAAATTGATACCTGGGTGGTGCATTTGCAATGTTAGTGAGATACGTGGGCAGTGCATTTGCAATGTTAGTGAGATACCTGGGCAGTGCATTTGCAATGTTAGTGAGTTACCTGGGTGGTGCATTTCCAATGTTCATGAGATACGTGGGCAGTGCATTTGCAATGTTAGCGAGATGCATGGGCAGTGCTTTTGCAATGCTCGTGAGATACCTGGGTAGTGCATTTACAATGATAATGAGATACCTGGGCAGTGCTTTTGAAATGTTGGGGAGATACCTGGGTGGTGTATTTCTAATGTTAGTGAGATACCTGGGTGGTGTATTTGCAATGCTAATGAGATACCTGGGCAGTGCATTTGCAATGCTAATGTGATACCTGTGTGGTGCATTTGCAATGTTAGCGAGATGCATGGGCTGTGCTTTTGTAATGTTAGTGAGATACCTGGGCAGTCCATTTGCAATTCTAATGAGATACCTATGCAGTGTATTTTCAATGCTAATGTGATACCTGTGTGGTGCATTTGCAATGTTCGTCAGATATGTGGGCAGTGCATTTGCAATGTTAGTGAGATATCTGGTGAGTGCATTTGCAATGTTAGTGAGATAACTGGGTGGCGCATTTGCAATGCTAAAGAGATACCTGGGCAGTGCATTTGCAATATTAGTGAGAGACTTGGCCAGTGCATTTGTAATGCTAATGAGATACCTGGGCAGTGCATTTGCAATGTTAGTGAGACACCTGGTTCTGTGCTTTTGCAATGCTAATGAGATTCCTGGTCGATGCATTTGCAATGTTACTGAGATATGTGGGCAGTGCGTTTGCAATGTTAGCGAAATATATGGGCAGTGCTTTTGCAATGCTCGTGAGATACCTGGGTGGTGCATTTGCAATGCTAATGAGAAACCTCTGCAGTGCATTTGCAATGCTAAATTGATACTGGGGTGGTGCATTTGCAATGTTAGTGAGATACGTGGGCTGTGCATTTGCAATGTTAGTGAGTTACCTGGGTGGTGCATTTCCAATGTTAATGAGATACATGAGCAGTGCATTTGCAATGTTAGCGAGATGCATGGGCAGTGCTTTTGCAATGCTCGTGAGATACCTGGGTGGTGCATTTACAATGATAATGAGATACCTGGGCAGTGCATTTGCAAGATTAGTGAGATACGTGGGTGGTGCATTTGCAATGTTAGTGAGATACCTGGGTGGTGCATTTGCACTGCTAATGAGATATCTGAGTGGTGTATTTGCATTGTTAGTGAGATACCTGGGTGGTGCATTTATAATGCTAATGAGATTCCTGGGTGGTGTATTTGTAATGTTAGTGAGATACCTAGGTGGTGCATTTACAATGCTAATGAGATACCTGAGTGGTGCATTTGCATTGTTAGTGAGATACCTGAGTGGTACATTTATAATGCTAATGAGATTCCTGGGTGGTGCATTTGTAATGTTAGTGAGATACCTGGGTGGTGCATTTATAATGCTACTGAAATACCTGGGCAGAGCATTTTTCGGATGTCACTGGGTGTGAATTGGTCACCATGTTGTTGCCTGTGTAGCATGTGTGTCTGCAGCTTGAGAAAGGAATGAAATGGTCAGGAAGCATTTCTGACATGCCCTTGGGGCACTATAATTCTTATTGAGTACTGTGAAAATCCCAGTAATGACATCAATCTCCCAGTTGCCCCTCACACGCACATTGAACTGCCAAAGCCTCTCTCAGTCTGGCACAAACTAATGTTACATTCACAGCTAACTCCCAAACTAATTTCTTCAAAGGTCTCTCGTTTAATTAAATGGCTGTATGTCAACAATCTGTGAGATTCCAAGAGAGCCAACATTTTTAAGATGTGCCTGAGCTCGAATACATTGGAAAGGAAGAAACTCTCAGTTTGTCTCTTGACAATGAAGACGTGATTCTGATCAGGCATCGCCCCCTTCAGGACTATTTGGAGGAGGGATGATAAAGACTTAATTGATAAAATGTGAAATCCCATTCTACCGCACACATCCAATGCAACTAGGATTAGTCATAGAGTCATAGAGATGTACATCACGGAAACAGACCCTTCGGTCCAACCCATCCATGCCGACCAGATATCCCAACCCAATCTAGTCCCACCTGCCAGTACCCGGCCCATATCCCTCCAAACCCTTCCTATTCATATCCCCATCCAAATGCCTCTTAAATGTTGCAATTGTACTAACCTCCACCACTTCCTCTGGTAGCTCATTCCATACACGTACCACCCTCTGTGTGAAAAAGTTGCCCGTTAGGTGTCTTTTATATCTTTTCCCTCTCACCCTAATCCTATGTCCTCTTGTTCTGGACTCCCTGACCCCAGGGAAAAGGCTGTGTCTATTTATCCTATCCATGCCCCTCATAATTTTGTAAACCTCTATAAGGTCACCCCTCAGCCTCTGACACTCCAGGGAAAACAGCCTCAGTCTGTTCAACCTCTCCCTGTAGCTCAAATCCTCGAACCTGGCAACATCCTTGTAAATCTTTTCTGAACCCTTTTAAGTTTCACAACATCTTTCCGATAGGAAGGAGACCAGAATTGCATGCAATATTCTAACAGTGGCCTAACCAATGCCCTGTACAGTCACAACATGACCTCCTAACTCCTGTATTCAATACTCTGACCAATAAAAGAAAGCATACCAAACACCTTCTTCACTCCCCTATCTACCTGCGACACCACTCTCAAGGAGCTATGAACCGAGTCAGGCAGTGAGTAGGCAGGTGAGTGTGTTTTGTCTTCAGTGAGGCACTGGGTAGCCAGTTTGTTCAGACGCATTATGAAACACCTCTGGGACAGGTGGAACTTGAACACAGACCTGGCCCAGAGGTAAGGACACTATCAGTGCACAAGAGATCTACAACACAGAAAAAGGCCCATTGGCCTTTCAAGTCAAAAACAACCACCTTACTATTCCAATCCCATTTTTCAGCACTTGACCCATAGCCTTGTATGCCTTTAAAGTCTGGTTGAAGATTTGTAGCTCGGGTGTCCGTTGTTGTGGTTCTGTTCGCCGAGTTGGAAGTTTTTGCTGCAAACGTTTCGTTCCCTGGCTAGGGAACATCATCAGTGCTATTGGAGCCTCCTGTGAAGCGCTGCTTTGATGTTTCTTCCGGTATTTATAGTGGTTTGTTCTTGCCGCTTCCGGGTGTCAGTTTCAGCTGTAGTAGTTTTTATGTGGGGTCCAGGTCGATGTGTCTGTTGATGGATGTTCTTGCCGTTTCCGGGTGTCAGTTTCAGCTGTAGTGGTTTGTATATGGGGTCCAGGTCTATGTGTCTGTTAATGGAGTTTGTGGATGAATGCCATGCCTCTAGGAATTCCCTGGCTGTTCTCTGTCTGGCTTGTCCTATGATGGTAGTGTTTTCCCAGTCAAATTCATGTTCCTGGTTGTTTGAGTGTATGGCTACTAGGGATAGCTGGTTGTGTCGTTTTGTGGCTAGCTGATGTTCATGGATGTGGATTGTTAGCTGTCTTCCTGTTTGTCCTATATAGTGTTTTGTGCAGTCCTTGCATGGTATTTTGTAAACTACGTTAGTTTGGCTCGTGCTAGCTATTGGGTCCTTTGCTCTAGTGAGTTGTTGTCTGAGTGTGGAAGTTGGCTTGTGTGCTGTTATGAGTCCTAAGGGTCGCAGTAGTCTGGCTGTCAGTTCTGAGACGCTCCTGACGTATGGTAGTGTGGCTAGTCCTTTTGGTTGTGGCATGTCCTCGTTCCGTGGTCTATCTCTTAGGCATCTGGTGATAAAGTTGCGTGGGTATCCGTTTTTGGCGAATACCTTGTATAGGTGTTCCTCTTCCTCTTTTCGCAGTTCTGGTGTACTGCAGTGTGTTGTGGCTCTTTTGAATAGTGTCCTGATGCAGCTTCGTTTGTGTGTGTTGGGGTGAATTTGACTGGGAAAACACTACCATCATAGGACAAGCCAGACAGAGAACAGCCAGGGAATTCCTAGAGGCATGGCATTCATCCACAAACTCCATTAACAGACACATAGACCTGGACCCCATATACAAACCACTACAGCTGAAACTGACACCCGGAAACGGCAAGAACATCCATCAACAGACACATCGACCTGGACCCCACATAAAAACTACTACAGCTGAAACTGACACCCGGAAGCGGCAAGAACAAACCACTATAAATACCGGAAGAAACATCAAAGCAGCGCTTCACAGGAGGCTCCAATAGCACTGATGATGTTCCCTAGCCAGGGAACGAAACGTTTGCAGCAAAAACTTCCAGCTCGGCGAACAGAACCACAACTTGTATGCCTTACCATTGCAAATGCATATCTACCGTATATACCTGAGTAAATGTCAATCTTAGATGTAAGTCGACCCCCTGCTTTTGGCCAAAACATTTTCCATATATCTTGTGAAATATATGGAAAACATGTTCAATCCTAGTTCTTTACAGATAACAGATCAATATTTATTTTCTTTATTCATTTAGAGATCAATGGAACTTCTGCTAATGATACTGTATTTTGGACTGTAGCATGAATTTCAGCCCGTCAAAAGTAGTATCCATGTAATAGCCAACCCTATTGTCCACTTTTATGTGAGTATATACGGTAAATCCTTCCTCAATGTTATGAGGGTTTCTGCCTCAATACATCTTTACTGGCAGCGAGTTCCAGATTCCCACCACCCTCTGGGTGAATAGGTCATCACTCATATCCTGTCTAAACGTGCTACTCTTCACCTGATAGCCCATCACGTTGTCCTTACCTTAAAGATCATCTCTTTGAAAACACCTTCCAAACCCACAACCTCTAGGTGGTCAAGAGCAGCACCTGACTGAATCCACTTCCATCTGCATGTCCCCTCCATGTCAGTCCCTAGGCTGACTTGGAACCATGTCATTGTTCCTTCACTAATCCCCACGTATCTTGGTGGGGGCAGCTCCAACTACATTCAAGAGGTTTGACACCACCCAGAGTCAAGATTAGAGTGGTGCTGGAAAAGTACAACAGGTCAGGCAGCATCTGAAGAGCAGGAAAATCAATGTTTCAGGCAAAAGACCTTCATCAGAAATGAGGCTGGGAGCCTCAGGGGGGTGGAGAGATAAATTGGAGTGGGGTGGAGCTGGGGGGAAGTTAGCTAGGAATGCAATAGGTATATGGAGTTGGGGGTAAAGGTGATAGGTCAAAGAGGAGAATAGAGAGGCTAAGTGGGAAGGAAGATTGACAGGTAGGACAGGTCATGAGGGCGGTGCTGAGCTGAAAGGTTGAAACTGCGGTAAGGTGGGGTGAGGGGAAATGAGGAAGCTGGTGAAGTTCGCATTGATGCCGTGTGGTTGGAGGGTCCCGAGCGGAAGATGAGGCGTTCTTCCACCAGGCATTGGGTGGTTGGGGAGTGGCGATGGAGGAGGCCCAGGACCTGCATGTCCTCGGCAGAGTGGTAAGGGGAGTTAATGTATTTGGCCACAGGGCGGTGGAATTGGTTGGTGCAGGTGTCCTGGAGATGTTCTCTAAAGCGCTCTGAGAGGAGGCATCATGTCTGCCCAATGTAGAGGAGACCACTAGCGGTGTCATTCATGAGACGTTCTAGGTCTCAAACTGTGAAAGTTGTCATTCTTTAGGGTTTGGTTTCAATTCGAGGGAATTGAGAGACTGACACCATGAGTGAGGCAAAGGCAGGGAAGTGGGACTCTCTCGGTTGTTTGTTGATGGACATTCAATGATTCAAATGGCTACCTTCTATGGCTATTTGACATGTCTTTTATTTAAGTTTGTTCACCAGAAGTTGTCCCAGATGTTGAGGTGTTCTTCCTCCAGACTTCGGGTGGTGAGGGAGTGGTGATGGAGGAGGCCCAGGACCTGCATGTCCTCGGCACAGTGGGAGGGGGAGTTGAAAGTTTCAGCCATGGGACGGTGGGGTTGGTTGGTGCGGGTGTCCCAGAGATGTTCACTGAAGCACTCTGTGAGAAGGCGTCCAGTCCAGACACCATCAAGAACAGAGTTGGCCTCTCGATTTGTAAGGTAAAAACAATGACTGCAGATGCTGGAAACCAGATTCTGGGTCAGTGGTGCTGGAAGACCACAGCAGTTCAGGCAGCATCCAACGAGCAGCGAAATCGACGTTTCGGGCAAAAGCCCTTCATCAGGAATAAAGCTCTCGATTTGTATCCCATCCACCAGCTTAACGACCTGGAGTTTGTGAATAACTAACCAATGAGGCATTTATCTCAGACTGCAATTGGCTTCTGAGCTGATTGTAAATGATCCTAGGACTACTAGTTAAGGAAGTTTAACACAGTTTATCCTGCAGCCTGATACTTATTCTTCAACCAACATCACAGACTGTTTGGGTGTCACCACTTTGCTTTTTGCAGGAACTTGAAGCGTGTAAATTAGCTGCTGCATCTCCGACATTACACTTCAGAACTCCTTCACCTGCCAGGGCCTGCAGTTGTGAATGCTGCTGTGCAAATGCAAGGTTTTTTTTTGACATGCTTAAAGCTGAAAATTAATGAACAACCCAATGGTGACAAAAACAGGATTGTGACAAAGAAAGCTTTTGACAGCAGCAGCACTGAGAACAGACATTCAAGAATCAAAACATTTATGTGGTGCCCAATATGAGAGAGGTTTCGCTACAGTTTGTTTAAGGTGAAATTAAAAATGGAAACCTTCCTGGAACAGAAGCCCTGCAATGTGACAGGAAGGCATTATTTTAAAGGTACCACAGCTGAGTGAAAGGCTCACAATAAAACATCAAGGACAGGTATTGCAGTGTTCTAATGGACCGAAGACAGCACATAACAGCTTCTGTGTCTGTGCAGTGTGATGCCTGAGGCTAAGGAGAGGTATGACAAGACACACCTGCCCTCCAGTTGCCCCAGGGACTCTGTGATCAGTGACTCAGGAGGCTATCCAACTGCAGCTGTCACGGGTGAGTCTAATCCTAAGTTCATCCGACATGCTCGCTCGCCCAGCAGTGAACAGAATCGCAATCAAGAGCAGAAAGACTGTCTCATCTTTCCACTTGCCTGACCTCACTCTACCGATGCCAAGTTGCATTGGGCTAACATCCATCTCAGTGGAGGTTAGCAAACTCCATGTTGAGCTGGTGTCAGTGTGGTGATCACAGCTGAGCAGCCTGGCCCCTAGGCCTCAGCGCCATTGTGTGTGAATTAATGAGTTATTGGCATATGTGACCATACAATGGCAGCACGCTACATCTGGCAATGATTTCTACCCTGATCTCTTCTGTGTTTTAATGCTGTTCTCCAAGTAGTTATTTTGTATTTTTCTGCAGTTTGCTGTCACTACTGAAAGAGAGAAGATGGGAATTTGATCGGAATTAATTAAACACATGTTAATGATACTTGAACCAACAGAAAAGTATTGTATTTTCTATCAGAGAGTCATCAAGCTTCCATCCAAGTCATCCTAACCTAATGTAGTTCCATTTGCCAACAATTGGCCCATATCTCCCTAAACCCTTCCTATTCACATTTCCACCCAGATACCTTTTAAGTGTTGTAATTGTACCAGCCTCCACCACTTCCTCTGGCAACTCATTCCATACATGCACCATTCTCTGTGTGAAAAGGTTGCCCCTTAGGTTCCTTTTAAATCTTTCCCCTCTCACCCTAAACCTATGCCGTCTAGTTCTGGACTCCCCCACCCCAGGGAAAAAAGTCACTGGCTATTCACCCTATTGGTGCCCCTCATGACTTTATAAACGGCTATAAGGTCACCCCTCAGTCTCTGACCCTCCAGGGAAAATAGACCCAGCCGAATCAGCCTCTCCCTGTAGCTCAAATCCTCCAATCCTTGTAAACCTTTTATGAACCCTTACAAGTTTCACATCTTTTTTCCTAGGTGTTTATAAGTATGGCAGCTTTCAAAGACCCAACATAAACACAATGGGCCTCCATCTGTGCTAGAGGGTTCTGTAGTGCTTTCTTTCACCTCAGGGAGTCTTAAAGCAATGAATTGGCTCTTGAAGTAGCAGTCACTGTTGGAATGCAACAAGTACAGCAGCCAATCTCATGCACAGCAAGCCCCCAGTAATGAGTCAGGGCATGTCTTAACTATATTGATTGAAAGATGAATAATGCCCACACAGGACACTGCCACTTTTCCTACAACCTTACTGTGGAACTCAGAATCCCTACAGTGTGGAGGCAGGCCATTCAGCCCATCAAGTGACACCAACCCTCCAAAGAGCATCCCAGCCAGACCCACACCCTACCCTATCCCTGTAATCTTGCATTTCCCATGGCTAACCCACCTGACCTGCACATCTTTGGACAACCGGAGCACCCAGAGGAAACCCACGCTTCTGCCACTGGCAGAATATAGACTCCATACAGACAGCCGCCTGAGGGTGGAATTGAACATGGGTCCCTGGCGCTGTGAGACAGCAGTGCTAACCACTGAGCCACCATGCCGCCCCTCTCTTGCGTCTCACTGAAAGGAAGGGAGGATGAATGTCTTCATCTAAAAATGGCGCCTCCTACAGATCAGCATTCCCTCAGCACTGGCAACCAAGAATATCCATCTGAGGCATCTGCAGGGAGTCTTAAACCCACAGCCTGCTGCCTCAGAGATGGCAGTGCTACCCATTGAGCAATGAAGAGTATGCAAGAACAATTTACAAACAAGAACTGTCTGTTTTGGCTGAAAATTGCAGGCTTCCTTCTGTTATGCCATTAAAAGGAACCCCGCAACTGCCTCGTTTTAACTGTTTGCCATTCAGCAAAAGAGATCTTGACACTGGTGCCTTGTCACCATGCCAGGAAATACAATGCTGTATGTAGTGACTGTAATGGGATCAGCAGGGTGGACCTCATAGAGTATGAGTTCCCTGATTGGGGCTGTTAACCTGGTCTAATCAGCGAGTCCTGGGTAACAGATATAAACAGGAGTGTCAGAGGTTCTTTTCACTCTGGGAACTGGCTCTGAGGGAGCTGCATCAGCGTCAAGGATGAAGAGTCATCGAAACGGTATTTTGCTCTCTCTCCATGGATGCTCGCTGACTCCCTGTGATCTCCAGCATTTGTTGTTTTCAGTACAGATGCCAGCATCTGCAGTAATCGCTTTCCTTCCTGACCTAGCTGTTTGCTGTTTGTTCATGTTATTCAGTTGCCAAGACCCATAAACAGCCATAATCATATGTCGGCTTTCTGACTGTGTATTTAAAGCTGAGATAAATAAGTTCTTGATTACCAAGAAGATCAAAGGTTACAGAGAGCGGGAAAATAGGGTTGAAAAAACTATCAGCCAGGATTGAATGACGGAGCAAACTCAATGGGCTGAATGGCCTAATTTCTGCTCCTACTTTCTTATGGTCTTATCTATTTTGAGAAATTACTGCTCCCAGATCCTGTCAACAAATTGAGTCTTAAGTGATCCCTAAATGTTTGTCTCCTCTAGCGTGATCTGCAAACTCCTTCGATGTTCTTCACGTGAAGTTGCCCTCCCTGATCTCAGTGGGTTTGGTTTAAGAAGGTTAGCAGAAGAACCAGGCTCATACCGGTTGCACACCATTGATGGCGATACAGCACTGACTGAATAGACTAGCCACCCATTCTAACCCCACTCACCCACACTTCGTCCCTAGCTTCAGATGTTCCTGCACCCCATTCCCACAAGGATCTCTCATGACCTCAGCTCCATTGGCTGGATGGTTAGTTTATGACCAGAGTAATGTCAAAAGTGTGGGTTCACATGGGGGAGAAAGGAATGGCAGTGGGTGGGTGACAGAGTTGGACAAGGATGGATGGGAGGAGACCTGATTGAAGTACTCCCTGGTTGGGCCAAAATAACTATTTCTTAGCTGAAAACAACAAATGCTGGAGATCACAGCGGGTCAGGTAGCATCCTTCTCAACCTCTCTGTCACCTCAGGTGTGGCAAACCACCATCACTCATCTCTCCCTAATGAGACAGCAGTCCTACGAACTGGTAAGACTATGGCAATCTTTCGTCAATATCTCAGACTGTCCTGAAGTGATTTACTTTAAATATACACACTCTTGATGCAGGTACAACATTGGTTATAGAATATGGTCAGTTTTTATACAGGAAACTCCCATAACCTGTCATGTGATATTGACAAGATGAATGACATTGGATGAAGGATGAATATTGGTCAGAGTACTGCCTCTTCAGAATAGTGCTATGGAACCTTGACTATCATAGGAAACATGGTTTAACGCAGTCAAAGAAATGGCACCTCTGACAGTGCAGCACTCCCCCAGTTCAATATCCAAGCCCCAGGTCTCTGAATGGAATTCCCAAAGTCCTCACCTTCTCCTCTCTGGATTAACAGTCCACTGATAACACCTCTCAGTCATTGCTTTACCATACAATATTATTTGCAAACTGAGGTCATTTCAATTCCTCAGAGTTCGTCACTCACAAAGCTCATTTTGCAAAATGTTGTTCTTAACCCTTTTCTAAATGGGAATATAGGATGGATCTGTGGAGCAAAATCTGGGTTAACGTTAACTCTGATTTCTCTCCACAGATGCTGCCAGACCTGCTGAGCTTTTCCAGCAATTTCTGTTTTTTTTTCTCTGATTTCCAACATCCGCAGTTCTTTCAGTTTTTATTTAGTGTAGGATATATCATTGCTTCTATTTTATGTCAGAGCTCGCTACAATTCACATTTCTTATCTAGCACACATCCAAGGTGACTCGCTCCTTGGTTCAATTGACTGCCCTGACTTTCCTTGTGCAGGGTCTGTCCATCCCTAGGGAACTGTAACCCAGTGAGAGTCAGCAGCTGGAGGGAACTGCAGAAACAAACTGTAGTGGGGAAACCTTCATTCCTGAGGGAGTGCTACACTGTCCAAGGCATCGTCCTTGAGATGCAACATTGAACTGAGGCCCATCTACCTGAGCAGATAGAGCACGAAGGTTCATCCTGGTGTCCTGGAACCTTCTATCAACACAGCTAAAAAAAAACCCACTGGGGAGCCAGCCGATTATGGTACTGCTGTTGATAAGAGCATGCTGTGCAATTACATTTATTACATTAGCACAGCGATACAATCTGAAAAATATTTCAATGTTTTTACAACATGTTGGAACATTCTGAGGGTTGGGATAGGCGGTACAGAAACTCAAAGCACAGAAGGTGGCCATTCAGACCATTGGGCCAGTGTTGGAGATGTTTCCCACTTTTCAAAATGTATTTCTTTTATCAACCATCAGTAACTTGCCTTCACTGTTTCAGACCTTGGAGTAAAGAAGTTGGGATGTTGTGTTGAGGTTATGCAGGACGTTGGTGAGGCTTCCTAGGGGCATACAGTCAGAGAGATGTACAGCACAGAAACAGACCATTGGGTCCAACTCATCTATACTGACCGAATATCCACAACTAATTGAGTCTCATTTGCCAGCACTTGGCCCATATTCCTCTAAACCCTTCCTTTTTATATACCATGTACCACGTGCCTTTTAAATATTGTAATTGTACCAACCTCCACCATTTCTACTGTCAGATCATTTCATACACGCAGCACCCTTTCTGTGAAAATGTTGCCCCTTAGGTCTCTTTTACATCTTTCACCCTAAACCTATGCCCTCTAGTTCTGAACTCCCCGACCCTAGGAAAAAGACTTTGTCTATTTACCCTATCCATGTCCCTCATGATTTTATAAACTTCTATAAGGTCACCCCTCAGCCTCCGACGCCCCAGGGAAAACAGCCCCAGCTTATTCAGCCTCTCCCTATAGCTCAAACTCTTGCAACATCTGGCAACATCCTTGTAAATCTTTTCTGAGCCCTTCCAAGTTTCACAACATCCTTCTGACAGGAAGGAGACCAGAATTGTATGCAATATTCCAAAAGTGGGCTAACCAATGTCAGGCACAACATGACCTCCCAACTCCTGTACTCAATGGTCTGACTAATAAATGTAAGCATACCAAATGCCTTCAAGGTTTGTGTAAAGATTTGTAGCTCGGGTATAGGTTGCTGTGGTTGTGGGTATGTTTGCTGAGCTGGGAAGTTGATTTGCTGATGTTTCGTTCCCTGTCTCGGTGACACCTTCGGTGCTTTGGAGCCTCCTGTGAAGCGTTGCTGTCCTGCGTCTTCTGCTGTTTATTTGGTTCCGGTCCTGTTGCTTCCGGTTGTGGGTTCCGGTTGTTTGTTGTAGTGCTGGGTACATTGGGTCTAGGTCAATGCGTTTGTTGATGGAGTCTCCGGATGAGTGCCAAGCTTCTAGAAATTCTCTGGCTGTCCTCTGTTTAGCTTGTCCTATGATTGCTTTATTGTCCCAGTCAAATGTGTGGTCCATGTTATCTGTGTGTGTGGCTACTAGGGACAGCTAGACGTGACATTTAGTGGCTAGTAGGTTTTCGTGGATACAGATTGCGGGTTGTTTGTCCTATATAGTGTTTTGTGCAGTCTTTGTATGGTGTCCTGTAAATTATGTTAGTCTTGCACATGATGAGTCTTTTGTCCTGGTGAGTTGTTGTCTGACCGTGCCTGTCGGTTTATGGGCTGTCATGAATCCCAATGGTCGAAACAGTCTGGCTGTCTGTCAGTTCCAAGATGTCTTTTATATAAGGTAATGTGGCTAGTGAGTTATGTCATGACATGTCCTCGTCAGATGTTTGTCTGTTAGACATCTGTGGATGAAGTTGCGAGGAGGTCCGTTCTTGGCAAAGATTCTGTAGAGATGTTCTTCGTCTTCCCCTTGTAGGTCAGGAGTGCTGAGGTGTATTGTTGCTCTTTTGAACAGGGTCCTAATGCAGCTTCTCTTGTGAGTGTTTGGGTAGCTGCTGTTGTAGTTCAGGACCTGGTCAGTGTGTATAGCTTTCCTGTACACTTTTATGGCGCATTCACTGTTCTGTGTTCTTCCCACCATCACATCCAGGAATGGGAAATGATTGTTGGTCTCTTTCTCTCTTGTAAACCTGATCCCTGTGCGTATGGTGTTGATAATCAGGTGTGTGTTCTCAATTCCTGTTCTCTTAAGGATTCAAAAGTGTCGTCCATGTATCTGATCCAGAGTTTGCGTTGGATTTGCGGGAGGGCTGTATGTTCCAGTCTTTGCATCACTGCTTCTGCTGAGTCCAGAGATGGGTGAGCCCATAGGTGTTCTATTGATCTGCTCATACATTTGGTTGTTAAATGTGAAGTGTGTCATCAAGCACAGGCCTAGTAGTTCGAGTATGCCGTCCTTGTTGATGTTTTGTGTTGTCTGTTCTGTCTGTCCAGGAAGTTGACTATTGTCTCCTTGGCTAAATGCCTTCATCACTATCCTATTTACCTGCAACTCCACTTTTAAGGAACAATGAACCTGCACTCCGAGGTCTCTTTGTTCAGCAACACTCCCCAGGAGTTGACCATTTAGTGTAGGAGTCCTGCCCTGATTTGCCTTTCCAGAGTGCAGCACTTCACATTTATCTAAATTAAACTCCATCTGCCTCTCCTTGGCCCATTGGGAGTACTGAGTGCAGTTCAGGTCTCCCTGTAAGAGGAAGGATATTATTAAGCTGGAGAGGGTTCAGAAGAGATTTATCAGGATGTTGCTGGGAATGACAGGTTTGAGTTGTGAAGAGAGGCTGGGTCAGCTGGGACTCTTTTCAATCGAGCATAGGAGATTGAGGAGGGGAGGCCTAGTTGAGGTTTAAAAAATAATGAGGGGTGTAGATAAGATGAAAAGCAGGTGGGGGTGGGGGATTTCTAGACTAGGGAGCAATTTTTTTAAGGTGAAACCTGCAAGATTTAAAAAATTCAAGGGGGGCAATATTTTTACATCGAGGGTGGTTCCTGTTGAGGTTTGAACTTCCAGAGGAAGCGATAGATGTGGGCAGAGTTACAATGCTTAAAAAACACTTAGATAAGTACATGACTAAGAAATGTTCGGAGGGGTCCAAGCACAGGCAGGTGGGACTAGTTTAGTTTGGGATTATGGTCAGCACAGACTGGTTGGAGAGGAGGGTCTGTCTCTGTGCTGTATGACTCTATAAGTTAAACCTTTGAATTAACTACACTTCTAACAGTACTCCATTCACTTTGGATTGTCACGAAGGCTATGCATAAGTAAAAGCTATTTCTTCTTTATGCTCTAAAATAGCTGTGCAAGCAAAATCTAAAGGACTTTATGAAGCACATAGGAAAGGGCCCTGTCATTTTCATACTCTCTGCCAGCCAAGAGGGAGAGAACAGGAGAGAGACTAAACTCAGCCGAGCAAGACGAGACTGGCATGAAGGCCGTTCTCTTTAATGACTGTTAAAGGTCAGTTTTAAAATGAGCCCTCAGTGTTTCAGTCCAGTGCTCAGGAACAGAAGTTCATTGCATAAAACAGAGTTTTTTTTTAAAAAAAAGGGAGATTGGAAGATCTCACAGAAAACATGACCTTTCTGCCGGAGAAACTGTCGAAGACATTCACGAGTTTAAATTCAATGTGCCACCTGTAAATGAGATGAAATATAACATATAACTTAGAAAAACAGGGGCAAGAGGAGGCCATTCAGCCCTCTGGGGCTGCCCCGCCGTTCAACACCATCACAGCGGATCACCAACTCATCACTTTGTTCCCACTTTCTCCCTATATCCTTCTATCTCTTTATCACTCCAATCTGGCAGCATAGTGTCACAATGGTTAGCACTACTACCTCACGGAGCCAGGGATCTGGGTTTGATTCCAGCCTTGGACAACTGTCTGTGTGGAGTTTGCACATTCTCCCTGCACATTACTCCCACAGTCCAATGACGTGCCGATGGATTGGCCATGCTAAATTGCCCTGTGGTGTCCAGGGACCAATAGGTTAGCCACAATAAAGGTGGGTACAGGGTGTGGGTGGGATGCTGTTTGGAGAATTGACATGGGTCAAATAGCCTCCTTCTGCACTGCAGGGTTTCTAAGAACTATACCTAACTCCTTCTTGAAAATACTCAATGTTTTATCCTCACTGTTTTCTGTGGCAGAGAATTCTACAGGTCCACCACTCCCTGGGTGAAAAACTTTCTCCTCATCTCCATCCTAAAAGGTCTTCCCCATATCCTTAGACTGTGACCCCTGAGTCCAAGGCTTCCTTGTCATTGGCACATTCACCCTGTCGAATGCTGCTGAAGTTTTAATAGGAGAATGGAAAGATAAGACTCTGGGAATCAAAATTAGTTAAGCATCAAACGAAGGGCCACTTCCTGTCAAGGGGCTTGAATATGATGTTATGAATAAGTATAATACTTCACTCAATATTACCGAACCACAACAGGATTTGTATCAGTTAACAATGTTCTGTGTGTTCATTAAGGTAAAGGAGAAAGTTGTTGATGATACCCAATGCCAGTTTCACACAATAAAAATCAAAAGAATTAGGAACAGGAGGAGGCCATTCATCCCTCTGAGCCTACTCTGCTGTTCCAGAAAAGAAGGCCAATCGGATTATGGCCTTCCATTGAATCAAAGTAAATACTATGTTGTATAGAATGTACAGCACAGATGAGGCCATTCAGCCTGCTGGTATTTCTTCTCCCAACCAGCCTCCTCGCCCCCTACCCCACTTCTTCAGCTCACTCTAGCTAGGGGAAGCAATAGCCTTGTGGTATTATCGCTAGACTATTAATTCAGGGACCCCGGTTCAAATCCTACCATGGTCTCTGGTGGAACTTGAATTCAATAAATATTTGAAATTATGAATCTAATGGTGACCGTGGGTCAATTATCAGGAAAAACCCATCTGGTTGACTGATGTCTTCAGCCGGAGAGTGGTGAGTCTATAGAATTCACTGCCACAGAAGGCCAGGTCATTGAGTATATTTAAAACAGAGAGAGCTAGGTTCTTGAGGGTCAAGGGATACAGGGAGAATGGGGTTGAGAAACATATCAGCCATGATTGAATGGCAGAGCAGGCACAATGGCCTAATTTCGTATGGTCTAATGCCCGTTAGGGAAGGAAACTGCCATCCTTACCTGGTCTGGCCTACACGTGACTCCAGACCCACAGCAATGTGGTTGACTCTTAACTGCCCTCTGGGCAATTAGGGATGGGTAATAAATGCTGGTCTAGCCAGCGACACCCTCATCCCGTGAATGAATAAAAAGGAACAATCTTCTGTTTCTCTGCCAGCCCGCCCGCTCCCCATCATGTGTGGTATAGCTTCCCCTTAAATGTATCTGTTATTCATAAAATGAATTGGAGAATCCCAACAGTGTGGAAACAGGCCCTTCAGCCAAACAAGCCCATACTGACCCTCTGAAGAGTATTCCACCTAGACCCATTCCCCCTACCCTAAGTTTACCCCTGACTAATGCACCTAACCCACACATCCGTGAATTCTATGGAGCAATTTAGCATGGCCAATTCACCTAACCTGCACATCTTTGGATTGTGGGAGGAAACTGGAGCACCCAGAGGAAACCCACGCAGACACTGGAAGAATGTGCAAACTCCACGCAGACAGTCATCTGAGGCTGGGATCAAACCCAGGTCCCTGGCGTTGTGAGACAGCCATACTAACCACTGAACCACAATACTGCCTTTGCCTTAACTACTCCCTGTGGTAGTGAATCTGCATTCCATCCACTCTCTGATTAAAACAATTCCTCCCCAGTTCCCTTCTGGATTTATTAGGGACCGTCTTATATTTATTGCCATGGGTGTTTTTTTGGTCATTGCCACGAATATAAATCAAAACTCACTGAACTCTGTCTCACTGATGCAACTTAACCCCAGCAACAGTCCATGTGCCATCTTTCTGCCATCTACATTTATCATCCTGTCTGAATGAAATTGCCAATTCAAACAAATCTAACAAAGAAAAAGAGGGAAATGTGAAAAGCTTTCAGGCAGGTCTGGTGGTATCTACAAAGAAACAGAGTTAACCTTTCGGGACTGACTATTTGTCAGAATTAAATTTGGATAAGGCCCTCAAAGGACAGCTGTAGAATAGCTTGGGAGAGAATCACAAGCAGGACAGAGCATGTGGGAAAGCTTTACTTCCCTGACAAAGGACATTTTATAACTATCTGACAGCTTCAAGGACACTGCTACCCTGCACTCAAACCCAACAACTTAATGCTGGCCTTTAACTTGTGCTGCTGAACTTTCCCTGTCCCATTGAACCACATTAGGAAGTGGGAGCAGGTGTTGTCAAACACTGCATCAGGTTAACTGTCCAATTGCATTCCACTTTGCAGTGATTTTGTTGGAGGCCATTTTCCTCATTAGTTCAGTGATGTAAATAACAGCCAGTACCATAACTAGTCCAGTAATATAACTCGCCCAGTACCATTCCTGATGGAGGGCGTATGCCCGAAACGTCAACTCTCCTGCTCCTCGGATGCTGCCTGACCTGCTGTGCTTTTCCAGCACCACACTTTTTGGTCCTGGTCTACAGCATCTGCAGCCCTTACTTTCTCCCAGTACCACAACTAGCTTAATACCATAACTAGTCCAACAAAATAACTAGTTCAGCACCTCACCTGGTCTAGAAACATAACTAGCCTAGTAACATAATAAGTTCACTACCACAACTAGCTTAGTGCCATAACAACTCCAATGACATACTTGTCCAGTACCACAACTGGCTTATAAAATAAATTTTGTCTTAATAACATAACTCACCTACTAATATACAGTAATGAGTTCAGTACATTGACTAGCTTCGTATCATAACCCACATACTAGTATAATAGCCCAGTACCATGACTAGTTTAGCATAACTAGTCCAATAATATAACTAGGTAAAAACAATGACTGCAGATGCTGGAAACCAGATTCTGGTGCTGGAAGAGCACAGCAGTTCAGGCAGCATCCAAAGAGCAGCGAAATCGACGTTTCGGGCAAAAGCCCTTCATCAGGAATACAGGCAGAGAGCCTGAAGGGTGGAGAGATAAGCTTGGGGGGGTTGGGGGTGGGGAGAGAGTAGCATAGAGTACAATAGGTGAGTGGGGGAGTGGATGAAGGTGATAGGTCGGGGGCAAGGGGAGGGTGGAGTGGATAGGTGGAAAAGGAGATAGGCAGGTAGGACAAATCTGGACAAGTCATGGGGACAGTGCTGAGCTGGAAGTTTGGAACTAGGGTGAGGTGGGGGAAGGGGAAATGAGGAAACTGTTGAAGTCCACATTGATGTCCTGGGGTTGAAGTGTTCCGAGGCGGAAGATGAGGCGTTCTTCCTCCAGGCATCTGGTGGTGAGGGAGCGGCGGTGAAGGAGGCCCAGGACCTCCATGTCCTCGGCAGAGTGAGAGGGGGAGTTGAAATGTTGGGCCACGGGGCGGTGTGGTTGATTGCTGTGGGTGTCATGGAGATGTTCCCTAACGCGCTCTGTGAGGAGGCGTCCAGTCTTCCCAATGTAGAGGAGACCGCATCGGGAGCAACGGATACAATAAATGATATTAGTGGAGGTGCAGGTAAAACTTTGATGGATGTGGAAGGCTCCTTTAGGGCCTTGGATAGAGGTAAGGGAGGTGTGGGTGCAGGTTTTACAGTTCCTGCGGTAGCAGGGGAAAGTGCCAGGATGGGAGGGTGGGTTGTAGGGGGGCGTGGACCTGACCAGGTAGTCACGGAGGGAACGGTCTTTGCGGAAGGCGGAAAGGGGTGGGGAGCGAAATTTATCCCTGGTGGTGGGGTCTTTTTGGAGGTGGCGGAAATGTCGGCGGATGATTTGGTTTATGCGATGGTTGGTAAGGTGGAAGGTGAGCACCAGGGGCGTTCTGTCCTTGTTACAGTTGGAGGGGTGGGGTCTGAGGGCAGAGGTGAGGGATGTGGACAAGATGCGTTGGAGGGCATCTTTAACCAAGTGGGAAGGGAAATTGCGGTCTCTAAAGAAGGAAGCCATCTGGTGTGTTCTATGGTGGAACTGGTCCTCCTGGGAACAGATATGGCGGAGATGGAGGAATTGGGAATACAGGATGGCATTTTTGCAAAAGGTAGGGTGGGAAGAGGTGTAATCCAGGTAGCTGTGGGAGTCGGTGGGTTTGTAAAAAAATGTCAATGTCAAGTGGTCATCATTAATGGAGATGGAGAGGTCCAGGAACGGGGAGGGAGGTGTCAGAGATGGTCCAGGTAAATTTAAGGTCAGGGTGGAATGTGTTGGTGAAGTTGATGAATTGCTCAACCTCCTCGCGGGAGCACGAGGTGGCACCAATGCAGTCTTCAATGTAGCGGAGGAAGAGGTGGGGATGGTGCCGGTGTAATTACGGAAGATCAACTGTTCTATGTAGCCAACAAAGAGACAGGCATAGCTGGGGCCCATACGTGTGCCCATGGCTACCCCTTTGATCTGGAGGAAGTGGGAGGATTCAAAGGACCATGACTTTGAACATTTCTTCTGCTGCCTCCGCCTCCGAGCTTACTTTCACAATTAGGATTCCCGCCCACCTTCCGAGGACCCCTTCACCCACCTCCAACACACTGCATCCACCTGGACACCCCGCACTGGTCTATTACCCGTCCTTGACCTCTTCATTTCCAACTGCCGCCGGGACATTAGCCGCCTCAATCTGTCTGTCCCCATCCCCCACTCCAACTTCTCACCCTCACAACGCGCAGCCCTCCAATCCCTCTGCTCCAATCACAACCTCACCATCAAGCCAGCATATAAAGGGGGCGCAGTGGTAGTCTGGCGCACTGGCGCGCTGAAGGCAAACACCAACTTTTCCCACCTCTTCCTACCGCCCCCTCGACCATGACCCCACCCCCCCATCACCAAACCATCATCTCCCAGACCATACAGAACCTCATCGCCTCAGGAGATCTCCCACCCACAGCTTCCAACCTCATAGTCCGGGAACCCCGCACTGCCCGGTTCTACCTCCTTCCCAAGATCCACAAGCCTGACCACCCTGACCATTGTCTCAGCATGCTCCTGCCCCACTGAACTCATCTCTACCTACCTCAACACTGTCCTACCCGCCCCAGTCCAGGAACTCCCCACATACTTTCGAGACACCACCCATGCCCTCCACCTCCTCCAAGACTTCCGTTTCCCCAGCCCCCAACGCCTCATCTTCACCATGGATATCCAATCCCTCTACACCTCCATCCGCCATGACCATGAAAGTACCCTTCCACCGACACGCTCATTCTTTTGGCCGAACTGGTCCTCACGCTTAACAATTTCTCCTTCAAATCCTCCCACTTCCTCCAGACCAAAGGGGTAGCCATGGGCACACGTATGGGCCCCAGCTATGCCTGTCTCTCTGTTGGCTACGTAGAACAGTCGATCTTCCGTAATTACACTGGCACCACTCCCCACCTCTTCCTCTGCTACATTGATGACTGCATTGGCGCCACCTCGTGCTCCCGCGAGGAGGTTGAACAATTCATCAACTTCACCAACACATTCCACCCTGACATTAAATTTACCTGGACCATCTCTGATACCTCCCTCCTCTTCCTGGACCTCTCCATCTCCATAAATGATGACCACTTGACACTGACATTTTTTACAAACCCACCGACTCCCACAGCTACCTGGATTACACCTCTTCCCACCCTATCTCTTGCAAAAATGCCATCCCGTATTCCCAATTCCTCTGCCTCCGCCGTATCTGCTCCCAGGAGTACCAGTTCCAACAACAGAACACACCAGATGGCCTCCTTCTTTAGAAATTGCAATATTCCTTCCCACGTGGTTAAAGATGCCCTCCAACGCATCTCAGCCACATCCCGCACCTCTGCCCTCAGACCCCATCCCTCCAACCGTAACAAGGACAGAATGCCCCTGGTGCTCACCTTCCACCCTACCAACCTTCGCATAAACCAAATCATCCGCCGACATTTCCGCCATTTCCAAAAAGACCCCACCACCAGGGATATATTTCCCTCCCCATCCCTCTCCGCCTTCCGCAAAGACTATTCCCCCCGTGACTACCTGGTCAGGTCCACGCCCCCCAAAAACCCACCCTTCCGTCCTGGCACCTTCCCCTGCCACCGCGGGAATTGCAAAACCTGCGCCCACACCTCCTCCCTCACCTCCATCCAAGGCCCTAAAGGAGCCTTCCACATCCATCAAAGTTTTACCTGCACATCCACCAATATCATTTATTGTATCCGTTGCTCCCAATGCAGTCTCCTCTACATTGGGGAGACTGGACGCCTCCTAGCAGAGCGCTTTAAGGAACATCTCCGGGACACCCGCATCAATCAACCACACCACCCCGTAAGCCCAACATTTCAACTCCCCCTCCCACTCTGCCGAGGACATGGAGGTCCTGGGCCTCCATCACCGCCGCTCCCTCACCACCAGATGCCTGGAGGAAGAACGCCTCATCTTCTGCCTCGGAACACTTCAACCCTAGGGCATCAATGAAGACTTCAACAGTTTCCTCATTTTCCCTTCCCACACCTCACCCTAGTTCCAAACTTCCAGCTCAGCACTGTCCCCATGACTTGTCCTACCTGCCTGTCTCCTTTTCCACCTATCCACTCCACCCTCCTCCCTGACCTATCACTTTCATTCCCTCCCCTACTCACCTATTGTACTCTCTGCTATTTTCTCCCCACCCCCACCCTCCTCTAGCTTATCTCTCCACCCTTCAGGATCTCTGCCTTTTTTCTTGATGAAGGGCTTTTGCCTGAAACGGCGATTTTACTGCACCTCAGATGCTGCCTGAACTGCTGTGCTCTTCCAGAAGCACTAATTATAACCAGTCCAGTACCACAACTAGTTCAAGGTTATAAGTACTAAGCAGCTGCAAATGTGTTGCTGGTCAAAGCACAGCAGGTTAGGCAGCATCTCAGGAATAGAGAATTCGACGTTTCGAGCATAAGCCCTTCATCAGGAATAAGAGAGAGAGAGCCAAGCCGGCTGAGATAAAAGGTAGGGAGGAGGGACTAGGGGGAGGGGCGATGGAGGTGGGATAGGTGGAAGGAGGTCAAGGTGAGGGTGATAGGCCGGAGTGGGGTGGGGGCGGAGAGGTCAGGAAGAGGATTGCAGGTTAGGAGGGCGGTGCTGAGTTGAGGGAACCAACTGAGACAAGGTGGGGGGAGGGGAAATGAGGAAGCTGGAGAAATCTGAATTCATACCTTGTGGTTGGAGGGTTCCCAGGCGGAAGATGAGGCGCTCCTCCTCCAGCCGTCGTGTAGTTGTGTTCTGCCGGTGGAGGAGTCCAAGGACCTGCATGTCCTCGGTGGAGTGGGAGGGGGAGTTAAAGTGTTGAGCCACGGGGTGATTGGGTTGGTTGGTTCGGGCGGCCCAGAGGTGTTCTCTGAAGCGTTCCGCAAGTAAGCGGCCTGTCTCACCAATATAGAGGAGGCCACATCGGGTGCAGCGGATGCAATAGATGATGTGTGTGGAGGTACAGGTGAACTTGTGGCGGATATGGAAGGATCCCTTGGGGCCTTGGAGGGAAGTGAGTGTGGAGGTGTGGGCGCAAGTTTTACATTTCCTGCGGTTGCAGGGGAAGGTGCCGGGGGTGGAGGTTGGGTTGGTGGGGGGTGTGGATCTGACAAGGGAGTCACGAAGGGAGTGGTCCTTGCGGAACGCTGATAGGGGAGGGGAGGGAAATATATCCTTGGTGGTGGGGTCCGTTTGGAGGTGGCGGAAATGGCGGCGGATAATACGTTGTATGCGCAGGTTGGTGGGGTGGTAGGTGAGAACCAGTGGGGTTCTGTCTTGGTGGCGGTTGGAGGAGCGGGGCTCAAGGGCGGAGGAGCGGGAAGTGGAGGAGATGCGGTGGAGGGCATCGTCGATCACGTCTGGGGGGAATCTGCGGTCCTTGAAGAAGGAGGCCATCTGGGTTGTGCGGTGTTGGAATTGGTCCTCCTGGGAGCAGATGCGGCGGAGACGAAGGAATTGGGAATATGGGATGGCGTTTTTACAGGGGGCAGGGTGGGAGGAGGTGTAGTCCAGGTAGCTGTGGGAGTCAGTCGGTTTATAATAGATGTCTGTGTTGAGTCGGTCGCCCGAGATAGAAATGGAAAGGTCTAGGAAGGGGAGGGAGGAGTCTGAGACAGTCCAGGTGAATTTCAGGTCGGGATGGAAGGTGTTGGTAAAGTTGATGAACTGTTCAACCTCCTCGTGGGAGCACGAGGCAGCGCCGATACAGTCATCGATGTAGCGGAGGAAAAGGTGGGGGGTGGTGCCAGTGTAGTTGCGGAAGATGGACTGTTCCACATATCCTACGAAGAGGCAGGCATAGCTGGGGCCCATGCGGGTGCCCATGGCAACTCCTTTAGTTTGGAGGAAGTGGGAGGATTGAAAAGAGAAGTTATTCAGGGTGAGGACCAGTTCAGTCAGTCGAAGGAGGGTGTCAGTGGAAGGGTACTGGTTAGTGCAGCGGGAAAGGAAGAAGCGGAGGGCTTTGAGTCCTTCGTGATGGGGGATGGAGGTGTACAGGGACTGGATGTCCATAGTGAAAATAAGGCATTGGGGACCGGGGAAGCGAAAATCCTGGAGGAGGTGGAGGGCGTGGGTGGTGTCCCGAACGTAGGTGGGGAGTTCTTGGACTAAAGGGGACAGGACCGTGTCGAGGTATTGGGAGATGAGTTCGGTGGGGCAGGAGCAGGCTGAGACAATGGGTGCGCGGGGCAGGCAGGTTTGTAGATTTTGGGCAGGAGGTAGAAACGGGCGGTGCGGGGTTGTGGGACTATGAGGTTGGAGGCGGTGGATGGGAGATCCCCTGAGGTGATGAGGTCCTGGATGGTCTGGGAGATGATGGTTTGGTGGTGGGAGGTGGGGTCGTGGTCAAGGGGGCGATAAGAGGAGGCGTCCGCGAGCTGGCGTTTGGCTTCAGCGGTGTACCAACACCTTCCATCCCGACCTGAAATTCACCTGGACTGTCTCAGACTCCTCCCTCCCCTTCCTAGACCTTTCCATTTCTATCTCGGGCGACCGACTCAACACAGACATCTATTATAAACCGACTGACTCCCACAGCTACCTGGACTACACCTCCTCCCACCCTGCCCCCTGTAAAAACGCCATCCCATATTCCCAATTCCTTCGTCTCCGCCGCATCTGCTCCCAGGAGGACCAATTCCAACACCGCACAACCCAGATGGCCTCCTTCTTCAAGGACCGCAGATTCCCCCCAGACGTGATCGACGATGCCCTCCACCGCATCTCCTCCACTTCCCGCTCCTCCGCCCTTGAGCCCCGCTCCTCCAACCGCCACCAAGACAGAACCCCACTGGTTCTCACCTACCACCCCACCAACCTGCGCATACAACGTATTATCCGCCGCCATTTCCGCCACCTCCAAACGGACCCCACCACCAAGGATATATTTCCCTCCCCTCCCCTATCAGCGTTCCGCAAGGACCACTCCCTTCGTGACTCCCTTGTCAGATCCACACCCCCCACCAACCCAACCTCCACCCCCGGCACCTTCCCCTGCAACCGCAGGAAATGTAAAACTTGCGCCCACACCTCCACACTCACTTCCCTCCAAGGCCCCAAGGGATCCTTCCATATCCGCCACAAGTTCACCTGTACCTCCACACACATCATCTATTGCATCCGCTGCACCCGATGTGGCCTCCTCTATATTGGTGAGACAGGCCGCTTACTTGCGGAACGCTTCAGAGAACACCTCTGGGCCGCCCGAACCAACCAACCCAATCACCCCGTGGCTCAACACTTTAACTCCCCCTCCCACTCCACCGAGGACATGCAGGTCCTTGGACTCCTCCACCGGCAGAACACAACTACACGACGGCTGGAGGAGGAGCGCCTCATCTTCCGCCTGGGAACCCTCCAACCACAAGGTATGAATTCAGATTTCTCCAGCTTCCTCATTTCCCCTCCCCCCACCTTGTCTCAGTCGGTTCCCTCAACTCAGCACCGCCCTCCTAACCTGCAATCCTCTTCCTGACCTCTCCGCCCCCACCCCACTCCGGCCTATCACCCTCACCTTGACCTCCTTCCACCTATCCCACCTCCATCGCCCCTCCCCCTAGTCCCTCCTCCCTACCTTTTATCTCAGCCGGCTTGGCTCTCTCTCTCTTATTCCTGATGAAGGGCTTATGCTCGAAACGTCGAATTCTCTATTCCTGAGATGCTGCCTAACCTGCTGTGCTTTGACCAGCAACACATTTGCAGCTGTGATCTCCAGCATCTGCAGACCTCATTTTTTACTATAAGTACTAAGCACAATCATTAGGCCAATATCATATTTAATTCAGTATCACAAATAGCTTATGACCATAACTAGCTACGTACAGTAATTAGCCATAGTTTATAACGAGCCAAGTACCTTTGCCTCAGCTGCTTTGTATATCTGAATAAATCTTCTCATCATTTCTCACTCCAAGTACATTGCAGGTTATCCCATCTCTCTCCCTCCCCTTTCACATAAGTCTCTGCTCATCTCCTCACTTTACTCCCTCTGGCACCTGCTTTAATTGGCCTTTTTGTTTCATGTGACCCTTTAATGTAACCTGTAGGACAATTCACCCATGATATGCACCACATCCAACTCTGAAGCCTCACTTGTAATACCTGGGTGATCTGGGAGCGATCCCCACTCTGTGCTCGGCTGACTGATCCAAACCACCTTGTCCTGGCTGTAGAAAGGCCATTCAAGACCCTCTCAGCTAAATAGAATCCCTACATTGTGGAAGCAGCCATTCAGCCCTTCCAGTCCAAACCAACCCTCCAAAGAGCATCCCAACTAGATCCATCCCATCCCTTAACCTAGCATTTCCCATGGCTATTCCACCTAGCCTACACATCCCTGGACACTATGGGCAATTTATTCTGGCCAGTCCATCTAATCTGCATATCTCTGGAGTGTGGGAGGAAACTGGAGCAAACCCACACAAACACAAGGAGAATGTGCAAATTCCACTCAATTGCCCGGGGGTGGGATTAAACCTGGGTCCCTGGCACTGTGAGGCAGCAGTGCTAACTACTGAGTCACTGTGCCACCCCAGGGTTAATTAAATCTACACCCGTTGCATTTGATACAACCCAACAGCACATATTGGGTGAAGCATTTGCTAAATGCAGAATGAAAGAAGCATTAACTAATTGGGGAACTCATCCCATTCTTGGCTTCATGTGATGGTGATTAACTGCAGATCTCTAATTAGGCAAATTATTCATAGGCCAGAGAGCCAAGTGAGTCATCTGGGAAGCTGTCAATCAAAAATAAAATTAATACATATCTATTTTGATTATGCTCAAGTTGAGACAGTACCTGGGGACAACCAGACAGGATCTGTCAGTGCCAACGCATTCGTTTTCCCACAAACACATCTTTTTGTGATTCAAGGTCTGAACTTTGCACAAGCAACTGCTGTTTTGTAATTCATCTTGAGTGACAAGCGATCAAGTTCAGGACAAGCAGTGAGGATGACACATGCATAATCTCTAGAGAAGTGCTTATCATTAGAGATAGAGGGAGGCAGAGACAGCTATGAAAGCACAGAAGTCTACATGGATGTTTTTCTTTTCCAGTTTGTCCTTGCACACACTCCAAGTGTCTGGTAAGGCTACAATTTATTGCCCATCCCTAATTCCCTTTGAACTATGGTTCTCTCAAGTCATTCTAGATGGTAGTTAAGAGTCAACCACATTGCTGTTGGTCTGGAGTCATTGTAAGCCAGACCAGGTAAGGATAACACATACTCTTCTCTAAAGAACAGTAGTGAACCAAATAGCTTTTTAATAGCAATTGATTCAATGATTCAGCCTCAGCTATTTTCTGTGGCAGGGAATTCAACAGGTTTCCTGCTCTCTGGGTGAAGACATCTCTCCTCATCTCAGTCCTAAATGGTCCAGCCTATATCCTTCAGCTATGACCCCGAGTTCTGGACTCCCCTGGTCACCGGGAACATCCTTCCTGCATTGACCCTGTTTAGAATGTTACAGGTTTCTATGAGGGCCCCCTCCCCAAAATAATTGTCATGGCTGGTACTTGAGGCTAACTTAGCTTCCAGACATATCAACTGGATTTAACATCCAAGTGGGGTTTGAACCCACATTCCAGAGTGTTAGCCTGTGACTCTGCATTCATAGCCTAGTGACATTATGTTAGCCTCTCCACCTCAAAATAATCCACTTGCCCCCCCCCCCCCCCACCCCAGTGTGCTCGCTGAAAACTCTGTTAGAACCCCCATCACCGTAGATGTTGCTCAAAGTGGGCTTCACCATTGTCATTGGTACAAAGAAACACCTAGCCAACCTCAGGATGACCTTTGACCTTTTGTAGCCTATCCTTCTAATTATAAACTAACAAGCTTTTATGGCATAGTTTTGTATTGACTTGTACATCTTCTGTATATGGACTCTGGTACTCTTTGGATCACCACGTTTTCATGATGTATAAAATACACGGATCTGTTCTCCTTTGGTCCATTATTACACATTTATTTGCCTGAAACCCCTCATTGTTTGTTTGGATCACTCAACTCAATCTATCAATATCTCTTCGTAGTTTTATAGTCCCATCTATGATACCTCATTGTTTTTCCAGCCTTACATGTTAATGAACGTCGATGTTTGGCTCGCTATTATGTTAGCTGACTCGTCGATAAGTATGGGGAATAACTGAGGCTCTGGCAATGAGATATTGTTGGTGGTTACTGCATGGTTTGATTCTCATTATCCTTATTCTGTCTTTTACTACCTAAGGGGCAACGTTTTTACGCAGAGGGTGGTACGTGTCTGGAATGAGCTGCCAGAGGATGTGGTGGAGGCTGGTACAATTGCAACATTTAAAAGGTATTTGGATGGGTATGTGAATATGGGTATAGGGTTTGGAGCGATATGGGCTGGGTGCTGGCAGGTGGGACTAGATTGGGTTGGGATATCTGGACGGGTTGGACCGAAGGGTGTGATTCTGTGCTGTACATCTCTATGGTTCTAATTGCAAAGACTGCTCCATAATCTGTCTCCAATTCGAGAAATTTTTAAATGATATCTGATTGAAGGAGTGAATTAAAAACAATGCTTGAAGTGAGGTAACATAGGAAATGCAGTTGCCAACTTATGCCTAACCGCGATCAGCCTTTGGTATTGCTTCCTGGAGTGGGATGGATCTCTGTTACATTCCTCTGAGTGAGGAGAGAGTTTGACATTTCTTCGGAAAGATCACACCTCCTACAGTATGGCGTTCCCTCCATATCAGCTTATTTTTGGAAAAATCAGGAGTGGGATTTGAACTCACAGCTTTTCCACACAGACGTGAGAGTGTTCACCCGCCAGCCACGGCTGCGGATGTAGCACATCTAGAGCTACCCTGCCTGTGATCAGTTATCTCAGCACCAACTGGGGGTCAACCCTCGTACAATCCTCATCTGTGGTAACATTCTGACAGAGCTCCCCTGAGCTCAGACTGTGCTAAGGAGTCAAAAGCTACAAAGAGGTAGATTTTGCACTTGAAATAGACACACAAATCTAAGGGGAAATGAACCAAAAATGTATTTTACTTGTAAAAAAAGCAGCCTCATATATCATGGTCGCCCCAGAGACGTGTATAGACCTGTGGTCTGGAATAAAACAATTCTTTGGAAAAGATAGCTTTATATCATCTCAAGAAAAAGCACCCGCAGGAAAGGCAAGCTAGGGAGTTGTTGGCAAAGGGTTTTAGTCACAAACAAAAGAAAAAGTTCGTATCCTATAACCCAATATCCAGAGTAATTGGGATAACGTGGATCTGCCAATGCTTCTGGGTCTGAAGAAGATTAAAGCCATGCCGATAGGGTATTGAAAATTAAATGCCTGACCAAAGTTATGTAAGTGGCACAGAGCAAACATATAAACAAGGAGTAAGAGTAGACCATTCAACTACTCAACCAAGTTCCGCAGTACAGTCTGTTCTGATATAACGTGATAGTCGTGTTCCCATGCAATCCCATGTTATGAGAAAATCGTGTAATAGCCACACCCTTTAACCCAATGAGACCGGAATCGCAGCATGGCCACAGAGGTAAGGAAAGTTTACGCTCGACAATAATGGTCTAAACTCTTCAATCGTCTTATAGCCAATTTGCATTGAAGAAACGCACGTTATAGCAGAACCGACTGCAATTGTAACGTTCAATCCACATTCTCATCAATCCTGCCTTTGTCACCCACTGAATAAAAATCTCAATCCATTACCTCGTTACCCTTGCAATTTGTGTCTCACAATCTCAGCATCGACATAAAGGGGTAACCTGGTGAGTTGACAAGCAGTCTTTGCTTCCACCCTCGCATCTTTGATTTGAAAAAGCCCACACATTTCCGCATCTTTGGAGTTTAATGTCATAGAGTCCAGACGCAGACAGTTTAACATTAAAAATAATAATAGGAAACAGACTCAGTCTTTTTGAATTCTATTCAGAGACTTTGCTTATAACTGCTTTCTTTCTTTTATCATTTTGAACTTACCTCATTTATAATCTGTAGGTATGTTGCATTAGCATTTGTTCTCATGTCTAGCAATGAATAAACTTTTGTTAATTCAAGAAAGTCTGATTAAATTGGCTCCTTTTTAAAGCATAAGTTAATTTAGTCTGGGAGACAGGTATCCAAAAGAAAAGGGAATCTTTTTTAAATTAGCCTGGTTGCAACCAACTGAAGGGAGTGAATGATTAAAGAGGAGTTTCATTGCTCATCACCAGGAACTCAGCAGCTTGGGATCTCCTGTCTTAGGCCATAGTGAATGGGGGAACCTCAGCTAAGATGTAAGAGTACCATTTATTAACAGTTATGTCTACTTGGCCTTCCACCTTCAGTAATCTATGTACATATACAGGTTAAAATCAACCAGAGAAAGGGAGGACTGCAGATGCTGGAGATCAAAGTCGAGAATGTGGTGCTGGAAAAGCACAGCAGGTCAGGAGCGGGAGAATTGACGTTTTGGGCAAATTCCTGATGAAGGGCTTTTGCCCAAAACGTGGATTCCCCTTCTCCTCAGATGCTGCCTGACCTGCTGTGCTTTTCCAGCACCACACTCTCAACTCTGTACATAGACACCCTGGTCTCTCTGCTTCTTTACAGAAGTGCCGTTTTTTTTGACACTGTCTCTCCACGGAGTGTTTTGGTCTGGAGGACGTTTTGTTTCTGCTGGTCAGCAACAAAATTTGTGCAGTTCTGGAATCCACATTATAGGAAGGGTGTGATAGCATGAAAGAAAGTGCAGAGGGAGATTTACCAGGATGTTAGTTGGCCTGGAGAGTTTTAGCTATGAATGGTGATTGGATAGAGTGGGATTGTTTTCCTTGGAGCACAGGAGACATTATTGAGGTGTATAAAATTATGGAGGGCATAGATAGGATCGACAGGTAGAAATCTTTCCCTTAGGTGGAGCTATCAATGACCAGGGGCATAACTTTAAGGTAAGGGCAGGAGGGTTAGAGGGAGATGCGAGCAAACACGTCCATGAACCATTTCTCCCTGTTTCCTTTCACTCAGCCAATCTGATATCCATTTTCTTTCTGTTCGTTTTCTTCCATGATCCATCGCTTTCCTTACGTGTCTGCTGTGTGACACTGTATCAATACAATAAATCAACTATCCTATTGATCCTCTCTGTTACTCCTCCAAAAAACTCCAACAAGTTAGTTAGACATGACTTTCCCCCTACAAATCTATTAAATCAAAGGCAACTCTTTGGAACCAATCCATAATGATATCGGAATGTTTGTTTCCAGACAGTTCCCCACAGCCAAGGTTAAACTGGCTGGTCTGTGACTGCTGGGCTGATCTTTATCATATTTTTGAACAAAGGCATAATGTTTGCAACTCTTCAGTCCTCCTGCACAACTCCCAAATTTATGAAAGTTTGAAAGATAATTGTCAGTGTACCTGCAATTTCCACTCTCACTTCCTTCAATATCCTTTGATGTATCACATCAAGAGATATTGACGTTTATTATATCATGAAGGAGAGACATGATTGTGCAGTGGCTCTGGCCTCTATAGTTATGAAGTGCTTCAAGAGGTTAGTCATGGCTCCTATCAACTCCAGCCTAACCAATTGCCTTGATCCTTTGCAATTTGCCCACAGTCCAACAGGGTCGTAACAAATGCCATCTCCCTGGCCCAAAACTCATTCTCAGAACATCTGGATACTAAGGATACCTATATCGGACTCCTAATTATTGACTACAGTTCTGCCTTCAACACTATAATTCCAAACAAATTCATCTCCAAACACCAAGACCGAATGGGGCAGCACAGTGGGACCCAGGTTCGATTTTAGCCTCGGGTACTGTCTGTGCGGAGTTTGCACATTCTCCCCGTATCTGCGTGGGTTTCCTCTGGGTGCTCCTGTTTCCTCCCACATTCCAAAGATGTGCAGGTCAGGTGAATTGGCCAAGCTAAATTGCCCATTGTGTTAGGTGCATTGGTCAGGGGTAAATATAGGGTAGGGGAATAGGTCTGGGCGGGTTACTCTTCAGAGGGTTGGTGTAGACATGTTGGACCAAAGGCCCTGTTTCCATACTGTAGGGAATCTAATTTAATCTAATCTTAAAAAAAAAGTCTCAGCTCATCCCTCTGTAACTGAATCCTTGACGTTTTGATCCATTGATTGCAATCAGTAAGAAGAGGCACCAACAACTCCTCTACCATAATCCTCAACACCAGTGTCCCACAAGGCTGTGTATACAGCTCTCTATGATACTCCTTATGCACTGATGACTGTATGGCCAAATTCCACCCCAATTCCATTTACAAGTTTGCTGACAACACCATCTTTTGGGTCAGATCTCAAACAACGACAAGACATTACACAGGAAAGAGTTTGAGAGCTTAGCGGCATGGTGTAAAGACAACAATCGAGGTCAGCAAAATGAAGGAGCTGGTCATGGACTTCCGGAAGTGGAGTGGAGTGTACGCTCCTGTCTGCATCAATGGAGCTGAGGTGAAATGGTTGAAGAGCGTTAAGTTCCTGGGGGTGATGATGACCAACAATCTATCCTGGTCCAACTACGTTGAGGCAATGGTCAAGAAAGCACAATGCCTCTGCTTCCTCAGGAGGCTAAGTAAATTCAGCATATCCACAAGGACTCTTACCATTTTTTATAGATGCACCATAGAAAGCATCCTATCTGAATGCACCACAGCTTGGGATGGCAACTACTGTACTCAAGAAACTACAGAGTCGTATTTACAGCCCAGTCCATCACACAGACCAGCCTTCCATCCATTGACTCCATCCATACTTCCTGCTGCCTTGGGAAAGCAATCAACATAATCAAAGACCCCTCCCACTCCGGTAATACTCTCTTCCACTCTCTACTATCAGGCCGAAGATATAAAAGTTTTAATATATGTACAAATAGATTCAGGAACAGCTTCTTCTCTGTAGTTATCAGATTTTTGAATGGACCTCTCAAATATTAATTCTGATCTCTCTCTCTGCACCTTCTCTGCGATTGTATCACTGTATTCTGCCCTCTGTTTTGCTACCCTGATGGACTTTGTATGGTATGGTCTGCCTGTGTAGAATACAAAACAATACTTTTCAATGTATCTGGGTACATGTGACAACAATAAAGTAGTCAACTCCAGCACACTATTATAAATTGTGCTTCTTTCATCTCCTAACCCTGACGCTGTATTGTAAGTCACACTCATTTAACCACCTAAGCTTGGCACTGTATTGAAAACCACACTCAAATGCAAAGTCACATTATGTTGGTTAGTTTTATATGCTCTTAAAACCAAGAGTCCAGCTGAGGTATTTAATGAGGAACTGAATTAAGCTGCTTCTTAATTAAGCCCTACCACTTCTCCACAGGAGGCCTTGTTAAGACTGGGAACTACAGAACTTAAAAACTATTGATGTTAATTAAATGCCAACTACAAACCACAAACACAGTTAGATTTGTACAAAATAAAGATTTGGACTTCCTTACCCACCAACTGCAGGCACTCATTCTTAGTGCATGAAGCTAGGGAGGTCCCAGTGTTTGCAAGGCATAGACCTGATAGATGGTGAGAGGTTCTGCTAAATATTCCATCCTGGCTTCACAGTGAAGTTGTTTTACACGGAGAACACATGCATTTTCTAACATCTGGTCCATTCCATTGTGACGGGGGTTGAGGATTACACCCAGGAACGATAGAGCCATTTCTGGCCAGGTCTGGATTTAATCCTTTAGTAACACTGTTGAACAAAGCATGACAGACTGCAAAATGCCAGGGAGTGCACTATTAAGCCAGTTAAAGTCAGCTGAGAATGATTACAATGGGCATTCCTCAGCTCAGCTACTTACTGTTGCATATTCATTGACAGCTGTTAACCGATGTGGCTGAAGAGCAGTAACCTGAGCCAGTGATCTGAGGTAGAAAAGTGCTTTTGTAGAGCTGTAACACAGACTAGGGCCAAGGTTATTAGTGTCAGAGGCTCTGTGTTTTCTTTTGTAGATGAAACTGGAAACTGGAATTGAAGGTAAATTACTGACATTTCTAATTAAAGATCGACTCGTGGGTTGAGCTGGGGAAATCGAGCAACAGTGGTTCTGTCTAAGCTGTGGTTCAATGGATAGCACTCTGAACTACAACAAATCATTGTTATTCAGGAGGGAATAGGAGCATGGACCTCCTGCAGATATAACAGAAATGTAAAAAAAATCACACAGGTTATAGTCCAACTGGTTTATTTGAAAGTACAGGTTTTCAGAGCGCTGCTCCTTCATCAGGTAGCTAGTGGGGCAGGATCATACAACGCATACTTTATAGCACAAGACCATACTGTCATGCAACCGTTATGATATATTGAGCAAACCTAGATTGCTGCTAAGTCTTTTATCTTTTAGAATGGGTTGCAGGTTTCAATTAATTAATATGTAAACCCCAGAACTTCTTCCAAGTCACGTTCCCGAGATATCTTACATTTCATACATATTAATGAAACAAAACCAGCAACCCATTCTAAAAGATGAAAGATTTAACAGCAGTCTAGGTTTGTTTAATATATTGTATCAGTTGCATGACACGATGATCACGTGCTATAAACTCTGCCTTATGATCCTGCTGCATTAGCCACCCGATGAAGGAGCAGTGCTCCGAAAGCTAGTGCTTCCAAATAAATCTGTTGGACTGTAACATGGTGTTGTGTGATTTATTAACTTCTGTCCACCCCAGTCCAACACTGGCACCTCCTCATCATGACTAACAAAGATGTAAACAATGCTATCATAGAAAGTCCTTATCAACCATATGGGAATCTGTCAATTAAGGGAAAGAGATTGGGTCTGGGGGCAACCTTGAGAGTACATGGGGAGTGAATGAAGACTGAGTGCGGAGGATCAGTCCCACTCGAGAGTCAAGCACTTTAAACGAGAGAAGTTGCACCAATGCAGTGTTGCGAGAAACCACTGTGCAGTTGGAAGTTCAGATGCAATGATAAACTGAGGTCCAATCCATCTGTTCAGGTGAATGCAAATGATCCCTTGACACTTATGGGTAAGGATGAACAAGGGATTTACCCCATGGAGCTTAACCAAGTACCCATCCCTTTGTCAAACAGAGTTTACATTCTAACGAAGGGTCACTGGACTCAAGACGTAAACTTTGTTTATCTGTGGATATACATGCTGCCAAACCTGCTGAGTTTCCCCAGCACTTCCTGTTTGTATTCCAGCAATACTTTGTTTTCAATACTTACCTGGTCACTGTCACATTGTTAACCACGTTCATTAAGTAAAAAAACATGGTCGGCATATGGACGTCAGGCCAACACAATCCAAGCCAAAGTTTGTGATCATTGAAATCTTTGTGGGGTCTTTGCATTTGGATTAGGATGGATCAGTCTGGCAATGGTGTCTCCACATCAACCCAACAGGATACACAAGCACAAAAAAAATGTTATTATAAACATTCTGCACTGATTGTGGGGATTTTGGGGTGAGTACAGTGCACAGTTGCTCATTTAACAGTAGATAAAGCATTCCTTGCAATTTCTAGTACATTCTCATATTGTTCTAGTTTATGCATCATCCAGACTGATGCAAAAATATACATCTTCATAAAATTCCATTAAGTTTGATAAATTACATTCAGGAGGTCCTGCTGAACATCAGTGATCACATTAATCTCTTTGTGATGCATCAGTGGCGATGTTTACTTTTCCTGGTCAATAGTCAATTTCAAAAGCGTCAGTCTGTGACACTTCCAACTATTCTGCTCATCTCTGCAATTGCCTGGACAATATTTCCAAATACTCTATGATCAATCTCAAAGGTAAATCTCCTGTCCAAACACATCCACGTCAGAATCTCAGAGAATGAGCTAAAACGTGCTTCCCATAAGTTGGCTGAACTCTATGCCTGGCACAATTGTCCTTTGCTGAAAATGTGTTGCTGGAAAAGCGCAGCAAGTCAGGCAGCATCCGAGGAGCAGGAGAATCGACGTTTCGGGCATGAACCCTTGGAAGAAGGGCTCATGCCCGAAACGTCGATTCTCCTGCTCTTCGGATGCTGCCTGACCTGCTGCGCTTTTCCAGCAACACATTTTCAGCTCTGATCTCCAGCATCTGCATTCCTCACTTTTTCCCTCAATTGTCCTTTGTTCAATCTGCCTTAACAGACATCAAGAGGGGTCACTGAGGCTGCTGGGAAATGATACATTTCAGTATTAACATCCAGGAGAGACAATGTAGAGAGTGGAGTTTAAAAGTGAATGCAAGAAGAGTGAAAAGTCTGGAAATCGAGAAAGGTGGCTGAATGGATTCAGGAAGTGGTTCAGAGTGATTTATAAGGTCCTGGGCCCTCAGACACTGGGGGGAGGCAGAGCTCAGTGGTTATATCATTGGGCAAGTAATCCAGAGACCCAGGGTAATCCAGTATTCCAGAAACCCAGAGTAATCAAGTAACCCAGAAACCCAGGGTAATCCAGTAATCCAGAGACCCAGGGTAATCCAGTAACCCAGAAACTCAGAGTAATCCAGTAATCCAGAGACCCAGGGTAATCAAGTAATCCAGAAACCCAGAGTAATCCAGAGACACAGGGTCATCCAGAAACCCAGGATCATCCAGAAACCCAGGGTAATCCAGTAATCCAGAGTCCCAGAGTAATACACTGACACAAGGTAATCCAGAAACCCATTGTAATCCAGAGACCCAGGGTAACCCAGTAATCCAGAGACTCAGAGTAACACAGCGAGACAGGGTAATTCAGTAATCCAGAAACCCAGAGTAATCCAGAGACACAGGGTCATCCAGAAACCCACAGTAATCCAGAGTCCCAGAGTAATACACTGACACAAGGTAATCCAGAAACCCATTGTAATCCAGATACCCAGGGTAACCCAGTAATCCAGAGACTCAGAGTAACACAGCGAGACAGGGTAATTCAGTAATCCAGAAACCCAAAGTAATACACTGACCTAGGGTAATACAGAAACCCAGAGTAATCCAGATACCCAGGGTAATCCAGAAACCCAGAGTAATCCAGAGACCCAGGGTAATCCAGAGACCCAGGGTCATCCAGAAACCCAGAGTAATCCAGAGACCCAGGCTAATTCAGAAACACAGAGTAATCCAGAGATCTAGGGTAATCCAGAAACCCAGAGCAATCCAGAGATCCAGGGTAATCCAGAAACCCAGAGTAATCCAGAGACCCAGGGTAATCCAGAGAACCAGGATAATCCAGTAATCCAGAATAGTCCAAAGATGCACATTTTAGGTGAATTGGTCATGCTAAATTACCCATATGTTCATAGATGTGCAGACTAAGTGCATTAATCAGGGGAAATGAAGAGTTAAATGGTAGAGTTTGGGTCTGGGTGGGTTACTCCCCAGAGTGTCGGTGTGGACTTGTTGGGCCAAATGTCCTGTTTCCACACCACTGGGATTCTATGAAACCAGAGATCCAGGGTAATCCAGTAATCCAGAAATCCAGTGTGATCCAGAGACCCAAGATAATGTTCTAGAGACCTATGCTTGGATCCCACCATAGCAAATGGTGTTAGACTAAATGCAACCATGATACATTTGAACAGGGAAAACCAACAGGCCTCAAGGGCTTTCATGCTTGCTCAGTTATTGAATAAGGTCATGGCTGATCTGACTTTTTACCTGAATTCTATATTCCTGCATATTTTGATAATCTTTCATCGCGTTAGCAAACTAGAATCTATCTACATCTGTCTTAAAATGATTTCAAGTGCTCACTGCATTTGGAAAAAGGGAATTCCAAAGACTGGTGATTGTTGTGAAGACCCAACTTCTTCACTAAACTCTTCACTAAAATCTGCCATCTTTACCTGGTCGAGCCTACACGTGACTCCAGACCCACAACAACTCCTAACTGCTCTCTGGACAAAACAAATGCTGGCATAGTCAGTGACACCCACATCCCATGAACAACTTTGAGAAGTAAAGACATAGAGTGGGATTTCTCATTTTCAGATTATGGTTAAAAGCAAGGGCCATTAGCAAGGAAACCTGCAAATGACTAATATAAAAACACAAAACACCCAGCCCTCAGGCAAGCCCCACGCCCTGCATGCAGTCACTTGATGTTGTGTAATTTGAGGGACCCTCACACTGCCCCCACTGACATTCTGCCCACACTGATGAAGCAGACAGCTCAGCCAACACTCTCCCCTTCTGCCCAGACAGGACAAGCCCCTCGGGAGTCATTCCCTGACTAACAGGGAGATGATGGATCAGACTCATAATCCAGAAATTCAGCTAATCTTCTGGGGATAGTAAGGAATGCAGATGCTGGAAGTCAGGAGTCAGTCCTGATGAAGGGTCCTGACCGGAAACCCTGACTTTCCTGCTCCTCCAATGCTGTCTGACCTGCTGTGATCTTCCAGCTCCACTAATATTCTGGGGCCCTGGGTTCGAATTAAAAGTAAATCCGGAATTGTGAATCTAATGATGACCATGAATCCATCTGGCTCACTAATGTTCTCCAGGGAAGGAAATCTGCCATCCTCACCCAGTCGGGCCTACATGTGACTCCAGTCCCATCGCAATTTGGTTGACTCTCAACTGCCCTCTGAAATGCCTTAGTAAGTTACTCAGTTCAGGGGCAGGTAGGGACAGGCAGTAACTGATAGGTAGCCAGTGGTGTCCATTCCTGTGAGCGAAGTTTTAAAAAATGGAAAGGCCTCAGTTGGCATTGAGGTGGGGAAGCCGAGTTTGGGCCTTCCACTTCCTTCCTGCAGTGGGGGAAGGGGGCGAGGTGATCTCCCTGATGTTCCCTTTCCATCACCTTCCCGCCAGATTCCAGTCAGGGGATGATTCTGCCCTCTTTCATCTGGGACGGGAAGGATTGTCAGTAATTTTTAGTGGTGCCTGATGATCTTGCCTTCCTCCAGCTCCCCTATTGAAGCCACGGTCAGGCAGGCCCCTGGTCAGTCTCCCCACCCCTTCAGTTAGCAATGAATGACACCACTGAGGGCTCAATCCCATAATATTAACCCGGACTGGGGTGTTACCATGAGGTATGTACAACATGTAAACATTTGCGACTGGGCAGAGGGTCTGACTCCTTCAATTGGTGCTTCGCGTTTTAGTGTGGGACCCGGTAGTGGAAAGCAGGGTGTCACTGCTCACGGCCACTGGCTTGCTGTCCCTGGACACGGTCTTAACCTTCAGCTCACACATTAACAGCACACAGGTGGAATGAGTGGAGAGTATCAAACTCCTGGGAGTGGTCATCCGCAACAAGCTTTCTTGGACTCTTCATGTAGACACATTGGTTACAAAGGCCCAACAATGTCTCTTCTTCCTCAGGCAGCTGAGGAAATTTGGCATGGCGGTGAATACCCTTGCCAACTTTTATAGGTGCGCCATCGAAAGCATTCTGTCTGGATGTATCACTACCTGGTATGGCAACTGTACCATTTAAGATCGGAGACGGTTACAGGGAGTGGTGAACTCAGCCCGGACAATCACAAAGGCCAACCTCCCATCTATAGAATCCATCTACCAGGCCCGCTGTCAAGGAAAGGCCACCAGCATTCTCAAAGATCCATCCCACCCTGGCAATGCTTTTCTACAACTACTACCATCGGGGAGAAGGTACAGAAGCCTGAACACATGCACCAGCCAGTTTCGAAACAGTTTCTACCCTATTGTTGTTAGAATATTGAATGGACTCACAAACTCTTAACATTCACCTATACCTGTGTTTTTTTTTTGCTGCTGTTTACCTTTTATTTACTTATCTATGCTACTTAACTCTGTGATCTGCCTGTATTGCTCACAAGACAAAGCTTTTCACTGTGCCTCGATACACATGACAATTAATTCAATTCAATTCAATTCACCCTGAGAGACCTTGTCCTCTCTCCCTCAAATTCTCCTCATCAGAAGAGTCTTTAAACAAATTTAAAGCAGAGGCAGATTCCTGACAAGTAAGTGGGTGAATGACTATCAGGGAGTAGATGGGAATGTGGAGACATCAACTCAGCCATGGTGGAGCAGGCTCAAGGGGCGGAATGGCCTACTCTAGCCATACCCGTGACTCACATCATATTTCAATCCTTGACTTCCATTGGTGCCTTCCGGTCATGTCTGCTCATGCTGTTACTGAGCCAAAAGAGCTGTCAGCCTCTGATTGGCCAGCAGCTTTCTATAAGAGTGGGATCTCTATTCCTGGGGTCCTGACCCAGAGCAATGATCTGTGGTTGGCCTCTCAGCTGCCTGATGGGAAGACTTTTCCAAAAGGAGGCACCGTGGATCTTTCACCAGCTCCCCTGCCAGCAGGCAAGAGCCAGGTCACCTCCATAGATTCCTGCTGTGGATTCCAAAAGCTAGGAAGCTATGCTGAATCTTTACAAGACACTGACTCATTCCCAACTCAGTAACCAGCTCTGAGCACTGCACTTTAGGGTAGGACATGAATGCTTTAGTGAAAGATGCAGAAAAACTTTACGAGTATCAATCTAGGGGTGAGAAGAGTCAGTTATGTGGATGGATTGCAGAAGGTAAGATTGATCACTTCAGATCTAAGATGGGTGAGGGGGGCGTTTGAATCAAAATCATAAGGGCAGAAAAGATACAGAGGAACTGTTCCTATTGGTGGAAGTGTCAAGGACCAAAGGGTACGGATTTGGGGTGGACAGTAAAAGAATGAGTGTGGAAATGAGGCAAAACAATTACACGCAGCAAGTGGTGAGGGCTTGAAACGTGAAATCCGAGAGTGTTGTGGAGGCAGGTCAGTCACAGCTTTCAAAAGGGAATTGAACTGTGAAAGTTTGCAGGGCTGTGGGGAACAGGAGAGGGAGCTGCAGACTGCTGGGAGGGCCAAGTGGGCCAAATGACCTCATTCTGTGAGGTCACCAGTTTCAGGTTCTTTAGCTCAACGAGAAAATATAATAACCATTGTGTAGTGATTGGGACCAGGTGGACATTATTGACTGTGAGGTTCTTGATTGAGGCTGTTAACCTGGGCCAACCAGGAGCACCCTGGCTGACTGATATAACCAGGAGATTAGAATCCCCTCAGTTGAGGACTGACTCTGAGCTGGCTAGGCCAAGCCAGTGTACTGTGCATCAGCGAATAATGGGTGACTTGGTGACAGGACCTGGCCTGTTGCAGTTATTTCACATTGTTGCACAGAACTACACATCTCAGAAATGCTGCAGGATTACTCCTCAAAATTCTAAACACAAAAAGACACATCTGCACATCTGTTTGGGAGCTAAGGGTGATGGGGTCTGAAAGGTTCAGTATTGAGGAGTACCCTATGGTAATGCCACATATTCTAGGGGAGGCAGTCCAGATTTCAAAGGATTAAGACATACAATCCATGTCTCCCTCATAGTCTCTCCTCGCAATGTTGATCACATCAGTGTAACTTGTACCCAGATATAGTAAAGTACATTTTGGTTATGAACATGTGAGCACACGGGCAAAGAATGAGAAGAGGCCACTCGGCCCCTCAAGCTTGGCCCATCGTTCAGCAATTTGATTTTAATCTCAACTCTACATTCCTGCATATTCTTTGATAATTTTGCATCCCCTTGGTCATCAAGAATCTATCGACCTCTGCTTTAAAAATATTGCAAGATTCTGCATCCACTGCCCTTTAAGGAAGGGAATTCCACATCCTTCTGAGAGAAAAAAAATCTACTTTCCAATTTTTAACTTAAATGGGTGGCCCCTAGTTCTGGATTCTCCCACAAGAGGAAACATCCTTTCACCATCCACTGGTCAAGTCCCCTCAGGGTCTAAAACAAAAGGCCATTCATGTTTGACTACTGAGTGTGTGTCCTCCATCAGTGGAAACAAGCAGTCCATGTACACCCAATCCTGCACAAGTGTTGCTGAATAAAGACACCTTGGAATGCAGGTTCATAGCTCCTCGAAAGTGGAATTGCAGGTAGGTAGGTAGGACAGTGAAGGCAGCGTTTGGTATCCTTTCCTTTATTGGTCAGAGTATTGAGTACAGGAGTTGGGAGGTCATGTTGCAGCTGTACAGGACTTTGGTTAGGCCACTGTTGGAATATTGCGTGCAATCCTGGTCTCCCTCCTATCGGATAGCTGTTGTGAAACTTGGAAAGGTTCACAAAAGATTTACAAGGATGTTGCCAGGGTTGGAGGGTTTGAGCTATAGGGAGAGGCTGAACAGGCTGGGGCTGTTTTCCCTGGAGCGTCGGAGGCTGAGGGGTGATCTTTAGAGGTTTATAAAATCATGAGGATCATGGGTCGGATAAATACACAAGGTAATTTCTCTAGGGTGGGGAGTCCAGAACTAGAGGGCATAGGTTTAGGGTGAGAGGTGAAAAATTTAAAAGGGATCTAAGGGGCATCTTTTTCACACAGAGGGTGGTATGGAATGAGCTGCCAGAGGAAATGGTGGAGACATGTACAATTGCAACATTTAAAAGGTATCTGGATGGATACATGAATAGCAAGGGTTTAGAGGGATATGGGTCAAGTGCTGGCAAATGGGACTAGATCAGGTTAGGATATCTGGTCGGCATGGACAGGTTGGACTGATGGGTCTGTTTCTGTGCTGTATGGCTGTTTGACTCTATGACATAAAGAGGATAGCAGCAGCAAACTCCCCACGGTCAGCAGTTGTGCAGACAGCACAGCAGGTAACAGTGCAAATTATACACGCAACAATATTGGCAAATTATACACACTAGGAGAAAGTGAGGACTGCAGATGCTGGAGATCAGAGCTGAAAAATGTGTTGCTGGAAATGCGCAGCAGGTCAGGCAGCATCCAAGGAGCAGGAGAATTCCTGAAGAAGGGCTTATGCCCGAAATGTCAATTCTCCTGCTCCTTGGATGCTGCCTGACCTGCTGCGCTTTTCCAGCAACACATTTTTCAAATTAAACACACAACAATATTGGCAAAGCTTTGCTATTTTCCACAAGTCACCATTCTTCATGCTCTAAATATTTCCGAGACACTGAACCAACTGTTTAATGACAGCAGACGCTCACTGTCTCCACATCCAATGCCATTTCACCGTATTCCAGTTGGGATACTGGGATCAAAGATCAGGAATTTCAGGTCGGAATCTGTTAATACGAGCTCCTCCAACATCTTGCTGCTTACCTGCTGACCCATCCTCTGTGCTCACAGAACAGACCACACTGGCTCCCGGGACAGCAACATCCCTCATTTTTACAATTCCCCTCCTTAATTTTAAATCATGACAATGGCTCCCTCTCTCCCTATCTCTGGATCACTCCCAGACTCATTAACACTGCACACTCCCCTAGAACTCTGAACTCCTCCAAGTCTGGCCTCTTTATAACCTCTAACTTTGATCGTTGCACCATCAGTGATCAAGGGTCCAGCTGCCTGGGGCTCTGTGCACTGAAATTATACCCCTACCCCATCCCTCCTAACCCTGCCAAAACCTCTACCTCTCTCTATCTCTCTCTGTTTGTCTCTCACTCTGTCTGTCTATCACTCTCTATCTATCTCTTTCTCTCTCTCTCTCTTTCTGTCTCGTGCTTTAAGATGCTTCTGCGACCTTCCTCTTCGGCCAAGATTTTAATCATCTCTCCAAACATCTCCTGCTGTGGCTTTTGGTGTCCACTCCTGTGACGCTATATGGGACATTTTATTCCATTAACAGTGCTACATCAATGCATGTTGTTGTTTCTGGCCTTCCCCTGAAACCTGAGGTATCAGGACAACTTGAAATGCCACCCCGAATAATTTCTTTCAAAATTAGCAAGGCACGAAATGCCGTCCCCCTAGCCAAGTGCCCTGCGCTGCCACTCTGTTTGCCTGCGTGGAGCTCACGCTGACCTTTTCCCAGTGAAACCTTTCAGAAAAGTTTCACTTTGCAAGGTTCCAGCTACAACACCCCCCCCCCTCGATCAGCCCTCAGCCTGCACCTTTAACGAGGGTGTTCTAACAATCCCCATCATGAATCTCTGCTAAATGACTCAGGCTGTGGTAAGTGAATTAAATTCCATGGCACTCAAGTTATTAACTCAACAGGAATCAACTACATAACACTTCCTGGTGCTTGTAAGAATAATGTTCTGCTAATCAATTTTCCTACATAAAATGCCTGCAGCCTAACATGAGCTGCTTATGTTTCCCAGCTATTTATTCAGTCTGACAGGTAATTTTATATGACAGATATCAAAATGTGTCTTGAATATAATAAAGGGAAAGAATGTAACACATTAACCAAGCAATGCTAGGCACCCCTGAGGTAATGTCACATGAGCATTATTTATTTTGCTCATGTACCTCTCCTCATTTTTAATCGTTTTATGTAACTGCAGTGAATCTCTTTCTTTGTCGCTTTTCCAATTTTCTCTCGTTCTCTTTCTGCTTCTCTGAAAGTCAGTGATTGCAGGAGAATTGGAGAAGGTTTACAGTATAAGATAAGGCCACTCATACCACCAAGGGCTGAAAAAACACATCATCCATCCTACTTCCACTTTTCCCTTCACTCGCTGATTGTGTCCGCACTCGCTCTTGGAATGAGCATTCGGGTTTCATGCCATTCTCCTGCTTTTCACCATGACCCTCAACATTGCTTCTATTTAGACAATCGAATGCCCTCTTTCATGTCTTGATTGAGGTTGTCTCCACCACACTTTCAGGCTATCCATTCCACACCCAAATTATTCACTGACTGAAGAACCTTTTTCTCACATGCTCTTCTTTTGCAAGTTATGTTACCTTTTTTCTGAGAGGTAACAATTTCCCTAAATCTACTCCAGCCCATCCATTATGTTGAAACCTTCGATGAAATCTCCTCAGAGCTTCCTCCCCTCCTGGAAAACAATCACAACCTCTCCAAAATATCTCCATAATGCATGTTTCTCGTCCCGGAACTATTTTCATAAACCTCTTCTGCGCTCTCTCCAATGCGTTCATATCATTCCTAAAGTGTGGTACCCAGAACTGTATACAAAAATGTCTTTTACAAGGTCAGTATGTCCTCCTTTCTCTTGTATTCTGTGCCCCTACTGATTAAATCAAATTGAGTACAGTAGTTGGAACGTCTCGTTGCAGCTATACACGAGAGGCTGCATTTGGAGTACTGCGTACAGTTCTGGTCACCCTACTGTCGAAAGAATATTATTAAACGTGTGCAGAAAAGATTTAATAGGATGCTATCTGGACTGGAAGGTTTGAGTTAAAAGGAGACGCAGGTCTGGGACTTTGTCCCTGCAGTGTAGGAGATTGAGGGGTGGATGTACAGAGGTCCTTCAAATCAGAAGAAGCATCAATAAGGGAGCTAGCTAACGACTTATCCCCAAGGGAGGGGAGTCTAAAACTGGAGGCTATCCGTTTAAGGTGAGAGGGGAGTGATACAAAATGGTCTAGAGGGGCAATTTTTTCACACAGAGGTTGGTGAGTTCTGGAATGGGGAATAGTGGTGGAAGTGAGTCCAGTTTTTTCATTTAAAAAAAACATTTGGACAGGTACATGGATGGGACTGGGATGAAGGGGTAAGGATCAAACGCAGGCAAATGGGATTAGTCTAATTATGAAAACTGGTTGGCATGGATAAGTTGGGCCAAAAGGCCTTTTTCCATGCTGTAGACTTGTATGGCTCAATGACACTGTATGCTTTATCAACTGCTCACCCTTTAGTGACTTAAGCACCTACACATTTAATAGAACCGAAAGGACTGTGGATGCTGGAATTCAAGTTTTTACACACTCAAGTCTTTCTGCTCCTGCACTCCATTTAAAGTGAAACTCTTTCATTTATGTTGTCTCACCATGTTCCAAAAATGGATCACTTTAGATGCCTGTGTACTTAAACTTCACCTGCCACCTATCTGCCCATCTCATGATGTGTCAATGTCCTTTAGTAGCTGTACGCTGTTTTCCTCACAGTCTAGCAAGTTCCCATGGTGGCACAGTGGTTAGCACTGCTGTCTCACAGCCCCAGAGACCCGGGTTCAATTCCTGCCTCAGGTGACTGACTGTGTGGAGTTTGCACATTCTCCCTGTGTCTGTGTGGGTTTCCTCCCACTGTCCAAAGATGTGTAGCTCAGGTGAATTGGCCTTGCTAAATTTCACCTAGTGTTAGGTGAAAGGGTAAATATAGGGGTATGGGTGGATTGTGCTTCGCTGGGTCGGTGTGGACTTGTTGGGCCGAAGGGCCTGTTTTCACACTGTAAGTAATCTAATCTATCAGTGGCAAGCTAGGAAATTGTCACCTACACTCTAAGGTCTATTTATTAGGAAAAGACAAGCATGTTGTGGTTCTGTTCACCGAGCTGGGAATTTGTGTTGCAGACATTTTGTCCCCTGATTTGGTGACATCCTCAGTGCTTGGGAGCCTCCTGTGAAGTGCTTCTGTGATGTTTCCTCCAGCATTTGTAGTGGTTTGTCTCTGCCACTTCCGGTTGTCAGTTCCAGCTGTTCGCTGCAGTGGCCAGTATATTGGGTCCAGGTCGGTGTGTTTGTTGATAGAATCTGTGGATGAATGCCATGCGTCTTGGAATTCCCTGGCTGTTCTCTGTTTGGCTTGTCCTATAATGGTAGTGTTGTCCCAGTCGAACTCATGTTGCTTGTCATCTGAGTGTGTGGCTACTAAGGACAGCTGGTCATGTCGTTTCGTGGCTAGTTGGTGTTCATGGATACGGATCGTTAGCTGTCTTCATGTTTGTCCTATGTAGTGTTTTGTGCAGTCCTTGCATGGGATTTTGTACACTACATTGGTTTTGCTCATGCTGGGTATCGGGTCCTTCGTCCTGGTGAGTTGTTGTCTGAGACTGGCTGTTGGTTTGTGTACTATTATGAGTCCTAGTGGTCGTAGTAGTCTGGCTGTCAGTTCAGAATGTTCTTGATGTATGATAGTGTGGCTAGTCCTTTGGGTTGTGGCATGTCCTCATTCCATTGTCTTTCCCTTAGGCATCTGTTGATGAAATTGTGGGGGTATCCGTTTTTGGCGAATACATTGTAGAGGTGTTCTTCTTCCTCTTTTTGCAGTTCTGGTGTGCTGCAGTGTGTTGTGGCCCTTTTGAACAGTGTCTTGATGCAACTTCTTTTGTGTGTGTTGGGGTGGTTGCTTTCGTAGTTCAGGACTTGGTCTGTGTGTGTGGCTTTCCTGTATACCTTTGTGGTGAATTCTCCATTCCGTGTTCTCTGTACCATCACGTCTAGGAATGGGAGTTGGTTAGCATTTTCTTCCTCTCTAGTGAATCGGATTCCTGTGAGTGTGGCGTTGATGATCCGGTGTGTGTTCTCTATTTCTGTGTTTTTAATGATTACAAAGGTGTCATCTATATATCTGACCCAGAGTTTGGGTTGAATTTGCGGTAAGACTGTTTGTTCTAATCTTTGCATTACCGCTTCTGCTATGAGACCAGAGATGGATGAGCCCATGGGTGTGCCGTTGATTTGTTCATATATATTTGGTTGTTGAATGTGAAGTGTGTTGTGAGGCACAGGTCCAGTAGTTTGAGTATGCAGTCTGTGTTGATAGGTTCCCCGTCCTGTTGTCTGTTCTGTATGTCCAGCAGGTTGGCTATTGTTTCTCTGGCTAGGGTTTTGTCGATATAGGTGAACAGAGCCGTTACATCGAATGAGACCATGGTTTCTTCCTTGTCTATGTGTATATTTCTGATGATGTCCAAGAATTCCTGTGTTGATTGTATAGGGTGTGTGGATCCGCTGATCAGCTGTTTCAGTTTCTGTTGTCGTTCTTTAGCCAGTTTGTGTGATGGTGTTCCTGGTAGTGATACTATGGGTCTGAGTGGGATGTCTGATTTGTGTACTTTAGGTAGTCCATAGAATCTGGGGGTGTTGTTGCTTTCAGGTTTCATTTTCTGTAGGTCATACCTGGTTATCTGTCCGTTTTTTTGCAGGTTCCTCAGTGTGTTGTTTATCCTATTGGTGAGCTGTGGGGTGGGGTCAAACTCCATCTTTTGGTAGGTGTTGGTATCTGCAAGTAGTTGTTGTGCTTTCTGGATGTACTCTGCTTTGTCCAGGATGACCGTCATTCTGCCTTTGTCTGCTGGTAGTATGATTATGTTCTTATCATTTCTTAGTGTTTTTAGTGCTTCCCTCTCCTTGGTGTTGAGATTATGTGTTTATTTTTTCCTTGTTATCAGAGGTACGATACTTTGTCTCACTGTTTGTTGTGTGTGTTCTGTCAGTCCATTGTTCCTGAGTGTGCATTCTAGTGCTGCTAGGAAGTCTGCTGTCTTGGCGTCCCTGTGGTTGTAGTTGAGTCCCTTAGCCAGTATTGTTCTTTCCATGTCTGTGAGTTGTCTGTGGGAGAGGTTTCTAACCCAGGTGTGTGTTGTGGTGACCTCTCTGTTGTGTGTTAGTTTGGCTATTTTTTTCTTTTAGTGCTGTTTTTTTGCGATGTGTGGTCCTGTTCTGTCCTATGGTGACGGCCTGTTCTATGGTCCGGGTCCGTTCCTGATTGGTGGTTTTTGAAATTAACGACTTTTGGTACGCAATTTCTTGTCTGTATTTGTGTAGTCTGTTATGTGTGTCTATAATCATTACCTGGATCATCCTGAATCCATTCTGTCTGGCTGTGTCTCTGGCTTGTGGGTTGTTGACTGGTGGTCTGTATCTGACACATGGTGGAAGGATTCGATTCTTTCGGCATTCATGCAGGAACCGGAGTTGTTTGTATGTGGCGCTTAGGCGGTTGGCACAGGATTCCCATTTCCTGGCTTGTCTTAACGTCTCTCGCCAGTAGGTGTTCAATGTTTGTGAGAAGATTTGTATCTCGGGTGCTCATTGCTGTGGTTCTGTTCGCTGAGCTGGGAGTTTGTGTTGCAGACGTTTCATCCCCTGTCTAGGTGACATCCTCAGTGCTTGGGAGCCTCCTGTGAAGTGCTTCTGTGATGTTTCCTCCAGCATTTAGAGTGGTTTGTCTCTGCCGCTTCCGGTTGTCAGTTCCAGCTGTCCGCTGCAGTGGCCGGTATATTGGGTCCAGGTCGATGTGCTTATTGATTGAATCTGTGGATGAGTGTCATGTCTCTAGGAATTCCCTGGCTGTTCTCTGTTTGGCTTGTCCTATAATAGTAGTGTTGTCCTAGTCGAACTCATGTTGCTTGTCATCCGCCTGTGTGACTACTAAGGATAGCTGGTCGTGTCGTTTCGTGGCTAGTTGGTGTTCATGGATATGGATCGTTAGCTGTCTTCCTGTTTGTCCTATGTAGTGTTTTGTGCAGTCCTTGCATGGGATTTTGTACACTACGTTGGTTTTGCTCATGCTGGGTATCGGATCCTTTGTCCTGGTGAGTTGTTGCTGAGAGTGGCTGTTGGTTTGTGTATTGTTATGAGTCCTAGTGGTCGGAGTAGTCTGGCTGTCAGTTCGGAAATGTTCTTGATGTATGGTAACGTGGCTAGTCCTTTGGGTTGTGGCATGTCCTCATTCCGTTGTCTTTCCCTTAGGCATCTGTTGATGAAATTGCGCGGGTATCCGTTTTTGGCGAATACATTGTATAGGTGTTCTTCCTCTTTTTGCAGTTCTGGTGTACTGCAGTGTGTTGTGGCCCTTTTGAACAATGTCTTGATGCAACTTCTTTTGTGTGTGTTGGGGTGGTTGCTTTCGTAGTTCAGGACTTGGTCTGTGTGTGTGGCTTTCCTGTGTACCTTTGTGGTGAATTCTCCGTTCGGTGTTCTCTGTACCATCACGTCTAGGAATGGGAGTTGGTTGGCATTTTCTTCCTCTCTAGTGAATCGGATTCCTGTGAGTGTGGCGTTGATGATCCGGTGTGTGTTTTCTATTTCTGTGTTTTTAATGATTACAAAGGTGTCATCTACATATTTGACCCAGAGTTTGGGTTGAATTTGCGGTAAGACTGTTTGTTCTAATCTTTGCATTACAGCTTCTGCTATGAGTCCAGAGATGGGTGAGCCCATGGGTGTGACGTTGATCTGTTCATATATTTGGTTGTTGAATGTGAAGTGTGTTGTGAGGCACAGGTCCAGTAGTTTGAGTACGCAGTCTTTGTTGATAGGTTCCCCATCTTGTTGTCTGTTCTGAATCTCAAGGATCTCAAGTATCTCAAAACCAACCTCTGAACTACAAACCTTCCTCCAAACTGAAAAGTATCCATTTACTATTACACTTTGTTTCCTATCTTTATATCCAAGTTTCTATTGACCTTTTTATACCATGGGCTCTAACTTTCCTCATGTGTCTGTTTCGGGCACTGGCTGAAATGTCTTTTGGAAGTTCATGTACACAATATCAACCGCATTAGCCTCATCAACTATATCTCTTACCTCTTCAAAATAAAACAAAGAACTGTGGAAGCTGGTATCTGAAAGAAAAACTGAAATCACTGAAGAAACTCAGCAGGTCTTGCAGGACCCTTCTTCAGAACCATGACAATATACTCTAGCAAGTTAACTGAACACAATTTTCCCTCAAGAAATCCATTCAGGCTCTTCCTAATGAACCCACATCTTCCCCATATGATTATTAATTCGATCCTGACTAATTATTTCAAGACATTTCCATCGTTAATGTTAAACAGACAGGTGTATCATTTCTGATGAAGGGCTTATGCTCGAAACGTTGACTCTCCTGCTCCTCGGATGTTGCCTGACCTGCTGTGCTTTTCCAGCACCACACTGTTTGACTCTGATCTCCAGCAACTGTCTTCCCTTTCTCCTAGAACATAGAACATAGAACAGTACAACACAGAACAGGCCCTTCAGCCCACGATGTTGTGCCAACCACTGATCCTCATGTATGCACCCACAAATGTCTGTGACCATATGCATGTCCAGGAGTCTCTTAAATGTCTCCAATGACCCCGCCTCCACAACTGCTGCTGGCAACGCATTCCATGCTCTCTCAACTCTCTGTGTAAAGAACCCGCCTCTGACATCCCCTCTATACTTTCCTCCAACCAGTTTAAAACTATGACCCCTTGTGTTAGCCATTTCTGCCTGGGAAATAGTCTCTGGCTATCGACTCTATCTATGCCTCTCATTAACTTATATACCTCAATTAGGTCCTCTCTTCTCCTCGTTTTCTCCAATGAAAAAAGTCCTAGCTCAGTCACCCTCTCTTCATAAGATAAGCCCTCCAGTCCAGGCAGCATCTTGGTAAACCTCCTCTAAACCCTCTCCAAAGCATCCACATCTTTCTTATAATAGGGCGACCAAAACTGGACACAATATTCCAAGTGCGGTCTAACCAAAGTTTTATAGAGCTGCAACAAGATCTCACGACTCTTAAACTCAATCCCCCTGTTAATGAAAGCCAAAACACCATATACTTTCTTAACAACCCTGTCCACTTGGGTGGCCATTTTAAGGGATCTATGTATCTGCACCCTAAGATCCCTCTGTTCCTCCACACTGCCAAGAATCCTCTCCTTAATCCTGTACTCAGCTTTCAAATTCGACCTTCCAAAATGAATCACCTCGCATTTATCCAGGTTGAACTCCATCTGCCACCTCTCAGCCCATCTCTGCATCCTGTCAATGTCCCACTGCAGCCTACAACAGCCCTCTATACTGTCAACGACACCTCCAACCTTTGTGTCATCTGCAAACTTGCCGAACCATCCTTCAATCTCCTCATCCAAGTCACTAATAAAAATTACAAACAATAGGGGCCCAAGAACAGAGCCCTGTGGAACACCACTCACCACAGACTTCGAGGCATAATATTTTCCTTCTACTACCACTCGCTGTCTTCTGTTGGCCAGCCAATTCTGTATCCAGACAGCTATGTTCCCCTGAATCCCATTCCTCCTGACCTTCTGAATGGGCCTACCATCGGGAACCTTATCAAATGCTTTGCTGAAGTCTATATACACCACATCCACAGCTCGACCCTCATCAACGTTTCTAGTCACATCCACAAAGAACTCGATAAGGTTGTGAGGCATGACCTGCCCCTTACAAAACCGCGTTGACTGCATTTAATCAAGCCATGCTCTTCCAGATGGTTATAAATCCTATCCCTCAGAATCCTTTCTAACACCTTGCAGATGACAGACGTGACACTGGAATTGCCGGGGATTTCCCTATTTCCTTTCTTGAAGAGAGGAATTACATTTGCCTCTCTCCAGTCCTCAGGTACGACTCCAGTGGAGAGCGAGGATGAAAAGATCTTCGCAAGTGGCGAAGCAATTACATTTCTCGTTTCCCAAAGGAGCCAAGGACAAATCTGGTTCGGGCCTGGCGACTTGTCAATCTTAATGTTTGACAAAATTTTCAGCACATCAGCTTCCTCTATATCTATCCATTTCAGCATACACACCTGCTCTTCAAAGGTTTCATTCACTACAAAGTTAGTTTCTTTTGTAAAGACAGAAGCAAAAAACTCATTTAGGGCTTCCCCTACCTCCTCAGACTCCACACACAAGTTCCCTCTGCTATCCCTGATTGGCCCTACTCTTTCTTTGACCATTCTCTTATTCCTCACATCAGTGTAAAATGCCTTTGTGTTCTCCCTAATCCATTCCGCCAAGCCTTTCTCGTGCCCCTCCTGGCTCTCCTCAGACCATTTTTGAGCTTCTTCCTCACCTGCCTGTAATCCTCTAGAGCTGAGCTTGACCCTAGCTTCCTCCACCTTATGTAAGCTACCTTCTTCCTTTTGACGAGAAGCTCCACCACTCACGTCATTCAAGGTTCCTTTATCTTACCTCTTCTTGCCTGTCTCACAGGGACATATTTATTCATCACTGGCAACAACTGTTCCTTAAACAGTCTCCACATGTCTATAGTGCCTTTACCATGGAACAACTGCTCCCAATCCATGCTTCCTAATTCATGTCTAATCGCATCATAGTTTCCTCTTCCCCAATTAAATATCCTCCCATTTTGCCTAATGCTCTCCTTCTCCATAGCTATGTAGAATGTGAGGCAGCTGTGGTCACTATCACCAAAATGCTCTCCCACTACAAGATCTGATACCTGCCCCAGCTCGTTTCCGAGCACTAAGTCTAGAATGGCATCTCCCCTCGTTGGCCTGTCAACGTACTGAGTTAGGAAACCCTCCTGAACATACCTTACAAAAACAGCTCTATTCAGATCTTCTGCACGAAGGAGGTTCCAATCAATATTGGGAAAGTTGAAGTCACCCATTGCAACTACCCTACTACGTCCACACTTTTTCAAAATCTGCCGACCTATGCTTTCTTCCATCTCCCTGCTGCTATTGGGGGGCCTGTAGTAAACCTCTAACGAGGTGACTGCTACCTTGCTGTTCCTAATTTCTATTCATACTGACTCGGTAGGCAGATCTTCCTCGACAATGGAAGCTTCTGTATCTGTGATACCCTCTCTGATTAGTAGTGCTCCACCCCCTCCTTTTTTCCCCCCTCCCTATTCTTTTTAAATGCTCTAAATCCTGAAACATCCAGCAACCATTCCTGCCCCTGAGAAACCCATGTCTCTGTTATGTCTCCTGGTGTGTCACTGTTGGGTTTAACCATGAAACCTTTTTTGAACCATTATGCTTGCCTTTCTTCAGTCCCCCCGCACCTCCCCTGAGTCTAAGGAAGACTGAAGGATTATTGTCGGTGCCCCTGCAATTTCTACCCTCACTTCCTTCAATATCCTTGGATATTTCTCATTCTGTTCAGGTGCCTTATTAAGTTTAAGTCCCATCCATTTATCAAAGTATCTAAAAAACAGTCTGTTTACCTTTTGTCGTGTTGTTTTGTCTCCATCATCCATGAGTTTGGGTTCAAGACAGAAGGTTAGTCAAGGAGAACATAAGGTCAAATTCTACCTTCAGACTTCCACTCTGATTATTGCTTTTCAACACTAAATATCACTATACTTGGTGTTCTGTGATGCTTCAAGCCCTTTTTGCTCCAAGGTCTGATAGCTCACCCCAACCCTGTCACAAACATTTGATTAACATCCACACAGATGAACTTTTACAACTTTTACTGTACATTTGCCTTATAGCTCTCCCATCCCTCCTCAAATCATTGACCTGATACATCTCTGTCAACAGTAGGGTGAGGAGTGTTCATGACAACTAGATCCTTCCCTGTCTCTGCTGGTTTCCATTAGACAAGCAATGCTGGCTGAAGGGGCTTGCACTGATCGAACTGCAGGAAGATAGGGGAAAGTAAGTTTGCTTCTTTTTCTCCATCATTAGCATCTGGATTGGGTGGTGGTATTACTTCATAGAGAAAAGGCCCAACCATCTTCAACTGCTACATCAACGACCTTTTGTCCATTATAAGGTCAGAAATGCAGATGTTCGCCGATGACTGCACAATGTTCAGCACCATTCATAACTCCTCAGATACTGAAACAGTCCATGTCCAAAGTCAACAACAGCTGGACAATATCCAGGCTCGGGCTGACAAGTGGTAAATAACATTTTGCGATACATAAATGCCAGGCAACGGTCATCACCAATAAGAGATAATCTGATTACTGACCCTTAACTTTTAACGCTGTTATCACACTGAGTCCCCCACTATCAACATCCTGGGGGTTACTATTGATTAGAAATTCAACTGGACTCACCACAGAGGATTGATGAGGGCAGACCAATGGATGTGATCTACATGGAATTCAGTAAGAGCTCTCAACAAGGTTCCTCATGGTTAACAAGGTTAGATCACATGGAAAACAAGCAGAACTAGCCATTCTGTCACACTCCTGACTTGTACCTTATAAATTGTAGCCAGGCTTTGAGAAATCAGGAGGTGAGTTACTCATTTTCAGAATTCCTATGCGCTTGCAGCCACTGTGTTTATGTCATGGAGTCGTAGTCATAGTGATGCAGAACACGGACGTACACCCTTCCGTCCGACTTGTCCAAGCCAACCAGATATTCTAAAAGAATCTAGTCGCAATTGTCAGCACCCGGCCCATATCCCTCCAAACCCTTCCTATTCATATACCCATCCAAATGCCTTTTAAATGTTGCAATTGTAATAGCCTTCACCACTTCCTCTGGCAGCTCATTCTATACACGTACCACCCTCTGTGTTAAACGGTTGCCCCTTAGGTCCCTTCTAAATCTTCCCCCTCTCTTCCTAAACCTCTGCCCTCTAGTTTTGGACTCCCCCAACCTAGGGTAAAAACCTTATCTACTTACCCTATCCATGCCCCTCATGATTTTATAAACCTCTTATAAGGTCACCCCTCAGCTTCCGATGCTCCAGGGAAAACAGCCCCAGCCTGTTCAACCTCCCCCTATAGCTCAAACCTCCAACCCTGGCAACATCCTTGTAAATCTTTTCTGAATCCTTTCATGTTTCACAACATCCTTCCTACAGCAAGGAGAACAGAATTGCACACAATATTCCAAAAGTGGCCTAACCAATGTCCTGTATTCAATGCTCTGACCAATAAAGACAAGCATACCTAATGCTTTCTTCATTATCCTGTCTATCTACGACTATACTTTCAAGGAGCTATGAACCTGCACTCCAAGGTCCCTTTGTTCAGCAACAGTCCCCTGGACCTTACCATTAAGTGCATAAGTCCTGCTCTGATTTGCCTTTCCAAAATGCAGCACCTCACATTTAACTAAATTAAACTATACCTGCCACTCCTCAGCCCATTCGCCCATCTGATCAAGGTCCCATTGTACTCTGTGGTAACCTTCTTCGCTGTCCACTACACCTCATAAGAGATATACATCACCTGTGGTTAAATCCTCTATTGTGCTTTTGGCAGACAATGCTTTCTGTAGAAGGTATTGCATTAAATGGAATTTTTGCTAAACGCTACTCTCAATCCACCCTAGTTCCACTTTCCTGCATTTGTTCCCACATGAATGTTGCGACATTTCAAGTTCACATCCAAATTCATTTAAAGGTTGTGAGATTTCCCACCTCAACTACCTAATGTATTCCAGATACCCAGCATCCAATGGGAGAGAAATGTTTTCCAAAAGTCCTCTCTCAGCCTCCTGCCTTTCACCTTTAAGTTATACCCCTCGGAATTGACCTTTCAACTGAGGGGTCAGGTCCTTCCTATCCACCCTGTCCATGCCTCTCATCATCATAAATGCTTCAAACAGTGTGCATTAGCTGTAGGAAATGCAGGGTTACAGGTAGAGGGATGCTGTTTGAAGGGTTGGTATGGATGTTTAGGGCTGAATGACCTCTTTCCATACTATGGGGTTCTATAAGAAAAATATAGGATCCCGTAGTGTCCTGGACAATGTTTCTTTTTATTTAACCTATATTTTTTTAATCTACCTGTTAAGGGATGTTACTACACACCTCTGGAGCATGTTGTGGGATTTGAACCCCATGTCTCTTAGTCTCTGCTCCAAAGAAAACAATATGAGCTTGTCTAGCCTCTCCTCATCGCTAAACGAATCCATCCCAGGCCAACATCCTGGGGAATCTCCCCTGCACCCCCCGTGCAGTGCAATCACTTCCTTTCCCTTCATGAGGCGAGTGGAACTGAACACAGTGTTCCAGCTGTGGCTTCACCAACGTATCGCACATCTTTGCTCACTCGGGCAACGTAGGAAATGCAATAGCCACCTTGTGCACACCAAATTGCCGGAGGAACACATTCCCAGTTTCAGGTCGCTCGGCGCAGTGATAGAGTCTAAGGTAGGAGACCTAAGTTTAAACCCCAGCTGCTCCAGAAGTGTGCCATAACATCTCTGAACTGGTGGACTAAACAAATAGGTTAAATTAAAAAAAACTTGTCCAGAACACCATGGGATCCTATATTTTTTGCATAAATCCCTACAGAATGGAAACAGACCATTCAGCCCAACAAGTCCACACCCACCCTCCAAAAAGCATCCCATCTCCGTACTCTATCCCTATAATCCTGCATTTCCCATGGCTATTGCACCTAACCTATACATCCCTGAACACTGTGGGTAATTTAGCTTGGCCAATCCACCTAATTTGCGCATCTTTGGACCGTGGAAGGAAACCCATGCAGACATGGGGCAGCATGGTGGCTCAGTGGTTAGCATGGCTTCCTCACAGCGCCAGGGACCCAGGTTTGGTACCAGCCTCAGGCGACTGTCTGTGTGGAGTTTGCACATTCTCCCCGTATCTGCATAGGTTTCCTCCGGGTGCTCTGGTTTCCTCCCACGGTCCAAAGATGTGCAGTTTAGGTGAACTGGCCGTACTAAAATTGCCTATAGTGTTCAGGGATGTGTGGGTTAGGTACATTAGTTAGAGGTAAATGTAGAGTATAGGGGGATGGGTCTAGTTGGGTTATTCTCTGGAGGGTCAGTGTGGACTTATAGGGCCGAATGGCCTGTTTCCATACTGTAGGAATGCTATGATTCTAGGGGGAGAATGTGCACACTCCGCAAAGAGTGTCACCGGAGGCTGGAATTGAACCTGGGTCACTTTGAGGCAGCAGTGCTAACCACTGAGATACCATGCCACCCCACTATGTTCACCAAAGAGTGGAGAACACAATGTTAGTTTATCATCTGAAGGATGGCACTTTTGACAGTGCAGCACTCCCCGTGTACTGCACTGGAATATCAGACCAGATTCTAGACCAGGTTCTAAACCACAACTATCTGATTCAGAGACAAACCACAACCGAGAATTTGAGTGACAGCGTCGCTAGGAACAGAAGGGAAGGAGAGAGAGGCATAAGGTATGGAAGCAAGACCACTTCAGAATGAAAAGGCAAGATACCAAATTTCTCAGAGAGAACACTCCTCCCTTACTGGGATGCAGTTCCTCAGGTACCTGCCAGCCCTCTGGAAACTTGCTTAAATGAATGTTCTTCCTCTGTTCACTCTCCAGAAGAAATCTTCAAATTGGTATCAGCTTATTTAGGGCTCTTGACAAACAATGGTAGTGTCCCTACCTCTGAGCCAGGAGACAAGGGTTCAAGTCCCACCTGCTCCAGAGATGTGTCATAGCCTAGAATCGCTACAGTGTGGAAACAGGTCATTCGGCCCATCTGGTCTTGCACCAACCCTCCAAAGAACATCCCACCCTGATCCATATCCATGCACTTTCCATGGCTGATCCACCCAGCCTGCGCATCCCTTGACAGTATGGGGCAAACTTAGTACAAGCAATCTGCCTAACCAGGACATCTTTGGACTGCAATAGAAATACAGAGGAAACCCACAAAGACACAGAGAGAACATGCAAACTTTACCCAGACAGTCACCTGAGAGTGGAATCAAACCAAGCTCCTTGGCACTGTGAGGCAGCAGAGCTAACCACTGAGCCACCGTGCCACCTTTGTCTGAACAGACTGATTTGAAAAGCCTGAATAACAATCCTGAGCAGTTTCATATCTCCGAGTCAGGGACAACTTTTATCCCTCATCCAACACCTGTAACTGGCAATTCGGTGTGCACAAAACCGGGAAGGTGATGGCCAAGTGGTATTATTGCTGGACTGTTAATCCAGAGGCACAAGCAATTCTGGGGGCTTGGGATCAAATCCTGCTATGACAGCTGTAGAATTTTAGTTCAATAACAAAAAATGGAATTAAGAATCTAATGACGACCATGAATCATTGTCAATTGGTGGAAAAAAAACATCTGGGTCACTAACGCCCTTTAGGGAAGGAAACTGCCATCCTTACCTGGTCTGGCCTACATGAGATTCCAGACCCACAGCAATGTGGTTGACTCTTAACTGCCCTCTGGGCAATTAGGGATGGGTAATAAATGCTGCCTTCCAGTGATGCCCTCATCCCAATAATAAGTTAAAAAACCTGTCTGTTGCATTTTCAACATTAGACAATAGACAATAGGTGCAGGAGTAGGCCATTCTGCCCTTCGAGCCTGCACCACCATTCAATATGATCATGGCTGATCATCCTGAATCAGTATCCTGTTCCTGCCTTATCTCCATAACCCTTGATTCCACTATCCTTGAGAACTCTATCCAACTCTTTCTTAAATGAATCCAGAGACTGGGCCTCCACTGCCCTCTGGGACCGAGCATTCCACACAGCCACCACTCTCTGGGTGAAGAAGTTTCTCCCCATCTCTATCCTAAATGGTCTACCCCGTATTTTTAAGCTGTATCCTCTGGTTCGGCACTCACCCATCAGCGGAAACATGTTTCCTGCCTCCAGAGTGTCCAATCCTTTAATAATCTTATATATCTCAATCAGATCCTCTCTCAGTCTTCTAAACTATACAAGCCCAGTCGTTCCAGTCTTTCAGCGTAAGGTAGTCCCGCCATTCCAGGAATTGACCTCGTGAACCTACACTGCACTCCCTCAATTGCCAGAATGTCTTTCCTCAAACATTACAATGCGCTGCTCCTTTGTGAAGATTGGTGAAGTTGTGATCAAGCAGGATTTGGTGGAGACCTACTGGAAATATTGAGACAGCAGATTGATAATCAAAGCCTTTTATCTTCATCTTATTAAACTCTATAAGGATGCAAACAACTCCTCCTTCTGGACTCGGGCACTGCAGCATTCAAATATTGAATTTCTCCAGCGTGGGCGGTATTCAACCTTCACAAATTGTTCACCTTTGTGTTATACCAACAAATATATTTTATTTAATGTTCTCTACTCCAATAATTGAAACTTGAAAGTATTTCATGCTACAGGTAGGGAGGGTGGATGGGGGGCAATTGAGAAGAAGAGTCTGATTGATCAGTTGTATCGCTGTAAACTCAATTGGCACCTAGTCAGAGGGTCATCGAGTTCAAACCCCACCCCTGAGACTTGGGCTTAAAAGCCAAAGCTCTCCCCTAGTGAGACAAAAAAAAACAAAAGAACTGCGGATGCTGTAAATCAGAAACAAAACAGAAGTTGCTGGAAAAGCTCGGCAGGTCTGGCAGCATCTGTGAAGAGAAATCAAAGTTAATATTTCTGATCCAGCGCCCCTTCCTGAGAACTGGTGGTAAATGTTGGTTTATATGCAGAAGATAGGGTGGGGGGAGAGGGTAAGGAATAAATGGTAGGTAGGGATAGAGTCCAAAGGGAAAGAAGACAGACAAAGGAGTCACTAATGATCTGGCTGGGAGGGTGAATAGCTGTTGGTGGAGACTGTTAGTGGCTAACAATGGGTAGTGTTTAATGGCAGACTATGTGAATCACAAGATTAGAGTGGTGCTGGTAAAGCACAGCAGGTCAGCCAGCCTCCAAGGAGCAGGAAAATCAATGTTTCAGGCAAAAGCCCTTCATCGGGAATGATTCCTGATGAAGGGCTTTTGCCCGAAACGTTGATTTTCCTGCTCCTCAGATGTTGGCTGACCTGCTGTGCTTTTCCAGCACCACTCTAATCTTGACTCTGATCTCCAGCATCTGCAGTACCCACTTCAACCTATGTGATAACAAGGCCTGGTGTTATGGTAGGGGACTAGGACATGGGGGAGCGGGGGTCAAGCCCTAGTGAGAGAGTGCTGCAACGTGGAGGTTCCCTCTGTTCTCTCAGATGGACTGTTTGACATTACATCACAGGAACGGGGTGCTACTTATCTTAGGTCAATATTTATCCTTCAATCAACACCATTAAAAAACAGAAGATAAGTTGATGCAAACTCCCTGGGTAAATTAGTCACTTCTTACAGTTCAATAGCACCTCATTGTCTGTGAAGTGCTTTGTGATGTTCTGAGATTGCGAAGATAAATGGCAATAAAAACGCAAATTCTTTCATTTCCTTTTGATCCTGTGGGAACCCACTTGATTCACCGGGCAGGCCTCTGATCAACTCTGCCGCGGGCTGAGGAGGTAATTATTCATTTCAAGGTTAAACTGAACCAGGGGTCATTCATTTCATGTGCCATCAGCTCTCTAATAGACTGTACATCAGCTTCCCGACAGCTGGCATTGTCACAGTACAGGCTTGAATGAAGTTTAAACATGCAACACATTCCTTGAACAAGGGAAGCCCAACCCAGATAGGTGCTGATTGATGACAGGCGAGCTGAATTTTACATTTGAAGTTTGCTGACTGTGTTGAGAAATAAATTAGTCAAGAACGTTGGCTGCAAAAAGGGGCTTGGCACAATGCCTACAGAAATTATCCTTTACGTTCTAATAGCTGAAACCTGAGTCCGAGTCAGGGAATGCTTACAAAGCTAAAAATGGATCGACTGGTCAGGCACAGTGAAAGCTTCAGCAACATCACTAGGCAGTAACGCATCCAGTTCAATGTCAACCGTGGTTCAGTGGATTGCAATCTGACCTCGCAGTCAGGAAGTTGTCAGTTAATAGTACCCTCTTGGAGACTGAGCACAGCTCCCAACCTCATGCCACCTAACGAATGAAACGTTACGCTGAGGTCTACCCTTCCTTCTGAGACAGATGAGAAAGAGTTTGTTCTGAACATTGTTTATCTTGCAAACAGATGTTCCAGGCATTGTCGTGTTGATATTTCTGGGATCTTGTTCTATCTGAATCAGCTGTTGTGTTTCCCACAAGAGCAACTGGACTTCCCAAGTACTTTTCCACTTCCCAAGTACTTTGTTGACAATAAAACACTTTGGGATGCACTGAGCTTGTGAGGGATGTTGACCAGTTGTGAAGTTTTCTTTCAACGAGTCACTTCCGGGTAGCATGGTGGCTCAGTGGTTAGCACTGCTGTCTTATACAGCCAGGATACCAAGTTCAATTCCAGCCTCAGGTGACTGTGTGGAGTTTGTACAGTCTCTGTGGGGTTTTCTCCTACAGTCCAAAGATGTGCAGGTTAGGAATTGTCCCATAGCATCCAGGGATGCACTGGTTTTGTGGATTGGCCATGGGAAATGTGGTGTTGGGGTCAGGTCAGGGTGGAATGCTCTTCAGCGGGTTGGTGTAGACTTGATGGGACAAATGCCCTGTTTCTGCCTGGATTCTATAGCATTAACACCTTCGGGCACATTTGGATACTTGTCAATTTTTCATGTATTTCAATGGTCTCATGGATGGCAAGGTGGGGGCTTGCCTGACAGGCCAACAGAGGGGCAAGTGCTGTGTCCAGATTCATCGTCTTCCTCAAATTTTCTCCTATCCTCTGCCCTTTATTTTAACTCATGAACATGCTGCAAGACTGAGGTTCAACAAGATGGTTATGAGTCTCTTTTAATTGAAGGTGTGTGACCTCAGGATAAGTTGTGGTTGAGGATAAGTTGATATAACCTGGTTGCCAAGGGGCGTGGGGCCCTTGTCAGTGAAACACTGGTGCTAGTTTTGCTATCTTGTAGCTGGTCTGGCACTGTCAGATTTACAGTGACAGAGAGAATCCTCGAGAGAGGGAAAACGAAGCCTCTCCGCTGGGCAGACTGTTGGTGGGAACTCACGCTCTGGTTGAAGAGATGGAACCTGTGGAGTTTTAACAAACACTGGAAGACTGGCCCTCGTGTGAGCCACATGAAGAAATCACAGGGCTGCTGGAAGCTGGTTTGGGAATTCTCAAAAGAAACCATGGAAACAACTTGCAAAGAATATGGATCATTATCCCCGAGCAAAACAGGGAGAAATGAGCCTAAACCGGGAGTAACTTTAAACTTGGTCCATTGGAGAGTACAATTCTGCAGAAAGTGTGCTGTGACAATTAAAAGCAGTGTGGGCTTTTTCAGAATTGTTTGGAAGGTGAGATATCATGTTTAATATTTACAAGTTTCTCAGAAAATAATGTTGAGTTATTAATCTCTACAGGGCTTCTAAAACCGTACACCAATGGTCTATTATCTTGCTAAACATTTTGTTTTTAATTCATTTGCAGGATGAGGGCGTCACTGGCTAAGCCAGCATTTATTGCTCATCCCTAATTGGAGAGGTGAGAGGCAAGTTTTTTTCGCACAGTAGGTGGTAGGTGCCTGGAATGCACTACCAGGAGATGTGGCAGAAGCAGATACATTAGTTATGTTGACGAGTCATTGAGACAGATGCAGGAACAAGCAGGGGTTAGAGGGATACAGACCATGTGCACGCAGATGGCACTAGTTTGAATACCATCATGGTTGGAAGTCATGGTGGGCCATGATTCGTTCTCACTCACTGTCTGGTCTGATACATGAGGCGTCTTCCACAGCTTGAGAGATATATTCTTGTTTTGTTTGTCTGTAATTTCCAAGAGTTATTGCACTCCATCTAATCATAGGAGCCTGCATTTCCCACAGCTAATCCATCTAGACAGCACATAGAGTCATAGAGTCATAGAGGCGTACAGCATGGAAACAGACCCTTCAGTCCAACCCGTCCATGCCGACCAGATATCCCAACCCAATCTAGTCCCACCTGCCAGCACCCGGCCCATATCCCTCCAAACCCTTCCTATTCATATACCCATCCAAATGCCTCTTAAATGTTGTAATTGTACCAGCCTCCACCACTTCCTCTGGCAGCTCATTCCATACCTGTACCACCCTCTGCGTGAAAAAGTTGCCCCTTAGGTCTCTTTTATATCTTTCCCCTCTCACCCTAAATCTAAGCCCTCTAGTTCTGGACTCCCCAAGCCCAGGGAAAAGACTTTGCCTATTTGCCCCTCATAAATTTGTAAACCTCAATAAGGTCACCCCTCAGCCTCTGCGCTCCAGGGAAAACAGCCCCAGCCTGTTCAGCCTCTCCCTATAGCTCAAATCTTCCAACCCTGGCAACATCCTTGAAAATCTTTTCTGAACCCTTCCAAGTTTCACAACATCTTTACGATAGGAAGAAGACCAGAATTGCGCGCAATATTCCAACAGTGGCCTAACCAATGTCCTGTATAGCCACAACATGACCTCCCAACTTCTGTACTCAATACTCTGACCAATAAAACAAAGCATACCAAATGCCTTCTTCACTACCCAATCTACCTGCAACTCCACTTTCAAGGAGCTATGAACCTGCACTCCAAGGTCTCTTTGTTCAGCAACACTCCCTAGGATCTTACCATTAAGTGTATAAGTCCTGCTAAAATTTGCTTTCCCAAAATGCAGCACCTCGCATTTATCTGAATTAAACTCCATCTGCCAGTTCTCAGCCCACAGGCCCATTTGATCAAGATCCTGTTGTAATCTGAGGTAACCCTCTTCACTGTCCACTACACCTCCAATTTTGGTGTCATCTGCAAACTTACTAACTGTACCTCTTATGCTTGCATCCAAATCATTTATGTAAATGACAAAAAGTAGACGACACAGCACCGATCCTGTGTCCCTAGACTGTGGGCAATTTCAGAATAAGTAACAGTTTGACAACGAAATTTTTTAAAAAATCTTATCAAACAGCAGACTCACTGTGAGTACTAGGGGCCCTGAGACAGAATTGAAGCCTGCCAATGCTGGGCCACGCCCACCCACATCGCAACTGAGTGACACGCATCGAGTGGGTGTGGAGTTGGGCTAACTGTTTGCACGCCAGACAACCTTGTTAATGAGATAAAAACTTCATGATGAAACCTTCGGATTTTGGAGCTTTTCAGAGTTTGGGATTTCGGATAAAGGTTTGTCTACCTGTACAACTCATTTATGCTTTTCCTGCTGTCACTCTATAATCCTTTAGTTGTAAAGAACTATATCTAACTCCATCTTGGAGACATTCCACATTTTGGCTTCAACTATTTTCTATGGCAGAGAATTCCACAGGCTCACCACTCTCTGGGTGAAGGCATTTCCTCCTCACCTCAGGCCTATCCCATCATCCTTAAACTGTGACCCCTGGCTCTGGATTTCCTGTGTCATCAGAAACATTCTTTCTGCATTTGATCTGTCTCTGAGTCCTATTAGAATTTTACTTGCGTCTAGGAGAACTCTCTAGTTCTTCAAAACTCCAGGGAGTATCGTCATAACTGATCCACTCTCTTTCCATGTCATTAGAGAGAGATGACTGATGGTTTAACTTATGGGTCACTGCGCTGGTGCAGAGATTGAACGCACGCTGTTACAATTACCTCTGCATTGCAAACCAGCCATCCAGCCAACTGAGCTAACAGGCACATTATAGGAAACTAATAGTGGAATAAATAAGACAGCAGGTTCCCAGGCCCACATATCTACAATTAAATGAAAATGACGTGGCTTGATGGCTCAGTAGTTAGCATTGCTGCCTCACAGCACCAGGGACCCGGGTTCAATTCCTGCCTCAGGTAACTGTCTGTATGGAGTTTGCACGTTGTCCCTGTGTCTGCGTGGGTTTCCTCCGGTTTCCTCCCACAGTCCAAAGATGTGCAGGTCAGGTGAATTGGCCATGCTAAATTGCCCATCGTGTTCGGTGCATTAGTCAAAGGGAAATGGGCCTGCGTGAGTTACTCTTTGGAGGGTTGGTGTGGACTTGTTGGGCTGAAGGGCCTGTTTCCACACCATAGGGAATCTAATCTAATCTAAAACAGAAGCCTATGTCTGCGTTAATCTAAATCTTCACAAACTTATCTACAATAGAGCCTCAACACTGAATTCCACATAAAGGTATGAAGCTACTGTAGTTACCTGTTAGTTACTCACCTGTTAGTTACTCACTCAGCACAAGTTACATTTAACTGGTGTATTATACTATATAACAGCAGAATAAATCGTAATTACTGCCAACACATTTTCTGGCACTGAACACTGTTGTTGGAAATATTTAACCTTTCGTTTACAATTTCTGTATTTTTCTTTAATCTTTCTGTCTCTCTTAAGACCATGAGATATCAGAGCAGAATTAGGCCACTTCTCCACCTCCTGATGCTGCCTGGCTTGCTGTGTTCTTCCAGCCTCCAGCCTGTCTACTTTGGATTCCAACATCTGCAGTTTCTTTTGTCTCTCTCTCTCTCTCACCATTTGATCATGGCTGATATGTTTCTCAATGCCATTCTCCTCCTTTCTTCCTGTAACCTTTAATAATCAAGAAACTATCTATCTCTGTCTTTAATACATTCAACGACTTGGCCTCAACAGCCCTGTGCGGCAATGCGTTCCACAGATTCACCACCCCTCTGGCTGAAGAACTTTCTCCTCATTTCAGTTCTAAAGGATCATCCCTTCAGCCTGAGGCTCTGCCCTTTGATCCCAGTCACTCCATCTAGTGGAAACATCTGCTCCACATCCACTCTGTCCAGATATCTCAGTATTCTGTAAGTTTCTGTGAGATTTCCCCTGCATCCTTTTCAACTCCACTGAGTTCAGACCTAGAGTCCTCAACTGCTCCTCATATGACAAGCCCTTCATCCCATTCTTGTAAACCTCTCCTGTATCCTCTCCAATGCCAGTAGACCCTTCCTTTGATACTGGGCTCAAAACTGCTCACAATATTCCAGATGAGGTCTGACCACAGCTTTATATAGCTTCAACAGTACATTCTTGCTCTTATATTTGAATGCTTTCACAATGAATGCTAACATTTCATTTGCTTAGCTAAGTGCCAGTTGAACCAACATGTTTACATAGAACATAGAATGTTACAGCGCAGTACAGGCCGTATGGCCCGCGATGTTGCGCCAACCTGTGAAATTAATCTGATGCCCATCTAACCTGCACCATTCCATTATTATCCATATGTATGTCCAATGTTCATTTAAATGCCCTTAACGTTGGTGAGGCAGAAGTGTGTGCTGGAGATTAGAGTCAAGGTTAGTGTGGTGCTGGAAAAGCACAGCAGGTCAGCCAGCATCCGAGGAGCAGGAAAATCTACATTTCGGGCAAAAGCCCTTCATCAGGAATCAAGGGTTTTTGCCCGAAACATCGATTTTCCTGCTCCGCAGATGCTGTCTGACCTGCTGCGCTTTTCTAGCACCACTCTAACCTTGACTTTAATCTCCAGCATCTGCATGCAATACTCCAGGTACGGCCGCACCAGTGTCTTGTACAGCTGAAGCATGACCTTGTGGCTCCAAAACTCAATCCCCCTACCAATAAACGCCAACACATCATATGCCTTCTTAACAACCCTACCAACTTGGGTGGCAACTTTCAGGGATTTTTGCTCCTGGACACAGAGATCTCTCTGTTCATCTACACTGCCAAAAATTTTACCATTAGCCCAGTACTCTTTATTCCTGTTACTTCTTCCAAAGTGAACTACCTCATACTTTTCCACATTAAACTCCATTTGCCACTTCTCAGCCCAGCTCTGCATCTTACCGATGTCCCTCTGTAACCAACAACATCTGTTGGCACTATCCACAATTCTGCCTACCTTAGTGTCATCTGCACATTTACTGACCTATCCTTCTATGCCCACAGCCAGATCATTTATAAAAATGGCAACAGCGGTGGCCCCAAAACAGGTCCTTGCAGTACCCCACTAGTTACTGAGCTCCAGGATGAACATCAAACACCACCCTCTGTCTTCTTTCAGCTCGCCAATTTCTGATCCAAACTGCTAAATCACCTTCAATCCCGCAACTTGGTATTTTACCTCAAAAGAATCCTGAATCACCACCCCTAAGAACAATTCGCCTTCAGATTTCTGAAGCCTTTCCCTGATGAAGGAGCGGCGCTCCGAAAGCTAGTGCTTCCGAATAAATCTGTTGGACTATAACCTGGTGTTGTGTGAGTTTTAACTTTGTCCTTAAATGAGAGAGTGTTATACTGCAAGAGGACACAGTAAGAGTTTAACTGTAGCAATGGATTGGCTAAATCAGGATCATTCTTGCCTTTGGCTGTGAAGGTTAAAGCCTGAAGTCCCACTTTTAATCTGATATCACTATCCCCAGGCTAGACAAAGAGATACAGGAATAAGTGCAATTTTCCAGGCAATCCTTACTCAACTGTGCTCAACTGTGGAACTCAAAACAAGTTCAACTGCAAGTTGTCAAGCTCATAACAATGGTTGAAAAACCTCACTCACGGTCTGACCTTATACACGAGGCATGTTCCACAGCTTGAGATATATATTCTTGCTTTGTCTGTCTGTAATATCAAAGAATTATTGCACATCATCTAATCATAGAAGCCTGCATTTCCCACGGCTCATCCACTTAGCCAGCACATCCCTATACCATGGGCAATTTCCCACGGCCAATTTACCTAACCTGCACATCTATGGACTGTGGGAGGAAACCGAAGCACCTGGAGGAAACCCACACAAACACAGAGAGAATGTGCAAACTCCACACAGACAGTCGCCCGAGGCTGGAATCGAACTCGGGTGCCTGGCACTGTGAGTGCTAATCACTGAGCCAACATGTCAACACCTATTAACATTGATACCACAAGGCTCTTCATGGGCTACTGACAGTCCGGGAATAATAGAATCATTCAGTCCAAAACAGGCCCTTCGGCCCACTGACTCTGTACCACCAAAAAGAAAAGGGAAGGGAATCGGAATTAAAGAAGGGGGCCTACCCAACATGAAGAAACCTTCAAATGAACAAAGCCCACGACCTCTGGTGAAACACAAAAAGGTTAAAAAAAATGTTCTTTCAATAAGGTTTGAGACTGTCACCACACAATATTGATTTACCAATCAGACATGCTTTAACTGCTCCCTATGTAAATTAATGAGGAGAGGCACAAAATAATTTATTTAAAGAAAGCCTTTCTCAATTTCAGAATTAGTTAACCACATATAATAAATCATTGGATTGATCAAATGATGCAATGCAATTCATTAAAATTGTTCACACATCCAAAACATATTTACTCTACTTTAAAGGTCAAATCAGTCGCCAAAACTGAGGTTGTGCCTAAATGAGTTATCTCCTATTAAGGAAACAGTTAATTTTAATGATATTACTTTTTTCCATCTTTCATAAAGCATATGAGAGTTGATGATCAGTGAATATTTCATTCCAACCTGTTTAAATCAGTTGAGTTAATCTTCTGGATATCAATGGGACCTGGGGGACAAGTTATTGTCTCCTGATGAGTTCCTGTTTACCACATGATCATTAACTGCGGTTTTATTGGATCCTCCATCTATGCTTGGAGGCCAGATTCTGATATATTCCTAATGTGTAGAATTCCCTTGCCCACTTTGTGTCCAATGCATGTTTAGCAGGAGGTTGAAGTGGGATAATGCCAGATTGGTCGTGCAGCTCTGTCAAAGCATTGTCTGATTTTGTCATTTCATAGGACCGTCCTTTCACTACAACACCAGCGTCTGCTCCCCCATCCACTAACTGTCCTCACAAAGTTGAGCCACTTTTATGAACTGCTGCCATCCATGGGCATAGATACGCCCAGAACACAGGCAGTTCCTGGATATTGACCCAGCAAAAGTGAACGAATGCCACTATATTTCCAAGTCAGGATGGGTATGAGGCTAAAACGGGAACTTGGAGGTGATATAGTGTTTCCAGGTGATAGTATAAGACCATAAGACATAGGAGTGGAAGTAAGGCCATTCGGCCCATCAAGTCCACTCCGCCATTCAATCATGGCTGATGGGCATTTCAACTCCACTTACCAGCGTTCTCCCCTTGGCCCTTAATTCCTCAAGACAACAGGAATCTATCAATATCTGTCTTGAAGACATTTAGTGTCCCGGCCTCCACTGCACTCTGCGGCAATGAATTCCACAGGCCCACCAGTCTCTGGCTGAAGAAATGTCTCCGCATTTCTGTTCTGAATTGACCCCCTCTAATTCTAAGGCTGTGTCCACGGGTCGTAGTCTCCTCGCCTAACGGAAACAATTTCCTAGTGTCCACCCTTTCCAAGTCATGTATTATCTTGTACGTCTCTATTAAGTCTCCCCTTAATCTTCTAAACTCCAATGAATACAATCCCAGGATCCTCAGCTGTTCCTCATATGTTAGACCTACCATTCCAGGGATCATCCGTGTGAATCTCCGCTGGACACCTTCCAGTGCCAGTATGTCCTTCCTGAGGTGTGGGGACCAAAACTGGACACAGTACTCCAAATGGGGCCTAACCAGAGCTTTATAAAGTCTCAGTAGCACATCTCTGCTTTTATATTCCAACCCTCTTGAGATAAGTGACAACATTGCATTCGCTTTCTTAATCACGGACTCAACCTGCATGTTTACCTTCAGAGAATCCTCGACTAGCACTCCCAGATCCCTTTGTACTTTGGCTTTACTAATTTTCTCACCATTTAGAAAGTAGTCTATGGTTTTATTCTTTTTGCCAAAGTGCAAGACCTCGCATTTGCTCACGTTGAACTCCATCAGCCATTTCCTGGACCACTCTCCCAAACTGTCTAGATCCTTCTGTAGCCTCCACACTTCCTCAGTACTACCTGCCCGTCCACCTAACTTCATATCATCGGCAAACTTCGCTAGAATGCCCCCAGTCCCTTCATCCAAATCATTAATATATAATGCGAACAGCTGTGGCCCCAACACTGAACCCTGCGGGACACTGCTCGTCACGGGCTGCCATTCCGAAAAAGAACCTTTTATCCCAACTCTCTGCCTTCTGTCAGACAGCCAATCCTCAATCCATCCCAGTAGCTCACCTCAAACACCATGGGCCCTCACCTTGCTCAGCAGCCTCCCGTGTGGCACCTTATCAAAGGCCTTTTGAAAGTCTAGATAGACCACATCCACTGGGTTTCCCTGGTCTAACCTACTTGTCACCTCTTCAAAGAATTCCAACAGGTTTGTCAGGCATGACCTCCCCTTACTAAATCCATGTTGACTTGTTCTAATCAGACTCTGCTTTTCTACGAATTTAGAAACCTCATCCTTAATGATGGATTCTAGAATTTTACCAACAACCGAGGTTAGGCTAATTGGCCTATAATTTTCCATCTTTTGTCTTGATTCTTTCCTGAACAAGGGGGTTACAACAACCATCTTCCAATCATCCGGGATCTTTCCTGACTCCAGTGACTCTTGAAAGATTTCAACCAATGCCTCTGCTATTTCCTCAGCCACCTCTCTCAGAACTCTAGGGTGTATCCCATCGATGCCAGGAGATTTATCAATTTTAAGACTTTTTAACTTTTCTAGCACTATCTCTTTTGTAATGGCAACCATACTCAACTCAGCCCCCTGACTCCCTTTAATTGTTGGGATATTACTCATGTCTTCCACTGTGAAAACTGACGCAAAGTACTTGTTAAGTTCTCCTGCTATTTCCTTATCTCCCATCACTAGGCTTCCAGCATCAGTTTGAAGTGGCCCAATGTCTACTTTGCTTGTCGTTTGTTTCTTATATACTGAAAGAAACTTTTACTATCATTTCTAATATTACTGGCTAGCCTACTTTCATATTTGATCCTCTCATTTCTTATTACTCTCTTTATTATCCTCTGTTTGTTTTTGTAGCCTTCCCAATCTTCTGATTTCCCACTGCTCTTGGCCACTTTATAAGATCTCTCTTTTTCTTTAATACATTTCCTGACTTCCTTTGTCAGCCATGGCTGTCTAATCCCTCCCCGGATAATCTTTCTTTTCTGTTTGCCATTGTCCTCCTGGATGGCAGAGGTGACGGGTTTGGAAGGTGTAATGAAAGGACTGTCCTGTGAAATTACAAAATCAGAAAATACTTTGCTTGGATTATTGACCGAGCTGGACCACTAATATGACATTATCCCACTTCAACCTACCGCTAACCATGCGCTGGAGGAGCCTGGGTGAGTTCCTGTGGTGGGCGTATCCCCCTTTGACCTACGTTTCGAAGGTCTCATTGTATTTCTGCTTGCAGAGATTCAAAAGGAATGTGGAATCTCTCATCATTCCAAGTCATAATGTTAGCAATTCCCATTCCGTCCCAGTTCCAAGGATTAAAACCCATCCCATTATAGAGTTAAAACTTTATGGCATAAAAGGAAGGACCTGTTGGTCCATCGAGACAGCACCAGCTCTGCTGTACGAAATAACAATGGGTTAAACCCCTTCCCATCCTGTTACCTTGTACAGAATTACGATTAATTACACCATTCCCCCTCAACACAAAGCTGGTGATTTTCCAAGTGACGTTGGTGGCAATGGAGTAGGCAACATCTGGGTTAGATTTTCTTTCCTCAATTTTTCTCTTTTTATTTGCAGTTTTCTATTTTTTTTAAACTTACTTCTGGAGAGAGGTCATCCGTGGAGGTTGTGTGGCAACAGCACTGGAGACCAGAGTCTGGTTGCCAGAGTTTGGGGCTGATGGCACTCTGATGGCTGGCAGAGGAGCAGAGATGGTGAGCGCAGATGGCGGTCAGAGTGAGAGACTCAGCTCAAGTGCAGGGGGAGATTCAGCCTTCATGGGGAGTGTGGGTCCAGTGTGGGTGGAGTGTGGGCCCAGTGTAGGGGGGAGTGTGGGCCCAGTGCGAGGGGAGTATGGGCACAGTGAAGGGGGAGTGTGGGCCCAGTGTAGGGGGAGTATAGGCAAAGTGTGGGGATGGAATGTGGGCTCAGTGCGGTGGGAGTGTGAGCCCAGTGTGGGGGGAGTGTGGGCCCAATGCGAGGAGACTGTGGGCCCAGTGTGGGGGGAATGTGGGCCCAGTGTGTGGGGCGGGGAGTGTGGGAGCCCAGTGCTGGAGAATGTGGGCACAGTGTGAGGGGAGTGTGGGCCCAGTGTAGGGGTAGAGTGTGGGTGCAGGGTGGGGGGGAGTGTGGGCCCAGTGTGGGGGGAATGGGGGCCTAGTGTGGGGGGAGTGTGGGCCCAGTGTGGAGGGGAGTGTGGGCCCAAAGTAGGGGAGAGTGTGGGCCCAGTGTGGGGGGAGTGTGGGCCCAGTGCAAGGGGGGGGAGTGTGTGGGCCCAGTGCAAGGGGGGGGGGAGTGTGGGAGCCCAGTGCAGGAGAATGTGGTCATCCGTGGAGGTTGTGTGGCAACAGCACTGGAGACCAGAGTCTGGTTGCCAGAGTTTGGGGCTGATGGCACTCTGATGGCTGGCAGAGGAACAGAGATGGTGAGCGCAGATGGCGGTCAGAGTGAGAGCACAATGAAGGGGAGAGTGTGGACACAGTGTGAGGGGAGTGTGGGCCCAGTGCAAGGGGAGTGTTGGCCCAGTGTGGGGGGAGTGTGGGCCCAGTGTGGAGGGGAGTGTGGGCCCAAAGTAGGGGAGAGTGTGGGCCCAGTGTGGGGGGAGTGTGGGCCCAGTGCAAGGGGGGGGGAGTGTGGGAGCCCAGTGCAGGAGAATGTGGGCACAGTGTGAGGGGAGTGTGGGCCCAGTGTGAGGGGAGTGTGGGCCCAGTGTAGGGGTAGAGTGTGGGTGCAGGGTGGGGGGGAGTGTGGGCCCAGTGTGGGGGGAATGGGGGCCTAGTGTGGGGGGGAGTATGGGCCCAATGTAGGGGAGAGTGTGGACACAGTGTGAGGGGAGTGTGGGCCCAGCACGGGGGGAGTATGGGCCCAGCATGGGCCGAATGTGGGCCTGGCACGGGGGGAGTATGGGCCCAGTGCGAGGGGAGTATGAGGCCAGTGGGGTGGAGTGTGGGCCCGGCGCGGGGGGAGTATGGGTCCAGTGTGGGATGAGTGTGAGCCCAGTGCAGGAGAGAGCAAGCCCTCATGGGAAAGCCCAGTGTGGAACAACTGCAGACCTCTGGCTTAAGATAAGGCTGAATGTTTAACTTATTTCTTTATTTTTCTCATTTGTACCTAAGACTTTGTACCCAGATCTCTTTGTACCAAAGAGAATGGCGGCATTGTACACTCCTCACTGTACTCCTGTACTTGACAATAAACCTAATTCTAATTTAAATGTGAAAACAGGGGATGGAAATTGCTGCTCAGCTGACTGAGTACAACCGCTTGTTTTCATCTGCACTTAAAGTTGTAATTCAAGTTTAAAATAGATGCAATTATCTACTTTTAATCCTCCTGATAATGGAGCAAGTTAACCAACAACCAATTTTCAATTTGAGATCATGCCATTTATGTTCACTGAGCATTTTGCACTGTTCAGCATCAGGGAGACAGGTGGAGTGATGAATAAAGCTGCAGTCTTTCTACGAAGGCTTCAAATGAGCTTGCCCAATCATTAATTTAGAGCAATCCTGAGCTGATCAAAAGTTGTCTTCGAAACGCATTAATGTGTCTGCCAGAGTTCAATTGCATAAACTTTAAATGTCTGTTTGCAGCCTATGCACCCTCTAATGAACATCTGCTAAAGGTTATAACTTAAAGGTACACTGAAACAAGTGGCCAATCAGCTTCTTGATCCTGTTCCACCAATCAATCAAGACCATGCATGATCAGTCCCGTACCTCCGTTCCCTCATTCTGGTTCCATTGCACTTGTATTACTGTATAGGTCCCAGACCAGTGTACCTTTAGACAGTTAGACGGCAATACGTTACGTAACATTCCAGTATAAAAGCACCCACTTCACCATCAGTAGCTGTAGTAATGACAGTAGACTGCCTAGAGTTACTGTATCTTTACCATAGGCATCAAATCCAAACATGTATAAGTCTGCAATCAGTCAGTGTTTCAAACTTCAAAACATGTGTTTCATTTCGAACCCTGCGATGTGGAGGTGCTGGTGTTAGACTGAGGTGGATAAGGCCAGATGTCACACAACACCAGGTTATAGTCCAACAGGTTGTCTGAAATCATGAGCTTTTTGAGCAGTGCTCTGCAAACTTGTGATTTCAAATAAATCTTTTGGACTATAACCTGGTGTCGAGTGAATTCTGACCTCAATTAGGACCCAGTTTTTAGAGTATATGTAACAAGGACTAACCTGTCTGGGTAATGGTCTATAGCTAACATTTCATCCCCTTGAATAACAAGGGTCTATCCATTTCACTTTCTATATCCTCAATTGATTTTACATATTTCTCAGGGAAAGAGGTCCAGACTTTCACAATATTTCGAGTAAATAAGTGTTTCCTGCTGTCACCTTCTTAAAAATTCTCACGCAGAATATTGGCATTGCTGGTATTTATTGTCCAACTCGAATTGCCCTTTACCTGATTAGCTCTCCAGGCCATTTCCAATGGTAGCTAAGAGACATTGCTGTGGATTTGGAGTGAGATTAAGAAATGTCAGCAGATTTTCTTCCCTCAAGGACATTAGAGGACAAGGTGGGTGTTTTTTTAAACAACATTTCCATCACAGATGATTAATTTCAGGTTTATGAATTCAATTTTAATGAGCAGCAATAGGATTTGAGCTCAAGTCCTCTATAGATTAGCCTGGGTCTCTGGATTATGAAACCACTGATCTTACCATTATGTCACCATTGCCCTGATCTCTGGGCCTCTCCAATTCTACCCTCTGGCCCATCCCAGACTGATAGCTATGCCTTTAACTGTGTAGCCCCTAAACATGAGGATTCCACCAACTCCCACCCCCATCAAACCACTCTGCCTTTTTCTTTACCTTGAATATCATCCTTAAAATGTACCTTTTTGATATCTCCTTATGTGGCTTAGTCCATGTTATTATGAATATACTGCTGTGAAACATCTAGGAACCGTTTGCAACTTTAAAGGTGCTATTTAATGGAGAGGGTTGTTATTGTATGCCAGCTGGTGCTGGTTAAGTGTGGAAACAGACAAATATTGACATTGATGTTTTGGGCCCAGTGACAAAGAGCTTGTTAAATAAACTTCTAACAAGCTCTTTTCTTTCAATCTGTTTCACAACTTGTCTGATTCTAATGGGGTAACCTGCAGCCTGGATTATTAGCCCAATTATACTAGGTGATCTTGCTGTGCAGTGGTAGTGTCCCTGCCTCTGGGCCAGGAGGCCCAAGTTCAAGTGTTGTAATGTCTGAACAGGTTGATTAGGAAAATGTCTCTGGGCACATTATGCCACCATCTCTCCTGTTATCTAGCAAGCTGGCCAATGCTTTTATATCGATTGTAACAAATAACAACTCTCACTCAACTCAGTTTTAAAAAGAAAGCAAAGTTACACAATGCTATTTGCAACGCTCTTGATGTGATGTGCAGCCAATGGGATAACTGAGGACAGGACATACATAACGTGGGAGACCAGCAGCTTCTTTTGCACACTCATAAACAGCAATGAAACAAGACAATCTGGCTTTGTGGGGATAACTGAGGGGTAAGTGGTGAATCGGCTAAATTGCCCCGTGAATGTGCAGGCTAGGTGGAATAGCCATAGTAAGTGGGGATAGGGTCTTTAGAGGATCATTACAGACTCAGTGGAATGAATGGCCTCTTTCCACACTGTGTGGATTCTATGGTGCTATAAATATTGGTCAGGGCAGTGGCGGTAACTGTCCTAGTGTTCTTCAAAATAATGCTATGGGATGTTCTACACCCATCCAAGCACCTATTAAAGTCTTGATTGAAAATTTCATTGGAAAACAGGACTCACAGGCAGTGCTGCTCCCCTGTAGCAGTGCACTGAAGTCTCAGCGTTTATTCTCCAGCTCTGCAGTGAGACTTGAACCTTGATCCTTGCATATTTATTTTGCAGTTAAAAGACCTCATGAAACGATCACAGATTCTTACCCTAAATCGGACCCTTCCATTCACGCTGGTCTGCAGATAGAAGCGGTGTGGTCCCATCCAGTTACCGTAGACGATGTCCACTTTCCCATCCCGATTAAAATCTGCCAAAGCCAGTCCACGGCCATGTTGCTGAGGGTCATCGATTCCTGAAGGAAGACCATCACTTGTTACAACATCTTTCCTCCACCTTCCTCCATACAGCCAGCTATCATTCCAAAGTCCCGCTTTCCCCTCGTATTAATCTCTTTCCAAATGTTCACCAAACTCTTCAACCGCCTCAATAAGAATAGCCATTTTCAGAGAACAAAACTTTCTCACAACCCAATCCTGAACTGATCATTCTTTCACCCCACTAGTTTGTAAGAAACATGATCTTGCTTTTCTGCGCAGTTTCCAGACATAGACCGGTAAACACACACATATACACACAAATACATACACGTACACTAACACACACATGCACACATACAGACACCTATACATGGGCAGACATACATATACTCACACATATGCACACACAGATACAGACACACAGTGTCACACACATACAGGTACACGCACATGAACAGAAATATACATACACCCAGATGTACGCACTCAGATACAATCATACACAGACATACATGCACACTTACAGATGTGTATGTATACACACACACACACACACACACGTAATTGACTTATTTTGCTTAACAGAAGTTAAAAACAACTTCGCTTCAACAATCATTCAATCATTTTGAAATGTTTTATGAACATCTCCAGGATGTGATAAATTTCTATATTAATGTAAAAGATCTTCTTCAACAGAACATCAATTATAAAACTCCAATCGTCATCCGACAGGACTCCAGGTAAGAGAATTGGATAGACAGATCAGTGCAGCCAAATCACAGAGACACGGTTTTCCTGCAGGCAGGAGAAGCAAGCAATTATCAAATGTTCACAGAATTTGAGAATCACAGACAGAAGCCAGTGTCTGTGCTGACTCTGTGAGAAAGCATTTGTGCATTGTACCACAGCCCTGCTTTCTGTATATCATCCTGTGAGTTTACCATTGCTGAGTACCCATCTAATTCCCTTTTAAAATTATTCTTAGTATCTACTTTGTCTACTTTTCCAGATTGAGTAGTTCCAGATCCTGATTCTGAGTGAAAAAAATTTTCTCATTGCCCCTCTCTAATCATTTTCCAGTACTTTTAATCATTTCTGTCACTGACGCACTGGCTAGGGGAAATAGCTTTTCCCTAGTTGCCTCACCAAAGCACTCATCTCTTTGAATAATAGGCTATCAAGTCATCTTCTCAGGTCTAAGGAGAATAGTCCTGATGTTCTTGTAACAGGTAAATATCCTCCATACCCTTGAAACATTCCTGAATGGTGGGTCTCAAAACTGTCCAGCAGAACCATTTATTAATGATGAAGCACATTTCCATCACCTTTATATTCTGTGTTTCGATTTAACCCAATGAACCCAAATGCTTTTAGCATGTTGCCCTGCTACCTTTAGGATTTGTTGACATTGAGGCTCAGGTCTCTTTGCTCATTTACACGTTTCCAACACCGTGTTTAGAATACAGGCAATCTCTGGTTCTGAATGGTTTCCTAGTTTGCAAGTCGATTTGTATTCAGGTCAGAACACAATGCAAGACAGTATTCAGCAACTGTCCATAAGCACAGGAAGTGTTCGTAAGTCAGGCTTTGAAGATTACATCCCTGTATGGGAGTGTGCGCTCTTCAGTAGGATGTTTGTAAATCAGTGACCTCCTGTTCTGTCTTTCCATATTGTTCCTCACAATCTGCATCACGTCACAATCCTCTGCACTGAGCAGGGCTGTGGGTCAGTAAGTCTGCAGCAGATCACAAATGTGTCTCATCAGCGCCTTTTCCAGGGCAATAACGGATGGGCAGTAAATGCTGAGCTTGCCAGAGATGCCAACATCCCATGAATAAATAAAATACACCATCAGGTTTCTATAAGGAGCAGAAGTAGACCATTCAGTCCACCTAGTCCACTGCACCATTCAATGGGATCATGGCTGATTGGATAATCCTCAATCCCACTTTTCTGGCCTTTTCCCAAACACCCTTGATTGCTTACTGTGCTTTGAATATACTTCATGGTTCAGCCTTGACAGCTGTCTGTGGTGAAGAATTCCATAGATTCAATGCCCTCTGACAGAAAAGAATTCTCCTGATCTCTGCCTTAAGCTGCCATTCCCTATAGTGAGCTTCTGCCCTCTGGTGCTAGCCTCTCCCATAAGGAGAAACAACCTCTCCACATCCACCCTCTCAAGTCCCTTAAAAGTAATAACATCACTTATCATTCCTCTAAACTCCAATTGAAGTTCAGAGCCACCTTACTTCATCTCTCCTCATGAGAAAATCCCTCCTGACCTGCCATCAGCCTTTCCTGGACTGCTCCCAATGACAGGTATATATTTCTTTGGATAAAGGGGATCAAAACCATTCACAGTATTCCAGCTGTGGTCTGCTTAGTGCCTTGTATTGTTTCCCTATTTTCACAGGCCATTCCCATTGCAACAATAAACATTCCATTTGCCTACCCTATTATCCACTGAATTTGATGCTAGCTTTTTATGATTCATACCCAGACACACGGGTGACATGGTGGCTCAGACTGCCAGGGACCTGGGTTGGATTCCACCCTTGTCTGTGTAGAGTTTGCATGTTCTCCCTGTGTCTATATGGATGTTCTCCCACAGTCCAGAGATGGGTAGATCAGATAGATAGGCCATGCTAAATTGTCCCTAGCATACAGGGGGATATGCAGGTGAGCCATGGGGGAATGCAGGGTCCCAGTGTTAGAGTGGGTCAGTTCCAACTCAATGGGCCGAATGGCCTGCTTCCATACTGCAGGCCTTCTATGACTTCCAAGTCCCTCTGTTCTGCAGCCCAACTAACCACCATCATGAAGTCTTTAGTTCTCCATAAATGCCACTTTGTTCTTTTCACCCCGAAACGGCACATTTGTGCTTCTGAATATTTCCAGAGCTGGACTTTTAATTTAACAGCTCATCAACTTGAGAGGTGTCATTCTGCATCAAGTGGGGGTGAGTCTCTCTCTGATTCTCACTGCCTGCCATAAGCTTATCAGGACTGCACACTGATTAATCGACCTGACTGGACGAACATTGAGGACGCATCAATGTTGACCAACAAACCCCCAGAATCCCCCCAGGGATTCTGATTCAGAGAGAGGGCTCCTGTGTGGTAAAGCCTCCTGATTGTCACTATCCTGTTGCCAATGTCACATCGTCTGAAAACTTTACAAAAGTTATTCCCGAAACCCGATTCCCGACTGTTTACAAAAGCTGTAAACAGTAATGCACCCAAATCTGACAAATGCTGGCTGATGGCGAGAGATAATGAGTGTGAGAGACGCAGGGAAACAGCGAGAGAGAGAGAGAAACAAGGAGAGGACTATCTGGAGATTAGATGCTCCGATCGAAACCACATAACTTGTACCAATCATAAATCAGTTTAGTCAATGGCCTCGATTCTGCTCAGGCCTGATAAGGGGTGGGAGAGGTGATAACCAGGACAAAAAGCTCCTGCTGATAAATAAGAGGTCTGACACTTAGCCTGCTCTCCTCACTGCCTTCCAAATCTGCTGACTCCTCACTTGCACCAATCAACACACCTTCAACAATCACAACCAGTTTTGCAAAGTTCCAGATTGGCGAAAATCACTTTACAACAAAAGACAATTTGACTTCCTGAGTTAGTGCAGAATGTAGAGTAATACATTACAAGTGGACAGTCCAATTAATTCTCTGACACCCTGAATAGTGGAAAAATATATAGGAGAACGTTTGCCTGCATTTAATATATTACATCTGAGAGCGATTCGCTGTGTTTAATGGAGAAATGCTTGTCTGTCACAGCTTCCACTTCATACATAACAATCCTTAAAGATGAGTGTTGCAAGTTTTGGATCTGCTGGACATACCTTTGCTCAGTTAATGACACTGCTGACTCCTTACTGGGTTGGAGTTCTGCCTTAAACACATATTGTTCAATATGTAGGAAACTGATGGTGTCAGCTACTGGTTTGACAGTTGGACTGACCCTCTAGTGATTCGCAAATCATGTTCTATTCTTTCACACGCACAAACCATAGAGCAAAACCTTTCAGTGAGACAAGTGCAAATTATGAAGCTGCTTTCCTTTCGCACATCCAGCCGATGAACATAGTTAAAGCAATAGTTAAAAGTAAAATATTGAGTTTCGTGAACTGGAATCTTTCTCGTTATCAAGTGTGTATGGTCGAGAGCTGCATTAGATTGTTTAACTTCCACATGGTTCCTGAGGTCGCTGGATTCTGGGTGGATCATTTAGGACGGAGATGAGGAGACATTTCTTCTCCCAGAGAGTGGTGAGCCTGTGGAATTCATTCCCACGGGAAACAGTTGCTGCCAAAACATTGAAAATATTCAAGAGGCAGCTAGATATAGCACTTGGAGTGAATCGGATCAGAGGTTATGGGGAGAAAGCAGGATTAGATTATTGAGTTGGACGATCAGCCATGATCGTGATAAATGATGGAGCAGACTCGAAGGGCCGAATGACCTGCTCCTGCTCCTAACTTTGATGTTTCTATGTCCATCCATCATTGGTGCTGAATGTGTGTTTACAGAGATGATCTGGGAACATGAGTTGACATGAGGAGAGACTGAGTGGGTAGGGGTTGGGGGTGGGGGTACATGAGTTGGTAAGGTGAGGCCATTGGGTATGGTTGGGATGCTGAGGAGGCAAGGGTAGGTGGGTGGAGGGGCATGAGTTGGAATGGAGGGACATTTGGAGTTGATGGAAGTCATAGGTTGGCGTGGGGAATTGATGGGGAAGGAGGTGGGGTAATGGTAGTGACCCTGGACTAGTAACCCAGAGACCCAGGTTAATGTTCTTTAGGGAAGGAAACTGCCATCCTTACCCGGTCTGGCCTACAAGTGACTCCAGACCCACAGCAATGTGATTGACTCTTAACTGCCCTCTGGACAATAAACATTGGCTTAGCCAGAGATTCCTATGTCCCGTGAGTGAATAAAAGTAAATATTCTGGGATAATAACAAAGAACAGTGGATGCTGGAGATCTGAAAATAAAGTAGATATTGCTGCAGAAACTCAGCAGATCTGGCTGCAGCTATGGAGAGAGAAACAGAGTTAACTAATTGAGTTTGGTATGACTGTCCTTCAGAACCTTGGTTCAAAGTGCCCCCAAAGAAGAGTCAAACTAATCACCAAACATTAACTTTGTTTCTCCCTCCAGAGACTGAGTTTCTCCAGCACTTTCTGCTTTTATTTATGACATTTTGGAGACATCAGTTCGAATCCCACCATTACAGATGATGAAACTTGAATTCAGTCAAGGGCTGAAGTTTAAGGCTAGTTTGATGTCAACCACTGTCAATTATTGTGAAAGCCCATCTGGTTCAAACACATCCTTTGGGGAAGGAGATCCTTACCTGCTCTGGCATACACGTGACTCCAGATCTACAACAATGTGCTTTACTTTTAACTGTCCAAAAGGCAATTAAGGATGGGTAATGAATGCTAGTCTAGCCAATGACTCCCATATCCCTGGGTGCTCAACAAACTATGGTGGACCTTCTAACATGCTCACTTCCAAACCTCGGTGTGTCTCTTAGTGCCCAATCCTCTTACAAGTCTTAACCTTCAATACACTCAATGACTGGGCTGAGAATCCCAAAGAGTCACAACCCTTTGTGTGAAGATATTCTTCCTTGTGCCAAATGGCTAACCCAATTCAATGGGCTGAATGGCCCGCTTCCACGCTGTCAGGATTCTGTGAGACTCCATCCATGCTCCTTAACATCTACAAACTCAAGACCCAACAATCAGATGTTTCTGAAAAAGAGTCACAACAGACTCGAAACGCTAACTCAGGTTCTCTCTCCGTAGATGCTGTTAGATCTGCTGAGTTTCTCCAGCAATTAGATTAGATTTCCTACAGCATGGAAACAGGCCCTTCGGCCCTACAAGTCCACACCGACCCTCCGAAGAGTAACCCACCCAGACCCATTTCCTGTATTTACCCCTTCACCTAACACTACGGGCAATTTAGCATGGCCAATTCACCAGACCTGCACATCTTTGGAGTGTGGGAAGAAACCGACGGAGATACGGGGAGAATGTGCAAACTCCACACAGATAGTTGCCCAAGGCTGGGACCAAACCCGGGTCCTTGGCACTGTGAGGTAACAGTGCTAACCACTGAGTCAACGTGCCACCCCAATTCTCCAGTGTCTGTAAGAGTTTTATGGCTGTGACCTCTATCTCCAGTGAGATCCTATCTCCTAAACAAATCTCTATCATTTAGGAGCCTTTCCAGGCAGAAAACAAGGAGAACCTTCAGTTCCAATCTGCCCAATAACAAATTGAAAGTTAAAGACTCCCGAATGAGCCTTTTTTATATAGTTTATATTCCCACAATAGGACACTGAAACAAATGATAACATTTAATTGAAAGAGCTGTTCAGGTGTCAGGAGCAACTTTATGACACCTTTATTAAACTTATAAACACTGAGGATAAACTACTAAATGTGTCCTCCTCTCTCCCCACCACTTTTGTTTCCTCAAACAGTCTTTATAAGGTAGATTTTATGAGGCTCAGTCAGACCCTGCACACAACCAGCTGAGAATACAAAAGATTTTCACTACCATTTTGTCCTCAGTTGATCGAACTCAGTGCACCATTCCTATCTCCAGAAGCTAAAAAAAAGCTCAGAAACAACAAGAAGGAAAGTATCAAGTGGTTGGTATATCTTATTCTTTATATCTAAACCATCCCTTGATTAGATTCTAGCCTGTAACTCACTCCTAGGTATCTGTAAAACTATACATAAACCAGCCCACACCCCTCAATTAGGTTCCAGTCTGTAACTCACTCCCAGATCTCTGTTATTTGGTATAAAAACCAGCCTGAACCCCTCAATTAGATTCTAGTGTGTAACTCGTGTCCAGGTATCTTTTATTTTATATATAATCCACCCCAAACCCCTCAATTAGATTCCAATCTGTAACTCACATCCGGGTATCTGTTATTCTATCAAGGTTCCTCATTGTAGACTGGTTAGCAATGTTAGATCACATGGGAGAACAAGCCTTTTTTTTACAGAACTGTCCCAAAGGTAGGAGACAGAGGGTGGTGGTGGAGGGTTGGCTTTTCAGACTGCAGGCTTGTGACCAGCGGTGTGCCACAAGGATCAGTGCTGGGTCCTCTACTTTTCGTCATTTATAGAAATGATTTGGATGAGAACATAGGAGGTATAGTTAGTAAATTTACAGGTGACACCAAATTTGGAGGTGTAGTAGACAGAAAAGATTGCCTCAGAGTAACAACAGGATCTTGATCAGATGGGCTGGTGGGCCGAGGGGTGGCATATGGAGTTTAATTTAGATAAATATGAGTTGCTGCATTTTGGAAAGGCATATCAAGGCAGGATTTGTATACACTTAATGGTAAGGTCCGGGGAGTGTTGCTGAACAACGAATTCTTGGAGTACAGGTTTACAGTTCCTTGAACGTGGAGTCACAGGTAGACAGGGTACTGAAGAAGACATTTGGTATGCTTGCTTTTTTTGATCAGTGCATTGAGTATAGGAGTTGAGAGGTTATATTGCAGTTGTACAGGACATTGGTTAGGCCACCATTGGAATGTTGCATTCAGTTCTGGTCTCCCTGCTGCAGGAAGGATGGTATGAAACTTTGAAGGGTTCAGAAAGGATTTACAAGGATGTTGCCTGGGTTGGAGGATTTGAGCTATAGTGAGAGGCTGAATAGGCTGGGGCTGTTTTCTCTGGAGCGTCAGAGGCTGAGGGGTGATCTTATGGAAGTTTATAAAATCATGAAGGGCAGAGGTAGGGTGAATAGACAAGGTAGCAGAGTACAAAACTAGAGGGCATAGGTTTACGGTGAGAGGGGAAAGTTAAAAGGGATCTAAGGGGCAACTTTATCTTGTAAAAGGTGGTGCATGTATGGAATGAGTTGCCAGAGAAGTGTTGGAGGCTGGTACAATTACAACACTTAAGACGCATCTGAGCGGGTACATAAATAGGAAGCACTTGCAGGGAAACGGGTCAAGTGCTGGTCAATGGAACTAGATGAATTTAAGATATCTGGTCGGCATGGGCGAGTCTGTTTCCATGCTGTACAGCTCAATGACTCTATGACTCTACATTCAAAGACAAACTTCAAACCTTGAGAAAGGCCCACCAAGTCAAACAGCAAGTAGCTAATAAGGAGATATTTGGGGGAAAAGAGAACAGAAGGCCACAAGAAATAGGAACAGGAGTAGGCCATTCGGCCTCTCTAGCCTGCTCTGCCATTAAACAGGATCAGGGCTGATCTGACAGTCTTCATATCTATTTTCTTATCCCTTCTCTATAACCCTTGAATCTTCTAATGATCAATAATCCAGCTCTCTCAGAAGTTCAGTTAGCTCAGTTGGATGGACAGCTGGTTTACAATGCAGAGTGATCCCAATAGCATGGGTGTAATTCTCAAACAGGCTGAAGTTCTCATGAATGTCCCACCGTCTCAGCCCCTCCCCTCACTTGAGATGTGGTGACTCTAAGGTTAAACTCATCATTAATTGTCTTTCTCTCTCTGTCTAATGAGAGAGTGGGACTATGGTAGCTTTGCCTTTAGTGAAGATGGAAAATTGAGTTTAAAAAGTCAGTTTAGAAAATTAACTCAATTTAAGATCATGTGGTTATGGATGTTTTGCCTCTTGTTCTGTTTTTGGTGACTTAGACTGTGAACTTTGTCTCTTCATTCACTTGGTAAATAATTGCATTTTGGGGTGCTTAAGAAAAGAGTTACTGCTCTCTCATTTGAGATCATAACACTATCTCAGTCTCAGGAAAATCCAACTGTCTCCCAGGACCAGAAGCTCTGGGGCTGGGAGAGTATTCCTGATTTCTCCAACCCTTTAGCAAAACAGTGCTTCTCCCCCCCACCCTTGGGTACTGAGGTCTGACTCCAGAATAAATCTGTTTGTCCTGCAGCTTTCCACAACTGTACAGGATCACCATTTAGAGACATTGGGATGTACAGTACAGAAACAGACCCTTTGGTCCAACTCATCCATCCCAATTAGATATCCTAAACTAATTTATCAGCATTTGGTCCATATCCCTCTAAACCCTTCCTATTCATGTACCCATCCTGATGTCTTCGAAATGGTGTAATTGTACCATTTCATCTGGAACTCATTTCATGCACACACCACCCTCTGTATGAAAAAGTTACCCCTTAGATCCCTTTTAAATCTTTCCCCTCCCACCTTAAACCTAGGCCCTCTAGTTCTGGACTCCCCTATCCTGGGGAATAGACCTTGTCGATTTACCTTATCCATGCCCCTCATGATTTTATAAACCTCTATAAGGTCATCTCAGCCTCCGACACCCCAGGGGAAACAGCCCTGGCTTGTTCAGCCTCTCCCTTTAGCTCAAACTCTCTGATCCTCGCAATATCCTTGTCAATCTTTTCTGAACCCTTTCCAGGTTTCACAACATCTTTCCAATGGCAGAGAGACCAGAATTGAATGCAGTATTCCAAAAGTGGCCCAACCATTGCAACTTTATTCAGGGTGCCATCCTTCATTTATAAGCCCCGGGGGTTAAATACTCTTTAAATCGCAACCCAAACTGGGCCTTATGTTCAGGGGGCTTTGGCAGCATTGTGAAAAAGTCCCTGAACCAAGCTTAGTTTGCACAACAAAAAGCCATGCTGCGCCTTCCTTATACTTGTCCAGAGTGAGTAATTCCCGCCCTTGTGTTCTTCAGCGCTTTAATTACATGCTGAGCTGTTCTTCAGACGAGGGAAGAGAGAAGTAACTGGCTGTTGAACACCATGCAAAAAAAGAATCCCAGTGTTTTTTAGGGAATAAGCAGTAACAGATGGCTACTAATGAAGTGTTGAAATGTGATTAAAGAATAGAAAAGCAAAATCAGGCATCTGCTATATGAAAAGCCCACAGGCTGATTGGTACACAAATCATGTCAGGCAAAAGGTCAGAGGGAGCAGTACCACCCTTCACTCTGTTTCTCCACTTAATGAAAGCCCGTGAGGGGGAACGTGGCGATGGAATTGCTTTGTGGTAAATGACGCTTGAGTGGGTGACTTGCAGTGAGATATGGCTGGGCTGTTGGCTCAAAGCCAGGTGATTAAGGTCCTGTTGTTCACTTTGCAGGAAAGGATGGCCTCTCTTTGTCAGGCCGGTGACAGAATGCATCCATGAGCTGAACTGACAGTGCTTGATTTCACTGCTGATGTTTCTCGAAAGGAACACCGCAAACCAGGCTGGAACCTCAATCTGTCTGCAGAAGATGTTGTAGCTTCTCTCCTGCTGCCTTTCACAATGTACTTGGAACTAAGTTTAGAATTGATAAAAAGGCAGAAGTGTTGTCTCTCAGTTTTAAACGAAAGTGCAACTCTCTCAGCCTGGGGTAGGTGAGAGGGCAAAGAGACCTGAGGGGCAACTTTTTCACGCAGAGGGTGGTATGTGTATGGAATGAGCTGCCAGAGGAAGTGGTGGAGGCTGATACAATTGCAACATTTAAAAGGCATCTGATGGGGATATGAATTGAAAGGCTTTGGAGGGATATGGGCCGGGCGCTGACAGGTGGGACTAGATTGGGTTGGGATATCTGGTCGGCATGGACAGGTTGGACTGAAGGGTCTGTTGTCATGCTGTACATCTCTATGACTCGATGACTCAGGGTAAGCAATGCCTTGGTGGTATTATTGCTGGGCTGTTAATCCAGAGATCTGAGGACCTGGGTTCGTATCCGGCCATGGTAGATGTTGGAATTTGAATTCAATTAGGGGGAGAAAAGCCTGGAATTAAGAGTCTAATGATGACCACGAATTGATTGTTGGACAAACCCATCTGATTCACTAATGTCCTTTAGGGAAGGAAACTGCCATCCTTAACGAGTCTGGCCATAAATGACTCCAGACTCACAGCAGTGTGGCTGACTCTTAACTGCCCTCTGGGCAATTAGGAATGGGTAATAAATGCTGGCTTAGCCAGCGATACCCGCATCCAATGAATTAAAAATAAAAACACACATCTTGGTTGAAATGAGCAAGAGAGATTATGAGGTGAGTCAGGAATTAGCAGTGAAACGACACCAAGTTTTGAGGTTCAAAATCTTGCATACCATGTGGCGTAAGGAAAACCAAGAGGGATCAGGAGCTGCTAAACCTTGCTGTCCTGTGGGAAATTGAGTTTAAATAAGAGGTTTGATTGGTACCACATCCACTCCCTCCACCACTGACACTCAGTAGCAGCAGTGCGTACTCTCTACAAGATGCACTGCAGAAATTCACCAAAGATCCTCAAACAACACCCTCCAAACCCACTTCCATCCAGAAGGACAAGGGCTGCAGGTACATGGGAACACCACCCGTGCATGTTCCGCTCCAAGCCACTCACCATCCTGACTCGGAAATATAGCGCTGTTCCTTTACTGTCACTGAGTCAAAATCCTGGAATTCCCTCCTCAATGGCACTGCAAACCACCCGCAGCAGGTGGACTGCAGCGGTTCGAGAAGGCAGATCACCCCCACCTTCTCAAGGGGCAACTAGGGACGGGCAATAAATGCTGGGTCCAGCCAGTGACACCCACATCCCATCTCAATTCCCCACAAGAGATCAAGGTTTAGCAGCCCCAGTCCATCTTGGTTTTCCTTACATCGTATGGTATGCAAGGTTTTAAAACTCAAAATTTGGTGTCGCTTCATTGATAATTCCTGACTCACCCCATAATCTCTCCTGCTCATTTCAACCAAGATAATTTTTTTAAAAAAATTTATTCATTGGATGTGGGCATTGCTGGTTAGACCAGCATTTATTCCCTATCTCTAATTGTCCACAAAATGAATAAATAAATTTTAAAAATTGCATGAAATTGCTTAGAGTCTGCAGAACAGACACAGGCCCATGCACCGCAATTGATCCATGATGGTATTTATATTCCATGCGAGTCTCCTCCCAACCTACGGGGTGGTACGGTGACTCAGTGGTTAACACAGTTATTTCATAGTGCAAGGGACCCTGGTTCGATTCTAGCCTCAGCCGATACTCGGTGTGGAGTTTGCTCTGGTTCCCTCCCACAATCCAATTATTTTTGGGCGGCACGGTGGCACAGTGGTTAGCACTGCTGCCTCACAGCGCCAGGGACCTGGGTTCAATTCCCGCCTCAGGCGACTGACTGTGTGGAGTTTGCATGTTCTCCCCGTGTCTGCGTGGGTTTCCTCCGGGTGCTCCGGTTTCCTCCCACCGTCCAAAGATGTGCGGGTCAGGTGAATTGGCCATGCTAAATTGCCCGTAGTGTTAGGTAAGGGGTATATGTAGGGGTATGGGTGGGTTGCGCTTCGGCGGGTCGGTGTGGACTTGTTGGGCCGAAGGGCCTGTTTCCACACTGTAAATCTAATCTAATCTACTGCATCTCATCCAAAGAACCTAAGTGCACGTTTCTTTCTCCCTCATGCATTTATCTTTATTGAGTACATCTGTGCTGTTCACTCTACTATTTCTTCTGACTGAATTCCATTCACTCTTCTGGATGAACCAAACTTGCCCCTCTATTCCTCATTGTGTCTCGATTATATTTACCATTCTTTGCTTTCTGCCTTGCAAGAGGGAACTCCTGTCGATCTGTCCTTTCAGATTCCCGTGCAAACGTAAAGACATTTCGAAGGTCAGCCCTCAGCGTTCACCTTTGGAAAGACCAAAGCCTCAGCCTGGTCAGTTTTTCCTGACAGTGAGATCTCGGCAGTGTACCATTGTTCTTCTCAATCTGACAACTCAGCGAGTCCCAGTCTCAGCAGTGTTAAGATTCACAGAGTTGGAACAAGACACGGGGGCCCTGTTTCCACAGAAACAGAAAAAAGTGACATGGTATTCAAGGAGCCAAGAGTGTGGTGCTGGAAAAGCACTGTCGGTCAGGCAGCATCCGAGGAGCAGGAAAATCGACGTTTCAGGCAAAAGCTCTTCATCAGCCCTCATTCCTGATGAAGGGCTTTTGCCTGAAACGCCGATTCTCCTGCTCCTCGGATGCTGCCTGACCGACTGTGCTTTTCCAGCAACACATTCTTGGCTCTAATCTCCAGCATCTGCAGTTCTCACTTTTGCCCCATGGTTTACAAGGGGTCCATTTGGCCCATCGTGGCTGCACCAGTTCTATCCCTTAGAGCCAAGCTCCTGCCTTTTCCCCACATCGGAACACAACATTTCTATCCAAATAATCCTCCAATCCCCTCTGGAATGCCTCAGTTGAACTTGTGTCCACCACATTTCCAGGCAGTTCATTCCTGACCCCAACCACCCACTGGGCAAAAACATTATTTTCACACCATCTTGCTTTGTTCACACATCAGGCTGAATCTACACCCTCTCGTTCGTTTTTCCTTTGATGATCAGGAACAACTTCACCCCTATCTACTCTGTCCAGCCCACTCATGGTTTTGAAAACCTCTATCAAACCATGTCTCAATTGCCTTCTCTTCCAGGAGGACAGTCCCAACTGCTTCAACCTATCGAGAGGGCGTCTCTCCGTTCAGGCAGTTAGAGAAACAAGGGAAGAATCTTTGCAGAAACAATTGCGATAGGTTTAAGGTGAAAGGGGGAAGATTTAAGAAAGACCTGAGGGGGCAACTTCTTCACCCAGAGAGTGCTCGGTACATGGAATGGGCTGCTGAGAAAGTGGTTGAGGCAGGTACAATAGCAACATTTAAAAAACATTTGGACCGGGTACACGGATGGGAAGGGTTTATGGACCAAATGCAGGCAATTGGAACGAGTATGGACCAGTTTGGGCCAAAGGGTCTGATTCCATGCTGTATTAGTCTATGACTCTAATAACAGCCATAATAATAACACGTGGAGAGGCATGAAGGGGACGAGTAGAGGGAGGCTGGATGGAATAAAAATTGTTCAAAGCCAGCACTTTGAGCCATCCTTCATATCGTCATTCACTCTCTAACCCTTCTATTCCCCAGTGTCAACATTGCCTCCTTCTAGATTAGAGTGGTGCTGGAAAAGCACAGCAGGTCAGGCAGCATCCGAGGAGCAGGAAAATCGACGTTTCGGGCAAAAGCCCTTCACCAATGCTTCCTTCTAGTCATTATAGATTCAAGAATCCATGTACTTTATTTTCGAATGCTTCAAAGAATTCCTCACTACTGGGGAAAGACAGCAATAGTTTCTGTGACATGTTTGTCATTTCCCACAGTGAGTGTTAATGTAGGAGCTACAAATCTGTGCAGTTAGGCTGTAGTTTGGGAGTGACATTTGCCAATGCAATGAGTCACACATAACCAGCTCTGAATAATTATTTCTTTCACACCACCTTCAATATTAATTCCAGGTTCTCAGCACAGTGAAATCGCCATGCTTTGGGTGAAATTTACACTGGGGCAGGTCAGGTGCATTGCCAAGGTCTTTCACAGTGTTACACACTCCCACTTCCTCACACAAGCCAAGGAACCAGTTGCAGATCCTATCTGAAGACACAATTTTTTAGATTACGGTGTGGAAACAGGCCCTTCGGCCCAACAAGTCCACACCGAACCGCCGAAGCGCAACCCACCCATACCCCTACACTTACCCATTCACCTAACACTACAGGCAATTTAGCATGGCCAATTCATCTAACCTGTACATCTTTGGACTATGGGAGGAAACCGGAGCACCCGGAGGAAACCCACGCTGACACGGGGAGAATGTGCAAACTCCACACAGTCAGTCGCCTGAGGCGGGAAATGAATCCGAGTCTCTGGCGCTGTGAGGCAGCAGTGCTAACCATTGTGCCACCGTGCTGCCCACAACTTGAAGAGTTGCATGGGCTTCTCCTGGTGGTCGATGAGAGGAGGAGACACTGGGCTGTCGCAGGAGGGTGGTGGTGGTGGTTGGAAGTCTGGAGTAGATTGTTAAGACTGGGGAGTCAGGGATTGGATTGGATGGAGAGTGGAGTGTTTGATCTGTGGGACTGGAGTCGGGTGGTTGGGGAGGGTGGTCACAGATTGTTTGTGGGGGTGGGGGTGATTGCATTGTAACCACAGGAATCAGAGATTGGGTCAGAGGAGGGATGTTGGGTCAAGGAAGATACAGAGGGTGCAGGGGGCAGATAGAGTCATGGGTGAGTCAAAGTTTGGGGGGAGTGGATGATTGGGGTTTGTCAGGTGTTGGGGCCAGGAATGTGAGATGTGGGTTTAGGGAGGGGGTGGGAGGTCAGTTGGATGTCTGTTGTTCATCTGACCAAAGGGTTAGTGATGACAAGTGGACAGACTCTACCTTTCATTCCCTTGAACATTTTTTGTGGTGGACAGTCAGGTCACTAAGTCTCCGTGCTAACTCAAACCTTTTCGAAAGGTTCCAGAGACTGGGCATTTACCCATTGGAAGTTTCAGCTTCCTAGGCAATTCCTGCAGAGTCCTCTAGGTGGAGTTGTCTAGACAGTGCAGAGTTGTAAATCCAGTGACAATCCTATTGAGAAAAATGTCCTATGATATGGCTGAGAGAGGACAATCAGAAGGCTACCTTAGCATCTCCACTTGGCTGTTCACATTCTTACACGGGGCACGGGTGTCACCAGGGAGGCCAACATTTGTTATTCGTACCTGGATGGATTATGAACTGGGAGAAAGTGAGGTCTGCAGATGCTGGAGATCAGAGCTGAAAATGTGTTGCTGGAAAAGCGCAGCAGGTCAGGCAGCGTCCAAGGAACAGGAGATTCAACGTTTCGGGCATAAGCCCTTCATCAGGATGCCCGAAACGTCGAATTTCCTGCTCCTTGGATGCTGCCTGACCTGCTGCGCTTTTCCAGCAACACACTTTCAGCTCTGGATTATGAACTGACTAACTCTCTCTGCCATTTCAAAGGGTGGTTTAGAATCTCATTTGCGACATGGTTTAGGCAGGGTAAGCCACTGACCAGATTGTTAGCATTGACCAGAAGTTCAACTGGACATGCCATACCAATGCAGTAGCTACACGAGTGAGGAATACTGCGGTGAGCGACACTCAAGAAGCTTGGCACCATCCAGGGCAAAACTTCCACTCCTATTTGATTGGCACCACATCCACAAGCATCCACTCCCTTCACCATGAAAGCTCAGTGGAAGCAGTGTGCACTATTTACAAGTTGCACGGTAGACGTTCACCAAAGATCCTCAGACAGCACCTTCCAAACCCACAACCACTGCCATCTTGAAGGACAAGGGCAGCAGATACTGGGAGCACCACCCCCTGCAATTTCCTCTCCAAGCCACTCACCACCCTGACTTGGAAATATATCACCGTTCCTTCACTGTCGCGGAGTCAAAATCCTGAAATTCCCTCCCTAAGGGCATTGTGGGCCAACCCGCAGCAGGTGGACAGCAGCGGTTCAAGGAGGCAGCTCATCCTCACCTTCTCAAGGGGCAACTAGAGACAGGCAATAAATGCTTGGCCCAGCCAGCAATTCCCACATCCTGTGTGTGAATAAAAATCTACTTCCTTCCCTAAAGTAAACCAAATAGAGTCATGAAGCAGTACAGACTCTTTGGTCCAACCCATCCATGTCAACCAGATATCCTAAAATAATCTAGTCCAATGTCTCTCTCTCTAGAGTCATAGAGCTGTAATGCACAGAAACAGACCTTTCGGTCCAAGTTGTCCATGGAAATGAGGACTGCAGATGCTGGAGATCAGAGTCGAGAGTATGGCACTGGAAAAGCACAGCCGGTCAGGCAGCATCCGAGGAGCAGGAGAATCGACATTTCGGGTATAAGCCCTGGTCTTTTCTCCCCCAACAAATTTCAGTTATTACATGGTCAACATTCAATGAGCTTTTAATTCCATGATTTCTTTTTCACTGAATTCAAATGCTAGCATCTGTCACGATGGGATTTGAATTCTTGATCACAGGATATCAGTGATCTGTGATTGCCCAATGACATTACCAGTACACCACCACCTCCACACTGAACATGAGCCAGTTATGAAAGGTGAAGTTTCATATAAAAATACACAGCGATGACATGGGAATCATTGCAGAAGGTTCTAACATTCTTTCTGTAAGTGACACCAGAGACTCTACACCACCTTTTTTTTGACACTTACCATCTGGTTTGAACAGAATCACCCTGAGGCAGAAATGATGACTTTTTCTGACATTTACAATTATACTAAGCTTTACATTTCCACGCCACACACTATCTAATACTCGCACAGGTTACCAACACTGGGAATATTCGGGATGACCGTTCCCATTTTCATCTTCCCAGGTGAGGGAATGTACAAACCAATTTGGGATTGGTGCCAATTTGGAGACAGTTGACAAGAGAGAAAGGTGCCTTGCCTCGCTGCAGTCAAAGCAAAAGGGCAGACACAATACTTAAATAAAACCCTCGTCTTTATGAAGTGTTTGAGCGAACCCTGTAATTAGTGAGGATATGTACAAGTTATTGCAAACAGCTGCATGGGGTGGGTTCAGGCATAACAAATTTATCCGGATGGCAGACGGCCAAGAAATGTAATTCACATCTTGGGACGGGAGCTCATCACATAATGTTTCTCAAAAAAAACTACAGGTAAGCTACTTGGGAAAATATGGGGAATATCTAACCTGGCCTGGGAGAAAGATGTAAAAGGGACCTAAGGGGCAACGTTTTCACACAGAGGGTGGTGTATGTATGGAATGAGCTGCCAAAGGATGTGGTGGAGGCTGGGACAATTACAACATTTAAAAGGCATTTGGATGGGTATATGAATAGGAAGGGTTTAGAGGGATATGAGCCGTGTGCTCGAAATGGGACTATAACATAGAATATAGAACAGTACAACACAGTACAGGTCCATCGGCCCACGACGTTGTGTCTTAATGTAAGATCATCCTAACCTACACACCCCTCAATTTACTGCCTCCCATATGTTTGTCCAGCAGTTGCTTACATGTTCCTAATGTCACAGACTCTACTACCACTGCTGGCAGTGCATTCCACATACCCACCACTCTCTGGATTAATTTAGGATATCTGGTCGGCGTGGATGAGTTGGATCAAAGGTTCTGTTTCCCTGCTGTACATCTCCATGACTAGCAGGGGCAACAGTGGTGGTTGCCAGGGAAACCAACATCCAATCCTGTCAGTGGTGGATCACTTGGTAGCATTCTCCCATCATCCCCTGGAAATGTGAATGATTTTATAAAGTTTCCTGCAGAATCTGGAAAAAGAAAATTGCTGCTCCCATTTTGCGGATGTGGGTGGGGGATGGGTGGGGGAGGAGGGGGGGAGGGGAGGCCACATGGCATGGATTGTAGTGTCGAAAAGTGTGGTGCTGGAAAAGCACAGCCAGTCAGACAGCATCCGAGCAGCAGGAGAGGCGATGTTTCGGGGCATAAGCCCTTCACAGCAAAACGGCAAGTCTCCTGCTCCTCGGCTGCTGCCTGACCTGTTATGCTTTTCCAACACCACACTTTTCAATTTTGAGACAGTCCCACTGGAGTGGGGGTGACAGAGAACGTAACAGGTTAAGCTAAAAGGAAGGGAAGAAATGGGAATGGGTTCACGGTTTAAAAGGTGTTGAACTCAATATTAAGTCCAGAATGCTGTAAGGTGCCTAGTCTGAAGATAAGATGGTGTTCCTCCATAGGGCATGCGAGCAGCACGCTGGGTTAAAATGACTGGCTACGGGAACATTGGGGTCCTGTTTGTGCACAGACCGGAGGTGTTCCACAAAGCGGTCACCCAGTCTGCGTTTAGTTTCTCCAATGTAGAGTCGGCCACATTGAGTGCAGCAAATACAATACACAGGATTGGAGGGAGGTATCGGTGCAATGTTGCTTCACCTGAAAAGACTGTTTCGGCCCTTGGATGGTGAGCAAGGAGGAAGGGAAGGGGCAGGGGTTACATGGGAAGGTGCTGTGGGAAAGGCTGGGGGGGGAGGGCTGGGTGGGAGGGGGCGATGCTCAGCATCATTCCAAGTCATCCACAGGAGACAACAAACTTGTATTATCCCCAACAACCACTCCCTAGGTTTGGGGGCTCCTTTCCCCTCTCAGAAGCATTCTTCAGAACGAGAAAAGCCTTTATCCATTTCAGACCCCAAAATAGTCCCAATATAACATCCACTCCTGTGAATTCACTGTAATCAGCCATAATCTTTCTGTTTAATTTTGACAAATAGTGTTGCTTAGCCTAATACTTCTAACTGTTAACAAAAGAAAGTGAAAAATTACATTCCTACAGGAACTGTTATGACCCCAGGATAGGTCAAAGCACTTTACAGCAATTGAAGTGATGTGCTCCCTGTAATGAAGAATACAGGGCAGCCAATTTATGCACAGGAAGTTCCCACAAACAGCAATGGGATAATGACTAGATAATCTGCTTTGCTGATATTTGTTGAGGGAAAGTTATTGTTGAGAGAAAACATTGTTCCTTACTTTCAATGAGACCACTTGAGAGGACCATTGGTTAACATTTCCTCTAATGGTCAACACCTTTGACAGTGCAGCACTCTCTCAGTACTGCACTGGGAGTGTCAAACTTGGTGCTGATATCACCTCATGTCTTGAATGTATTTGGGGCTTGTCCTCTTTTTTATAAATGAACTCTTTGTCCGGTCTTTCTGTTTCAACCTGCCCATTCACTTACCAGCCTGGGCTGCTATATCAGTGAAGGTGCCATCTCCATTGTTCTTAAAGAGGAAGTTCGGTCCATTCTCATTGTCGCAGAATATATCGGAGCTACTGGAGCTGACGATGGGGCCGACTGCTACTCCACGGCCACCTAGGATGGAGGAAAGAGGGGAGAGATAAAACCCAGGCAGCCACAGGAGTGATTTGCAAATTACGTTGTGCATTTTGGGCACTGCAAGTCACCATACACACATGTACCAGCAGAGGGAGTCTGCTAGAATGGGATGATAAAGAATCAATGTTTAACAGCTGCTGTAGTTCTAATTCTGCCTGTCTCTGGCTGAATATATAACTGTTTTTGCACCAGAATGTCAAAAGCAGCTGAGCTTATATACAGAAAAAAGCAACTGCTATAAATGGCAGTAGCAGTAAACTAAACACAACATGCACAGTTTACTAGATGATCAGAGCTCAAGGGCATGTCCATAGAATCCCTATCAACCCTCCAAAGAGCATTCCAACTAAACCCACCCACTACTCTTTCCCTGCATTTCCCATGGCTAATCCATCTGACCTGCACATCTTTGGACTGTGGAAGGAGACCAGAGCACCCGGAGGAAATCCATGCAGATACACAGAGAATGTGCAAACTCCACACAGACAGCCACCCAAGGCTGGAATTGAACCTGGATCCCGAGTGCTGCGAGGCAGCAGTGCTAACCACTGTGCCATCCCTGTTAGAGGGCACTAAATTTGAGAGAGAGAGAGTGTGATCAACAACCAATTAACAGTAGATGTAGGTCATTCAGCATTTCAAAGCTGCTCCACCATTCAATGATTAATTCATTTTCCAAATTCCACATCCTCGTCTATCCTCAAAAACCACTGAATCCCCTGCCTTGCAAGAATCTAGTTACCAACACCTCGAAAATATTCAATGACCCCCTCCTCCATCGCTAGGCAGAGGGTTCTAAACTCGTACAATCCTTGGAGATTCCCCTCACCTTCATCCTAAAAGGGCATCTCCTAACTTTAAAACAGCGCCCCCTAATCCTGGAGTACCACACAAGAGAAAACATTCCACGCCAACTATGTCAAGACCATTGAGAATCACAAACACTTTCATCAAGTCAGCCCCTTGCTCTAAGAAACTTCAGTGAAAACAAAGCTCAGTCTGTCCAACCTATCCTCACAGAACAGCCCACTCGATAGAACAGGTGGAGATGGTGGAAACACATCATGCTAATTAATTCAAATGTACATTAAATATCTTTCAGAAAATAGCATTTTGGGACACATTACAAATGGGTGATTGGCTACACGATGCTTGATTGAGTGTATCACTGCCTGGGAAATGAACTGGAATTGGATTTTGGAATAAGTACAGGTTATGCTGAAAATACACAGCAGCCTATGGGGCATGTGTACAGAGAGAAACAGAGTTCACATTGCAAGCTCGAATTGCATTGCCTTAAGACCATAGGATATAGGAACAGAATTAGGCCATTCTTTTTTGTTTTGAGTAATACAGCATGGAAACAGACCCTTTGGCCCAAACTGATCCACACTGACCATGGTGCCCACTCAGCTAGTTGCAATTACCTGCATTTGGTTCATATCCCTCCCCACCCATGTACTGATCCAAATGTTTTTAAATGCTGCTACTGTACCTGCCTTAACCACTTCCTCTGGCAGCCCATGCCACTCTCTGTGTGAAGAATTTGCCCCTCAGGTCCTTCTTAAATCTTTCCCTTCTCACCTTAAACCTATCCCCTCTAGTTTTCAATTCCCCACCCCTGGGAAAAAGACTATATGCAATCATCCTATCTATCTCCCTCATGATTTTATACACCTCAATAATGTCACCCCTCATTCTCCTACGTTCCAAGGAATAAAGTCCTATCTTGGCCAACCTCTTCCTATAACTCAAGCCTACTAATCCTGGCAACATCCTCATAAATCTTCTTTGCATTCTTTCTAGTTTAACTATGTCTTTCCTATAGCAGGGTGACCAAAACTATATACAATACTCCAACTGCAGCCTCACCAATGACCAATACAACAGCAAAATAAGGTCCCAACTCCTATACTTAATGCCTTGACCAATGAAGGCCAGCATGCTAAATGCCTTCTTCACTGCTCTGTGATGCCGGCTTCAAAGAACTATGTTCTTGTGTTCCTAGGTCTTTCTGTTCCACAAAATTCCTCAGGATCTTACTATTTACTGTATAAGTCCTACCTTAGTTTAACTTTCCAAAGTGCAACACCTCATGCATATCCTCAGCTGCAATCCTCAGCCCACTTCCCCATCTGATCATGATCCCTCTGTAATTTTTAATATTCTTCCTTGTTATCAATGATACCTCCTAATTTTGTATCATCCACAAACTTGGAGAAAGTGAGGACTGCAGATGCTGAAGACCAGAGTTGAAAAATGTGGTGCTGGGAAAACACAGCAGGCCAGGCAGCATCCGAGGAGCAGGAGAATCGATGTTTTGGGCATAGGCCCTTCTTCATCCACAACCTTACCAATCATGCCTCATGCATTCCTGTCCAGATCTTTTGTATCAATAACAAATACCAAAGGTCCCAGCATTCAGCCCATTGCATCTGCTCCACCTTTCAATATAATTGAAATGTTTCTCAATCCCATTCTCCCGCCTTCTCCCCAAAATCTTTAATCCCCTTTCGAATTGCAAACTTATTTCTGTCGTTTTGGTCTCCGTGGCCTTCTGCTTTATTTGCTTGAGGGAAAATTGGCTAAAGATTTGAGGCAGAATGAGTTCCACGGCTATGAGGAGGGAGTGGGATGAGTTCCAATTTGCTCCAATTGCTGAGGGCTGAATACCCTTTCGACATGCCCTTTCATTGCCAAACCTTGATGAAAGCCAAAGCTCATGGTGGTTTATGGGGAAAAGGCAGGAGAATGGGGTTGTGAAACGTATCAGGGTAAAAAATGAGGTCTGCAGATGCTGGAGATCACAGTTGAAAATGTGTTGCTGGTCAAAGCACAGCAGGTCAGGCAGCATCCAAGGAATAGGAAATTCGACATTTCGGGCATAAGCCCTTCATCAATTGTGAAAAGTATCAGTCATGATCAAGTAGCAGAGCTGACTAAATAAGCCAAATGATCTTATTCTGCTCCTATATCTTGTGGTGTCAAGATGGAGCACACTGCTATGAGAAGGTGGAATAGCAGCTTTAATCAAATTTCCCTCGTTCTTGCAATTGATGAATGTTTTAAAAAAAAACTGAAGTTTGGTTTTAAATGCCCCAAACTCTTCACCTTTCCTGCTCCTTTTAAACCCCGTGTTACAGAAGAGGAAGCACTTTCTCATGCAAGTATTGGAAAAATGGAAAAATTTTTCCCAGAAGGTTCCAGAAGCTGGAAATCAGTTGAAGACTGAGATTGACGAAGTCATCCTGGGATACCGAGCTAAGGCAGGTAGATGAAGTTCAGAGAGAAATCATCCTTGGTTTAAGTGAATGGTGATCAGGCCTGAACAAACTCTGTCTTCAGTCCACAAGATTTGGGTTGACAGAGAATGACAAAATAACATGGATTGTTTGCAGAAGTTTACTCACTGGAGGTGCACATAGAGTCAAACAGCATGCAAACAGACCCTTCAGCCCATCCAGTCCATACCGACCAGAAACCCAAACTTAACCTCCCTGCTCCTGGTCCATATCCCTCCAGAGCATTCTTATTCATGTACCTATCCAAATATCTTTTAAACCTTGTAACTGAACCTGAAATCACCACATCCTTAGGAAGGTCATTTCACACACGAACCACTCTCTGTGTAAAAAGGTTGCCTCTCATGTCATTTTTAAATCTCTCTCCTCTCACCTTAAAAATATGCCCTTTTTTCTTGAAATCCCCCATCGTAGGGAAAGGACACTTGCCATTTTAACCTTTTCGATACCCCTCCTGATTTTTATAAATCTCTATCAAGTCACCCTTCAACCTCCTACATTACAGTGACATAAGTCCCAACCTACCCAATCTCTCCTTATAAAACAGACCTTCCATTCCAGGCAGCATCCTGGTAAATCTTTTCTGAACCCTCTCCAACTTCATCATATCCTTCATATAGCAGGGCTACCAGAACTGGACACAGAGTTCCAGAAGAGGCCTCACCAACATGAACAGACAATCAGTAGAATATTAATGTTTGTGATAATGTTTTGAACAAGGGCAGCACGGTGGCTCAGTGGTTAGCACTGCTGCCTCACAGCGCCAGGGACCCGGGTTTGATTCCAGCCTCGGGCGACTGGCTGTGTGGAGTTTGCACATTATCCCTGTGTCTGCGTGGGTTTCCTCTGGGTGCTCTGGTTTCCTCTGGGTACTCTGGTTTCCTCCCACAATCCAAAGATGTGTAGGTCAAGTGAATTGGCCATGCCAAATTGCCCACAGTGTTGGTGGCAGCATTAGCCAGGGGTAAATATAGGGTGCGGGAATGGGTCAGTGTGGACTTTCCATACTGTAAGGAATCCAATCTAAATCTTTGGGTAAAGGTAAAGTCACCACTGACTTACCAGCTCATAGACCACAGGCGAGGGGAGAAGGAGAGTCCTTCATGGTAATCTCAGCTGGTGCGGGAGTTGAACCCACGTCCATTGGCTCACAAACCAACCAACAGTCCCACAGTTGGTCTCTGTGAATATTCCAAATCAACCTGTTTAGCCACACCTCTAGAGCAGATGGGACTTGATGATACATCACCCAGTCCAGAGGTCGGGACACTGCTACTGCACCATAAACGTCCCTGTTGATGTCTGTATGCTAATGGAGCAGCTCTGAGTCTATGCCTTGCGAGCAGAACAACACGTGCTTACAGAACTAACAATTCTGTTCTTTTTATTGTAAGGGTGCCCTGAATAATTTGGGCGGGAGAGAGTCTCATTTGCAATGAGAATTAACAGTAATGAGGACAAACAATGACTTATGGAGAAATTATGGCAGAAAATAGATATTGATGATAGTTAGAGCCTAAAACTATGGTACAAAAAAAGAGTTTAGAAAATCTGAGGAAGAACTTCAAATTAATTCTTTGAAGATGGCAAGCCATTAAGATTGTCAAAGACAGCAAGAGGGAGCCGAGTAAAGCTCCCTAAACGAAAGCTTGGATTTCAAAAGCACGCGATAGCCCCAGAAAGTGATGGCTGACCTCATCAAGAATATCTGATCCTCGGTAACAGAGTTTTTGAGTGACAAGGAGAGGCTTGATAGGCTGGGACATCTTCCACTGGAGTGTAGGAGGTTGAGGGGTGACCTTACAGAGAATTATAAAATCATGAGGGGTATGCATAAATTGAATGTTAGGTGTCTTTTTCCTAGGATGGGGGATTTCAAGACAAGGGGGGGGGGGGGGTGCGTATCTTTAAGGTAAGAGGAGAAAGATTTAAAAAAGACATGAGAGACAACTTTTTCACACAGGGAGCGGTTCGTGTGTGGAATGAACTTCCTGAAGAAGTGGTAATTTCATGTACAGTTACAACATTTAAAAGACATTTGGATAAGTTCATGAATTGGAAAGGTTTGGAGGGATATGGGCCAGGTGCTGGCAAGTGGGACTAGTTCAGTTTGTGGTTAGTGTGGGCTGGATGGACCGAAGGGTCTGTTTCTGTGCTGTATGACTCTATGATTTTACAAAGGATGTCATGATGTTGATGTTGATGGAGATTTATAGGAACGGTGATATGAAAAGGAGGTCAGTTAGCTGGACAGCAGAAAGCTACCAAAAGCGTGGGTTCAATTCCCACGATGGTTGAGGTTACCATGAAGGATTCTCTTTCTTCAACCTTCCCTCCCCGAGGCAGGGTGGCCCTCATTATCAGGCATATCTCACTCTCTCCTTGATGAGGAGGTGCCGGTGTTGGACTGGGGTGGACAAAGTTAAAAATCACACAACTCCAGGTTATAGTCCAACAGGTTTATTTGGAAGCCCTAGCTTTCAGAACACTGCTCCTTCATTAGGCAGTGCTTCTAAATAAACCTGTTGGAATATAACATGGTGTTGTGTGATTTTTAATTCACTCTCTCCTGATACAGCAGCCTCTGGGAACATGATGACTTCACTGGAGGGAGATAGTGGGTCAGTGGGGAATCATAGAATCCCTACAGTGTGGAAACAGGCCATTCAGCCCAACAAGTCCACACCGATCCTCCGAAGAGAAACCCACCCAGACCCATTCCCCTACTTTATTACTCTACATTTACCTCTGACTAATGCCCCTAACCTATACATCCCTGAACACTACGGGCAATTTAGCATGGCCAATTCATCTAACCTGCACATCTCTGGATTGTGGGAGGAAACCCATGCAGAGATGGGGAGAATGTGCAAACTCCACATAGACAGTCACATGAGACTGGAATCAAACCTGGGTCCCTGGTGCTGAGGTACAGCAATGCTAACTACTGAACAATATGAGATAATTTTCCTTAGATCACGACAGGTTAAGGGGAGGATTGTCTAACATGGTTAGGAATTTGATAAGGAGGAGTTAGTAATAAGAAGGCACAGTTCTAAAGGAGAGGCAAGAATCTTTTCAGCAAGTATCTGGGGGAACACGTTGCTTGAAAAGGGGACAGTTTCTGTCGAGATTTTCAAAAAGATTTGCATTGGTATTTGATTTATTATTGTCACAGACCCAGATACAGTGAAATGTATTGTCAGTGTGCTATACAGGCAAGTTGTACCTTATATGAGCATTATAGAACAGAATGCAAAATATAGTGTTACAGCTACAGAGAAGGCGCAGAGAAAGATCAACTCTAATATATGAGCGGTTCGTTCAGAAGTCGTTCAACAGTGGGGAAGAATCTGTTCTTGAATCTGTCGGCATGTGATTTCAAACTTTTGTATCTTCTGCCCAATGGAAGAGGGTGGAAGGAGAGTATATTCGGGATGGGAGGGTTTTTTTAATTATGTTGCTTTCGTGAAGCAGTGGGAAGTACAGAACTACGTCAATTATTCAAACAAGATAGGCAGGGAGTATATTATTTGGATAACTGATCTGACTGTAAACAAAGGAAGCATTTACGGGACCGTGAGATCTTGTTTGGATAATCCGAAATTCAGATAATTGATGTTTGAATAACCGGAGTCAATGGATGGGAGGCTGGTTTGCGTGCTGGACTGGGCCGTGTTCACAAAGCTCCGCAACTTCTTGCTGTCTTGGGCAGAGTGGCTGCTGCAGCGTGCTGTCATGGATCTGGATAGGATGCTTTCTCTGGTGCATCCATAATAATCGGTAATAGTCATTGTGGACCTGCTGAATTTCCTTAGCCTCCTGAGGAAGTCAAAGTGATGGTGTGCTTACTTGAGTGTAGCATCGATGTCGGATGGACCAGGACAGATTTGGTGATGCAGAGTTTTGGTGATTTGCAGGGGAGTGAGAAATATAAGACGGTAAGATGCCAGTGGGAGTAGGGCTTCTGAGCCTGGGGCGCAACCACTCCATCTGCGTTTCTTCTCATTTCTTTTCTTCTTTTTCCACTCTCTTTTCTCATTTTCTTTTGTCCCTTCTATTTTACTCACCTCTTGAAGTGTTTGGTCCCTGTGCCACCCTGGGTAGCTACAGGGGGTGAGCCCATCACGGTCTCCTGGTGGTTTATACATAGACGAGGCAGTCCTAGTGCTGAATCCTGGCTGCTTTGGCAGAGCCGAGTTTGGGTCATGCGTGGGACTCGGTGACACTGGCAGCAGCTGTGTCAGAGAGGTGTGCCCGAAGCATTCTCATGATCAAGGTTGGGCTGGTGCAGTATCCGGGGCATTGGTGACATCTACATTGGTGAGGACTCAATGGCAAGGGCATCGGTGGAGGTGAGATGGCGTCTAAAATCGGTGAAGAGGTCTCAAGCCTGACCACCAGGCCTGTAGCCCATGGCAGAACACTTAACAAGAAGGACTGCAAAGTTGGACACTATTGGACACTATTTCTTTATTTTTCTGCCTTTAAATTCCATGTTTTGTTTTATTTTTCTTTGTTGTAAGATAATGCCAGAGAATGGCGATGCTATGCAACACTTTTCACTGCATTTTGTAACAAAATAAATGTTACAATAAATAAATCGATTCCAATCAAACATTGAACAACTCTTTCAAAGTTCCATGATTTGGAGTGGGGTGTACAACCTCCTGATGAAGAAGCGTCGCTCTGAAAGCTAGTGCTTCCAATTAAACCTGTTGAACTATAACCTGGTGTTGTGTGGTTTTTAACGTCAAAGTTCCAGCAAGACATAATGGGCCAAATGGTGTCCTTTTGTAATATAGGAGTCTGTCACTTGCCACCAGCATGCTAGTATCTTGAGGCGTAATTTCTTGTTTGTCAATGACCACACAAACACATGAAGCCATAAGCACCCCTTAGCAATTTAGAATCGAATTACATCCAGCATGGACCGCAGAATGCATAATTAACCAATGATGATTATCATTCACTAATTCATCAGTCATTAGTGGTAATTAGGGGGCAGTGACCTTTCTCTCTGATCTTTCTGAGGAGTTAAATGTTGTGAACTCAGCTCCACACAGATTAATGCGTCTCTCCTGCGCTGACAGATGTGAGGGGATACATGTGCCAAATTACTTATTCGAAGATTCCGAAGAAGCAGACTTTAGGGGAACAGAAACATTAATAATCAAAAACAAGGACTCTTCAACCCTAATTTTCTTTTCCGCCTCCATTTTATTTTAGAGGCGTATGTTTGAGTTTTTGTGTATCGGAATTACGCCGGTGGATAAGCTTGAGTGTACGCTCTGTAGGTACAGAGACAACATAACTAGTATTCACTCTATCCTCTGTCATATCTGCCCCTGTCTCTGAACAGTTGGGCTGACTGATCCATTGAGGAGTTGGCCTTAGATCAGGAGCAGTTTGTCTCATTTGTTTGTCAGATGGTACAGACAAGGCCAACATTTGTTTTCCGAACCTGACTGCCTCTTAGAAGATGGTGCCAAATGTAACTCAGTGGTTTGTTCAGCCTTTTCGGAGATTAGTTCAGAATCCACCGCAATTGGTGTGGGTCTGAAGTCACGTGTAGGCCTCACCAGGTAAGGATGGCATATTCCTTTCCCTGAGGGATCTGAGCAAAACAGATGGCTTTTTAGTACAATCCCATCGTTTCATGATCACCATTACTGATGATAACCCTTTATCTCACATCTACTGGATGAATTGAATTGAATTTTCCCACAGCTGCTTTGGTGACATGGATTTCTTGTCTAGTAGTTTTACTAGGGCAGCACTATTCACTGATCTCATACAACTAGGATGCCAGCATCAAGGAATTGAGTGTCACGTATGGAGTCACGTATGGGCCAGGCACAGTAAGGACATTTCACTAACATCAGATATTGAGGGTGTCATAAGACAAACAGTGAAAGAGATTCACTTTTCTACGTACCATTCTTTGGCCGAGATTTCTAAGCACGGAAACAGACCCTTCAGTCCAACTCATCCGTGCTGACCAGATCTCCTAATCAGAACTAGTCTGATTTGCCAGCTTTGGCCCATATCCCTCCAAACTTTTCCTGTTCACGTACCCATCCAGTTGCCTTTTAACTGTACCAGTCTCCACCAATTCCTTGGCAGCTCATTCCATGCATGCACCACCCTCTGTGTGAAAAGGTTGCCCTTTAGGTCCCTTTTAATAATTTCCCCTCTTAACCTAAACCTATACCCACTTGTTTTGGATTCCTCCACCCTAGGAGAAAACCTTGTCTATTTACCCTATTCGTGTCCCTTATGATTTTACAATTCTCCATAAGGTCACCCCTCAGCCTCCAATGCTCCAGGGAAAAAGGTCTCAGCCTGTTCAGTCTCAATAACTCAAGCCCTCCAATCATAGCAACATCCTTGTAAATCTTTTAGAATCATAGAGATGTACAGCACATAAACAGACCCTTCGGTCCAACCCGTCCATGCTGACCAGATATCCAAACCTAATCTAGTCCCATTTGCCAGCACTTGGCCCACATCCCTCCAAATCTTCCTGCTCATATACCCATCCAGATGCCTTTTAAATGTTACAATTGTACCAGCCTCCGCCACTTCCTCTGGCAGCTCATTCCATACACGCTCCACCCTCTGCGTGAAAAAGTTGCCCCTCAGGTCTCTTTTATACCTTTCCCCTCTCACCCTAAACCTATGCCCTCCAGTTCTGGACTCCCCCAGCCCAGGGAAAAGACTTTGTCCATCTATCCTAACCATGCTCCTCATGATTTATAAACCTCTATAAGGTCATCCCTCACCCTCCGACTCTTCAGGGAAATCAGCCCCAGCCTATTCAGCCTCTCCCTGTAGCTCAAATCCTCCAACCCTGGCAACATCCTTGTAAATCTTTTTGAACCGTCTTCCTATAGAAGGGTAACCAGAATTGTACACAGTAGTCTAAAAGTGGCCTCACCAATGTCTTGCACAGCTGCAACATGACATCCCAATTCCAATGCTCAAAGTGCTGACCAATGAAAGCAAGCATGCCAAATGCCTTCTTTAGCACCCTGTCTACCTGTGATGCCACTTTCAGGGAACTTTGCACCTGAACCCCTAGGTGTCTTTGTTCAGCAACAGTCCCCAGGGCCCTACCAACTGGATAAGCCTGGCCTTGGTTTGTGTTACCAAAATGCAACTCCTCATATTTATCCCAACTAAATGCCATCTGCCACTCCTCAGCCCATTGGCCATCTGGTCAAGGTCCCATTGTTAGACTTCCATCAATGCTGAGGTGGGCAGAGGGAAAATGAGGTCTCTGCCAACAGTGATGCATAGCAACAGTAGATGCAGTTGCTTGGGTCAGAGGATGTAACAGTGGTGAAAGAATATGGGTTTGTAGTTTGCGATTTGGTCAGGAGATCTTAGAGGGTCTGAGGGGAGGGTTGCTGAATAATGTTCCATGGTTAGTATATCTTTAAGAGACATGGTCTTGGTATCATCAGTGCATCATCATGTAAACCGAGGTCTCAGATTCCATCTGAACTGGAGCCACTCGAAGCATGACCCTCAATTAAAAGCAAGCTGCTCTGATCTAAATTAAAAGCTTAATGCTAGCCCAAACACTAACATGTCTGAGGAATACAATGTTTGTATGTAATAGCTAGTTGTAATAATTGTCTGTTGGATTCATCAGTACCACAATATCAATGCGCAGTTTCAAATGTTAGGAGGGATAACCTAAGTATTATCACTTTGGATAAAAACACCCTGCAAACTCACACCAAAGCTGGAAAGGGGGCCCAGGAGGTGGGGAGACTGTATTTGAGTAGAAGGGTGTGTGAGCAAGGGCCTGTGGGGAAACCAGTCAAGACCAGTAGGGAAACAGTTGGGTGGGTTAATGCCTTCGGCATGTGCAAAGAATAACTCTCCAAGTCATGGACTCATACCGTACAGAAGGGGCACTTTGGCCCATGAGGTCTGTACTGACAAAAGAAGACTCTCAGCTATGTTGCCCATGGCCTTGAATTTTATGATACTTCAGTTGCTCATCTGGGTATTCTTTCAAAGGTTGTGAGATTTCCCACACTCCCCACCTCAGCAATTCTCCCAAGCTGTGTATTCCAGACTCCCTCTATCTTCTCGGTGAAAATGTTTTCTCAAATCCCCTTAAAACCTTCTGCCTTTTACCTTAAAATGATACCCCCTTGTCATTGACCCTTCAGCTAAGGAAAACAGCTGTTTTCTATCCATCCTATCCATGCCCCTCATAACTTCTACCGGGCTCCATCCCCAACCCTCTCTGCTCCAAAGAAAACAATCTGAGTTTCTCTGGCCTCTCTCCATAGCTGAGATCACATCCTGGTGAATCTCACTCCTCCCCAATCCCCTCCCCACCTCCCAATGCTTCTTGCTCATCCTAACCCAATTGTTGGTCACCACATTCGAGAAAGATGTGTTCATAAGTCTTGCACATCTCTTTAGGACTTTAGTCAGCTGTATAACACCTGAAAATGTGTACAACATATTCACGAGGAAAATGTACCTTTACATGTCACAGCAATATACAGTTTATGGAATTGATACAAAGCCCTGTGCTAACGCTGAGCCACTGATTGTCACTACTACACAGCACTCGACTGAAAAGAGACAGAGAGAGAAATGAAAATGAATTAACAGCAGCTGTTGGAACAAGTGCCATTAAATGACAAATTGGCCTGCTGAAATTTTTCTTCGAATCAAATATTCCATTTAGTTTTTATTAGGAGGCCAGTTTGTAAAATACAAAAGGGAAAAAAAAAAATCAATGATTGAAATCGATGCAAATTGTGCAAGGTTGGATGAAAAGAGACATTCAGCACTTACTCCAGGAGACAAGACCAGAGACTTTCAGATCAGAAGCAGCTACCCAGAATATCATTTACACCTCCCCCACGCCCTGCCTGACTTTACTCAGAGCTGCATCATCAGACCACACCCAGATAACCTTCAGGCACGTATTCTATTAGGTTGAAGTGGTTAAAGCTTGCTTTTACAGCTTCTTGCATACCTCTCTCTACCTTCTCTCTCTCTGTTTTGCGATCTCTCCATTCTCTTTCCTCTCCTTTTCCACTCTTTCTTCATCTCGGCAACCACCTTCTCTTCTTCCGTCCATTCTTCCCACCTTTCTCTACATTCTCCCTGTCATCTCCCTCTGTTTCTCACTTAGAGACATAGAGTCATACAGCATGGAAACAGACCCTTCGGCCCAACCAGTCCATGCTGACCAGAATCCCAAACCAAACTAATCCCACTTGCCTGCACTTGTCGTATATCCCTCCAAACATTTCTTATTCATGAACTTAATCAAATGTTTTTTAAATGTTGCAACTGTACCCACTTCCACCAATTCCTCTGGCAGTTCACCACATACAACCACTTTCTGTGTGATAAGATTGCCCCTCATTTTTAAAATAATTCTTTTTCCTCTCAGTTTGAAAGCAGGCACCCTGACTGAAACACCCCACCTTAGGGGAAAGACATGAGGCATTTCCTTAGGTGTGTCCCTCATGATTTTATAAACCTCTCTATAAGGTGACCTCTCAACCACCTAAACACCACTGAAAAAGTCTCAGCCTACCCAGCGTGTCTTGATAACTCAAAACCTCCTCTCCGGGTAAATCTCTTCTGAACCCTAACCAGCTGAAAAGTATCCTACCTGTAACTTTATTGGACATTTCTGTCCCACCATATTTTTCTTCAGCCTTATCATACTTATTCCTGGAGATGTGTAAATACTGACACACTCAGGGAAGGGGACACTCTGTAAATACTGACACAGTCTGGGGGTGGGGGAGGTCTGTAAATACTGACACAGTCTGGGAGGGGGGGAGCTCTGTAAATACTGACACAGTCTGGGTGGGGGAGCTCTGTAAATACTGACACACTCAGGGAAGGGGACACTCTGTAAATACTGACACAGCCTGGGGGTGGGGGAGCTCTGTAAATACTGACACAGTCTGGGAGGGGGGGCTCTGTAAATACTGACACAGTCTGGGGGTGGGGGAGGTCTGTAAATACTGACACAGTCTGGGAGGGGGGGAGCTCTGTAAATACTGACACAGTCTGGGTGGGGGAGCTCTGTAAATACTGACACACTCAGGGAAGGGGACACTCTGTAAATACTGACACAGCCTGGGGGTGGGGGAGCTCTGTAAATACTGACACAGTCTGGGAGGGGGGGCTCTGTAAATACTGACACAGCCTGGGGGTGGGGGAGCTCTGTAAATACTGACACAGTCTGGGTGGGGGAGCACTGTAAATACTGACACAGTCTGGGGGTGGGGGAGCTCTGTAAATACTGACACAGTCTGGGGGAGGGGGGAGCTCTGTAAATACTGACACAGCCTGGGGGTGGGGGAGCTCTGTAAATACTGACACAGTCTGGGTGGGGGAGCACTGTAAATACTGACACAGTCTGGGGGTGGGGGAGCTCTGTAAATACTGACACAGTCTGGGGGTGGGGGAGGTCTATAAATACTGACACAGTCTGGGGGTGGGGGAGGTCTGTAAATACTGACACAGTCTGGGTGGGGGAGCTCTGTAAATACTGACACAGTCTGGGGGTGAGGGAGCTCTGTAAATACTGACACAGTCTGGGAGGGGGGAGCTCTGTAAATACTGACACAGTCTGGGGGAGGGGGAGCTCTGTAAATACTGACACAGTCTGCGGGTGGGGGAGCTCTGTAAATACTGACACAGTCTGGGAGGGGGTACACTCTGTAAATACTGACACAGTCTGGGAGTGGGGAGCTCTGTAAATACTGACACAGTCTGGGAGGGGGTACACTCTGTAAATACTGACACAGTCTGGGGGTGGGGGAGCTCTGTAAATACTGACACAGCCTGGGGGTGGGGGAGCTCTGTAAATACTGACACAGTCTGGGAGGGGGGAGCTCCGTAAATACTGACACAGTCTGGGGGTGGGGGAGCTCTGTAAATACTGACACAGCCTGGGGGTGGGGGAGCTCTGTAAATACTGACACAGTCTGGGAGGGGGGAGCTCCGTAAATACTGACACAGTCTGGGGGTGGGGAGCTCTGTAAATACTGACACAGCCTGGGGGTGGGGGAGCTCTGTAAATACTGACACAGTCTGGGAGGGGGGAGCTCCGTAAATACTGACACAGTCTGGGGGTGGGGAGCTCTGTAAATACTGACACAGCCTGGGGGTGGGGGAGCTCTGTAAATACTGACACAGTCTGGGAGGGGGGAGCTCCGTAAATACTGACACAGTCTGGGGGTGGGGGAGCTCTGTAAATACTGACACAGCCTGGGGGTGGGGGAGCTCTGTAAATACTGACACAGTCTGGGAGGGGGGAGCTCCGTAAATACTGACACAGTCTGGGGGTGGGGAGCTCTGTAAATACTGACACAGCCTGGGGGTGGGGGAGCTCTGTAAATACTGACACAGTCTGGGAGTGGGGGAGCTCTGTAAATACTGACACAGTCTGGGGGTGGGGGAGCTCTGTAAATACCGACACAGTCTGGGAGGGGGGGGGGAGGTCTGTAAATACTGACACAGTCTGGGAGGGGGGAGCTCTGTAAATACTGACACAGTCTGGGGGTGGGGGATCTCTGTAAATACTGACACAGTCTGGGAGGGGGTACACTCTGTAAATACTGACACAGTCTGGGAGGGGGTACACTCTGTAAATACTGACACAGTCTGGGGGTGGGGGAGCTCTGTAAATACTGACACAGTCTGGGGGTGGGGGATCTCTGTAAATACTGACACAGTCTGGGAGGGGGTACACTCTGTAAATACTGACACAGTCTGGGAGGGGGTACACTCTGTAAATACTGACACAGTCTGGGGGTGGGGGAGCTCTGTAAATACTGACACAGTCTGGGAGGGGGTACACTCTGTAAATACTAACACAGTCTGGGAGGGGGGAGCTCTGTAAATACTGACACAGTCTGGGGGTGGGGGAGCTCTGTAAATACTGACACAGCCTGGGAGGGGGTATACTCTGTAAATACTGACACAGTCTGGGAGGGGGTACACTCTGTAAATACTGACACAGTCTGGGAGGGGGTATACTCTGTAAATACTGACACAGTCTGGGAGGGGGTATACTCTGTAAATACTGGGAGTGGGGGAGCTCTGTAAATACAGAGTCTAGATTAGAGTAATGCTGGAAAAGCACAGCAGGTCAGGCAGCATCCGAGGAACAGGAAAATCGACATTTCGGGCAAAAGCCCTTCATCAGGAATAGAGGCAGGGTGCTGCAGAGTGGAGAGATAAATGAGAGGAGGGTGGGGGTGGGGAGAAAGTAGCATAGAGTACAATGGGTGAATGGTGGTGGGGATGAAGGTGATAGGTCAGAGAGGAGGTTGGAGTGGATAGGTAGGAAGGAAGATAGGCAGGTAGGACAGGTCATGGGAACAGTGCTGAGCTGGAAGGTTGGGGCTGAGGTGAGGTGGGGTGAGCTGTGGGCAGGGGAAATTAGGAAACTGGTGAAATCCACATTGTTGCCTTGGGGTTGAAGTGTTCCGAGGCGAAAGATGAGGCGTTCTTCCTCCAGGTGTCTGATGGTGAGGGAGCAGCAGTGGAGGAGGCCCAGGACCTCCATGTCCTCTGCAAAGTGGGAGGGGGAGTTGAAATGTTGGGCTACAGGGCGGTGGGGTTGATTGGTGCGGGTGTCCTGGAGATGTTCCCTAAAGCGGTCTGCTAGGAGGCGTCCAGTCTCCCCAACACCCGACGCCTGGAGGAAGAATGCCTCATCTTCCGTCTCGGAACACTTTACCCTCATAGCATCAATGTGGACTTCACCTGTTTCCTCATTTCTCCTTCCTCCACCTCACCCCAGTTCCAACCTTCCAGCTCAGCACCGCCCTCATGACCTGTCCTAGCTGCTAATCTCCCTTCCCACCTATTCACTCCACCCTCCTCTCTGACCTATCACCTCCATCCCCATCTCCATTCACCTATTGTACTCTTTGCTACCTTCCCCCACCCTCCTCTCTGACCTGATCTATTCCTGATGAAGGGCTTTTGCCCGAAATGTCGATTTTCCTGCTCCTCGGATGCTGCCTGACCTCTGTGCTTTTCCAGCACCATTCTAGTCTAGACTCTGGTTTCCAGCATCTGCCATCCTTGTTTTTACCTCTGTAAATACAGACACAGTCTGGGAGGGGGGAGCTCTGTAAATACTGATACAGTCTGGGAGGGGGGAGCTCTGTAAATACTGACACACTCTGGGAGGGGGAGCTCTGTAAATACAGACACAGTCTGGGAGGGGGGAGCTCTGTAAATACTGACACAGTCTGGGAGGAGGAGCTCTGTAAATACTGATACAGTCTGGGAGGAGGAGCTCTGTAAATACTTACACAGTCTGGGAGGGGGGAGCTCTGTAAATACTGACACACTCTGGGAGGGGGGAGCTCTGTAAATACTGACACAGTCTGGGAGGAGGAGCTCTGTAAATACTTACACAGTCTGGGAGGGGGGAGCTCTGTAAATACTGACACATTCTGGGAGGAGGTAGCTCTGTAAATACTGATACAGTCTGGGAGGGGTAGCTCTGTAAATACTTACACATTCTGGGAGGAGGTAGCTCTGTAAATACTGATACAGTCTGGGAGGGGGAGCTCTGTAAGTACTGACACACTCCCCGCAGATCACTGTGAACACTGATAGACGCTGAGAATTAGAATTAGGTTTATTATCACACAAACTCAAGTTCAGGGATCTAGCAATATTGTGAAATGCGTACAAATCTAGAAATAAAAGTAAAAGTTTAGCATTTCAATCCTACTAAAGCAGGGAGTCCATGCTCGGCTTAACCTCAAGACTGGGAGTCCGCACTGGGTTGGGTGGTAGTGGGAGAAGGGTTGAAGCCTGTAAATACTGACATACTCTCCTGAATCTCCTGTAGATACTGAGCTAGTCCTGGGGACCTGCCGTAAACTCAGCATTCCCACATCAAACATCACAGTGCTCCCAGTGCTGCTCTGTATCACAGACAATTCAACACTTGTGAATTTGTACAATGTGCTGCTGTGTTTCATTGGTAACCATGACCTTTGTCCCTGTCCTTCCTCGCTTTCCTGCACTCTCCATCTCACTCCACACCAGCACCACCCTCAGGACCAGGAGTCAGTGAAGTGTAATGGAAAACACATGCTTGTTGCCCAGTGATTTTGTCAAGGTGACAATGTCACAATAATCAGTTTAGCAGTGAGCTGTAAAACAGGGGGTTAGTAAGCTCAGTTGACTGGAGGCCTGGCTCGTAATGCAGCATGATACCAAAAGAGTGGGCTCAATTCCTGCAGCGACTGAGATTATTCTGTCGGATTCTCTTTTTCTCCTTGCCTGAGGTGCCCCTCAGGTTAAACCACCATCCATTGTCTTCCTCATTCTAATTCCTATGATGACTTTACCTTTTGTAAAATAGAAATCCCTTCAATAGATCACATCCTGCGGACTTGTGGCAGTGTCCCTATCTCTGAGCTGGGTGACCCAGGGGGAGGTCCCACCAACTCGAGAGATGTGTCGTGACAATTCTGAATTGTTGATGAGGAAAACATCGCTCACATCCTGACAGCCAATCAACATCTTATAGACCTTGAGACAATCTGACACTAGCGTTTGAGTATATGAGTTCTTGCTGATAACAGATCACAAGACCTGGACTACAAAATCAACCTGAATTTGGACACTACGTTAACGGCATCATCTTATATTTGTATAGCACCCTTAATCTGGTAAAATTTCCCATGACTCTTCACAGCAGTGTAACTCAATGCCAGGTCGGGAGGTATCAGGACTGGTGACCATTGATCTATTTTGAGGAACAGCTTAGGGAAGGTAGAAAGATAGAGGCATTAAAGAAGGGAATGCTGGAGCTTAAAGGTCAGATAAATGTGTGAAATACATGGAACAGTTTTCAGCTTTAAACAGACAATAAGTTGGCATTTCTGAAAAAAAGATTCCTTCATGGGATATAGGTCTTGCTGTCAGGGCTAACATTTGTTGCCCATCACTTGGGCTAAGGGGCTTGCTAGGCAGCACATTGCAGGCCGAGAGTCACTTTACTATAGGAAGGATGTGGAGGCATTGGAACGAGTGCAGAGGAGGTTTACCAGGATGTTGCCTGGAATGGTAGGAAAATCTTATGAGGAAGGGCTGAGGCACTTGGGGCTGTTCTCATTGGAGAAGAGAAGGTTTAGGGGAGATTTGATAGAGGTGTATAAGATGATTAGGGGTTTACATAGGGTCGACACTGAGAACCTTTTACCGCTAATGGAGTCAGGTGTTACTAGGGGACACAGCTTTAAATTAAGGGGTGGTAGGTATAGGACAGATGTTAGGGGTAGATTCTTTACACAGCGGGTTGTGAGTTCATGGAATGCCCTGCCAGTAGCAGTGGTGAACTCTCCTTCTTTATGGTCATTTAAGCGTGCATTGGATAGGCATTTGGAAGTTATTGGGCTAGTGTAGGTTAGGTAGGATTCGGTCGGCGCAACATCGAGGGCCGAAGGGCCTGTACTGCGCTGTATCTTTCTATGTTCTATGTTCTATGTTCTATGTAACTCAATCTATGAATAGACATTCTGGATCAGTGGTGCTGGAAGAGCACAGCAGTTCAGGCAGCATCCAAAGTGCAGCGAAATCGACATTTCGGGCAAAAGCCCTTCATCAGGAAACGTCAATTTCGCTGCACTTTGGATGCTGCCTGAACTGCTGTGCTCTTCCAGCACCACTGATCCAGAATCTGGTTTCCAGCATCTGCAGTCATTGTTTTTGCCCCATGAATAGACATTGCTGATTCAAAAACCAAACACAGACATTGCTGGAGAAACTCGACTTCTGTGGAGGGAGAAACAGGGCGTGATGTGACTTCTCCAGAAGCTGACATGACTTGCCAATAATCAATGGTAGTCCCACTGCCATTATCAGTGGAATCACAGGTCGATAGGATAGTGAAGGCAGCATTTGGTATGCTTTCCTTTATTGGTCAGAGTATTGAGCACAGGAGTTGGGAGGTCATGTTGTGGCTGTACAGGACATTGGTTAGGCCACTGTTGGAATATTGCATGCAATTCTGGTCTCCTTCCTATCGGAAAGATGTTGCGAAACTTGAAAGGGTTCAGAAAAGATTTACAAGGATGTTGCCAGGGTTGGAGGATTTGAGCTATAGGGAGACGCTGAACAGGCTGGGTCTGTTTTCCCTGGAGCGTCAGAGGCTGGGGAGTGACCTTATAGAGGTTTACAAAATTATGAGGGGCATGGATAGGATAAATAGGCAAAGATTCTTCCATGGGGCCGGACAGTCCAGAACTAGAGGGCATAGGTTTAGGGTGAGAGAGGAAAGATAAAAAAGAAACCTAAGGGGCAACTTTTTCACGCAGAGGGTGGTACATGTATGGAATGAGCTGTCAGAGTATGTGGTGGAGGCTGGTACAATTACAGCATTTAAAAGGCATTTGGATGGGTATATGAATAGGAAGGGTTTGGAGGGATATGGGCCGCGTGCTGGCAGGTGGGACTAGATTGGGTTGGGATATCTGGTCGGCATGGACGGGTTGGACTGAAGGGTCTGTTTCCATGCTGAACATTTCCATGACTCTATGACTCTATCACTGAGCCTAGTTTTCAATTCCAGGTTTAGTTAATTGAATTCCACTAGTGAGGGTGAGATTAGAACCTGCATCCTCAGTGCATTAACCTTGTTGGATAAGGCAGTCAGCTCTTGGAGGTATTAACAGGCATCGTGAGATAACTCCACCCATGGTGAGAAAAACTGTACCTGATCAGAAGCTAACCCTCTACATCAGAGAAAGTTACAAATCACACACCAGGCTATAGTCCAAACGGTTTATTTGGAAGTACTTCCAAATAAACCTGTTGGACTATAGCCTAGTGCTGTGTGATTTTTAACTTTGTCCACTGCAGTCCAACACTGGCACATCTACATCTTCATCAGAGAGACCAAGTGCAAACTCAGGAATCGGTTCAGGGCACGTTTATGGTCTGTACGCTCCAATCAACCCCATCTCCTGGTTGCCAGCCATTTCAACTTCCCCTCCCACCCCCACAATGACAGGCCCATTCTGGGCCTCCTCCGCCATCAAAATAAGGAAACTGGAGGACTGACACCTCATCTTCCACCTCAGGAGCTTACAACCATTTGGCCTTACCATAGAATTCACCAGCTTCCAAATCTCTCCACTTCCCCCACCAACCCCCCAACCTCATCCCATATCCAGCCCTCCCTCTCCACACTACCCCCTTTGACCTGTCCATCTTCCTTCCCACCTACCCGCTCCACCCTTCCCACTGACCAATCACAATCAACTCCAACCGGCATCCACCTAACGCTATCCCACCGACCTTTCCCCCAGGCCCACCCTCCCTATTTGTTTCTCAGCCCCCTTCTCCCTCCCCAGACTCATGAAGGGCCCTGCCCGAAACATTGACTCACTTGCTCCTCTGATGATGCTGTCTGGCCTGCTGTGCTTTTTCCAGCACCACCCTCTATTGACACTGACTTTCCAACATCTGTGGTCCTCACTATCTCCAAGTTGTGACAATCGACAGTTTTATGCCCAATTCATCTTAATTGAGGTCAACACGCACTCCGACTTATTACAACAATGTTCGAGACAGTTTTGCCCTTGAGTCAATAGATTATTGATTTGAGGTCCAATTCAAAATTTGGGCACATTGCTAAAACTATCCATAAGCCCCAATTTCTGAGGCAGAGATCCACTGTTGCACATGATGTCTTTCAAAAACAATATTGAAATAAGGTTTAGATTGCTCAGGTGGATTTCTCCAGTCAATTTTCCTGCTCCTCGGACGCTGCCTGACCTGCTGTGCTTTTCCAGCACCACACTCCTGACTGGATTCTCCAGGTCCCCATAGCACTATTCACAAGGAAATGTCCTACAATCGTATCCATTTCTGCCTCCGTAGGAATGAACAGGGATTGACCAGTCAGTCATTTATTTCATTTTCTGGGGGTCTTTGCTCTGTAAAAACTCCCAGTCACCGCCCATTTCAATTCCCCTTCCCACTCCCTTTCCAACATGTCCATCCTTGGCCTCCTCCATTGCTGCAATAAATCAGACCGCAATTTGGAGGAACAACACCTTCCTCCTGGGCAGCCTACAGCCCGAAGGACCCAACACAGAGTTCTCCAATTTCAAATAACTTCCCTTTCCATCACCTGACTCCCTTCCCAGCCCCTTCCTCCTCCCTTCCATTCCTCTGACTGACCTTTCCTTCCAACTACCAACTAGATTCATTCCTCCCATGTATCTATCTTCGTCTATCTCCACCTCACCACCCAGCATCCCCACCCACTTTATCTGCAGCTGCCCTTACACCCACCCCCAGTCCTGAAGAAGGGTTACATCCAAGATGTCAACTTCTCCGCCTCCTGATGCTGCCTGGCCTGCTGTGTACTTCCAGCCTCCTGCCTGTCTACCTGTGAAAACTGTCCACCAGGATTACCAGCAGAGCATCAGCCAGTGCTCGCTGACTGGAAATTGTTGGCTTTGACCCGGTTTGGCGGGTAATTGAGGCTTTGATAGACTGGGACCCCTACATTTATAGATTGCACTAAAGGATGTGCTAACCAGCTAATACATTTATTTTGAAAGCATCATCACTGCCATATTGTTGGGAAGTTGGTGGCCAATCTGCATGCAGGAATGTGACCAGTTCATCCGTTTCAAACAAAGGTCGAGGGATGGATATTGGTCAGAAGATCAGGAGAACACCCCTCCATCCCGGTCTTCTTGGGAATAGTGCCCATGGGACATTTTACATCCCTCTGGAAGGGCAGATTCCCTTGGTTTAATACCCCATTCACCAAATCAAGAGTTCTTTAATCCTGCACTGGAGTCCAGTCAGTAATGGGTAAGCTGGTCTGAGGAGCTGGTGATTCTTGCTTGGTGAGCAGGAGACCAAATACTGAGGCACGGATTGCATGCACTTCTTGTACATAAGATACTTACAGGGATGGGATATTACCATGAAAACCATTGAGTGAAATATCAGTAAAGTTCTCTCTTTGCCTTGTCACAGTGAACCCACACAATGTGGAGTGAACAAGGAGGTTCGATCATTATATTGATGGTAATTAGCACCAAGTAATCCAAAACTTCAGATGAGACATTAATCTCTAACACAAGAAAAACCATTGCATTATAGAAGATTGTGACACAGTCCCTGGCTGCCAATCCACTGGCAACACTACATTCAAAGACATTTTTTAACTGGATTCTTGTTCCAAATCTGTGAATTGTCTGCTCATTTTTCATTAGTATGTCCAATTAGTTTTGCATTTTTATTGCATTAAATCAGCCAAATATAAAATTTAAAACAAGTGTAATTTGTGTAGAGTAGTATAAATAGCATTTAATATCAGATAATTGATCTTTCAGACCAATTTTAGGAAGCAATCATTCAACGATAATGGAGCAAAGGTTTCAATCAATCTCTGGGAGAGTTGGAATTGTACATCTTTCTCTTTTCACTCCCTTTCCCTTTCCTTGTTTTTGTAGCTGAAGGGATTAACTTTGTTTTGGGAAACAGTGAAACAAGAATTGCTGCTAATGTCCTCAGGACAATTTACGAGGCTTCAGAATGAGAATCAGCTTCAAATGAACCACGTGGGGTTTATCAAAGGAAGAGTTCCAAACATTTCCCAGTTTGAGTCCAGCCACACACAATTGTTTTTTTGTATTTCGGGTGGTGAGACCAGCTGCCCTTATGGCCCATTGTGCCCAAGACAGATCTTTGTGAAAAAAGAACTAACCAATTAATCCAACTTCACTGCTCTTTCCCTCTCCTAATGTAATTTAACTTTCAGATAATGACCTAGTGGTACTGTCACTTGACTGAGAATCCAGTAAACCCAGGTTCAAATCCCAATATGACCAGGTAGCAGAAAGACTAGGCTTTAAGAGTTCAATCATGGCCATGAATGATGGTCATTCCATCACTGTGTGAAAGAAACTCCTGCACAGTATTCTCGCTCCCATTTCTCTGCCAAATATCTATCAGGCTCCCTCTTCAATTTATGGTCACATCCATCTTCACTATTCCTGCTCCATCCTGCACAGCGTCCTGTCTGACAACAAAGAAACCTCGCCACTTCCTCCCCCTGTTGCCAAACACAATGAAAGAGCCCTCAGGAGCTCCCGACATGATTGGAGATTCCCTGATGTCCTGCCCCTTCACCTCTCTCCTCACAAACCCACAAGATGGAGGTCAGGCCAGGCTTCTGTGCAGAGGATTTAGGAATGTCACCAAGTTACTTTATGAGACCCTAACCTTCAAATATATTGGTGGGGAGGGGGTCATAGAGTCCATTCCACTGGACTGAGATCAACAGCATATGGTGTTAACCTACGGTGCAAAGGTAGTGTCCCTACCTCTGGATCAGGAGACCGGGACTTAAGTCCCATCCTACTTCAGAGTGTGAGTAATACATTCTCTGAACAGGTTACAATCACTATGGAGCATAAAGAGGCCATTTGGCCCATCAAGCATGCACTGATCCCAGAAGAGCATTCTACCTAGACCTACCCCCATCTCTGTAACCCGGCATTTCCCATGGCTAACCCACCCAGCCTACACATTCCTGGATACTATGGGCAATTTAGCATGGCCAATCCACCTACACTTACAGTCATGTAGTCATAGAGATGTACCGCACAGAAACAGACCCTTCGGTCCAACCCATCCATGCTGACCAGATATCCTAACCCAATCTAGTCCCATTTGCCAGCACTTCTAAACCCTTCCTATTCATATACAAATCCAGATGCCTTTTAAATGCTGTAATTGTACCAGCCTCCACCACTACCTCTGGCAGCTCATTCCATACACGCACCACCCTCTGTGTGAAAATGTTGTCTTTCAGGTCCCTTTTAAATCTTTCTGCTCTCACCCTAAACCTATGCCCTCTAGTTCTGGATTCCCTCACCTCAGGGAAAAGACCTTATCTATTTACCCTATCCATGCCCCTCATGATTTTATAAGCCTCTATAAGGTCACCCCTCAGCCTCCGATGCTCCAGAGAAAACAGCCCCAGCCTGTTCAGCCTCTCCCTATAGCTCAAATCCTCCAACCCCAGCAACATCCTTGTAAATCTTTCCTGAACTCTTTCAAGTTTCACAACATCCTTCCAATAGCAGGGAGACCAGAATTGCACACAATATTCCAAAAGTAGCCTAACCAATGTCCTGTACAGCTGCAACATAACCTCCAAACTCCTAAACTCAAACCAATAAAGGAAAGCATACCAAATGCCTGCTTCACTATCCCATCTACCTGTGAGTCCACTTTCAAGTAAACTATGAACTTCCAGCACCACACCATTAAGCGCGTAAGTCCTACTCTGATCTTTGGACTATGAGAGGAAACCGGAGCACCCAGAGGAAACCCATGCAGACACAGGGGGAATGTGCAAACTCCACACACTCACCCAGGATGGAATCGATCCCAAGTCCCTGGTGCTATCAAGCAGCCAAGCTAACGGCTGAGCCACTGTGCCACCCATAGGTTGATTGGGGGAGAAAGGGAAGACGAATAAAGATGTTGAAGCTGGGCTGTCTGGATAGCATCTAAATGAAGGTTTGGATGTTCTACATGCCCTCCTCCTTTTCTCACTGTGTCGGGGAGATTGGGGCAGATTTAGATCCGATTCTCCAGCTCACAATTTGGAAATTCCGCTGGAAGGAATCTACCACCTCAACCCATCCCACGTAGCAAGGTAGCGATGAAGAAGTTTTCCAATCCAAAGCTCTGTAACCAGGCCAGAGGAACACGGCAGAGATTTCCTGAGTCATTGACTCCTATGGCCATCTAATGAGGCAGAGCCAGAAATATGGCATCTCCGTCCTTGCTTCCTTTCATTTTTGACTTTGAAGAGGGGGGAGAGAGAAAAAAAAATCAGCTAACGGATGAGGGATTCTGACATTGGGTTTACATTCTGGTGCTCCCGCCTGACTATAATGGCTTTCCATAAATCAGGAAGCTTTGATTAAACTCTCCAGTGCATGTGTGTAAATCTTCAGCAGCACAGTGAATCTCGATTACTATTCATGGATGTCTGACATTAGACACGTTTCATTGGCTGCAGCTGCTTTTTAATGCAATTAGCTGTGGGTGAGAAGGCTTTCATGGGATGATCCTGTGCCGCTGGGAATTTCTCTGCGGGATAAGAGACACAAACATATTTACAAAGGAGTTGTGGAGCGGGGTGGGGGGAGGCGGAGACGGGAAGTACCACTTGGAGAGGGACAGCATGAGGTGAATGGTAACAGTCAGTCTTCACCAATGAGCAACTTTGCCCTCCCTTTTCGGGGTTATGATTGGGTGACTCTGATTAACCCTTGAAGAGCCAGCTCCCACCGACAATAGTGAGATAAAACTCCAGCAGGTATCAAGGTGAGCAATGCTTGTGTGTCATGGGCTCAGTGTCCAGTTCAAAGCTGACCAGATCCACACCTGTCAAGTCCCACCTCATCCATACCCAGCCCCCAAAGGCTGGCTTAGGGGGGATGGGGGTGAGTGTAGGACCGCTCTACATTTACATCAAATGTCCCTGAAACCAAAGATTTAAAATCCTTCCTACTGGCCAGCCCAAATAACACATCTAGGGATGAGAGAAGGGTGCTGGGTTGTTAGTTGTGTCATTTGCCTTTAAGCAAGTTCACCTTTAAGGGTTCCCTTTACTGTGTGTATATAATATTGTGGCTCTGCCTGACCATCAGTCTACTCTGTGACTATAACCTGCACACACAGTCTTCAGTTCGTTTGCTGTCGTGTCAGTTTCACATACATAAACACACACACACACACACACACACTCATACATACACACAGGCACTCAAACACACAGATATACGCACAAACACACATACAAACATATACACACTAACACACACATACATACACTCACAAACACACATATACACACGTGTGCACACTCACATGCACTCACAAGCACACACACTAACACACTCACAAACACACACACTAACACTCACAAACACACACACTAACACACACACTCACAAACACACATAAACTAACACACTCACAAATACTCACACACACTCAAAACACATACACAAACACAAACGCACACTTACAAACACACACACTAACACACTCACAAACACATAAACACACTCACTTACAAACACACACACTAATACACTCACAAACACATAAACACACTCACAAACACTCACACTAACACACTCACACTTACAAACACACACACTAACACACTCACAAACACATAAACACACTCACTTACAAACACACACACACTAATACACTCACAAACACATAAACACACTCACACTTACAAACACACACAAACACACTCACAAACACATAAATATACTCACACTCACCCTAACACACTCACATTTACAAACACACACACTAACACACTCACAAATGCATAAACACACTCACAAACATTCACACTAACACACTCACAATTACAAGCACACACACACTAACACACTCACAAACACATAAACACACTCACAAACACATAAACACACTCACAAACACTCACACTAACACACTCACACTTACAAACACACACACACTAACACACTCACAAACACATAAACACACTCACACTTACAAACACACACACACTAACACACTCACAAACACATAAACAAACTCACAAACACACTCACACTTACAAACACACACACACTAACACACTCACAAACACAAACACACTCACAAACACTCACACTAACACACTCACACTTATAAACACACACACACTAACACACTCACAAACACATAAACACACTCACACTAACACACTCACACTTACAAGCACACACACTAACACGCTCACAAACACATAAACACACTCACATTCACGCACACTCAATAACACACTCACAAACACATAAACACACTCACAAACATTCACACATTCTATAACACATTCACAAACACATAAACACACTCACAAACACTCACACTAACTCACTCACACTTACAAACACACACACACTAACACACTCACAAACACATAAACACAGTCACAAACACTCGCACTAACACACTCAAATTGACACACTCACACACAATAACACACTCACAAGCACATAAACACACTCACAAACACTCATACTAACACACTCACACTTACAAACACACACACAAACACACTTACAAACACATAAACACACTTACAAACATTCATACTAACACACTCACACTTTCAAACACACACATACTAACACACTCACAAACACATAAACATACTCACAAACACTCACACTAACACACTCACATTTACAAACATACACACACTAACACACTCACAAATACATAAACACACTCAGAAGCACTCACACTAACACACTCACACTTACAAACACACACACACTAACGCACTCACAAACACATAAACACACTCACAAACATTCACACACACTCAATAACACATTCACAAACACAAACATATTCACAAACACTCACACTAACACACTCACACTTACAAACACACACAAACACATAAACACACTCACAAACACAGTAACACACTCACAAACACAGTAACACACTCACACTTACAAACACATATACTAACACTCACAAACACACTCAATAACACATTCACAAACACACACGCACACACACAAACACTCACACACACATACACACCCTAACACAATCACGTGCACTCATAAACACACACACTAACACACTCACAAGCGCACACACTAACACACAAACACTCACACACTTACAAACACTCACACTCTCACAAACACGCACACAAACACACACACACTCACACTAACACAATCCCAAACACACACACACTCACAAACACACATGCAAACACATACACAAAGACACTTACACAGCAGCTTTGGTCAGAAGCCAACTGAAACGCGAGCTGGAAGCATTATGTATTGATCTCCCTCAATATCCTCACATTGTGCCCAGTTTCTGCCAGCAGTGATGCATTGGCTCCATCTTAGATTGTGTAGCAACAGATGGCACTCAGAAAGTATTGCACCAGTGCTGCTTATCATTGAGGAGGAGGCTTGAGAACAAGGGCAAGCAAAGATCTCAGAGTCAGGAGTTTATGGACAGATACCCGACAAAACAGAGAAACAGGAGCAGGTGTGAAACTACTCAGCCCCTCTGATCTGCTCTGCCATTACATGAGATCATGGCTGATCTTCCACCACAAATCCACTTCCCACCCTCCTTCCAAATCACTTAATTACCTTAGTGTCCAAAGAATTATCAGCACCATCACTGAATGTGATATTCTCAATGTCTGAGTATCCATGGAGGTGAGAGGCAGACAACTCCAAGCATTCACATTGCTCTGCGTGAAGAAATTTCTCTGCACTGGAGTTCGAAATAGCCAACACATTTCTCCTGAGAACTGTCATCTGAGTCTCCATTCCAGGAGAACCATCTCCAAACTGAGCACCAAGTACCAGGAGGTTTATGGCTCTGAACTCTATCTCCAGTGACAAACGTACCATCTCCTGCACAAACCCCTTTCATTTTGAAACCTGTCTAGGCAGCAGCCAGGGAGAACTTTCAGTTCCAATCTGCCCGATAACAAATTGTAATTTGGACACCCCAAGTGAGTCTTCTACATTCTCACAGTAGACAAAGACAAGGTCATCCTCGTCCTAATGGATCATGGGCTACTCTCTCATTAGAGAGGGATGACTGGTGGTGAGTTTAACCTGAGGTTAGGGGAGAGGTTGGGAAGGAGAGTCCTTCATGGTAGCCGGTGATGAGAATTGAACCCACGCTGTTGGCATCACTCTACATCACAAACCAGCCATCCAACGTTCACTGACATCTATAAGGCAAGCACAAAGGATTCTCCATCTCAACCTCTCCCCTCCCCAGAGGTGTGGTGACCTTGAGTTAAACCATCACTGGACATCTGTCTCTCTCTCTCTCTCTCTCTGTCTCTCTCTCTCTCTAATAGGACTCTGGAGACTTTATCCTTACCACAATGGGACATTGAATCAAACAATAAGGTGGAATTCCAAAGATTGAGGATGTGGAGGAGCCAGTGTTGGACTGGGATGGACAAAGTGAAAAATCACACAACACCAGGTTATAGTCCAACAGGTTTAAGTGGAAGCACTATCTTTCAGAGCATAGAATTTATAGCAAGTGTCTTATGATGCTGCTCCACAACCACCTGGTGAAGGAGCAGCACTCCGAAAGCTAGTGCTTCCAAATAAAGTGTTGGACTATAGCCTGAGTGAGGAAAAAACTGCCTTCTCAGTCCAAATGCTCAGCCCTTTATCCTGGGACTATGTACCCAGGTGTTAGACTGTCCAGCTGTGGAACACACCCTCTCAGCCTCTGTCCTGTCAGATCCTCAAAGAATTTTATACCTCATTCATTTAAACTTTAGCAAATAATAAAAGTGGATTATTTTAAGTCAGAGAATCCTTATAGTGTGGCAGCAGGCTATTCAGCCTACATCAACCCTCCAAAGAGCTTCCCTCACAGACCCACCCCATTTCTGTAACCCTGAATTTCCCATGGCCAATCCACCCTAACCTGCACATCCTTGGACTGTGAGAGGAAACCAGAGCACCCGGAGGAAACCCCACCCAGACACAGGGAGAATGTGCAAAGTCCACACAGACAGTCACCTGAGACTGGAATCAAACACGGTGGCCCAGTGGATAGCACTGCTGCATTACAGGGCCAGGGACCCGGGTTTGATTCTAGCTTCATGTGATGGAGTTTGTCTGCTCCTCCCCAACCCCTTCCTGATGCTGAGTCCCTCAATGAATGAGGGACCCTCCCAGGAGGTTGTCCATGTGTCTGTGTGGGTTTCCTCCACACAGGTCAGGTAAATTGGCCGTGCTAAATTGCCCATGGTGTTCAGGGATGTGTAGGTTAGGTGCATTAGTCAGGGGTAAATGTAGAGTAATAAGGTAGGGGAATGGGTCTGGGTGGGTTACTCTTCAGAGAGTCAGTGTGAACTTTTCATTTCCACAAATGGGCAGTTTCCACACTGTAGGGATTCTACGGTTCAAACCCTGATGTTGTGAGACAGCAGAGCTAACCACTGAGCTACTGTACCACTCCAGGCACTGATCCATGACAATGCACTCAGCACAAACATCCTGCTCTGTTTCTGTTAATAATACAGCGCAGAAGGCAGCCATTCGACTCATTACATTTGTGTTGGTTCTCTCACACAATGATCAAATTAGTCAAACACAAACCCCTGCACTTTCCCTAGGGTTGTACCACCCATATTTCCCCATAAATTGTCCTTGGAGTATACGTCTAATTCGCTTTTGAAAGTTATCACCACATGTGTTTCCTTCTCCATCCTTTCAGACAGATAGGTTCAGATAATAACCCTTTGGTTCTTAAATCTGTGTCCCTGGGTTATGGACCTTCCTACCTGCAGAAAACTGTTTGTCCTGATCTATTCTGTCAGAGTTGTTAATACGTTTGATGGCATCCAGTAAATTGTGCTTAACCATCTCTGTTCTGTAGACTCTCCAGTCCTGTGTGTGTGTATGTGTAGGGCTCTTGGATCTCAGGGTCAAATGCACAGGCAGTATGTATCCAATACCCCTGAGAAGGAATAGCAGAGTTTAATGCCCCTTCTTGAGATGGGTTTCAGGTAAGGTTGGGGTGGGGGTGTTGTCAGTCGAGTGGAGACCCCTCACCGCCTCTGCTCCAGTTAACTGTGGGAAAGGGAGGTCCATGGGTGGCCTTTCAGCCTTCCTCTCCCTTCGCTGCCAACTGATGCCCATTCATCCATCTCACTAAACCAGCAGGAGGCAGTGGAGTAAACAAATGCTAAACGCAAATCCACTCATGCCCATTTGCAACCTCATTGGGAGACTCGGCATCAGGAAGGGGTTGGGGAGGAACTGACAAACATGACCCTCCTGCCTTGATGCCTTCTATTCTTTCTGTGATGCCAGTATCCCACACTCATTTACCTGTGCCCTGGGGCACCTTGCCAATTCTGCACTACTGCTTGGTATACTGGTGTACTTTACTGGGTAGAGCTTTGTCCCTGGGGTCCTGAATGGCACTTAGTAGAGTAGAGCTGTGCCCAAAGGAAGTGACACTGGGCTCTCACCTGCTCCCCAGTGCCAGGCAAAAGCCTCATCACCTCCTTTGAAACATAGAAACATCGAGAATAATAGCAGGAGGAGGCCATTCAGCCCTTCGAACCTGCTCTGCCATTCAACATGATCCTGGCTGATCAACCAGCTCCATTCCTTGTTCCTGCTTTGCCCCTTACCCTTTCAGCCCTTTAGCCCTAAGAACTATATCCAACTCCTTCTTAAAAACATACAATGATTTGGCCTCAACTACTTTCTGTAGCAGAGAATTCTACAGGTTCTGGGTGAAGACATTTCTCCTCATCTCCATTCTAAATGGCCTACCCCATATCCTTAGAGTGTGGCCCCCTGCTTCTGGACTCCCTGGTCATCAGAAATATCTTTCTCACGTTTACCCTGTCTTGTCCTATTTGCATTATGAGGGTGTCTATTAGATCCCAAAAATAATGCCCAAATCTCATCTTGTGGTGGAGACCCTCTTCATAGCTCAGTGCCCACGAACAAAGAGCATTTAATAATGTTGATCCGCTTCTTAATTTTAACCTTTGGATCTCAAGAGAATTTTACATGCTTTGACGAGATTGGGGGTGGTCGGCCATATTAAGTGACTGCAGGTGGTCATCCTGAGACCAAGGATCCAATCAGAGAATTGCAGCACTTTGTTGCTATTAGTGCCATTGGAGGAGTAGAGTCAACTACCAGAGGTGGACCAATCAGAGATTCCGTGTCAACAGAGGACCCAAAACTCAACGGATTGAGGGGAGATTGAGGGGTGAAGGGGGTTCGTCACAGGGTCACTCACTGAGCCAGGGTCAGGAGTGGGGGGGAGGGGGGGCAGTGGAGCATGATGAGGGCACAGGGAAGGCAAGTGCCAGGGGAGAGAGCAGAGGTGTGGTATTTAGAAGGCACCCTCCTTCTTTATGTCAGATCTCTTGATGGGGATTTGCATTAGCGTCTAATCCCAGAAGCCAACAGGAAACAGCTGGTGGAAGAGCACCTCACCTTTTGCCACTTTACAGCCAAGATCAAATTTGACAACTTCAGAGCATGGCTTTTGACTCCATTTTGATTACCGCCCTCTGGAACCCTCTCCTCCCACCTCAGCTTGTTTGCAAAGGGTTTGCTGGCAGTTAAACTACCCACCCTTCAACTGTATCACTTCTCTGCTACTATTAGCATTTCCCTAATGGACCATTGATATTACAGTAATCATGGAGATTTACAAACAACAAAGATATTAGTATGACGAAAAATAGTTTGGGCAATTCATGTTGGCTCAGTGGTGAGCACTGCTGCCTCTCAACACCAGGCGGGTTCAATTCCAGCCTCGGGCGACTATCTGTGTGGTGTTTGCATTCTCCCTGTGTCTGCGTGGGTTTCCTTTGGGTGCTCCGGTTTCCTCCCACAGAACAAGATCAGGTCAGGTGAATTGGCCATGCTAAGTTGCCCATAGTGTCAGGTGCATTAGTCAGAGGGAAATGGGTCTGGGTGAGTTACTCTCCAGAGGGTCGGTGTGGACTTGTTGGGCCGAAGGGCCTGTTTCCACACTGTAGGGAATCTAATCAAATCTAAAAAAAATCCTAATTATCATTAATACTGATTTCCAGACCCTATACTGCAGAGGACAAAATCTGGGAATGCTTTCTAGATCACTAGGCTGAGGAACCAACTAGAGAAAGTCCTATTTTGGATTTAGCATTTTGTAATGAGAAAAGGTTAATCAATATTCCAGTAGAGGAGACTCTAGGGAAGAGTGACCATAATGTGGAAACATGTTAAATTAATTTTGAAAGTGATGTTATGCAATTCGAAACATATATCTCAAATCTAAAAGGAAATTTTCAAGGCACAAGGGGGCAAATTGGCTGTAGCAGATCGGGAAACCATATGAGAAGCTACAATGGTAAACTGGCACTGTCAAGCTTTTAAAGAATTAGCAAACAGTTTACAACAACTCAAATTCCTTTGAAGCATAAAACCCAACAGGAAAGGAACACCAACCATGGCTATTAAGGGAGGCTAAGTATCTTATTAGATCAAGGGAGAAGGAATGCTCCTAAAAATAAAAGGAAGTAAGCTTGAGAATTAGGAACATTGTAGAATTCAAGGCTGTTACTGTTGCTCATCTCCACCTTCTGTTGAACTGAATGGCTTCCTAGACCATTTGAGATGGCATTTAAGAGTCGACTGCGTCACTGTGGATTCAGAGCCATATGTAAGCCAGACAAGAATGGCATGTTTTCTTCCCATAAGAAAGTAAGTTAATGGGATGGGATTTTTAGGCACTCAATGATAGTCTCGTGGCCACCATCATGGAGACAAGCTCTCTCTTCAAGATGTTATTTGTTCAATTTAAATTGCATCAGTGACCAAGGAGGGGATTGAACCCCTGTCCCCCAGAACTAGTCCAGCGACATTACCACTACATCATTTTTGTCCGCTATTATAATCAGACAGGTCAGACATTTAAAGCTGAAGGAACAAAGTGAACAGGATTAATTCAAGAGTAAGCAGAAAATCAGTGGCAATGTTATCCTTGGAAGTGTAAATAGCATACTCTTCTAAAAAAAAGTCTTTTTTTTGTTTGTATTTTAACTATGTTGCAAGAAGTAAGTGTGTTTTGCTTAAAACCTTGCATTTTAACCAATCAAATCACACCTGGGAGACCACGCGTTACACATCTCGCTGAATGGCAGTATGAACTCGATGGGCCGAATGGCCTGCATTTGCTCCTAATTTTTATATTCAAATGATGTACTTTCAAACAACACCCAGAAGTGAAAAAAAAATATTTGAACAGTAAAGGCACTTCAAATGTCACAACAAACAACCTTCCCAGAACATGAGGAAAGACTGCCTCAAACACATGAAAAGACAATTCGAGGAGTGACACTGAGATGTTCTTCTGCACACAATAAAAACAAACGCAGGAAATTAACTCCTGAGTACAGTAATAGTGACAAAAACCCCAGCGATAAACAGCACAAAGAGAGGATAAATGATGAGAAACCAATTTCTAGTGGTCACAAAAGGTCAAGAACCCAATGATATAGATATAAGGTGATCGAACAATGAACCGCAGACTGCAAAGGGAAATGTGGTTAGGATTGGCAACATACTGCCTTATGGGTTGATAGTGACTGGAAGGATATATTGACATTGGAGGGAGTACAATATAGATTTACAAGAATGATACTTGAACTTCAGGAGTTAATTATTAAGAGAGATTACAACAAATTTGGCTTGCTTTCTCTGGAATTTTGAAGGGTGAGGGCTGATCTAATTGAAGTCATCAAGATATTAACAGGAAAAGACAGGGTACATAAAGATAAACTATTTCCACTGGATTGAGTTTCTAGAACTGGGGGACATAGTCTGAGAACTAGAGCCAGACCATTCAGGAGGGACGTTAGGAAGCACTTCGACACATAAGAGATTCAGAACTCTCTTCCACAAACAGTGGTGAAAGCTAGGTCAGTTGTTAATTTTGAATCAGACAGATTAAGTTTGTGAAGCAAAGGGATATGGGCCAAAGGTGAGTATATGAAGATAGGCTGTGGATCAACTATGATCTCACTGAATGGCGGGACAGGCTGGAGGGCCCGAATGGCAGAACAGGCTGGAGGGCCTGATTGGTGGAACAGGCTGGAGGGCCTGAATGGCGGACTCCTGTTCCAATGTTCCTATGGCAGATTCAATAGGAGCTTTCAAAAGGGAATTTGAGAAATATTTGAATGGGGACAAATTACAGGGATATGGGGAAAGAAATGGACAGTGGGACTAGCCGAAAGAACTGGTGCAGTCAATTTGATGGACTGAATGGCCACCATTTGTGCAGAGTTTCATATTATTCAATGATATAGGGCAAATGAGCCAAGGCAGGCCAATGGCCATCATCTCCTTATATCTTGTGGGCAAAACTATCTCTAGTATGGTACAAGATTCTTTGATTCTCTGGGAAGCTAAGGGGGGAGTGTTGGAACCTTTGGCCTTGATCTTTGAGTCATCATTGTCTACAGGTTTAGTACCAGAGGACTGGAGGATTGCAAATGTTGTGCCCTTGTTCAAGAAGGGCAGTAGAGATGACCCAGGTAATTATAGACCAGTGAACCTTACGTCTGTTGTAGAAAAAGTTTTGGAAAGGGTTATGAGAGATAGGATTTATAATCATCTAGCAGGCAACAATTTGATTGCAGATAGTCAACATGGTTTTGTTAAGGGCAGATCATGTCTCACAAACCTCACTGAGTTTTTTGAGAAGGTGACCAAGCACGTGGATGAAGGTAGGGCAGTTGACGTTGTGTACATGGAGTTCAGCAATACCTTTGATAAGGTTCCACATGGTAGGCTATTGGAGAAAATGCAGAGGCATGGGATTGAGGGTGATTTAGCAGTTTGGATTAAAAACTGGCTTTCTGTAAGAAGGCTGCGAGTGGTGGGTGATGGAAAATATTCAGCCTGGAGTTCAGTTACTAGTGGTGTGCCACAAGGATCTGTTTTGAAATCACTGCTGTTTGTCATTTTTATAAATGACTTAGACGCAGGCATAGGTGGATGGATTAGTAAATTTGCAGATGACACTAAAGTCAGTGGAGTAGTGGACAGTGTGGAAGAATGTTACAGGTTGCAGGGGGACTTGGATAAACTGCAGAATTGGGCTGAGAGGTGGCAAATGGAGTTCAATGCAGCTAAATGTGAGGTGATGCACTTTGGGAAGAATAACAGGAAGACAGAGTACTGGGTCAATGGAAAGATTCTTGGTAGCGTGGATGTGCAGAGGGATCTTGGAGTCCCTGTACATAGATCCCTGAAAGTCACCACCCAGGTTGATAGTGCTGTTAAGAAGGCATATGGTGGGATTATTGGAAGTGGGATTGAGTTCCGGAGACGTCACGTCATGCTGCAACTTTACAAAATGCTAGCGCGGCCGCACTTAGAATACTGTGTGCAGTTCTGGTCGCCCCATTACAGGAAGGATGTGGAAGCATTGGCAAAGGTGCAGAGGAGATTTACCAGGATGTTGCCTGGTCTGGAGGGAAGGTCTTATGAGGAAAGGCTGAGAGACTTGGATTTGTTCTCATTGGAAAGAAGAAGGTTAATGAGAATTTGATAGACATACAAGATGATCAGAGGATTAGATAGGGTAGACAGTGAAAGCCTTTTTCCTAGGATGATGTCATCAGCTTGTACGAGGGGGCATAACTACAAATTGAGGGGAGATAGATTTAAGACTGATGTCAGAGGCAGGTTCTTTATGCAGAGAGTGGTAAGGGTGTGGAATGCCCTACCTGCTAATGTAGTCAACTCAGCCACATGAGGGAGATTTAAACAATCCTTGGATAAGCACGTGGATGATGATGGGATAATATAGGGGGATGAGCTGAGAATAGATTAGATTACTTACAGTGTGGAAACAGGCCCTTCGGCCCAACAAGTCCACACCGATCCGCCAAAGCGCAACCCACCCATACCCCTACATTTGCCCCTTACCTAACACTACGGGCAATTTAGCATGGCCAATTCACCTGACCCGCACATCTTTGGACTGTGGGAAGAAACCGAAGGACCCGGAGGAAACCCACGCAGACACGGGGAGAACGTGTAAATTCCACACAGTCAGTCGCCTGAGGCGGGAATTGAACCCGGGTCTCTGGCGCTGTGAGGCAGCAGTGCTAACCACTGTGCCACCGTGCTGCCCAACTGTGCCACCGTGCCAAAAATAGTTCACAGGTTGGCGTAACATCGGGGGCTGAAGGGCCTGGTCTGTGCTGTATTATTCTATGTTCTATGTTCTAACACAGGATTGGTATGGTATAACACTGGAGAGCACACACAATCCAGATATAGAGAGTTCCTTCATCTACTCTATGTTTCAAACCCTCACAGAGGGTGTTGCGGAAGGTAATGGTTCTGAAAGGGTTAATGTTGGAGACTGCGTTAAGCTCCACCCAATCAGGTGATGTTATGAGGACTTGGACATGGAAAGCCAAAATGCCGTAAGATTCTTGTAATGATTGGGACAGGGTTGGCCAGGTGGATCTCATTGAGTTTGAGATCCCTGACTCGGGCTGTTAACCTGGCCCAATCAGAGAGCCCTGGCTAACAGTTATTAACAGGACTGTGAGGGCTTCTCCACACTGTAGGGACCGTCTCTGAGCTGGCTGGTCAGAGCCTATGTACTGTGCATGTATAAATAAAGGATGACTTGGTGACGGGATACTGGCCTCTGTGGAGTTATCCCAATCCTGTGATATAAAGACCTGTCTTCACAGGTCTCAGTTTGTAACAATGCCTACCATTTTGAGTCCTAGAGATTTATAGCAGGAAAATAAAGGCCTTTCGGCCCATCACATCCACTCATGTCAAAAACAACGACCTAACTATTCTGATCCCATTTTCCAGCACTTGCTATCATTTAGTAAACTATATTTTGTTTTAGACAAGAACACTTTCTCCTTAAGGCTCTGTATGCTTTTCCTCTACCATAATAAATCAACTAGGCTCTTGAATCCAGTCGAGGTAAGACAATGTTGGCAGTAAATTACTTGATTACAGGTGGAGAGTGGCTGGCATCACAGTGCCTACAACAGAGAATGTTCACCTTTTTTTTCGTCACATCTCTCTAACACAGGTCATTAACCAGCACGATAGTATCACCATAATCCAGAGGAGGTTACATATGAACTGACTCACACCCACTGTCTATGGAGACAGGTTATAAACAGAACAAATCTCCTGCTCATGGCTCAGATGCTCGTCTCTGGACCTGCACTTGGCTTGAAATCCAGCAGCGATTATGCAAGTTGATAGCTGCAGGGACCAGCGTTGTGAGCTTGGTTTATAAATCACTTCTTACTTTAATCGCTTTTTAATTTGATCTTTTCTCTAGCCTGATGCACCGTGAGGGCCTGCGAGATCTCCTGTCAAGATGTCGGCCCTAGGAAATTTGCTCAACATAATTGGAATTGCAGTTGTGCCAGTTTGGAGGAATTTCTCCCCTTCAGACCTGAGCAGCATGATGATGGGTACAGGAGAGTAAACATTGGTTAGTGGGCATTGGGCTGATGGATGCTGGTTAGTGGGCATTGGGCTGATGGATGCTGGTTAGTGGGCATTGGGCTGACGGATGCTGGTTGGTGGGCATTGGACTGACGGATGCTGGTTGTTGAGCATTAAGTTAATTAGAATTAGCATGTACAAGGTTAATGAAAATGAGTAATGGGGGTCATTAGGACTGATTGCCTGCCCCTTTTCCGTGATTATGCTCAGGTGTCTCTGGAGAGGGAGCATGCAGTGTCTACCAACAACCTCGAGCTTTTCAGGGAGAGTGGGCAGTGCAGGGAGTGGAGTGTTTATTTCCCCCTCCAACTCTACTTGGATTTAATCTCTGCCCTTCCCTTCACTGTTTGATCACACAGCATTGCCCTTTGGTGGGAAGGGCACTGCTTGTCACTGGCCACTTGGGTGTTTCCTTTCTTCCTGGTGGTGGGAATTGAAGAAAGATTTGTACACCTTGTGTCTTTCACTGTGTCCTACACCTGCACACACACGACATGGGGGCTGGCAAAAATATAAGCATTACCGCAGTTAGGTGGTAGTGTGGGGGAAAATACAAAATAAAAAAAAACTGGTAATGTGAATTCGTAATCAGTGCTGCATTGATGGGTATAGGTTCATGAGCACGAGATTAATATATGTTGGTTAGTGAGTATTTTTGTTTTTATTCATTCACAGGATATAGGCATTTATGGTCTATCCCCTATTTGTCCAGAGACCAGTTAAGAGTCATAGAGATGTACAGCATGGAAACAGACACTTCAATCCAAATCATCCATGCTGACCAGATATCCCAACCTAACCTAGTTCCATTTGCCAGCATTTGGCCCATACCCCTCCAAACCCTTCCTATTCATATATACATCCAGATGTCTTTTAAATGTTTTAATTGTACCAGCCTCTACCACTTCCTCTGGCAGCTCATTCCATACACGTACCACCCTCTGCGTGAAAAAGTTGCCCTTTAGGTCCCTTTTATATCTTTCCCCTCTCATCTTAAACCTATGCCCTCTAGTTCTGGACTCCCCCAACCCAGGGAAGAAACTTTGTCTATTTATCCTATCCATACCCCTCATGATTTTATTCTATAAGGTCACCCCTCAGCCTCCGACACTCCAGGGAAAACAGCCCCAGCCTGTTCAGCCTCTCGCTGTAGCTCAAATCGTCCAACCCTGGGAACATCCTTGTAAATTTTTTCGGAACCCTTTCAAGTTTCACAACATCTTTCCGATAGGAAGGAGACCAGAATTGAACGCAATATTCCAACAGTGGCCTAACCAATGACCTGTACAGCCACAACATGACCTCCCAACTCCTGTACTCAATACTTGGACCAATAAAGGAAAGCATACTAAACGCTGTCTTCACTATCCTATCTCCCTACGACTCTACTTTCAAAAAGCTATAAACCTGCATTCCAAGGTCTCTTTGTTCAGCAACACTCCCCAGGACCTTACCATTAAGTGTACAGATCCTGCTAAGATTTGTTTTCCCAAAATGCAGCACCTCACCTCAGTCAACCACACTTTTATGGGTCTGGTGTCGCATGTAGGCCAGACCAGGTAAGGATGGCAGTTTCCTTCCCTAAAGGACATTAGTGAACCTGGTGGGCTTTTCTGACAATCGACAATGGATTCATAGTGATCACTAGACTTTTAATTCCAGGTTTTTTAATTGAATTCAAATTCCACCATTTCCACGATGGAATTCGAACCCAGGGCCCCAGAACATTACCTGGGTCTCCAGGTCACTAATCTCATGATGATACCATTAGGCCATATCCTTCCCTCGTTAGTTCGTTGTCATCAGTTAGGCATCGGTTAGTGAGCACTAGATTAATGAACACCAGTCAGTGGGCATTGGTTTGTCAGCTGGGAGAAAATGAGGAGTGCAGATGCTGGTAATCAGGTTGAGAGTGTGGTGCTGGAAAAGCACAGCCAGTCAGGCAGCATCCGAGGAGCAGGAGAGTCGACATTTCAGGCATAAGCCCTTCATCAGGAATGGGGGGGGAGACCCAAAGGGACGGAGATGACCATAACCACACCTACTCCACAGACAGTCTCTGCCCCCACTCCCAACTCAAGCCCAACACCAGGTCCTACAGCCCGACCGTGTTTTTACCATCTGCCCCCAGACCTCCCTCTCACTGAGGATGAACGATCAGTCCCCAGCAAAGACCTCACCTTCGTCCCATTATGCTCCTGGATTAACAAATTCAACACACGTCGATACATTGAATTTTTCTTCCGTCGCCTTCGCTTCCGTGTTTACTTTTTCCATCAGGACTCCCACCCACTCTCACAGGACCCCTTCTCCCGCCTCCAACACACTCCATCCAATTGGACACCCCGTGCTGGTCTGGTACCCGCCCTCAAACCCTGCATCCACACCTCCCCCCCTCACCTACATTCAAGGCTCCAAAAGATCCTTCCACATTCGGCAGAGATTTTCCTGCACATCGATACAACTCATCTACTGTGTCCATTGCTCCCGATGTAGTGTCCTCTCCATTGACGAGACATGATGCCAACTTGTGGAACATTTCATAGAACATCGCTGCAACACCCGCATGAAACAATCCCACTGCCCTGTGGCCGGCCACTTCTACTCCCCCTCCCACTCTCCCGAGGACATGCAAGGCCTGGGCCCCCTCCACCCCAAATCCAAGCCTCTCCATGCCTGGAGAAAGAACACCTCATCTTCTACCTTGGGACCCTGCAACCATACGGCATCAATGTCAATCTCACCAGTTTCCTCATCTCCCCGCCCCTCACCTTATCCCAGATCCAACTCTCCAAGTCATGTTCCTTCCCACCTATCCGGTCCACCCTCCGCTCCTACCTATCACCATCATCACCCACCTTCATCTACCTACTGCATTCCCAGCTACCTTGCCCTCAACCCCACTCCCCTCCCATTTATCTCTGAGCCCCCTTAGTCCTCCCCCACATTCCTGATGAAGAGCTTATGCTCAAAACTTCAACTTTCCTACTCCTAGGATGCTGCCTGACCAGCTGTACTTTTCCAGCACCACACTTTTTGACATTGGTTTGATCAGCACTGGGTTAATGGGCACTAACTGAGTCAAAGAACAAAGAAGAATAAAGAAAATTTACAGCCCAGGAACAGGCCCTTTGGCCCTCCAAGCCTGAGCCGATCCAAATGTACTGTCTAAACCTGTCGCCCAATTCCTAAGCACCTGTATCCCTCTGCTCCCCACCTACTCATGCATCTGTCCAGACACACCTACCTACATCCCTCCTCATTTTACACAGCCCTTTAAATCTATTCCACTATTCAATAAGATAACAGCTGATCATTCAATTTAGCACCTTGTTCCTGCTTCCTCTCGTACACCCATTAATTTCTTGCACCCGAAGAACTACATACGCATTTATTGTGGGCGGCACGGTGGCACAGTGGTTAGCACTGCTGCCTCACAGCACCAGAGACCTGGGTTCAATTCCCGCCTCAGGTGACTGACTGTGCGGAGTTTGCACGTTCTCCCCGTGTCTGCGTGGGTTTCCTCCGGGTGCTCCGGTTTCCTCCCACAGTCACAAAGATGTGCAGGTCAGGTGAATTGGCCATGCTAAATTGCCCGTAGTGTTAGGTAAGGGGCATGGGTATGGGTGGGTTGCGCTTCGGCGGGTCGGTGTGGACTTGTTGGGCCGAAGGGCCTGTTTCCATACTGTAAGTAATCTAATCTAATCAATCTTCGTGTCATCTGCAAACTTGCTGATCATACCAACAGTGCCCTTTTCCAGATCATTTATGTATATCACAAACAACAGTGGCCCCAGCACTGATCCCTCAGTACCTTCTCCAGCAATTTTCCCACTACTGACGTCAAGCTCATTAGTCTGTAGTGACCCGAATATGCCTATTACCTTCTTGTACAGGAGACAACATGAGAAACCTTCCAGTCCTCCGGCATCTCACCTGTGTTTAAGGTCGCCGGTCCCATACTAAGGCTGCAGTGGGGAAGGGCAATACAATTGTTTTGTGGAGCAGCTGAGGGTAGACCCCGCCAGGGAACAGGGTAATTCTGGATTTGGTGATGTGTAATGAAGCAGACTTGATTATGAAGAATAGGCTGAAGAACCTGTGGGTTTCCTCCGGGTGCTCCGGTTTCCTCCCACTACCCAAAAGGTGTGCTGGTTAGGTGAATTGGCTCTGCTAAACTGCCCATAGTGTTCAGAGATATGTGGGTTAGGTGCATTAGTCATGGGCAAATGTCGGGGTATGGGTTTGGGTGGAATACTCTTTGGAGGGTCGATGTGGATTTGTTGGGCTAAAGGGCTTCTTTATACACTGTAGGGATTCTAAGAACGCTCTAGTGGGTAGTGTCCATAACATGATAGGATTCACCTTGCAGTTTGAGAGGGAGAAACTGGAATCAGATGAAATAGTATTCCTCCGGAGTGAAGGGAACTACAAAGACATGAGGGAAGAACTGGCCAAAGTGGACTGGAAAGGGAGCCTTGCAGAGAAAACAGTGGAACAGATGTGGCAGGAGCTTCTGGGGTAATTTGGGAGGCACAGCAGAAATTCATCCCAAGGAAGGGGAAACCTACTAAGAGGAGGATGAGGTAACTGTGGCTGACAGGGGAGATCAGGGACGTTATAATAGCTAAAGAAAACATATACAGTGTGGTGAAGATTAGTGGGGAGCCAGGAGATTGGGAAGCTTTTAAAAACCAGCAGATGATAACAAAAAGACATTAAGGGGGGGAAACAATGGAATGTGAGAGTAAGCTAACTAATAATACAAAAGAAGAGTTTTTTTAGATAGTTAAAAGGTAGGAGAGTGTTAAGAGTGGACATCAGACTGCTGGGTAGTACAACTGGAAAAGTAATAATGAGGGAGAAAGAAATGATGGAGGAGATTGTGGAGGCATGACGGTGATCTTTCAGGAATCACTGGAATCAGGGAGGGTCCCAGAGAACTGGAAAATGGCTAACGTAACACCCCTATTTAAGAAGGAAGGGAGGCAGAAGGCATAAAATTATAGGCCAGTTTGCCTGACTTTGGTTATTTGTAAGATTTTAGAGTCCATTATCAAGAATAAGATTGTAGAGTACTTGGAAGTGCAGGATAAAATAGGGCTGAGTCAGCCCAGCTTTGTCAAAGGAAGGTCATGCCTTACAAATCTGTTAAGATGTTTTGCGGAAATAACAAGCAAGGAGAGCCAGTGGACGTGATCTATTTGGATTTTCAGAAGGCCTTTGACAAGGAACCGCACAGGAAGCTGCTAAATAAGATAAGAGCCCATGCTGTTTGGGGCAAGGTAATGGCATAGATAGAGGATTGGCTGACTGGCAGAAGGCAGAGAGTCGGGGTACACTTGGTACACTTTCAGGATGGCAGCTGGTTTCTTGTGGCATTCCGCAGGGGTCAGTGTTGGGACCACAACTATTCATGTTATACATTAACAATCTGGATGAAGGAGCTGAAGACATTGTTGCTAAGTTTGCAGATGACACAAAATTGGTGGAGGGGCAGGTCGTGTTGAGGAAGCAGGGAGGTTGCAGAAGGACTTGCTCAGGCGAGGTGAGAGGCCAAAGAATCGGCAGATGGAATACAATGTGGGAAAGTGTGAGTTTGGTTGGAAGAATAGTTATCTGGAATATTTTCTAGATGGAGAAAGGCTTTGGAAATCTGAAGCACAAAGGACTTGAAAGTCCTAGTTCAGGATTGTCTTGGGTTAACATATAGGTTCATTTGGCAGTTGGGAAGGCAAATACAGTGCTAGTGCTCAAATCAAGAGGGCTAGAATACAAGAACAGGGATATGCTGCTGAGGCTGTACAAGGCTCTGGTCAGACCACACTTAGAAACTTGTGAGCACTTTTGGCCCCATATCTAAGAAAGGAAGGATTGGCATTGATGGAGGTCGAGAGGAGGTTTACAAGAATGATCCTGGGATGAAGGGCTTGTCACATGATGAGCAATTGAGGTCTGTATGCAGTGGAGTTTAGAAGGATGAAGGGTGCCCTCATTGAACCTTACAGATACTGAGAGTCTTGAATAGAGAGGACGTAGAGAACATGTCTCCACTAGTGAGAGATATTAGGACCCAAGGGCACAGCCTCAGAATGAAGGGACTACTCAGAAGAGGTGAGGAGAAATATCTTCAATCAGAGGTGATGAATATGTAGAACCCATTAGTATAGAAGGTTGTGGAGGCCAAGTCACTGAGTGTATTTAAGACAGGGATATATCGGTTAGTGATTGATTGGGGAATCAAAGATTATGAAAAGAAGGTGGGAGAATGGGGTTGAGAACATATCAGCCATGATCAAATGGTGGAGAAGACTCAATGGGCCAAATGGTCAAATTCTTCTCCTCTGTCTTATGGTCTTATGACTGGAAGCATATCCTGTGATCTAGTCAATTTTTATATCTCACCCAACACCTACAGAAAATTATCTAACTGTACGTTATCTCAATGCTGTGTGCAAATGAACAGTTATGTATCCTACATTACAACAGTCGCGAGACTGAAGCACCTCAGTGCTGTAAAATGCTATTAGGTGACCTGAAGTCATGAGAGGTGTTATATAAGTGAAATTCAGACTTATTGTTACTTCCAGACAAAGGTAGCTGAAAGGGACAAGAGTTGGGCTACTGCTGGCTTCTTCCCAGGCTGAATTGACTGATACTTCCCCTGACTCAGTTCCCACTATTGTATTCCACCCAACCATGCAGACATCCTGGAGTGACATATGGGAATAGACTGATGAGTCACTGGACTGTTTATTTGTGTAAGAGCGAAACATTGCAGCCTCTTGTGTTGAGAGTGTCCGATGAAGAAGATTGGGTTACTTGCTCCCATCGGCAGCCTGTCGGCTGACCTGATGGGAGGGAAATGGAGAGAAAACTATCAGCTGCTGCCAAAATAAATGATAAATGAGCTGTTCATATGAAACCAACAAAGACAGAATGGGCCGAATGGCCTGCTTCTAAGATGTACAAATTCTGTCCTTCTGTGACCCTGAAGAAGGTACAAGTGGTAATTTTTTTTTATTCAAGGGACGTTGGTGTTGCTGACTTGAGCAGCGTTTGCTGTCCATTCTTCATTGCCCTCTAGAAGGTGGTGGTGAGCTGCCTTCCTGAATTGCTATGGTCTTTGGAGTGTAGAATTAACTCACAATGCCCTTTGGGAGGGAATTTCAAGATTTTGACCCAGCAACACTGAAGGAACGGTGATATATTTCCAAACCAGGATGGTGAGTGGCTCGGGAGGGGAACTTGAGAAAGTGGTGGTGTTCCCATGTATATGCTGTCCTTATCCTTCTCGTTGGAAGTGGTCGTGGGCTTGGAGGTTGCTATCTGAGGAGCTTTGTGAATTTCTGCAGTGCATTGTGTAGATAGTACATACTGCTGCTACTGAGCATCGGTAGTGGAGGGAGTGGATGCTTATGGTTTACTTTGTCCTGGATAGGTCAAGCTTCTTGAGTATTGCTGGAGCTGTACCCATCCAGACAAATAGGGAGTATTCCATCACACTCATGATTTGGGCCTTGCAGATGGTGGACAGGCTTTGGGGAGTCAGGAGATGAGCTACACGCAGTCTCTGATCTTAAAGCCACCCTCCTTATTCAGCTGGTCCAGTTGAGTTTCTGGCCAACGGTATCCGAGAAAATAGGATGGGCCAAATCATGACAAGAGGTCTGAAAGCTGATTTCAAAAGAAACAATAAACAATGGAGTATGCTACACAGATTGAACCCATCGCTTCCCCATGTTTTAATATGTCAGTGAATATCAGCCACGCAGACATTAAAGAGAGCTCCTTACCCGTGAACTTGTCAACTCCTGCCTCCTGTGCCACGTTGGAGAGTGCGATGATTCCCAATGACAGATTGCTGGCGGATTCGTCCATTTCTATCAGAGCATGAGGGCCAATTCTGCCACTGGCATAGTTGGCCACGTAGACAGAGTATTTCCCGGAGCCCTGTGTAACACACAAGGTGAGAAAGAGTCAGCGTGCCAGTGATATCACTGAGACATCAGTGTAACTGCAAGCCACATCATTTGATTGATACGTTGTGGCACCAGCACTCTGAACGGAGTTCACTCTAATCCCGAAGGTGTTCAAAGTCCAGCTGGCTTCACAACACATCAGTATTTCTCCTAGTTTCATTTTATCCAGCTCTTGATGAGCTACTACTGCCAAGTAGCATTACAAACAATACATTTCCTGAATGAATTGTATGCTGATATCGAATTGAGGGGTTCAGCTGGTTTATAGCACACAGTAACAATGGGAATATGATGCAGACTGGGAACTATTCCAGCAGTCTGGGGATTTACACCAGCTACTGAAATGCTTCAGTATCTGAGGAGTCGTAAATGATGCTGAACACTGTGCAATCATTGGCGAACATTCCCATTTCTGACCGTATGATGGAGGGAAGGTCATTGGTGAAGCAGCTGAAGATGGTTGGGCTGAGGACACTCCTGCAGAGATGTCCTGGAGTTGAGACGACTGACCTCCAATAACCACAACCATCTTCCTCAGTGTGCCTGTGAGTTCAATGTGCAGAGTGTTTGCTCTCTGGTTCCTATTGACTTCAATTTTTATTGGGGTTCCTTGATATTCTGGCAAATGGTGCCTTAGTGGAAGGGCAGACTCTCTCATAGAATCATCAAATCCTTACAGTGCAGTAGAGGTTATTCAGTCCATCAAGTCTGCACCACCCAGCCGCACCCTCACCCGTAACAATCATGGTTAATCCATCTAGGCTACACATCTTCAGAAACCAGAGCACCCAGAGGAAACCCGCACACACAGGGAGCATGTGCGAACTCCACACAGACAGTCACCCGAGGGTGAATTGAACCCAGGTCCCTGGTGCTGTGAGGCATCAATACTAACCACTGAGCCACCATGTCATCCCATCACCTCACCTTTTGAGTTCATCTTCTTGTCCAGTTATGGCTATAATGAGTTTTACAGCTAAGTAGCGCTGGCAACACCAAAACTGAATATCAGACAGGAGATCAATGATGGCTAAATTAATACAACCGTCAATGACACCTTGAAACCTTTCTTATAATCACTCATGGGATGAGGGCATTGCTGGCTGGGTCAGCAATTATTGTCAATAAAAACTGAAAGAACTGCGGATGCTGTAAATCACAAACAAAAACAGAAGTTGCTGGAAAAGCTCAGCAGATCTGGCAGCATCTGCGGAGAGAAATCAGAATTAACGTTTCGGGTCCAGTTCTGAGGAAGGGTCACTGGTTCCTTAGTTGCCCTTGAGAAGGTGGGGATTACGATGGATAATAGGTACATGTGAGCAATGATTGGCTGGAGTGGATTTGTCCTGCTTTTGTGGACAAGATGCCTGGTCAATTTTCCACACTGCCTGTTAAGTGCCAACACTGTAGATGTATTGGAGCAGCTTTGCTGAAGATGCACATAAGTTTAGAACCCATGTGGAGCATAGTCTTTAGCACTGAAGCCTGGATGTTGGAGGGAACTCAGAATCTTTACTGGACCCCAGTGAATTTAGCTGTTTCATTTTGTGATTGGACTGGCTAAGTGTTGTGATGATGGCAAGATCAGGGAGATGGTAAGGTTGGATGAGGATAGGCAAAAGATCAGGATCTTTTCTAATCTCTATTTCACAATCAAGGAACTTGCCTCTCTAAAGATAAAGGCACAAGCCTGAGATCCTTGTGTATGCAGTTAGTGGCTCATATCTGGAGCCACATCTGGACAGATCAGTCGATTTAAGATCTTGTGAAAGCTCATGCATGCGCGGTGTTCCTCGTGCAATTTGTAATTGTGCATCTGGTGAAGGCAGAGTGGCAGGGTGGCTCAGTGGTTAGCACTGCTGCCTCACAGTACCAGGAAGCCGGGTTCGATTCCAGCCCCGGGCGACTGTCTGTGTGAAGTTTGCACATTCTCCCCTGTCAACGTGGGTTTCCTCCGGGTGCTCCAGTTTCCTCCCACAGTCACAAAGATGTGCAGGTCAGGTGAATTGGCTATGCTAAATTGTCCATAATGTTTGGTGCATTGGTCTGGGTGGGTCACTGTCCGGAGGATCGGTGTGGACTTGTTGGGCCGAAGGGCCTGTTTCCACATTGTAGGGAATCGAATCTAATCATAAAGTCATCCCATTTCATAGAATCCCTACAATGTGGAAGCAGGCCATTCGACTCATACTGGCCCTCTGAAGCCTACACATCTCTGGACAAGATGGGCAAACTAACCTAACCAACCCACTTAACCTTTGGACTGTGGAAGGCAGACAAGAGAAGAACATGCAAACTCCACACAGACTGTCACCTGATGGTGGAATCGAACCTGCGTTCCTAGTGCCGTGAGGTAGCTGTGCTGACCACTCAGCCACAATACCATACACCCCACATCCAGCCAGATCAGTCGATTTAAGATCTTGTGAAAGCTCATGCATGTGCGGTGTTCCTCATGCAGCCTGTAATTGTGCATCTGGTGAAGGCAGACTGCATCTGTCACTACACATTAGGATGAATCTTCTAATCAAAAACGTGTACCCAAAATTAGATCGTCACATTAATCTCTGATAAGAATTCCACTGCACTTAATGAGCATCTGCTCCTCCACTATTCAGAGACGATCATTTGTTGAAAAACCTGAACAGCAATTGCGACTGCGAATAGTATGTAATAACTCAGTCCTTTATATACTTCCCATCAAGGAGATGTCATCCTGGAGTAATCATGCTGGATGGGATGAAGCGACACAGCTGACAGGCTGAGTTATGCCAAGAATCGAGTACATGAGACATGGATGACAGGGAGGATAATGAACGGTCATTAGTGTGCACTGCATGCCAAGCTCACACAATTAGTCAGAAATGTAGGGGATCTTAACAGTGGGTGTCAGCTGCCACCCTGCCCAATCTGTCTTCCTGCTGGTGCACTCACACAGAAAGGTCAGTGTGTCCCGGGTGAGGGGAAGGTGTGGGACTGCTGGTGGGGGGTGCAGGTTTCAAACCGACATTAATTGGTTGCATTCCAGCAACCCTCATACAAAAAACCTGCATGTGCATAACGGCTCCTGCGACCTTGAAACTTCCCGAAGCGCCTACTCACCCACTGAACGCGTTTGAAGGGTGATCACTGTTATCGCACAGGAGACACGGTGGCCAATCTGTACGCAGTGGGCACCAGTCATGGAATCAGGTGCTTCGGGGAGTTTCACGGTCATGCCGGGCGCTACGGAAATGCAGGTCTCGGAGGCCAGGCGCTGTTGGAGGCTGCATAGCAGTCAGGCTCTGCAACCTCTAGCTGATGATCTTTGCAACAGACAATCATAGAGTCATAGAGTCATAGAGATGTACAGCACAGAAACAGACCCTTCGGTCCAACACGTCCATGCCAACCAGATATCCTAAATTAATCTAGTCCCATTTGTCAGCACTTGGCCCATATCCCTCCAAACCCTTCCTATTTATGTACCCATCCAGATGCCTTTTAAATGCTGTAATTGTACCAGCCTCCACCACTTCCTCTGGCAGCTCATTCCGTACACGCACCACCCTCTGTGTGAAAAGGTTGTCCTTTCGGCCCCTTTTACATCTTTCCCCTCTCACCCTAAACGTATGTCCCCTAGGTTTAGACACACCTACCCCAGGGAAAAGACTTTGTCTATTTATCCTATCCGTGCCCCTCATGATTTTACAAACTTCTATGAGGTCACCCCTCAGCCCCCAAAGCTCCAGGGAAAACAGTCCCAGCCTATTCAGCCTCTCCCTGTAGCTCAAATCCTCCAAACCTGGCAACATCCTTGTAAATCTTTTCTGAACCCTTTCAAGTTTCACAACATCCTCCCGATAGGAGGACGACCAGAATTGAAGGCAATATTCCAAACGTGGCCTCACCAATGTCCTGTACACCTCCCAACTCCTATAATCAATACACTGATCAATACAGGCAAATATACCAAACACCACCTTCACTATCCTGTCTGAGTGTTGTTAAAAACCCACCTGATTTGCTAATGTCTTTCAGGAAGGAATCCTTACTTGGTCTGGCCTATATGTCACTCCAGATCCACAACAATATGGCTGACTCTTAACTTCTCACTGCACAGTTAGGAATGTACAATAAATGCTTACCTAGCTAGCAACATTCACATTGTACAAATGAACAACTTGTAGAAAAAAAGTCACTGATTCTACAAATCATACATATTGTACCACAGGTAGCTCAAAACTAGAGGTGGCCATTCAGCCCATCAAGCCGGCTCTGCCCTTCAACCTGATTGCAACCATGTGCGTCTGCACTCCATTTTTCCTCCTTGCCTCTGTAACCTTATCCAGCAAACCACTACGGATCCTGGTCTCAGAAATTTCAGTTGAGCTGTGACATTCATAACCTTGTGGAGACAGAGCTCCACATTCCCCTTTTGAATGAACACACGATCCCTGATGTCACAAGTCAATGACCAGCTCTACAGAATAAAAACTGAAAATGTTGGAAATAGGTCTGGCGGCATCTGCAGACAGGGTCAGTGATTTTCTTTTTTTGTCAGACCATTACTCAGGACACAGGTATTTTATTTATTAATTAAATTTCCTAACTACTATAATGGGACTTGAATTCATCTGTCTGGGGCCTCACAGTCAGGCCTTTGAATTACTAACCCAGTAAGATTAGTTCTAAGTTACTGTTTCCACTGATTTATTGCCAGTTACCATCTAAATTCACGTAAAAAATGGCCACTTCAACCAGATATAAGGAGGTTACACTACCAAGGGGACAATAGCACACTGCAACCCACTGCCTTCAGTGTGCTAACACCTGAACTGAGGATACTGAGGACGCTGAATCAATTTGCAGTCACAGGATACATGTCCACAAGCTCAGCTCGCCAGATTTCACAGCAATTATGCGATTACACAGGGAGGAAGACAAATCACAGCAACCATCAGCTTCTCAATCATATCGCAAGCCCTTGCTCTTGTTTCCAACATTCTCGGCTCCTGAAGAGACGCAGATAGCAACTCGAGTGGGCAGCATGGAGGTTGTGCTCAGACAAGTGAAGCTATCACTGAGATAGAGGTGACTGACGAACCCTTGTGCTCCCAATTATAGTTGACCTTTTCCAGCCACCACTGAACCCTCGACTCTTCCCCCACAAGCCCACGTACACATTTTACCCTGCACCCCCCAACCCGTGATAACCATGAACCGTCCCATCCAACCATAGCATCGATGTATCAGCAAACCTTTCTGAAGAGCTTGGGGGAAGGGAGCTGTTTCAGTGCCAACAGTGGAGAGTCTTGGCAATTTCATGCTGATATCTCCATTATGTTATGGCACTAATTACTCAAGATTCATATTCAAGGCATCAAGTGAATGCGCCTCACATTCTTCATCATCCTGTTATGCAATTTGACAGACCTTGAATCTCTATAAAAAATGTTTGCAGAGATAGGCACATCTGTCATCCAATTTCTGGTTGTTATCCTGCAGTAATGCCTGTTCAAATCGCAATCAAAAAGAATGATTCTCAAAGCTCTCCTTTGAATCAATTCCATTTCTGGGCTGACAACTCTGTTGATGAACTATGTAATTCTCCAACAGAATTAAATCCAGACGACATGGTCATCCTATGGAATGCATAGGGTAGCACTTATAGATATCCTAAATTAATCTCTGAAAGCACAGACCAAGGTCATTTGGCTCATCAAGTCAGTGGTCAGCTCTCCAAATGAACATGATTTCTTCATGTCCTACATTTCTACTCCTTCACCTTTGAACAGTCGCTCTCATTTTTGGAACACGGACTGTTTTAAGGAGGTTGTGTTGGGTTTATCTTGTTGAGGTTTGCAGAGCTGCTTAATGGGTGGAATTTTTCTACTTTTATCTTACTGCTAATAGCCATTAAAACATGCTAACTGGAGCCAGCTACAGAGTGCAGTCCTCAAACTCTGCCTTGAGTTTAATTCTAGAATATTCTACAGTTATGTTAAAGGGGAGAGGATAACCAGAGAAAGTGTCCCATTAGGGTCTCAGGGGACATAAGTTAGGTTGCATTCCCTAAAATTCAGGTTAAGAAGGCGATTTTGATCTAAGTATTAAGAGGAACAGATACTGGAGATAAAACCCCAGTAGAGTTGGTAGAGGTGTCGAAGATGAGAGAGTATTGCCTGAAACTTGGAGTTAGACTGTTCAGGGTTGAGAGGGGAACACTTCTCATGCAGAGGTGGAGTGTTGTAAATCTTTGGAATTGTTTGCATTCTCGATGCTCTAACATTGAATTTGTGTGAGTTTGGCATCCATATAATTTTGATCTTTTGGGATACAAAGGGATTTGAGGAGCAGGCAGGAAGGAGGGTTGAGGCCAAGGATCAATAACGAATGCATTGATGGAGAAAACGTGACAATCAGAATGGTCTACTCCTGTTCTTATTGCTTATACTCGAATGTTCCTGTATCCAGCTTGTCCTATTATCCCCTGTACAATCGAATCTGTCAGTTGTAGCTCATAAAAACCAAGAAACATAGAAAACAGGAGTCGGAGCAGGCCATTCAACCCTTCGAGCCTGTTCCACAATTCAGTATGATCATGGCTGAATATAGCACTCAGGACCCTAATCCTGTCTTTTCCAGATAGCTCTTCATTCCTTTAGCCACAACATCTATATCTCCCTCCTTCCTGAAAACATAATGTTTTGGCCTCAACCACTTCCTGTGGTGGTGAATTTCACAGGCTCACCATTCTCTCAATGAAGAAATTTCTCCCCCTCTCAATCCTAAAAGATATAAGCCCTTATCCTTAAACTCTGGCCCCTGGTTCTGGACTCCTCCACCATTGGGAACACCCTTCCTGCACCTTTTTTGTCTAGTCCTGTTCAAATTTTGTAGGGGGTTTCTAAGAGATCCTTCCGAATTCGTCTAAACTCCAGTGAATACAATCCTGACTGACTCAATCTCTCCTCACACGTCAGCCCTTCCATCCTCGGAATTAGTTTGGTAAATCCTCACTGTACTCACTCCATAACACAAACATCCTTCCTCAGATCAGCAGGAGAAATCTGCACCCAATATTCCAGGCGTAGTCTCACCAATTGCAGCCAGACATTTTTGTTCCCGTACTTGAACCCTCTCACTATGAAGGCCAATATACAGTTTACCTTCTTCACTGCCTGCTGTACCTGCACTCTTACCTTCAGTGACTGGTACACAAGGACACCCGAGTCTTGTTGAACATTCCCTTCTCTCAATTTGCAGCCATTCAAATAATAACGTGCCTCCCTGTTATTGCTGTCAAAGTGGATAACCTCACATTTATCTGCACTATAATGTATCTGCCTTGCATTTGCCCACTCACACGGCCTGTCCAAATCACACTGCAACATCTCTGTATGCACCTCACAGCTCACCCTTCCCCTCAGCTTTATGTCATCTGCAAATTTTGAGATATTATATTTAGTTCTCTCACCTAAACCATCAACAGATATTGTCAATGGCTGGAGCCTTGAGATCGTTCCCAATGGTTACTGCTTTCATTCAGAAAAAAGACTAATTTATTCCTACTTTTTGTTTTCTGTCTGCTAATCAACTTTGTTTATCCAACTCGATACACTTCCCCCAATCCCATGCATTTTAAATGTACACATTAATCTCCATGTGGAAAGTCCAAATAAATCACACAGACCAGCTTCCCCCAATTAGATTAAATTACTTACAGTGTGGAAACAGGCCCTTCGGCCCAACAATCCCACACCGACCCTCTGAAGAGCAACCCACTCAGACCCATTCCACTACATTTACCCCTTCACCTAACACTACAGGGAATTTAGCATGGCCGATTCACCTAACCTACACATTTTTGGACTGTGGGAGGAAACCAGAGCAAACGCACACAGACACTGAAGAATGTGCAAACTCCACACAGACAGTTGCCTGAGGTGGGAATTGAACCTGGGTCTCTGGCACTGTGAGGCAACAGTGCTAACCACTGTGTCACCATGCTGCCCATAAACTCCATTAGTTACATCCTCAAAGAATTTCAGTAGATTTGGCAAGCATATTTCCCTTTTGTAAATCCATGCTGATACTCCTCTGGTTTCTAAATGCTCCGCTATAAAATTCTTGACACTTTCTGGCACTGTGGATGACATGGCAGCTCAGTGGTTAGCAATGCTGTCTCACAGTGCCTGATTCCTGTGACTGTGTGGAGTTTGCACACCCTCTCTGAGTCTGCGTGGGTTTACTTCCACAGTCCAAAGGTGCATAGGTTAGGTGGATTAGCCATGGAAAATGCAAGGTTACAGGGATTATCTGGTTCTGGTTGGGATGTTCTTTGGAGGGTTGGTCTGATCTCTATGGGCAGAATGGCCTGCTACCATACTGTAGGGATTCTATGATACCCCACCACCAATGTCAGCCTCATTGGTCTATGATTCGCAGTTTTCTATCTACCTGAAAACAAAACATGAGATCATCTAAACTCGATACACTCACTTGCTCTCTCTCCATGGATACTGCCTGACCCATTGTGATATCCAGCATTTTTTGTTTTCAGCACAGATTCCAGCATCTGCAGTGATTTGCTCTGACACTGTGTTTCTCTCTACCTCTCTTTATAAATAGTGGATTATGTTAGTTACTCTCCGATCTGTAGGAACTGTTCCAGAGTCGAACGAATCTTGGAAGATGACCACCAACGTGTCCACCACTTCTCAGACCTCTTCCTTAAGTATTCTGGGATGTGGATCATCAAGCTCTGGGGATTTACCAGCCTTCAATCCCATCAATTTTCCCAACACAACCTCACTATAAATAGGGATTTGCTTCAGTTCTTCCCTCTCAGTAAACCCCGTGTTCCCCATCTTTTCTGGTTCGCTAGTTGTGTTGTCCTTTGAGAAGACAGAAGCAAAGTACAAATTTAGTTTGTCAGCCATTTTCTTTCAATCCCCACTGTAAATTCCTTGGTCCATATTTCTCCAAACCTTTCCTATTCAAGAACTTATCCAAATGTCTTTTGAACATTGTAACTGTACTTGCATCCACCACTTTCTCTGGCAGTTTATACCACATACAAACCACTCTTTGTGTGAAAAAATGGTGCCCCTCACATCCTTTTAAAATTTTTCTCCTCTCACCTTAAAATATGCCCCCTAGTTTTGAAGTCTCCCACCCGCAGGAAAAAGACCCTTGTCTTTCACCTAATATATACCCCTGATTGATTTTAAGAACCTCAATAAAGTCACCCCTCAACCTCCTACACTCCAGTGAAAAACGTCTCAGTCTATTCATTCAAGTTTTATACCTCAAGCCCTCCATTCCCAGAAACATCTTATTATGCACAAAATTCATTAACAGGTTCTCTACTGTATTCTTAATATTAATCCCCCAATCAATATCACTAAAACCAGTTACCTGGTAATGGTTATGTCACTCTTTATGCAATGTTACAAATTGGCTGCAGTGTTTCCAATGTTACAATATGCAGTTCACTTCAAAACATACTTCATTAATTGGCTGTGAAGCACTTTCTGATATCCTGAGGTTGTGAAAGGTGTTATGAAAAATACTTCTAACCAATTATTTGGCATATGGTGCTATAACCTCTACCATCTAGAAGGACAAGGGCAGAAGATACATGGGAACATCACCCCCTGCAAGTTCCCCTCCGAGTCACTCACTGACTTGAAAATAGACCACCATTCCTTCACTGTCACTAGGTCAAAATCCTGGAATTCCCTCGCTAAGGGCATTGTGGGCCTACCTACAGCACATGGAGTGCAGTGGTGCAAGAAGACAACTCACCCCCACCTTCTCCAGGGCAATCAGAGATGGGCAATACACGCCCACCCAACTACGCCCACGTTATGGATGAACATTTCAAAAATGCATACTCCACTTTCAGAAACACATGCTTACCTATAGGAGGGGCACAAAGGAAAGGAAGAAGCTTGTATTTCAATAGCAAATTTCACAACCTTAGGATATCTCAAAGTGCTTTCCAGCCAACAGTATACTTCTGAAATGTGGCCATGACAGTCATGTGAATAATATTATTAGGGGAGATGGTGACATTGTGATAATGTCACTGGCTAGTAACCTAGAGGCGCAGGGTAATATTCTGGGATTATGGGTTCCAGTCATTATTTGGTGGTTGGTAAATTTAGATTTAATTAACAAACCTAGAATTGAATATTTTCTTTGTAAAAATTATCATTAAACTATCACAACAAGATTCCATTGGGGTGGATAATAAATGCTGGCCTTAATGTCTCTTGTGGTACAGTGGTAATGTTCCTATCTCTTAGCTAGGAGGCTTGGATACAAGTCCTATCCGAACAAGAGATGTGTCATAATATCACTGAGTGGATTGATTGGGGCAGCATTAATTAAAAATGCCAGAGTTCATTTGCATTGAAACAGAAACACTTAAATGAATTAATTTCCTACCTTTACAGCCGACACGGTGGCTCACTGGTTTGATTTCAGCCTCGGGCGACTATCTGTGTGGAGTTTGTACATTCTCCCCTTGTTTGCGTGAGTTTCCTCCCACAGTCGAAGAGATGTGCAGGTTAGGTGGATTGGCCATGGTAAATTGCCCGTAGTGTTCATGGATGTGTAGATTGGGTGTATTAGTCAGAGGAAATCCAGAGTAACAGGGTAGGGGAATGAGACTGGGCAGGTTACTCTTCGGAGGGTTGGTGTGGACTTGTTGGGCCAAATGGCCAGTTTCCATTCTGTGATTGTTACCCATGAAGCACAGGTTCCATGACAGACCAAAGCACAGACCACATTATCCTTTTTGAACAGGAGGTTCCTACAGACACTTGGTGTGGAGATTTATTTCAACTCTATTCATTAGCTTTCGACAAATAAACGATCTCCCTAACCTGCATTTCCCCATGGATACAGGCTGCCTCAATAAACGTGCTTGGTCTCTTGGGAAAGGTGATTTTTTTCTTATTCACTCATGAGATCTAAATGTCACTGGCTGGGCCATTATGTACTGTTTGCCCTTAGGGAGGGAATTCCAGGACTTTAACCCAGTGACAGTGAAGGAACAGTGATATATTTCCAAGTCAAAATGTTAGTGACTTGGAGAGAGACTTTTGGTTGCAGGTGTCCCCATGTATCTGCTGCTCTTATCAGTCTAGAGGGAAGTAGTCATGGTATTAGAAGGTGCTGTCTGAGGATTTTTGGTGAATTTCTGAGATTCCAGTTGGGTAAGGGTCCAAATGTAGACCGAGGCAAAACACACACTGATTACTTTCACACAGATAATTCCTTTTGTTTTAATTCATTCGCAGGATTTAGGTGTCACAAGCCAGGCCAACATTTTTTGGCTATCCCTAATTGCTCTCAGTGCAGTAAGAAAGAGTCAGTCACATTGCTGTGGGTCTGGAGTAACACGTAGGCCAGACCGAGTAAGGATGTCAGTTTTCTTCCCTAAAGGACATTAGTGAACCTGATGGGTTTCTCCTGACAATCAGCAACAGTTTCGTGGTCACCCTTAGACTCTTAATTTCAGATTTTGAGCAACATCCCCTGAATATTACCTGGGTCTCTGGATTAATAGTCGAGAGATAATGCAGTAGACCATCACCTCACTCTAATTTATGATAACCCATCTTATTCTTATTAATTTCCAGTGCATTAGCAACACAAAACGAAGGATTGCTTTATATTTTCATTAATACTAATTACAAGAGCAATATCAATTTGCATCATGATGAATCAGTATGTACTTACAATAACTGTGTGAATTAGGCTTTTAATTACCATATTAGCAGTGTTTATTGAGGTTGCAAAATCTAGTGGGAGTAGCTTTTGTTCAAATATCTCCTCATTGTCTACTCAATGTTGATGGAGAAAAAGGATGAAAAATCTTCGAATTTTATCATACAGTGCTTGTATTTATCAAAGTCTTTCTTTGCCTTTTAGCGATTCAGCCATTCTCCAAGAATTCAAAATCAAAGTCACCACCCACAGTCAAGTCACTCTCGGTTATTTACCTTTTTACCGCCACCTCCACCCACTTCACCCTCCAGACATCTGACACCAATGGGTGTACGAATACTTGATGTTCACAGAATAAAAATCTGTTGATTCCCATTTAGAAACTGTCAGTAGACTCCATCGCCCTCACAATCTCAACAACTTTCTGAAGGGAAAGTGTTCCAGACTTCTCCTGCACTTTGTGAAACGAAGGGCTTCTTAGCTTCTGCTCCAAAATAAAGGAGCAAGTTGAAAGAGACGCAAGGGTATTATTCCATACGCGAGGTTAGCTTAACTGACCTCAACAGTGTTGCTGCTGGCAGCATTTAACAAAGCTGTTGGGGTGGCTTAGTGGTTATTTTGCTGCCTCACAGCATCAAAGAAATGGGTTTGAGTCCACCCTCGGGTGACTGGCTGTGTGGAGTTTGCACATTTTCCCTGTGTCCCACAGCCCAAACCTGTACATGTTAGGTGAACTGGCCATGCTAAACTGTCCAGGGATGTGCAGACTAGATGGATTAGTCATGGGAAATGCAAGGTTATGGGAATAGAGTGGGTCTTCAGAAAGTCAGTGAGAACTTGATGGGCTGAATGGCTTGCTCCCACACTGTAGGGATTCTATAATTATATCTTTCAAGGGCAAGGTAACTTTTTATTACTTTCAGTCGCTATTCACTTGATAGATTTGTAAAATGACTGGGAACAAATACAATTTAAAAATTATGAAAATGTTAGAAAATTCACTGCCATTAAGACTGATCTCATGCACGCTGGACTGGAGGAATCCCAAGGTGTTTACTGGCAAGTGACGCTTTTGGCCAATGGGTTGAGAACCCATTGCGGATCTTTGAACCCACACATCGAGGAAAGGGAGCTCAGCCGTATGGAGTTTATTATATGGTAATGGCCCAGTGGTATTATTGCCTGATTATTAATCCAGAACCTCAACTGATATCTTGGGGATCCAGGTTTAAATTCAGATGGTGGAATCTGAATTCCATGAAAATTAACTGGTTAGAAGAATCCACTGATGGCCATAAAACGATTGTCAATTGTCCGGAAAAACCCATTTGGTTCACTAATGTCCTTCGGGGAAGAAAATCTGCCATTCTGACCTGGTTTAATACATACCTGACTCCAGACCCACAGTCAGATATGTATTAAACCAGCTGCCTTCTGAAATAGCCTAGCAAGCTCCTCGGTTGTATCAATTGACCAACGAAGAAATAAAGCCAAATGGACCACGCGGCACTGACCTAGGCACCAGAAATGGCAATGGTAAAAACAGCCCTGTTGATCCTGCAAAGTTCTCCTTATTAAACAAATCCTATCCAACCAATTACTGCTCCATCAGTCTACTCTAGATCATCTACTTCACACGGATGATCCCTGGAATGGTAGGCCTAACATATGATGACTGTCTGAGAATCCTGGGATTGTATTCTTAGAGTTTAAAAGTTGAGGGGAGATCTAACAGAAACTTACAAGACAATGCATGGCTTAGAAAGGATGGATGCTGGGAAGTTGTTTCTGTCAAGCAGGGATACTAGGAGCCATGGGCACAGCCTTAAAATTAGAGGGGGTCAATTTAGAATGGAAATGAGGAGGCATTTCTTCAGCCAGAGAATGGTGAGCCTATGGAATTCATTGCCGCAGAGTGCAGTGGAGGCTGGGATGTTGGGTGTCTTCAAGGCTGGGATTGGTAAATTCTTGATCTCACAAGGACTTAAGGGCTACCGGGAGAGTGTGGATACGTGATATTGAAACGCCCATCAGTCATGATTAAATGGTGGAGTGGACTCAATGGGCCAAATGGTCTTGCTTCCCCTCTTATTGGTAAACTGATGGAAGGTGTCACCACAGTGCTATCAAGCAGCATCTGCTCAGCAATAACTTGCTCAGTGATGCCCATCTTGGGCTCCACCAGGGGCACTCAGCTCCTGACTTCATTACAGCCTTGGTTCAAACATTGTCAAAACAGTTGAATTCCAGAGGTGAGTTGAGAGTACTTGACATCAAGGCACATTTGACCAAGTATGGTATCAAGGAGCCATAGCAAAACTGGAATTAATGATAATGGGGGTGGGGGGAATGCCCCATGGATTGGAGTTATACCTAGCGCATAGGAAGACGATCATAGTTGTTGGACATCAGTCATCTCAACTCCAGGACATCTCTGCAGGAGTTCCTCAGGGTAGTGTCCTTGGCCCAACCATCTTCAGCTGCTTCACCAATGACCTTCCCTCCACCATAAGGTCAGAAGTGGGGATGTTCAGTGATGATTGCACAGTGTTCAGCACCATTTGTGATTCCTCAGGTTCTGAAGTAGTCCATGTTCAATTGCAACAAGGTCTGGACAATATCCAGGTTCTGGCTGACAAATGGCAAGTAACATTGCTGCCAGGCAATCACCATTTCCAATAAGAGGGAACCTAACAACCGCACCATGATATTCAATGAGTTATTCAATGTGTTTGGGTTTTACCATCATTGAAGCCACCCTGATCAACATCCCAAGGTTACTATTGTCCAGAAACTCAACTGGACTCACCACATCAATACAGTATCTACAAGAACAGGTCACAGGCTAGAATACTGCAGCAAGTAACTCACCTCCTGAATCGTCAAAGCCTGTCCACCATCTTTAAGGCACAAGTCAGGACTGTAATGGAATACTCTGCACTTGCCTGGATGAGTACAGCCCCAATAACATTCAAGAAGCTTGACTTCATCCAGACAAAGCAGCCTGCTTGATTGATATCACATCCACAAGCATCCACTCCCTCCGTCAATGACACTCCGTAGCAGCAGCGTGTACTATCTACAAGATGCATTGCAGACATTCACCAAAGATTCCAAGACTGCACCTTCCAAACCCACGACCACTTCCATCTCAAAAGACAAGGGCAGCAGATACGTGGGAACACCATCACCTGCAAGTTGGACGGCATGGTGGCTCAGTGGTTATCACTGTTGCCTCACAGCGGCAGGGACCCGGGTTTGATTCCTGTCTCAGGTGACTGTGTGGAGTTTGCACGTTTGCCCTGTGTCTGCGTGGGTTTCCTCCGGGTGCTCCAGTTTCCTCCCACAATCCAAAGATATGCAGGTCAGGTGAATTGGCCATGCTCAATTGCCCATAGTGTTAGGTGCATTCATCAGGGGTAAAAACTGGGTGGGGGAATGGGTCTGGGTGGGTTATTCTTCGGAGGGTCGGTGTGAACTTGTTGGGCCGAAGGGCCTGTTTCCATACTGTAGGGAATCTAATCTTTCCCTCCAAGCCACTCACCATCCTGACTTGGAAATATATCATCATTTCTTCCCTGCCTTTTGGTTAAAATCCTTGAATTCCCCCCTTAGCGGCATTGTGAGTCAACCTACAACAGGTGGATTGCAGTGGTTCAAGAAGACAGCTCACCACCACCTTCTCAAGGGCAATTGGGGATGGGCAATAAATGTTGGCCAGCCAGCAATAGACATATCCCACAAGTGAATAAAAACAATTATCTAAAGTAACTCTGTGATGGGGCTACGGATTCCAGTATGTCATCTATATGTCTGAAACATGCAAGGCATAGGAGGTTAGAAGTCATTCTTTAAAAATATGTTTCCCATGGTAACCATGTCAGGAAGTGCTGGGCCTAGTGAGGATTCCATGGTATCGCCACCTACTTGGTCACATATCTATTGTCATGGAAAGTGAACTCAACTGCACATGTACTAAATTACCCAGATTAATCTTATCCTTTCCATAGATTAGCCTCACCCAGCACTTGCCAGAAATGTAGGCATTTATTGTCTGTAATATGCCAATGCTGCTTATTAAAAAAAATAAGTCAAGTGATGAGGGGCTTTTTTTGGTGCAGTGGTAGTATCCCTATCCTCTGGGCCAGGATTTCTTGGTTTCAAGTCCTTACTGTTCCAGAGGGTATAATAACATTTCAGAATGAATTGATGCGGGAGATATCCACAAGAAGGTGATGACAGTGTTGGGAAACAGGTTTAACAACTGACAGTGATGAACTATGGCTGGAATTGTCAGCAGATAGTTAATATAGCAAACTAAAACGGGACAAGAACAATGAGTAAATTCTGAAAATATCCTGTTGCATTCCACACCCTACAAATGGATTGTAGGACTTTGCCGTACACTTTTCCAAGCAGAGAATTTATTATAATCAAAGGTCACATGATTGTCATTGGATTAGCTTTTTATTCCAGATGTTTTTAAAATATTGACCTCAAATCTCACCATGTGCCATGACAGAATTCAAACCCACTGCCCAAGAACATTAAACACAGGTAACGGATTACTAGCCCAGTGACAATACCATGATACCATTTGAAGGTCTTACATAAGATTCCAGAGGGATATATGGCTTTCTTATGGTCACTCAGAATTGGAATTAGACCTAATTAGGGAACTTCAACTCCCCTTAGCCATCTTTTGGTCCCCATGGAATCCTTAGGGGACAAACATCGATCAGTCTCAACCTTGAGAGGTCTAAGTATTCAACACCCACAATCTTTTTGGGACACAGAATACCTGAGAGAGTGGTGGAGGCAGATTCAGTCATGGTGTGAAAACATCAGCCAGATTTCTGTAATGTCTTCACATTACTTAAATCCCATTATCTTTATGTCAAACATGGTTGCACTAATTCAAAGCCATTACATTTTTCCCGAGATGGGGTCTGACTTTGGGACATTTCACACACTCACCTATCCAACTGAGAATGAGACAGACCCATCTTCAACCTGATCTGCTTTCTTGTCATGTCTGTGTATTGGCTCACTGCTGCCTCACAGCGCCAGGGACCCGGGTTCAATTCTAGCCTCAGGTGACTGCCTGTGTGGAGTTTGCACATTCTCCCTGTGTCAGTGGGGTTTCCTCCCAGTGCTTCGGTTTCCTCTGTCAGTCCAAAGATGTGCAGGTTAGGGTGGATTGGCTGTGGTGAGCATGGGGTTACGGGGATAGGGTCTGGGTAGGAGGCGCTTTTGAGGGTTGATCCACGAGATAGACTAAATGGCCTGTTTCTGCACTGTAAGGATTCTGCAAACCTTACAGACACTCAATGATCTTCCAAACCTGGCCTTCTGTGAGACTAATCTTATTGTTCTATCTATTTAACATAAGATGCAGAAAAGGCCATTTGGCCTATCTAGTCATGCATGCAGCCAAATTGGCCTTACACTTTGGCATTCCCCTCCTGAAGAGCTCTCCCTCTCTAATGTTCACTCCTTAAAACCTACGCTTTGGCCAAACTATTGCTCACCTGTTCTTATATTTCCTGAAATGGAATTTTCCTTGATAATGATCCATGGAGCATTTTGCTGCATTAAAGGTGCTATATAAATGCAAGCTGTTGTTGGAGTTGGGTATATAGTGAGGTGAAGGAGGAACATGTGCTATTTCACTCTCGGCGGGGACATGAGCAGGAATGGAATGGATTGCTGTGGGGGCCCATTTACCTTTCGATCCACACATGCAACTGAGCGGCCGGCAAATCGGTTAGCAACCTCTCTGTGCACGTTGATCTCATCACTCAGGATGTCTTCCCACCTTCCATTCCGAAACTTGAAGAGTTTATCTGTGTAGGTGCTTATGCCTAGTAGAAAAAATCACAAAGGGAAAAATGAACACTGCAAGTTGAAGCTTTCACTATTCTTTCATAGTCAGTTTAATGTCAGTTTAAAGCACAGGGTTAGGTACAGAATAAACCTTCCTCTACACTACCCCCATCAAACACTCCAGGACAAGTACGGCACCAGGTTAGATACAGAATAAACCTTCCTCTACACCATCCCATCAAATACTCCCAGGACAGGTACAGCACCGGGTTAGATACAGAATAAACCTTCCTCTACACTGTCCCCATCAAACACTCCCAGGACAGGTACAGCACCGGGTTAGATACAGAATAAACCTTCCTCTACACTGTCCCCATCAAACACTCCCAGGACAGGTACAGCACCGGGTTAGATACAGAGTAAACCCTCCTCTACACCATCCCATCAAACATTCCCAGGACAGGTACAGCACCGGGTTAGATACAGAATGAATCTTCCTCTACACTGTCCCCATCAAACACTCCCAGGACAGGTACAGCACCGGGTTAGATACAGAATAAACCTTCCCCTATACAGTAAAGCTCTCTCTACACTATCTCCATCAAACACAGGGACAAGTATTCCTTCCTGACTCCCCTCTGGGATTGAAACTCGATCAGGACATCAATGTGATGCTGATAAATGCTGGGCAGTACTCACCTTTTGACCTCTAACTCAGCCAGAAGGTGGTTATTGATGACGTGGTCCTTATTGGCAGTGCTGAGTCATGTGATAATGTGACCAGGAAACCAAACTCCCCGTGTGAGTGTATTGAGTGTTGACTGATCAGAGCTAATCCTGATCCTGTTTCCAAATGCAGTTCACGTGCAGGGGTAGCAGTGTGTACCATCTACAGCAACTCACCAAGGCTCCTTCAACATCACCTTCCAAAGCCAGGAACTCGGCCATCAGTAAGGACATCAAGTCACACAACTATTCTGTCTGGAATGACATCACCGTTCCTCCACTGTTCCTTGGTCCAGTTTCAGGAATTCATAACCTCAGAGCAACCTGGGATATCCTCCTGAGATATTGTCCCTGTCCTCCTGCTATGCTGTCTCTCACATTATTGGATGCCTGACACAGAATCATCAAGATGTACGGCACGGAAACAGACCCTTTGGTCCAACTCATCCATGCTGACCAAATATCTTAAAATTAATCTAGTCCCATTTGCCAGCACTTGGCCCATATCCCTCTCAGCCCTTCTTATTCATAAACCCATCCGGATGCCTTTTAAATGCTATAATTGTACCAGCCTCCACCACTCCCTCTGGCAGCTCATTCCATAAGCGGGGAGGTGATGGCCTGGTGGGGTTATCGCCGGACTATTAATCTAGTCAGTTAAAAAGTGTGGCACTGGAAAAGCACAGCTGGTCAGGCAGCATCCGAGGAGCAGGAGAGTTGACATTTCAAGCGTAAATTCGTCAGGAATGAATCTTAATCTAGTGACCCAGATAGGGGAGCCTGGATTTGAATCCCACCATGGTGGGATTTGAATTCAATAAAAGTCTGGAATTAAGGATCTAATAATGACCAGGAATCCATTGGCGATTTTCATGAAAACCCATCTGGTTTGCTAGTCTCCTTTAGGGAAGGAAACTGCCATTCTGGTTTGGCATACATGTGACTACAGATCTACAGCAATGTGATTGACTTTTAACTGCCCTCTGGGCAATTAGGGATGCGCAATAAATGATGGCCTATCTTGCAATGCCCTTCATCTTGTGAATGAATAAAGAAAGAAAACACACCCTTTGCCCCTTAGGTCTCTTTTAAATCTTTTCTCCCCCACCTTAGACACATGCCCTCTAGTTTTGGACTCACCTACCCCAGGAAAAGCTATTCACTCTCACCGTGGGCCAGCACGGTGGCTCAGTGGTTAGCACTGCTGCCTCATAGCGCCAGGGACCCGGGTTTGATTCCAGTCTCGGGTGACTGTCTGTGTGTAGTTTGCATGTTCTTCCTGTGTCTGCGTGGGTTTCCTCCGGGTGCTCTGGTTTCCTCCCACAGTCCAAAAATGTGCAGGTCAGGTGAAGTGGCCATGCTAAATTATCCATAGTGTGAGGTGCATTGATCAGAGGGAAACGGGTCTGGGTGGGTTACTCTTCAGAGGGTCAGTGTGGACTTGCCTGCTTGTACACCATCGAGAATCTAATCCATGCACCTCATGATTTTATAAACCTCTATAACATTAATCCTCAGCCTCTGACACTCCAGGGAAAATAGCCCTGGCCTATTCAACCTCTCCCTCTAGTTCGAACCCTCCAACACTGGCAATATCCTTGTGGATCTGTTCTGAACCCTTTCAAGTTCCACAACATTGTTTCAATAGGGAGGGAGACCAGAATTGTGTGACTTGTCTAACCATGCAACAAAATGCGCCCCCCACCCCACCCCAACCACTGCCAATTAGAATGCAAGCTTCCCATTATCTCATTGAGCTATTTTGTTTTCCTTCCCCATCGCCAATGTTCTTATTATTCATCATGATGTTGTTCATAGAACATAGGGTCATAGAGTCATAGAGATGTACAGCATGGAAACAGACCCTTCGGTCCAACCCGTCCATGCTGACCAGATAATCCCAACCCAATCTAGTCCCACCTGCCAGCACCCGGCCCATATCCCTCCAAACCCTTCCTATTCATATACCCATCCAAATGCCTCTTAAATGTTGCAATTGTACCAGCCTCCACCACATCCTCCGGCAGCTCATTCCATACACGTACCATCCTCTGCGTGAAAAGGTTGCCCCCTTAGGTCTCTTTTATACCTTTCCCTCTCACCCTAAACCTATGCCCTCTAGTTCTGGACTCCCCGACCCCAGGGAAAAGACTCTGTCTATTTATCCTATCCAAGCCCCTCATAATTTTGTAAACCTCTATAAGGTCACCCCTCAGCCTCCGACACTCCAGGGAAAACAGCCCCAGCCTATTCAGCCTCTCCCTATAGCTCAAATCCTCCAACCCTGGCAACACCCTTGTAAATCTTTTCTGAACCGTTTCAAGTTTCACAACATCTATCCGATAGGAAGGAGACCAGAATTGCATGCATTATTCCAACAGTGGCCTAACCAATGTCCTGTACAGCTGCAACATGACCTCCCAACTCCTGTACTCAATACTCTGACCAATAAAGGAAAGCATACCAAAAGCCTTCTTCACTGTCCTGTCTACCTGCAAGTCCACTTTCAAGGAGCTATGAACCTGCACTCCAAGGTCTCTGTTCGGCAACACTCCCTAGGACCTTACCATTAAGTGTATAAGTCCTGCTAAGATTTGCTTTCCCAAGATGCAGCACCTCGCATTTATCTGAATTAAATTCCATCTGCCACTTCTCAGCCCATTGGCCCATCTGGTCAAGATCCTGTTGTATTCTGAGGTAACCCTTTTCGCTGTCCACTACACCTCCAATTTCGGTGTCATCTGCAAACTTACTAACTGTACCTCTTATGCTCACATCCAAATCATTTACGTAAATGACAAAAAGTTAAGGACCCAGCACCGGTCCTTGTGGCACTCCACTGGTCACAGGCCCCGTGTCTGAAAAACAACCATCCACCACCACCATCTGTCTTCTACCTTTGAGCCAGTTCAGTATCCAAATGGCTAGTTCTCTCTGTATTCCGTGAGATCTAACCTTGCTCACCAGTCTCCCATGGGGAACCTTGTCGAATGCCTTACTGAAGTCCATATAAGTCACATCTAGTGCTCTGCCTCATCAATCTTCTTTGTTACTTCTTCACAAAACTCAATCAAGTTTGTGAGACATGATTTCCCAACACAAAGCCATGTTGACTATCCCAAATCAGTCCTTGCCTTTCCAAACACAAATACATCCTGTCACTCAGGATTCCCTCCAACAACTTGCCCACCACCGAGGTCAGGCTCACCAGTCTATAGTTTCCTGGCTTGTCTTTACCGCCCTTCTTAAACAGTGGCACCACGTTTTCCAACCTCCAGTCTTGCAGCATCTCACCTGTGACTATCGATGATACAAATATCTCAGCAAAGAACTCAACATAGAACAATACAGTGCAGAACAGGCCCTTCGGCCCTCGATGTTGCACCGACCTGTGAACTATTCTCAGCTCATCCCCCTACACTATCCCAAAATCATCCATGTGCTTATCTAAGGATTGTTTAAATCTCCCTAATGTGGCTGAGTTGACTACATTAGCAGGTAAGGCATTCCACATCCTTACCACTCTCTGTGTAAAGAACTTTCTTCTGATATCTGTCTTCAATCTATCACCCCTCAATTTGTAGTTATGCCACCTCGTACAAGCTGACATCATCATTCTGGGAAAAAGTCTTTCACTGTCTCCCTTTCTAATTCTCTGATCATCTTGTATGTCTCAATCAAATCCCCCCTTAGCCTTCTTCTTTCCAATGAGAACAGACCTAAGTCTCTTAGCATTTCCTCATAAGACCTTCCCTCTAGACCAGGCAACATCCCGGTAAATCTCCACTGTACCTTTTCCAATGCTTCCACACCCTTCCCATAATGGGGGTGACCAGAACTGTACACAATAATTACACAATAATTCAAATATTAATTCTTAAGTAAAGACAATAATTATTTGTGCCCTCTAATGATTTTTCTCTGGGCTTTGATCAATGCAGTGTTCTGAAGATTAATCTTTCAATCCTGGAGATTCCAGGGAAATCCTAAAGGGTTGGGAACCCAATCCATGATGCCCTTATCCGAAGAATTAATTAGGAAATGTCTTCCCCAAAGATCAATAGACAGCGATCAGAAACATGGTCAGTCTCCGATAGGCAAATGTAGACTAATTATAGATCAAAGCAGGGAGGAGAAGCTAACTCTGGCTTAGCTAGTCTTATATCTTGCAGTCAGATTTGGGAACACTCCTGGCTCATTGACTCATACAGCATGGATGGAGGTAGTTTTGCTCACCAAGCTCATGTTAGCTCTTTGAGAAAGCTCTTCTATTCGACCCACTCCTCATTATCTCTCCCCTTAGCTTTTTTTCTTTTTCTGATATTGATCCATTTGCCTTTTGAAAGTTGCTATTGAAACCATTTCCAACACCTGCTGGAACTCAAGAACTCATAAGACCTTTAGACAATGGAGCATAAGTCCACCATTCAGTGACAGCATGGCTGCTCTAACCATTCTCAACTCCATTTTCACACCTTTTCCCTCATAACTCTTGAATCCCTCACTGATTAAAAATCTCAGCCTTGAGTATAGGAATCAGGAGCAGGAGTAGGCCATGTGGCTAATGGAGCCTGTTCCTGCCATTCAATATGATTGCCGCTGATCCTCCAATCCTTGTTCTGGTTTCTCCCCATAGTCTTTAACCCTAAGAACTATATCTAACTCTTTCTTGAAAAGGTAACAATGCAGCCTCAACATTTCTCCGTGGTAAACAATTCCACAGATTGACCTGTTCATCTTCACAGAATCCCCACAGTGTAGAAGCAGGCAATTCAGCCCATCAAGCCAACACTGATCCTCCAAAAAACATCCCACTCTGATCCACCCCTACTCTTTCCCTGTATCTCCCATGGCTAACCCACTTAGCCTGCACATCCCTGGATACAATGGGGCAAGTTAAGCATATTCAATCCAGCCAAACTTGCACATCTTTGGACTGTGGGAGGAAACCGGAGCACCCCGAGGAATCCCACAGAGATGGGGAGAATGTGCAAACTCCACACAGACAGTCACTGGAGGGTGGAATCACACCCTGGTCCCTTGTGTTGGGAGGCAGCAGTGCTAACCACTGAGCCACTGTGCCATCTTTTGTCTTCAATGTTATTCTTAATCTTATCCCTTAGTCTGAGATTATGCCTCTCGTCCTACTCTCTCCTGCAAGGAAAACGTTCTACATCTACCCTATCAAGTCCCCTAAAACTGCGTTCATCAAATTCTCTCTCCCTGCTGCTATTGTAACTGGTTATTTTTGCTGATGAAGGGATTATGCCTGGAACATCAAATCTCATGCTCCTTGGATGCTGCCTGACCTGGCTGTGCTTTTCCAGCATCTGCAGTCCTCGCTTCCTACTGGTTACTCTCAGTCTGGGTCTCTCCAGTTACTGAGCCTCTTATCACTGGAAACAGTTCTTGCCTGATTTACTCAACCAGCCCTTTACCTTCTCCGCGCTGAGGGACACAACGTTAGCATCTCCATTCTCTCCTCAGAACTGAAGCCCTTCATCGCTGGTACCAATCCAGCAACTGTCTTCAGAGCCCTGTCTGAGTTTATAGAAGTTGGGAATTAGGTACATTTTAAGTCAGCAAATAGGATCAAGAGGCACACAGTCTATCACGCCTGCCTGACCATTCAACATGTCTGATCGTCTACCTCAATGCCATCCTCCCAATGTCACCCCTTTGACACTTTTTGTGCTTAAGAATCTTTCTCTTTCTTAAACATATTAATTCTTAATTCATTCACGGGGAGATGGGCATTGCTGGCTAGACCCCAAGTGCCCAGAAGGCAGTTAAGAGTCAGCCACATTGAGCATAGGAACTAGGAGCAGGAGTAGGCCATGGGCCTTCGAGCCCACTACACCATTCAATAAGATCATGGCTGATCTTTTGGTGGCCTCAGCTCCATTTACTCACCCTCTCCCTGTATCCCTTAATTCCTTTACTGTTTAAAAAAAAACTATATTAGCTTTAAACACGTTTACTAAGGAAGTCTCAACATTTCACTGAGCAGGGAATTCCACAGATTCACAACCCTTTGGGTGAAAAAGTTCCCGTTCAGTTTGGTCCTAAATCAGCTCCTTTTAATCTTGAGGCTATACCCTCTTGTCCTACTTTCACCTGGCAGTGGAGACATCCTCTCTACTTCTATCTTATCTATTCCTTCATAACTTTATACGTTTCTACAAGAACCCCCTCATCCTCCTAATTGTTGTGGGTCTGGAGTCCATGTAGGCCAGACCAGATGAGGATGGCATATTTCCTTCCCCAAAGAGCATTAGAGAACCAGTTGAACTTTTTGCTCGTTGAAGTTTAGGAGAATGAGGGGGGATTTTATTTGAAATTTACAGAATACTGAGAGGCCTGTGTAGAGTGAACATAGAGAAGATGTTTCCTCTCAGTAGGAGGGACTAGGATCAGAAAGCACAGCCTCGGAGTGAAGGGAATGACCATTTGGAAATGAAATGAGAAGGGTAGGGAATCTGTGAAGCTCATTGTTGTAGAAGGCTGTGGAAGCCAGGCCATTGGGTGTATTTAAGAGAGATATAGTTAAGTTCTTGAGTAGTAAAGGGATCAAAGGTTATCAGGGATAGACAGGAGAATGAGGTTGAGGAACATGATTGAATGACTGAGCAGACTCAATGGGCCGAATGGCAACTTCTCCTCCTATATCTGATGGTCTTATCTTGGTCTCCCTTGTAATCTCAGTAACAATGCCTGCCATACCAGTATACCTTGTACCTGATTGTATTACGCAATAATCTACATCCTGTTCAAGATAAATGGCCATTCTTGTCAGACCAATAAGTGGTTTTCCTCTGCCACAAAAACTGAAAACACTCTGTAGATCCCGACCAGTAAAGAGATCTGTGGCAGATAATCTCCCCAATAGCGAGTACCACATGATGGGCAGGGCTGACAACTCATCTAACCACAGATACAAACACTGGAAAGTGGGATCAGGCTGGATGACTTCTTGCTGACTGACATGGAAACAATGGGCCGAATGGCCATCTTCCCTGTATTCAATTCCTTATGTCACAGGGACAGCAGGGAGGTTTCTACTGGATCGTTCTGTGAGTACCACGCTCAGGAAACACTGGCAATAAGGTGGTCACCTGGGTAAGATGATTTTATAAGTTTCTATAAGATCACTTCCCAGTCTCCAGTGTTCCAGGGAAAACAGCCCCAGCCTAATCAGCATCACCTTATAACTCAAACCCTCCAACCATGGAAACATCCTTGTCAATCTTTTCTGAACCCTTTCAAATTTAACAACATTTTTCCTATGGCAGGGAGACCAGAACTGAATGCAATATTCTAAAAGTGGCTTAATCAAGGTCCTGTACAGCTGCAACATGACCTCCCAACTCCTATACTCAATGCATTGACCAGTAAAGGAAAGCATACCAAACACTTTCTTCACCTGCAGGAGGTGGAGTTCCCATGTATGTGCTGCCCTTGTCCTTGGAAACGATAAAGGTCATGGAAGGTTTGGAAAGTGCTGAGGATAGACCTTTGGTGAGTTACTGCAGTGCGTGTTGTAGATGGTACATTTAATGATAAAATCTGAGCAACTGAAGGTTTTTCTGCATGGATTCAGACAAGAAATGCTCATATTAAATGTTTCTAACATTTGAAAAGGTAAGAATCAAAATCTGAGTCGTAACACCACAGAACTTGTGAAGTTAAAGTATCATTGGTTGTTAGTGCAGTGGTAAGTCGTCATGATTAATTTGGAGTCTTTAGGAAATAAAGATCAAATTGTAGAAATCTGCTCTGAACAACCCAGAATAAAAGGATTGTGGCGGCTTTAAAAAAAATACAGCGATTTCAGAAAGAATCTTAGTTCCTTGGTTATGGAGATATTACAATGTGGAGGAAAAGGTTATTCAAATGACAGCAAAGAGCCATTCATTTTAATAATGAAGAGGCTATTCCTATTGGCCATGGGAAGACAGGGTATTTGGAAGTGTTACAATGTAATAGGGACAATGTGACTCTTTTATATTAATATGGTTGCATTGTTAAAAATGGATTGTGGGTGATCAAGGCTAATGGATGGTTTAAATTAAGTTGATTAGACTTGTTGAGGGGAATACTAATGAGTCAGATTAATGGAATTGAGAAAGAGGCAAAGGGTTTGTGATGCTGTAGGTCGTCTGGAGACAATGAGGTAGATTTTAATATACGGTGAGATTATGCAAAATGGGTAATAGCACATTAATATGCTGCTATGCATGAAGTCAAATCTACCCAATGGTTTCCAAATGCTACATGAAAATCTCTTGTGCTTCTTAAATTGCGATGGTCTAGTGGTATAATCAGTAGACGATTCATCCAGAGACCCAGGTAATGTTCTGGGGATATCAGTTTGAATCCACCATGGAAGATGGTGGAATTTGAAGTCAACAGACTTCTGAATTTGAGGGTTAGATAGAGTCATCGAGATGTACAGCATGGAATCTGACCCTTTGGTCCAACCCATCCATGCTGACCAGATACCCTAAATTAATCTAGTCCCACATGCCAGCACTTGGCCCATATTCCTCTAAACCCTTCCTATTAATGAGCCCATCCTGGTGCCTTTTAAATGTTTTAATTGTACCAGTCTACACCACTTCCTCTGGCAGCTTGTTCCATACACGTACCACCCTCTGCATAAAAAGGTTGCCCCTTAGGTCCCTGTTAAATCTTTCCCCTCTCACCTTAAACCTATGCTGCCTAGTTCTGGTTGACTCTTAATGGCCCTCTGGGTAATTAGGGATGGACAATAAATACTGACCTGGCTAGTGACATCCACGTTCTGTAAATGCATAGAAAGAAATACACTGATGACATGGTAATAAAAATTGGGATGGATTTTAATGGGTTATATTTTCAAGATCTACCCTAACATATCTAGGCCTCAGTTATTATTTTTCTGAAAAGGTGTGACGTTTATCGCTATGCACAGTTATCTATGAATATACAGCAAGACTGCCACCTGCAGCTGAAGCAGTATAAAGGTGTAAAGGTCACATGATCCCCCAAAACTCCCTTGTAAAATTGTTGCATTTAGAACAAGTCATTTAGATGTCTATAAAGATAACTTGCAATTATTCTTTGGTATTTGGAGCTGAGAAATCACCTGACCAGTTTGTAGTTTGCAAATCCCAATGGATAGTTTACAGGTAGGTGTAGATCAGAGTGGCGCTGGAAAAGCACAGCAGGTCAGACAGTATCCGAGGAGCAGGAACATCGACATTTCGGGCAAAAGCCCTTCATCAGGAAGGTATGACTACAGATAGGTGTCGTCATAGAACGCTCTTGTATTTCCTGATGATAACAATGCAACCAGAAAGCTGATTTATCTCTGGTGCCTGAACATGTCTCGATCCAATTAAGTAACTTTCACCATGGATTCAGGAATCTCTTCATTTTTGTTACTGTCACCATCGTGCTCTTAGCCAGTGCAGGAATGTGATGATACACTGGTGGGAATATCTTAGGAAGCCGAAAGGAAGTGGGAAGTGGGGTGAGAGTTACTTTATTTGTGGATCCAGGAAGAGTACTTCCATTCAGGTGTGGGCTGGTCAATAAAGAAAAACATATTGGTCAGTGCATTGAGAACAAGAGTTGGGATGTCATGTTGTACAGATATTGGTTAGGCCATTTTTGGAATTCTGCATTTAATTCTGGTCTCCCTACAATTGGAAGGATGTTGTGAAACTTGAAAGGGTTCAGAAAAGATTTACAAGGATGTTGCCAGGGTTGGAGGGTTTGAGCTATAGGAAGAGGCTGAACAGGCTGGGGCTGTTTTTCCTGGGGCATCAGAGGCTGAGGGGTGACCTTATAGAGGTTTTTAAAATCATAAGGGGCATGGATAGGATAAATAGACATTTTTCTCAGGGTAAGTGAGTCCACAACTAGAGGGTGCTGGAACTAGAGGGCATAGGTTTAAGGTGAGAAGGGAAAGTTATAGAAGGGACATAAGGGGAAACATTTTTACACAGACAGTGGTGCGTGTATGAAATGGAGCTGCCAGAGGAAGTGGTGGAGGCTGATACAATTACAACATTTAAAAGGCATCTGGATGGGTACATGATTAGGAAGGGTTTAGTGGGATGCTGGCCAAATGCTGGCAAAGAGGACTAGATTAATTTAGAATATCCGGTCGATATGGATGAGTTTCTTTGATGTATAAGTGTGTGACTGTATTTTTTTCACTAACGCTTCTGTTGTAGGCTCCAGCAGGTTCTATGATAACCACAGCTTGCCTTGATATTCCTGTACATTGTGCAAATGCTGCTGGCATGTATCTTGTAGATTTTGGGGAGATTCCCTACCATCAATCCACCTTTTTCTTCAGTGTTGATGCCAGGTATGGAAGTATGACCACACACAGCCTTAAGCAGAAGAAAGGTTCAGACTTGATAAAGGTTTATTGCATTTAACTTATTAGCTCATTATAATGCGTCTGACATATGCAATCTTCACGTTGCAGATTTAACTCAACAGCAAATAATAAACTAGTTAGCTAGTTTATCCTGATAGATAGAACTCCTCTTGGGATGATCCTTTCTGGTCCTGACTGCCTTATACAACAGGTATGAAGTTAGTAAACTGCTCCAAATGCTGCTTAAAAGCTTAATCAAACACTGAGCCACATAAGGCAACATTAGGACAGATGGATAAAAGTTTGGGCAAAGAGGGAACGCCTTAAAGATGCAGAAATAGTGCAGGAGCAAATTACTGCAGATGCTGGAATCCGTACTGAAAACAACAAATACTAGAGCGGGTCAGGCAGCATCCAGACAGAGAGAGCAAGCTAACGTTTCAAGCCGAGATGACTGTTCCTCAGAGCTGACGTGAAGTGTGGAGGGAGCAGCATTTACGCAATGGCATGGGGGGGGGGCAGGGGGTGGAGTGCTGGGGGAGAAGATTTTGATAGTTCAGATTAAGTGATCAAAATGTGACAATGGCAGAACAACGGGATGTCTTACTGCCAGACGGTAAATCCCTCTGGGTTGGGGGGAGGGGAAAGAGGACATGGTGGCAGAGAACGTAACAGGTAAAGCTAAAAGTAGGCGAAGAAATAGGTTTACAATCTGAAGGTGTTGTACTCAATATTGAACCCAGAAGGTTGTAAAGTCTGTAGTCTGAAGATGAGATGAGATAGTCCTCTAGTTATTGCTGTGGAGGCACTCGTAGTAATTTTCCAGGAATCATTAGATTCTGGAGAAGTCCCGGAGGATTGGAAAACTGTCACTTTTATTGAGAAAGAGAGACAGAGAAAGAAACAGCGAACTTTCAGGCAGTTAGCTTAGCAACTGTTATTGGGAAAATGTTAGAGTTCATGATAAAGGATGGAAAGATTTAGAAATTACAATCTGATCAAGCAAAGCCAACATGGCTTAGGAAAGGGAAATTGTGCCTGACAAATTTACTACAAATCATTAAGGAGTTAACAAACGGGATAGATAAAGGGAAAGCAGTGGATGTAATATATTTGGATTTTCAGAGGGTATTTGATCATATGTTAAGTTACTGAATAAATTTAACAGGCCCTGGTGTAGGAGTTGTGTGTTAGCATGTTGGAGGATTACGTAACTAATAAAAGATACAGAGTTGGGAGCGCGGGGGCATTTTCAGGTTGGCGACCTGTAACTAGTGGTGTACCGCAGGGATCAGTTCTGGGCCACAATTATTTGCAATACATATTAATGACTTGGATGAGGTAAGTGAATGTGCTAAGTTTCAGATGACATGAAATAGACGGGAAGGAAAGTAGGAAAAAGGATGGCAGATGCTGAAGATCAGAGTCAAAAAGTGTGGCGCTGGAAAAGCACAGCAGGTCAGGCAGCATCCGAGGAGCAGGAGAGTCAACATTTCAGGCATAAGCCCTCATCAGGAAGGCAAGTAGTGAAGATGACACAAGGAGTCTGCAGAGGGATATGGACAGGTTAAGCAAGTCAGCAGAAACTTGGCAGATGGAATATAATGCAGGAAATATAAGGTTAACACATTGGCAGGGAGAATAGATGAGCTGAATATTACTTAAATGGAGAATCTCTGTGGAAAGCTACAGAACAGAGATATTTGATAGTCCTTGACCATGAATCACAAAAATCTGGAATCCAAATTCACTGACTAATAGAGAAAGCCAATAGAGTGTTAGCCTTTATGAGGCATAGGCATCACTGCCTGGGCCAGCATTTATTGTCCATCCCTAGTTGCCCCTTGAGAAGGTAGGGGTGAGCTGCCTTCTTGAACTGCTGCAGTCCGTGTGCTGTAGGTTGACTCACAATGGCCTCAGGGAGGGAATTCCAGGAGTTTAACCCAGCGACAGTGAAGGAACGATGATATATTTCCAATTCAGGATGGTAAGTGGCTTTGGAGAGTAACTTGCAGGGGGTGGTGTTCCCGTATATCTGCTGCTCTTGTCTTTCTAGATGGACGCGGTGATGGGTTTGGAAGGTGTTGTCCAAGGATCTTTGGTGAATTTCTGCAGTGCATCTTATAGATAGTACACACTTCTGCTACTGAGTGTCAGTTGGGGAAGAAGTGGTGCCAATCAAATGGATTACTTTGTCAAAGGGAATGAAGTATCAAAGTAGGGAGGCACTAGTCAAACTATAGCTGGAATATTGTGAACAGTTTTGGGCCCCTTACATATGGAAAGGTATATTAGCATCAGAGACAGCCCACAGAAGGTTCACTCCATTGATATCAGGTGTGGAGGGACTACCTTATGAACTACAGTTGAATAGATGGGCCTGTACTCATTCGAATATAGAAAAAATGAGAGGCAACCTTACTGATACATTGAGCATTCTTAGGAGTAAATGTGGAAAGATTATATCCCCTTGTGGTCGAACCTAGGACCAAAGGGCATAATCTCAGAGTAAAGGACCAGCCATTTATGACAGAGATGAGGAGGAATCTCTTCTCTCAGAGGGTAGTGCATCTGGTGAATTCTTTACCCCAGAGGGCTGTTGCGGTTGGGTCATTAAGTATATTCCAGGCTGAGATAGACAGAGATTTAATCAGCAAAGGAATCAAGGGTTATGGGGACAAGCTAGGAAAGTGAGGATGATCAGATCAGGCATGATCTCAATGAGTGGCAAAGCAGACTTGACGGGCTGAATGGCCTACATCTTCTCCTATATCTTGTGTGTTTTTTAAAAGGAGGAGAGATTGGCAGAGAGTTTTGGGCAGAGCATTCCAGAGTTTAGAACCCAGGGTGTGAAGTCTCAATCACTCTTAGACTATGGACATTACCTACTGATTAGAATTTTAATGTCATGCCCTCTTAACTCTCTCAACAATTCCTCAAAACCACCTCAACAATTCGATTAGTACTGAATATTTAATAGGCAGCATGGAAAATGTTGTCAGGTTAGGTGTACTATTTCCAAATTGCTGTAAAATGCTTGTACTGGGTTTCTGGCCAAAGTGAATCAATTCATTCACTCACCACATTACAACGGTACAAAATCCTCTGCTACAAAGTCATCAGGCAAATGTCCCCTACTCTGCTAATCATCACCTGTAGGAAGTAATTTATTGGCAAGGACAATGTTTCTGCTGGACAACAATGGCTAATCGAAGTCAGAGGCTCCTAATTATTATTGGCACCAAAGTGTCTCGACATTTGGAATTTGCAGCAACGTGCTTTTCAAGGCTCTCAAATGTCCTTTGTCTTGCACTGTCTATAATATCGGTTCTCTTCCTAGACAGAATGTCTTGTAACTCGCTGGCCTTCCTCCAGTTCCCTTCTGGCTTCTTTAATGCTTTCTTTCATTTGCCTCTGCCACTCTATTCAGTTTCCCGTAGCCAGACATCATCAATTCCACTCACACCTCTCTTTAAAATGACATCTCCTCCAGTCCCCTCCACTCAATCTGATAGCCTTCAAGCACTCTGCGATTCTCCAATTCCGACCCCATCGCACACCCTCAATTTTTTAACCCCTCCACCAATAGCTGACATTCTTTCATCTGCCTGAGGCAAAAGTCATTCCCACTCTTACGTGACCTACCCTGCATTAATACTCTCCCCAAGTAATGTTGATCTTGCTGATGTATAATTCCTGAGCAGTATGACCTGCAGGCCTCACTCTGTCTAAGTGCCCTGTGTGTCCTTGTTTGCTATGATCTGCCTGTACTGCTCACAAAACAAAGGTTTTCACTGTACTTAGGTACACATGACAATAAATCAAATCAAATCAAATCTTTCGACAACCTTTTCAAAAATATGTTCATGGGACATGGATTACTCTGGCTAGACCAGTGTTTATTGCCATCTCCAATTGTCCAGAGGGGAACTAAGAGTCAATCACGTTGCAGTGTCTAGTGATTGTCAGCCAGGTGGACGTCATAGAATATGAGTTCCCTGATTGGGGCTGAATAAGAACATGATCTACTCTCCCCCAACTCTATTTTGATTTAATCCATGCCCTCCCCCTCACTGTTTGATCACGCAGCATTGCCCTTTGATGTGAAGGGCACTGCTTGTCACTGGCCATTCGGGTGTTTCCTTTCTTCCTGGTGGTGGAAAGTGAATAAAGGTTTGTACACCTGTTGTTCTTCACTGTGTCTCACACCTGCACACACACAGCATGGGTACTGGGGAAAAAAAATAAGCACCACCACAGTCAGGTGGTGGCGCAGGGGTAAGGAGAAGAAATATAGCCAGGAGATTTAGAATCTCCTCAGGTTAGGATACTGACTCTGTGCTGGCTGGGCCACAGTCAGTGTGCTCCTGTTGTTGTTGGCTTCTGCTCTTTTTGGCAGGGAGAAACCTGATTCCTGAACTGGCTGAATTATATGGCCAGTTTGTTAACTGGTATTCCTTTTTTAGTAACAAAAAAGAGAAAAGAAAAGAAAAACAGAAGAGGACTGACAGGGGTTCTGGTCACTCTGAGAGCTGGCTCTGCAGGAGCTGGACCAGCGTCAAGCACTCTCCAAGGGTGACCTGCCTCTGTGCAGTTACTTCACTTGGGTCTGGAGTCACACACAGGTCAGCCCAGGTAAAGGTGGCAGATTTCCCCCCAAACCCTCCCAAAGGGCATTTGTGAACCGAGTGGGTTTTTACTTGAACTAACAGCCAGAGTTTTTAACAACACAGAACAAGATCTTTCCACCCATTGTGTCTGTCCCTTCGGTTTTAATCCCATTACCCAGCATTTGGTCCATAGCCTTGTACACTCTGGCATTTCAAGTACTCATCTATATTGTTCTTAAACATCTTAAGAGTTTCTGTCACTCCCACTCTTTCAGACAGTGAGTTCCAGATTTCCACCATTCTCTGAGTAAAAAAGATTCTTCTCCATAACCTCTCTGAAACTCCTGCTCCTCACCTTCGAAACAGTGTCCTCTGATCATTGAACCTTTTGTAAGGTGAAAAGTGGTTACATGGTTGTCATGGTAGTAATGTCATCACCAGCATTTTATTTCAGTATCCAGAAACGGAGAAAATAGGAGCAGGAGTAGGCTGTACAGTCATTGAGTCATGCAGCACAACAAACAGACCACCCTCTGGTCCAACCAGTCAATGCCAAACATAATCCCAGACTAAACTAGTCCCACCTTCCTGCACTTAGCCCATATCCCTCCAAATCTCTCCTGTTCATGTACTTAGCCAAATGTCTTTTGAACATTGAAATTGTGCCCATATCCATTACTTCCTCAGGAAGTCAGTTCCACATCCGAAACACCATCTGTGTAAAGGATTTGCTCCTCATATCCATTTTAAGTCTCTCTCCTCTCACTGTAAAAAATGTGACCGCTAGTCTTGAAATCCCCCATCCAAGGGAAAAGGTACCTATCATTCAACCTACCTACATCCCTCCTCATTTTACACAGCCCTTCAAATCTATTCCACTATTCAATAAGATAACAGCTGATCATTCAATTTAGCACCTTGTTCCTGCTTCCTCTCGTACCCCATTAATTTCTTGCACCCGAAGAACTACATACGCATTTATTGTGGGCGGCACGGTGGCACAGTGGTTAGCACTGCTGCCTCACAGCGCCTGAGACCCGGGTTCAATTCCCGACTCAGGTGACTGACTGTGTGGAGTTTGCACGTTCTCCCCGTGTCTGCGTGGGTTTCCTTCGGGTGCTCCGGTTTCCTCCCACAGTCCAAAGATGTGCGGGTCAGGTGAATTGGCCATGCTAAAATTGTCCGTAGTGTTAGGTAAGGGGTAAATGTAGGGGTATGGGTGGGTTGCACTTCGGCGGGTCGGTGTGGACTTGTTGGGCCGAAGGGCCTGTTTCCACACTGTAAGTAATCTAATTTAATTGAATTTGAATATTGCCATTAACCTGGGGAATCTGCATTACTAGTCCAGGGACATTACCACTTCACCCCAGCCTTTCTAGGTATCCTAATGAATCCTTAAGTGATTGAATGTCAAACATTGCTTGATGATGCTCCTATGAAGTACGTTTTTTTACTAATGAGATGTGACATAAATGCAAGTTGTTGTTGTGTTTGCTCTTTAGGTTTGATTGTCTTGGGTTTTACTAAGTGAAGGACAATGTTGCAGCTCTATTCTTGTGCAACACGAGACTATATCTGTTGTGGAACTCTCTCAAACTGAAGTCCCCTGATAGTTTCAATAACCTGCCTTTATCTCTACCACAGGTGCACACTGGCTGAAATATTGACTTTTCAAATTTATGATTTAATTGAGTAATAGAAACCGACCTTATCGACTGCAGGTAAGCTGAGCTGAAAGAATCAAATAGTCTTTGTCCATGTGGATTGTGATATCACCTCAGCTATTGAACAGCTCTGTGCAGACTGTACAAACCTCACCACTCAACACTTCACCAAAATCCTGCAAACACTGAATCTAGTGCATTTTGATTTCTGACACCATCCCTACCCTCACCCCATCACAGCCCTTATCCCATCACAGCCCTTATCCTATCACAGCCCTTATCCTATCACTGCCCCGTACCCCATCACAGCCACATTCCCCATCACAGCCCCCACCCCATCACAGCCCTTATCCCATCACAGCCCTTATCCCATCACAGCCCTTATCCTATCACTGCCCCGTACCCCATCACAGCCACATTCCCCATCACAGCCCCCACCTCATCACAGCCCTTATCCCATCACAGCCACATTCCCCATCACAGCCCCCACCTCATCACAGCCCCCACCTCAACCCTGTCCCCACCCCATCACAACCCCCACCCCATCATTGCCCCACACCCTATCACTACCCCGTATCCCATCACTGCTCCATTCCCCATCACAGCCCCCACCCCATCACAGCCCCGTACCCCATCACAGCCCCGTACCCCATCACAGCCCTGTACCCCATCACAGCCCCGTACCCCATCACAGCCCCCACCCCATCACAGCCCCGTACCCCATCACAGCCCCGTACCCCATCACAGCCCTGTACCCCATCACAGCCCCGTACCCCATCACAGCCCCCACCCCATCACAGCCCCGTACCCCATCACAGCCCCGTACCCCATCACAGCCCCGTACCCCATCACAGCCCCCACCCCATCACAGCCCCGTACCCCATCACAGCCCCGTACCCCATCACAGCCCCGTACCCCATCACAGCCCCCACCCCATCACAGCCCCGTACCCCATCACAGCCCCGTACCCCATCACAGCCCCGTACCCCATCACTGCCCCATTCCCCATCATTGTCCAAATTCCCCATCACTGCCCTGTACCCCATCACTGCCCTGTACCCCATCACAGCCCTGTACCCCATCACAGCCCTGTACCCCATCACTGCCCTGTACCCCATCACTGCCCTGTACCCCATCACAGCCCTGTACCCCATCACTGCCCTGTACCCCATCACAGCCCTGTACCCCATCACAGCCCTGTACCCCATCACTGCCCTGTACCCCATCACAGCACCCACCCCATCACAGCCCCGTACACCATCACAGCCCCGTACCCCACCACTGCCCCGTACCCCATCACAGCCCGTACCCCACCACTGCCCCGTACCCCATCACAGCCCGTACCCCACCACTGCCCCGTACCCCATCACTGCCCCATTCCCCATCATTGTCCAAATTCCCCATCACTGCCCCATTCCCCATCACTGCCCTGTACCCCATCACTGCCCCATTCCCCATCACTGCCCCCACCCCATCACTGCCCCATTCCCCATATTCAATCACTGACCACATTCCCCATCATTGATCCCAATCTCCATCACAGCCCCCACCCCATTACTGCCCTGTACCCCATCACAGCCCCCACCCCATTACTGCCCTGTACCCCATCACAGCCCCCACCCCATCACTGGCCCACACCCCATTCACTCCCCCAATCCCATCACAGCCCCCTACCCAATCACTGCCCTATTCCACATCACTGTCCCCAACCCATCACTGCCCCCACCTCATTACTGCCCTTATCCCAACATTGTCCCTACCCCATCACTGCCCTGTACCCCATCACTGCCCCACACCCCATCACAGCCCCACACCCCATCACTGCCCCCACCCAATTACTGCCCCAACCCCATTCATTGCCCCAACCCTATCACTGCCCCATTCCCCATCACTGCCCCATTCCCTACCACTGCCCCCCTATCCTATCACTGCCCAGATTCCCTATCATGCCCTATAACCCCTCACTGCCCGTATCTGCTCACTGCCCCATTCCCCATCACTGCCTCATTCCCCATCACTGCCCCATTCCCCATCACTGACCCCACCCCCCATCACTGCCCCATTCCCCATCACTGACCCCATCCCCCATCACTGACCCCATCCCCCATCACTGCCCCATTCCCCATCACTGACCCCACCCCCCATCACTGACCCATTCCCCATCACTGACCCATTCCCCATCACTGACCCCATCCCCCATCACTGACCCCACCCCCCATCACTGACCCCATCCCCCATCACTGCCTCATTCCCCATCACTGCCCCATTCCCCATCACTGCCCCATTCCCCATCACTGCCTCATTCCCCATCACTGCCTCATTCCCCATCACTGCCCCATTCCCCATCACTGACCCCATCCCCCATCACTGACCCCATCCCCCCATCACTGCCCCATTCCCCATCACTGACCCCACCCCCCATCACTGACCCCATCCCCCCATCACTGCCCCATTCCCCATCACTGACCCCATCCCCCATCACTGACCCCACCCCCCATCACTGACCCCATCCCCCATCACTGACCCCATCCCCCATCACTGACCCCATTCCCCATCACTGACCCCACCCCCCATCACTGCCTCATTCCCCATCACTGACCCCATCCCCCATCACTGCCCCATTCCCCATCACTGACCCCATCCCCCATCACTGACCCCATCCCCCATCACTGACCCCATCCCCCCATCACTGCCCCATTCCCCATCACTGACCCCACCCCCCATCACTGACCCCATCCCCCCATCACTGCCCCATTCCCCATCACTGACCCCATCCCCCATCACTGACCCCATCCCCCCATCACTGCCCCATTCCCCATCACTGACCCCACCCCCCATCACTGACCCCATCCCCCCATCACTGCCCCATTCCCCATCACTGACCCCATCCCCCATCACTGACCCCACCCCCCATCACTGACCCCATCCCCCATCACTGACCCCATCCCCCATCACTGACCCCATTCCCCATCACTGACCCCACCCCCCATCACTGCCTCATTCCCCATCACTGACCCCATCCCCCATCACTGCCCCATTCCCCATCACTGACCCCATCCCCCATCACTGCCCCATTCCCCATCACTGACCCCATCCCCCATCACTGACCCCATCCCCCATCACTGACCCCACCCCCCATCACTGACCCCATCCCCCATCACTGACCCCACCCCCCATCACTGCCCCATTCCCCATCACTGACCCCATCCCCCATCACTGACCCCACCCCCCATCACTGCCCCATCCCCCATCACTGACCCCATCCCCCATCACTGACCCCACCCCCCATCACTGCCCCATCCCCCATCACTGACCCCACCCCCCATCACTGCCTCATTCCCCATCACTGACCCCACCCCCATCACTGCCCCATTCCCCATCACTGACCCCACCCCCCATCACTGACCCCACCCCCATCACTGCCCCATTCCCCATCACTGACCCCACCCCCCATCACTGACCCCACCCCCATCACTGCCCCACCCCCCATCACTGCCCCATCCCCCATCACTGCCCCATTCCCCATCACTGCCCCATTCCCCATCACTGACCCCACCCCCCATCACTGACCCCATCCCCCATCACTGACCCCACCCCCCATCACTGACCCCATCCCCCATCACTGCCCCATCCCCCATCACTGACCCCATTCCCCATCACTGCCCCATTCCCCATCACTGCCCCACCCCCCATCACTGCCCCATTCCCCATCACTGCCTCATCCCCCATCACTGACCCCACCCCCCATCACTGACCCCATCCCCCATCACTGACCCCATCCCCCATCACTGCCTCATCCCCCATCACTGCCCCATTCCCCATCACTGCCTCATCCCCCATCACTGACCCCATCCCCCATCACTGACCCCATCCCCCATCACTGCCCCATTCCCCATCACTGACCCCACCCCCCATCACTGACCCCACCCCCCATCACTGCCCCATTCCCCATCACTGCCCCATTCCCCATCACTGCCCCATTCCCCATCACTGACCCCACCCCCCATCACTGACCCCATCCCCCATCACTGACCCCATCCCCCATCACTGCCCCATTCCCCATCACTGACCCCACCCCCCATCACTGACCCCATCCCCCATCACTGACCCCATCCCCCATCACTGCCCCATTCCCCATCACTGACCCCACCCCCCATCACTGACCCCATCCCCCATCACTGCCCCATTCCCCATCACTGACCCCACCCCCCATCACTGACCCCATCCCCCATCACTGACCCCATCCCCCATCACTGCCCCATTCCCCATCACTGACCCCACCCCCCATCACTGACCCCATCCCCCATCACTGACCCCACCCCCCATCACTGCCCCATTCCCCATCACTGCCCCATTCCCCATCACTGACCCCACCCCCCATCACTGACCCCATCCCCCATCACTGACCCCATCCCCCATCACTGCCCCATTCCCCATCACTGCCTCATTCCCCATCACTGACCCCACCCCCCATCACTGACCCCATCCCCCATCACTGACCCCACCCCCCATCACTGACCCCATCCCCCATCACTGCCTCATTCCCCATCACTGCCCCATTCCCCATCACTGACCCCATCCCCCATCACTGACCCCATCCCCCATCACTGACCCCATCCCCCATCACTGACCCCATTCCCCATCACTGCCTCATCCCCCATCACTGCCCCATCCCCCATCACTGACCCCATCCCCCATCACTGACCCCACCCCCCATCACTGACCCCATCCCCCATCACTGACCCCATCCCCCATCACTGACCCCATTCCCCATCACTGACCCCACCCCCCATCACTGACCCCACCCCCCATCACTGACCCCATCCCCCATCACTGCCTCATCCCCCATCACTGACCCCACCCCCCATCACTGCCCCATCCCCCATCACTGCCCCATCCCCCATCACTGACCCCATCCCCCCATCACTGCCCCATTCCCCATCACTGACCCCACCCCCCATCACTGACCCCATCCCCCCATCACTGCCCCATTCCCCATCACTGACCCCATCCCCCATCACTGACCCCATCCCCCCATCACTGCCCCATTCCCCATCACTGACCCCACCCCCCATCACTGACCCCATTCCCCATCACTGCCCCATTCCCCATCACTGACCCCATCCCCCATCACTGACCCCATCCCCCATCACTGACCCCACCCCCCATCACTGACCCCATTCCCCATCACTGACCCCATCCCCCATCACTGACCCCATCCCCCATCACTGACCCCACCCCCCATCACTGCCCCATTCCCCATCACTGACCCCACCCCCCATCACTGCCCCATTCCCCATCACTGACCCCATCCCCCATCACTGACCCCACCCCCCATCACTGCCCCATCCCCCATCACTGACCCCATCCCCCATCACTGCCCCATCCCCCATCACTGACCCCACCCCCCATCACTGCCCCATTCCCCATCACTGACCCCACCCCCCATCACTGACCCCACCCCCCATCACTGACCCCATCCCCCATCACTGCCCCATTCCCCATCACTGCCCCATTCCCCATCACTGACCCCATCCCCCATCACTGACCCCACCCCCCATCACTGCCCCATTCCCCATCACTGCCTCATCCCCCATCACTGACCCCACCCCCCATCACTGACCCCACCCCCCATCACTGCCCCATTCCCCATCACTGCCTCATCCCCCATCACTGACCCCATCCCCATCACTGACCCCATCCCCCATCACTGCCCCATTCCCCATCACTGACCCCACCCCCCATCACTGCCCCATTCCCCATCACTGCTCCATTCCCCATCACTGACCCCATCCCCCATCACTGACCCCATCCCCCATCACTGACCCCACCCCCCATCACTGCCCCATTCCCCATCACTGACCCCACCCCCCATCACTGCCCCATTCCCCATCACTGCTCCATTCCCCATCACTGACCCCATCCCCCATCACTGACCCCATCCCCCATCACTGACCCCACCCCCCATCACTGCCCCATTCCCCATCACTGACCCCATCCCCCATCACTGACCCCACCCCCCATCACTGCCCCATTCCCCATCACTGCCCCATTCCCCATCACTGCCCCATCCCCCATCACTGACCCCACCCCCCATCACTGACCCCATCCCCCATCACTGACCCCATCCCCCATCACTGCCCCATTCCCCATCACTGCCTCATTCCCCATCACTGACCCCACCCCCCATCACTGACCCCACCCCCCATCACTGCCCCATTCCCCATCACTGACCCCACCCCCCATCACTGCCCCATTCCCCATCACTGACCCCACCCCCCATCACTGCCCCATTCCCCATCACTGCCCCATTCCCCATCACTGACCCATTCCCCATCACTGACCCCATTCCCCATCACTGACCCCACCCCCCATCACTGCCCCATTCCCCATCACTGACCCCATCCCCCATCACTGCCCCATTCCCCATCACTGACCCCATCCCCCATCACTGACCCCATCCCCCATCACTGCCCCATTCCCCATCACTGACCCCATCCCCCATCACTGCCCCATTCCCCATCACTGACCCCATCCCCCATCACTGACCCCATCCCCCATCACTGCCCCATTCCCCATCACTGACCCCATCCCCCATCACTGACCCCATCCCCCATCACTGACCCCATCCCCCATCACTGACCCCATCCCCCATCACTGACCCCACCCCCCATCACTGCCCCATTCCCCATCACTGACCCCATCCCCCATCACTGACCCCATCCCCCATCACTGACCCCATCCCCCATCACTGACCCCATCCCCCATCACTGACCCCATCCCCCATCACTGACCCCACCCCCCATCACTGCCTCATTCCCCATCACTGCCCCATCCCCCATCACTGACCCCATCCCCCATCACTGACCCCACCCCCCATCACTGACCCCACCCCCCATCACTGACCCCACCCCCCATCACTGCCTCATTCCCCATCACTGCCCCACCCCCCATCACTGACCCCATCCCCCATCACTGACCCCACCCCCCATCACTGCCTCATTCCCCATCACTGCCCCATTCCCCATCACTGCCCCATTCCCCATCACTGACCCCATTCCCCATCACTGACCCCATCCCCCATCACTGACCCCATCCCCCATCACTGACCCCATCCCCCATCACTGACCCCATCCCCCATCACTGACCCCATCCCCATCACTGACCCCATCCCCCATCACTGACCCCATCCCCCATCACTGACCCCATCCCCCATCACTGACCCCATCCCCCATCACTGACCCCATCCCCCATCACTGCCCCATTCCCCATCACTGCTCCATTCCTCATCACTGCTCCATTCCTCATCACTGCCCCATACAGAATAACTCCCTGACAAATTGCTAAGACCTCTGGACCCTACTTTCATCCTGCTGGTGTGAAGCTGATTTAGCTTCCACATAATTAAGTTCCCCACTGGCCTTGTTTCCCTCTCCTGGGGGGCAGAACCAGATCCCACCCATTAATCAAGATTACTTGCTCTAACTAACCCATCATTCCATTATTACTGCAATGGCCTGACAAACACGTAGGTGGAAAGCAACCTAGATGTAACCTGCTTCTATCAGTCCCTGTTGTCATAGACCGGGCCAAGGCCCCTCCAAACATTTTAACAAGGTAGACCAGATCCTGACCTTTCTAATTGTTTTAAGCAGATGTAAGGTGAATATTCCAGACATTTCGGAACCTCTGCCTTTACGGCCCCTCTCTAAAAATGCCACGGACAGAGCAACTTTGTTAAAGGAGCAGCATTGTCACACTGTGTACCTGAAAAAGCATTATTAGTGTTGAGAAAGTATATTTCTTCTCGTCCATCACCATCGATGTCACAGGCCGCCACCCCTATAGCGTTCCCTTGGCGATCGCGCAGTGAGTAGTACGGAGAACTGGGTTCATCAACAGCGATGTTCTGCAGCCGCTTTGTGGTTCTGTCATACTTTAACACCAGGTTCGGACCGTTGTACCTGTGGAAACACAAAGCCCATGAAGTGCATTGAGAACACGGACAGAAAAGAAAAGAGAGCGAGCTCTCCCACCCGGTGGAGTCTTGGCGCCACACCCGGAGGAGGGCATCAGCGTGAAGAGCACGTCACCTCCCATGTTCTCCAAAGGTAGGGATCCACCGATCTAGATTGTACATGCCCTGTTCGGAGCTGGATGTCATCACCAGCTTGTTATCATCTGTTATAGAGTCATAGAGTCATACAGCATGGAAACAGACCCTTCAGGTAAAAAATGAGGTCTGCAGATGCTGGAGATCACAGCTGAAAATGTGTTGCTGGTTAAAGCACAGCAGGTTAGGCATCATCCAAGGAATAGGAAAGGGCTTATGAAGGGCTTATGCCCGAAACGTCGAATTTCCTGTTCCTTGGATGCTGCCTAACCTGCTGTACTTTAACCAGCAACACATTTTCAAACAGACCCTTCAGTCTACCAGCCCATGTCGAACATAATCCCAAACTAAACTACTCCCACCTGCCTGCTCTTGACCCATATCCCTCCATACCTTTCCTGTTCATGTACTTAGAGTCATAGAGATGTTCAGCATGAACAGACCCTTCGGTCCAACTCATTCATGTCGACCAGATATCCTAAATTAATCTAGTCCCATTTGCCAGCAACTGGCCCATATCCCTATAAACCCTTCCTACCCATCCAGATCCCTTTTAAATGTTGCAGTTGTACCAGCCTCCACCACTTCCACTGGCAGCCCATTCCATACACGCACCACCCTCTGCGTGAAACAGTTGCTCCTTAAATCCCTAAACCCATGTCCTCTAGTTCTAGTCTCCCCTACCCCAGGGAAAAGATCTTGTCTATTTCCCTTATCCAAGCCCCTCATGATTTTATAAACCTCTATAAGGTCACCCCTCAGCCTCAGATGCTCCAGGGAAAACAGTCCCAGCCTATTCAACATCTCCCTTTGTACTTATCCAAATATTTTTTAAAAGTTGTAACTACACCTGCATCCACCATTTACTCTGGTAGTTTATTTCTCGCCTGAACCACTCCCCATATAAAAAGGTTGTCCCGCATTATCCATTTTAAACCTTTCTTCTCTCACCTTAAAAATACACCCCCAGGATTTGAACTCCCCCACCCTGGGGAAAACACCCTGGTCATTCACCTTATCTATGGTCCTCATGGCATAATCCTGTGTGTTTCAATAAGATCACCTCTCATTCCTCATAACACCCATGAGAATAGACCCAATCATTCCCCATAAAACACCTCCCGTATGCTGGGGAATCAGCTGTGTGAACCTTCTCTGAATTCCAGTCTGGGTATATCCAGTTTTAGATTAGAGTGGTGCTGGAAAAGCATAGCAGTTCAGGAAGCATCCGAGGAGCAGGAAAATCGACGTTTCGGGCAAAAGCGCCTTTACCCAAAACGCCAATATTACTGCTCCTCGGATGCTGTTTGACCTGCTGTGTTTTTCCAGCACCACTCTAATCTAGACTCTGGTTTCCAACATCTGCAGTCATTGTTTTTACCTATATCCAATTTTGCAGGTTTCACTAATTACATTGGATTCGCCAATATCCTGTACAGTTGTAGCAAGACTTTTCTGCTTTTATACTCCATTCTCCTCACACTAAAGGCCAACATTCCCATTGCCTTCCTAATTACTTGTTGCATCTGCATGATAAACTTTTGTGGTTCGTGTATAATGGCACACAACATGTGCTGTACCATTCTGCAGCTCCTTTCTATTTTTATTTTGTTTTTATTTATTCATTCATGGGATAAAGGCATCCCTGGCTAGGCAATGTTTATTGCCCATTCCTAATTGTCCAGAGGGCAGTTAAGAGTCAACCACATTGCTGTGGGTCTGGAGTCACATGTAGGCCAGACTGGTTAAGGATGGCAGTTTCCTTCCCTAAAGGAAATTAATGAACCAGGTGGACTTTTCTGACAATTGAAAATGGAGTCATTAGACTTTTAATTCCACAGGTTTTTTTTGTAGTGAATTCAAATTCTACCATCTGCCATGTGGCATTTACACCCAGGACCCCAGCACATTATTGGGGTCTCTGGATTAACAGCCCAGTGATAATACCAATAGACCATCACCTCCCCAATCTAAATAGCATTCTCCTTTTCTATTCCTCCCGGCAAAGTGGACAGCCTCACAATTTCCCCACATGGTGCTAAGTCCTTCTCATTAATTGCCTTCTCATTTAACCTACATACATCCCTTTGCAGACTCTTTATACCCTTCTGTTTTCCTATTGATCTTCATGTTGAATTTGCCCAATTATTTTGTTTGAAGGGACTGAGGATCTGGTGTGTTGAGGAGTCCTGTCAGTGGTGTACGGGTCCCGACTCGGGTGTCCTCAGTTAGGACTGAGTTGGTTGTGCTCAGGCAGATTGGCCTTTGGGTTTCACCCTGGCAGTTGTCTCCATCAAAATGAGGAATGTTCAGACTCACAGTGAGCTCTCCATACTCAATATTCGCTTCCCCTATGAAGACCAACCACAGCAACATCAAAGTTGTCAGTCGGGTCATGCCAAGTGGCACAATATATTGTTAGAAACACTATCACCGATAGTTTTCTTTCAATAAAGGGGACACCTTCCTGTGGTACAGTGGTAGTGTCCCTACCCCATTCTGAAAGGCCAGGGTTCGAGACCCACCTTTTCAAGAGGTGGATAACAACATCTCTGAACAGCGTGATTAGGAAAATAACATAAGTGAAAAAAAAGTTACAATACAAAAGTGAATTGTTCATGTATTCCAAGCAGCACAGTTAGCACTGCTGCCTCACAGCGCCAGGGACCTGGGTTTAATTCCAGCCCCAGGCAACTGTCTGTGTGGGGTTTGCACATTCTCGTTGTGGTGTGCTCCGGTTTCTTCCCACAGTCCAAAGATGTGTAGGTTAGGTAGACTGGCCATGGGAAATGCAGGATTACAAAGGTGGGTTGGGTCTGGGAGGGATGCTCTTCAGAGAGTCTGTTTGGACTTGATGAGCTAAATGGCCTGTTTCCACCCTGTAGGGGTTCTGTGAACCAGCATCACTAGAAGCTGCTATGATTGCTATGCGTAGGCGGATGCTGTTGGAAAACCAAATGTTGTGTTTCAGCATTACCAGCAATCTCTGGAACGAGCAATTTGACAAGAAAGTATTCAATGAACAGTGTGACACTTGAAAGTTCTGTGGAACAAAGGGACCTTGACGTGTTTTTCCACAGATCTCTGAAGGTGGAAGGGCATGTTATTGGGTGGTGAAAAAGGCATATGAGGCATTTGCCTTTATCAATTAAGGCATAGATTATAAAAGCAGGGAAGTCATGTCGGAGTTGGATAGAACTTTGGTGAGCCACATTTGGAGTACTGTGTGTAATTCAGGTCACCACACTGCAGGAAGGATGTGATTGCACTGGAGAGGGTTCAGAACAGATTCACCAGGATGTTCCCTGGGATGGAAAATTCAAGTTATGAGGAAATGTTGAATAGGTTTGGATTTGTTTTCTTTGGAGCAGAGAAGACTGAGGAGTGACCTGATTGAGGAGTACGAGACAATGAGAGGCATGGATGGAGTGGATAAGGAGCAGTTGTTCCCCTTAGTCAAAGGGTCAGTCATGAGGGGACACAGGTTCAAGGTCAGGGGCAGGAGGTTTAAGAGGGATGTGAGACAAAACCTTTTTACCCAGCTGGTGGTGACAGTCTGAAATGCGCTGTCTGGGAGGGTGGGAGAAGTAAATTACTTCACATCCTTTAAAAAGGACCTGGATGAGCAGGTCATAACATTTGGAGCTATGGACCAAGTGCTGGTAAATGGGATTAGGCTGAAGGTCAGGTGTTCCTCATGTGTTGCTACCAACCCGATGGACTGAAAGGCCTCTTCTGCACAATGTGATTCTGTGATTCTTAAACATGTTATTTGTACCTGGCCAAAAACAAGACAACTGTCAATTAGCTATAACCAGTGCCTGTGGCATCACTTTTGTAAACGTCACCAAAGCATTCAATGCTGTGAGCAGAGAGGGACTTCAGAAAGTCGTTAAAAAATTCAGATGGTCCTCCCAGATTTCTGCCCGCCGTGAAATCAGTGTGGACCTGTCAACCAACCCCTTCCACATCTCCAACAGTGTGTAGCAGAGACCTGTACTGGCCCTGACCCTGACCTTTCACTATTGCTTTCTCATACAATCCCTACAGTGTGGAAACAGGCCACTCGGCTCAACAAGTCCACACCGACCTTCCAAAGAGCATCCCACTCAGACCCATTCCCCTACCCCTATTGCTCTATACTTTTCCTGACCAGTGCATGTAGCCTACATATCCCTGAACACTACAGGCAACTCACCAGACCTGCACATCTTTGTATGGTGGGAGGAAACCGGAGCACGCGGAGGAAACTCATGCAGACACGGGGAGAATGTGCAAACTCCACACAGACAGTCACTGGAGGCTGGAATCGAACCTGGATCTCTGGCACTGTGAGGCAGCAGTGCTAACCACTGAGCCACCGTGCTGCCCAAAACTGCCTTTCAGCAGGCCGCATTGGGAGACCGTGAGTGATCCTTTCCAGCTTGATCATTTTGTCTTCACACTCAGACAAAGACACAAGAAAATCTCATTCGTGAATTTCTCTCCTGGCCACAGTCTGTCACAGTTACAATGTGTAGATACACGTGTTTTCGAGGCAACATGCCACTTTGGAATAGACATCAGTTGAAAGAAAACTGAAGTCTTGCTCTGACCTGCACTGCAACGTGAATGTAAAGCACCTGGCAATATCAGTGAGGGAAGCATCAAACAGCATACTTAAATACAAACACCGAGTACACTGGAGGAGCTCAGCACACTTGTGGACAGAGAAACAGAGTTAATGTTTCAAGTCTGGTCTGACTAGTCTTCTCCTGTGTTAGTCACCTGAGCTGATGGGTCAATATGAGGGAACATCATTTTAAAGTGAATGGCTGGAGATTTGCGTCTGGAATGAACTGAGAGGGCAGTTGAGGCAGGAAACCCCAAACTTTTATTTAAAATATGTGAATAAGCGCTTGCAATGTCATGGGATTGAAGGCTATGGGCCAAGCGCTAGGAAGTGGAGTCAGTGTAGGTATGTCAATAGGGCAAAGGCTATTTCTGAAATGTACGACACTATGACTTTCTATGGGACTGTTTTCCCTGGAGCATCAGACGCTGAAGGGTAACCTTATAGAGGTTTATAAAATCACGAGGAGCGTGGATAAGATAAATAGACAAGTTTCTTCCTTGGGGTGGGGGAGTTCAGAACTAGAGGGGCATAGGTTTAGGGTGAGAGGGGAAAGATAAAAAAGAGACCTAAGAGCTAACTCTTTCATGCAGAGGGTGGTGCGTGTATGGAATGAGCTGCCAGAGGAAGTGGTGGAGGCTGGTACAATTGCAACATTTAAAAGGCATCTGGATGGGTGTACGGATAGGAAGGCTTTAGAGGGATACGGGTGCTGGCAGGTGGGATGAGATTACGTTGGGATATCTGGTTGGCATGGATGTGTTGGACTGAAGGGTCTGTTTCCATGCTGTACATCTCTATGACTCTAAGCATCATACCAGACTTGAAACCAGCCCAGCCATGATGACCCGAAATGTTGATTTTCCTGCTCTTCTGATGCTGCCTGATTTGCTGTGTTTTTCCAGCTCCACATTCCTTTGACCTTGAAACATTCACTCTGTTTCTCTCTCCACAGATGCTCGTCCTGTGTTTCTCCAACATCCTCTATGTTTGTTTCAGATCTCCAGCATCCACAGTGTCTTACATTTAAGCAGGAGACCTAGTTGCAGAAGGTTCTTTTGTGTGGAGCCAGCAAACACTAAGAAGTGGACAACAAGCTATCGAAAGCGATGTATTTGACAACTGAGTCTGGAGTGACCACAGCCTCAGGGCACTGACTCAAAGTGTACAAATCCTCAGAACCTTCCTGTATAGTGCTAAGTCACAAGGTCCTATACACCTTCAGCAGCACTACCTCCTCAGCAGCGTCTAGCTTTACCAACAGAATAGTAATCACAAATATTGGAAATCACTGTTATTACCAGTACCGAGACTGTCCTCCTGAAAAGCCAACCACATTAGTGGACAACCAAGAGGCACCACCTTTGGTATTCGGTGAAGATCCAGCACAATAGAGAAAACATGGAGAAGGTGAGATCCAGGTTGCCACCGCCCTTAACCCCACCGCGGAAAAAATCAAAATCAAATGGGAGAAAGTGAGGACTGTAGATGCTAGAGATCAAAGTCAAGAGTGTGGTGCAAAGAAAGCACAGCAGGTCAGGCAGCATCCGAGGAGCAGGAGAATTTGGGAATCCTGATGAAGGGCTTATGCCCAAAACATCAATTCTCCTGCTCTTCGAATGCTGCCTGGGAAATTCACATTCCCGACTGTCCACAACTCATGAGTAAACCCTTCCTCGAGCATTTGTTGTCTAAGAAATGTCACGATGAAGAATTCGTTTTTTATTGTTTAGATTTTTTTTTACACAGAGAGTGGTGCGTGTATGGAATGAACTTCCAGAGGAAGTGGTGGATGCAGGTACAGTTACGATGTTTAAAAGAACTGAGTAAGAAATGTTTGGAGAGATATGGTCCAAATGCAGGCAGATGAAACTAGTTTAGTTTGGGATTATGGTCGGCATGGACTGGTTGGTCCGAAGGGTCTTTCTCCGTACCGTATGACACTGTAAGAAAGTGCTTTTGTTTGGCTGTGAAGTGCTTAAGGACTTACTAAGGTCATGAAAATCATAATCTTTCTCTTAAAGTGTTAGGATCCTTTGACAGATTGGTAAGGGCATTGGTGAAGCTGGTACATTACTGTGCATTTTGTTTTGCTTTAGATTGCTTTCTACAATCGATTCTGCTATAACGCGGTAGTTCCACTCTCTGTGTTATAAGAAAATTGTGTGATAGCAGCACCATTTAAACTAATGCGGCCTGAATCGTGTTATAACCAACACATGCTTGAAAAGTTTGCGCTACAGAAACAGTGTCCCCATTTCGTTAACCGTGTTATAGCAAATCTGCATGAACGAAACGTGTGTTACAGCAGAATGACCTGTATGAGGAAGTGGGATGGGGTTGATAGTTAAAGAGTCACAAGGAAGAAAGTTGGCTGGAAGGTTTTGAAGGGAATGTGAATGGGGCTTCAGTTATCTGCCCAAAACCAGATTACAGCTCCCTATGTCCAGCCCTTTTTTTTTTGCATCATCTCCATCCTATTACCATTTTAATTGCCCCATTTATCCAATTTGGCATTCTTCATTTAATTTACATTTCATTGTCATTAGGCATATATCATATTGCGTATTTCAATATTTATAGCTTCAAAAGGTTTCATTCTTTGCAACAGCAATCATCTGGTAATGCATTCCACAGATCAGCACTCGTTCCTTTGAAATTTGCCTTTTCAAAGTCATGTTTTCTGGATCTTTCCAGCAGCTGACGACAGGACAATTTTTGAGTTGGTCATTTTTAAATCCCCAGTCACCATGACAACAATAAAAAGAATGACTTGCATTTCTGTAGCACCTTGTATAATCCCAGGACCCCCTTAAGTGATGTACAGTCAATGCAGTGATCATTGAACGGTAGTCATTGTTGTAATATGGACAACCAAACCATCTTAGCAGTAATCCAAATAGCTTGAGGCTGAATAGGCTGGGGCTGTTTTCTCTGGAGCGTTAGAGGCTGAGGGGTGACCTTACAGAGGTTTATAAAATCATGAGGGGCATGGATATGGTAAGTAGAAAAGATCTTTTCCCTGGGGTGGGGGAGTCCAGAACTAGAGGGCACAGGTTTAAAGTGGGAGGGGAAAAATTTACAAGGGACCGAAGGACAACGTTTTCATGCAGAGGGTGGTACGTGTATGGAATGAGCTGCCAGAGGAAGTGGTGGAGGCTGGTACAATTGCAACATTTAAGAGGCATTTGGATGGGTATGTGAATAGGAAGGGTTTGGAGGGATATGGGCCGGGTGCTGGCAGGTGGGACTAGATTAGTTTGAATATCTGCTCGGCGTGGACGAGTTGGACTGAAGGGTCTGTTTCCGTGCTGTACATCTCCAATGACTCTAAATTAAATCCTATCATCATTTAGGGATGTTCAGGGACATAATTATGGGCCAAGACACCAGGCGAGAACTTCCTTATTTCTTTGTATGTTCCATGGGATCTTTTATGTCCAACTGAGTGGGCAGTTCAATTGTGTCACCCTGAAAGGAAACATCTCCGTATGTGCAGCACTCCCTCAAGACTGGATTGCCATTTTGCACTTAAATCTTAGGAGTGGGATTTGCAATCACTAACTTGGAGACAAATAACTGCTAACTACTGAGCTAAGGGGCACCATGGTGGCTCATTCATTAGTACTGCTGCCTCGCAGCACCAGGGACCCAGGTTCGATCCCAGCCTCTGTCTGCGTGGAGTTTACACATTCTCTCAGTGTCTGCTCCGGGTGCTCTGGTTTCCTCCCACAATCCAAAGATGTCCAGATTCGATGGATTGGCCATGGGAAATGCAGACTAACAGAGATATTGGGGGGGGGGGGGGGGGGGGGGGGGTGAGATGCTTTTCAGGGGGTCTGTGTAGTCTCAATGGGCTGAAAGGCCTGGTCCACACTGGAGGGATTCTATGAAGGATTATAACACAACTATCAGGATTAGTTAATCGTGTACTGCAAAGTTCATTGTCATCCAGTTTCTTTCAATAATTCTAATTAAAAACAAAATATCACAAATATGGGCAATTTATGGATAAATTCAGAAACCTGGGGGGAGATGTAACGTAATGGGTAAAGTCAGAGAATTAGCAAATCGGATGAGATACTGAAATATAAATAAAATCAAAAGCATAAATGTTCCTAGTTTAAAATAAGCCATAACTTTTTGATGTAAACCCCATTTTGCATTGCTTCTATTTTCCATGCATATTTACAATTGATTTTTTAACACAAGACTGGGCTCCAGGAACCAAGCCAATACATTTATAAATATATACAGAGCTATAAATACAGACATACAGAGCATGCACATACTAACTCCCTAAGCTAAAACTTACGAGCACAGTGGTGTGGATTTTAAATTCTGGTCTAAGACCTGATCACCCTCTCCTATCAATTTATCTATTATTTTTGTCTAATGATGTCAATCTATAACACTAAACTGCCTAGGATTTAATTCTTAATGGTTAGAAATCATTCTTCAATCATCACAGTGGAGTAGGTTTGTTCTAGTTTTGGGGTTGGTGTGGTTTTTTGAAAGAACTGTGTATGAACAGACCAGAACCCTCCTCCCAAAATATTGTAATCAGATAGCTCAAACCCTAACTTCCATATTTATTTAAAGGCACGTGTAAGGTGCTGTGTTCCAGATGTGGTTCAATTGATCCATCACTTGGCTTTAATCAAAACACACTTTACATTTACAACAGAGTTAAAATACAAACAAACAAAACAAATTGGCATCACTTTACTCAATTGAAATAAGCAACAAGTACTAATTAACCACAAATCACCAACAGTTCCAATGTAGGCAGCATCCTGTAGACACACCCTTTGGTAACAACGCAATTCAGTAAAACAGTTCTGCTTCTCAGGTGCTTTCTCTCTCCCATCCAGAAGAAGGAAACAATCAGCCCCTTGTGATTTTTAAGAGGAAGCCTTGCTGTCAAAGATTTCATTTCAGCAACTGGGATCTCAAGCTTTCAGCTCAGCTGCAACAGAAACCTTCTCTCTAACTGAAAGCAAAGCTAAAAACCTTCCCGGGTCTACGTGAGCCCGGATCCTGCCCACTCATCATACTTTCACAACTTTGCACGGATTAATCTTTCTTTGCAGCTGCCTTTCTCATTGCTGAGTTCCTGTCTCTTCCTCTTTGCATGGATGTGAGCGCCAACTCTCAGGAGCAAAACCACAGACCGCACGGATCCGATCTTGGACCAACTTGGCATCCTTAGTTAGGCGCCCTCTTTGCCGGCACTGTCTTGGACCAGTCTCCTTCTTGGTAACAGGGTGACCTTTGTGCAAGCCAACTGCCACAGGATATCGGATTGCCATTTCTGCAGCTCAGTTATGGCGTCAGTAAGGAAAGACTGGAGGACCAAGATTCTTTTTTAAAAAACACTCAGGGGGAACTCAAAAGCTGTTTACCAACTTCCTGTCTGAAGGAGACATTCCAGTACCTTTGGGACAATACCCCTCTGCCAGAGAAATAGCACAGAATGCATCCCTTAAAAGGTACAGGTACATCACAACTGCTATACATAACAACAGGAGCTACACTCAAATAAACACTTCCTAATTTCTCAGATGGTAGGATGTGAAGAGAGACTGAATCAGTTAGGACCATATTCAGTGCAGCTTTGAACAATGAGGGAGGAGTCTCATTGAACCTTAGAAAATTCGAACAGGACTAAACAGGGTAAATATAGGAAGGATTGTCCTGATGATCAGTGAGTCCAGAATCAGGGGTTACAGTCTAAGGATACTGGGTTGGCCATTTAGGACAAAGATGAGGAATAATTTCTTCACCCAGAGTTCTCTTCCACAGAAATAGTCAAGACCAAAACATGGAATGCTTTCAAGAAGGAGCTAGATATAACACTGGGAGTGAATGGGAGCAGAGGATATGGAGGAAAAGCAGGAACTGGCTATTGGGTTGGATAATAAGCCCATGATCACAGTGAATGACAGGGAATGTTTGAAGGGCTGAATTATTCTTTCATTTGTGGGACTTGGGTGTTGCTGGTTGGCCAGCATTTATTGCCCATCCCTAGTTGCCCTTGAGAAGGTGAGGGTAAGCTGCCTTCTTGAACCGCTGCAGTCCACTTGCTGTGGGTTTACCCACAATGCAGGAGGGAGCGATTTCCAGGATATGGACTCAACGACTGTGAAGGAACAGCAGTATATTTCCAAGCCAGGGTGGTGAATGGCTAGGAGGGGAACTTGCAGGTGGTGTTCCCAAGCATCTGCTGCCCTTGTCCTTCTAGGTGGAAGTGGTTGTGGGTTTGGAAGGTGCTGTCTAAGAAACTTTGGTGAATTTCTGCAGTGCATCTTGTAAATAGATGTTGCCACTGAGTGCCAGTGGTAGAGGGATTGAAGGTTTGTGGATGTGGTGCCAATCAAGTGAGCTGCTTTGTCCTGGATGGTGTCAAGCTTTTTGAGTATTGTAGGAGCTGCACCCATCCAGGCAAGTGGGGAGTATTCCATCACACTCCTGACTTGTGCCTAGTAGATGGTGGGTAGACTTTGGGGTGTCAGGAGGTGAGTTACCTGCAGCAGTATCTCTAGTCTCTGACCTGCTCTTGTAGCCACTGTGTTCATGTGGTGAGTCCAGTTGAGTTTCTGGTCAACGGTAACCCCAAGGATGCTGACAGTGGGGGATTCCAGGACGGTAATACCACTGAATGTCAAGGAGCGGTAGTTAAAGTGTCTCTTATTGGTGATGGTCATTGCCTGGCATTTGTGTGGCATGAATGTTACTTGCCACCTGTCAGCTCAAGCCTGGATATTATCTAAATCTTGTTGCAATTGAGCACAGACTGCTTCAGTATCTGAGTTGTCACAAATGGTGCTGAACATTGTGCAATCATTGGTGAACATCCCCACTTCTGACCTTATGACTGAGGGAAAGTCATTAATGAAGCAGCTGAAGATGGTTGGGTTTAGGACACTACCCTCAGGGACTCCTGCCCGAGATATCCTGGAGCTGAGACAACTGATCCTCCACAACTACAACAAAGGCCGATTCCTGCTCCTATTTCCTACGTTTCTAAGGTTCTAAAGGGATTATAGGGTATGGGGTAAAAGTGGGAATACACAACTGAGTTGGATGATGAGCCATGATCACATCGAATGGTGCAGCAGCCTCAATGGGCTGAATGGCTTCCTCCAGTGTGTGATTATCACAATAAAATCACTGAATGGTAGCAGCACGGGAGGCCATTCAGCCCATCATGCAGCAGCTCTCAATGAAAGCAACTCAGCCAGAGCTCACCCTACACCCCCCTCCCTGCACCACCCTCTTTACCCTGTAACAGTACAATCTCCTTTCTCTCCAACAACAATCCAATTTTCTTTCAAAAGCCATGCTTGACCCTGTGATGTGTTCTGCAACATTTGTCAATACAGTGACATTGTTGTATAAATGCAGATTCAAGTAGAAAATCGCAAACCTGGTGTCTAGAAACCGGAACATTTGTATCTGAGTTGGCAATGTAATCGATGCCACATAAACTTTTCACTGGACTCATTGAATATATCTGTCAATAAAGGCTATTTATTCTCTTCCAATAACACAACAGACTTCTCTCTGGATCCTGCACAATGTTTACGCCATCGATGCAATCATCACATTCAGTGTTTGTAGCAGGTGTCCTGGACAGCACCTGTCCTAATCTCACTGCTACAAGAAGTGTTGGATTGGACAGTTTACTCAAAAAACATGAACAAACAAACTCTGAATCTTACTATGGTAGTATCCAACCAAAATCTGGGAAACTCCCAAGCCCTGGTCTCAGGAGTGCCAGATTTGGGACACTGTACCCATATTAATATCAATCAGTGTTTGTGAGGGTGGTCCATCTGAGAAAATGAACAAATAGACAGTCAATCGGTCATCTCTAAAGCATGACACCACAGCAAGTTATGAGGCAGCGTGGACAGAGCGTCACTCTCTGATCAAGATTGGAAAGGATGCCATTTGTAGAAGTACGGAAAGAGACTGTTCAATCCAAGTCTGCATTGACCCTCCAAAGAGCATCCCAGCCCAACCAAGGCCTCTACCCTATCCCCATACTTAGCATGGCCAACCCACCTAACCTGAACATCTTTGGAACGTGGGAGGAAACTGGGATACCTGGAGGAAACCGGCGCAGGGAAGAACATGCAAACTTCACACAGTCACCTGAGGGTGGAATTGAATCTGGGTCCCTGGCACTGTGAGGCTAACCACTGAGCCACCACGCCATCCTCATGTCACCTGACTAACAATCAAAACTGGGCAGAAGATCCTATTGAAGGGCTTCTGCCCGAAACATCGATTTTCCTGCTCCTCGGATATGCTTTTCCAGCACCACACTCTTGACTAACAATCTAAACCCTCAGGTTAATGATCTGGGGACCAGGTTAACAGCCCCAATCAGGAAGCTCATAGTCCATCTGGCTCACCTCATTACAATCACTATATAAACTTCACACAAACATCACTCACCAGCTTTCCACTCAACTGAGCTAACCAACTCTCTTTAACAGATTCAGGAACCTTTGGCATTGTCTCTCAGAGAGAAGCACAATGTTGTCAAACTCAGGGTGTTTACCATTGCTCTGCAAAGCATGTAGCATCACTTTATAACTATGTTGTGTTGTATTTACTATGGACCGGTCAATGGTGTTGGACTGAATTTTTCTGCTGTTGGCATGAAATGCCTCTCCTCCTGGGTCCAGACCTGGCAGGAGATGAATTGTCAGAGTGATCTTCCCAACCACCCCTGGATCCTCTGTCCCAATGAAGGATAGCGAGCAGGTTGTAGGTGGTGCCAATGCACTGAAGCCTTGGCAGCAGCCCAGTGGGAAAGACAAGCCACTAGCTTGGAGACCCAGACGCTGTCTCAACAAGGACAGGTAAGGGGGAAGTTTGCAATCAGAGGGGCCTGCCATTCTGAATGATCCACTGATTCAGTGCCAACTGCTTCCCCTGCCCATGAGATGTGTCTCACGCCAGCGAATGGAAGTGATCTACTCATTCCATCACTTCCCTGGCAGTGGGACTGTGTCAGAGAGCCATCCCATAGAGCCATAGAGATCCCACACAAAGGCCTTTTGGCCCATCCAGTCTGACCTCCTGCTATTATGTCACTGCTAAATAGAGCTTCATATAATCGCAGCATGATTTCTGTTCTGTTCAATCCAGCCTCCTTTTCACCAGAGCTGCCAACCTTGAACACATCCCAGGTGTGAGATTTTCAGTCACACATTGAAGTGTCAACTCACACCAAAGGTGTAAAAGCAGTTAGAAAAGCAGCAAGGCAGATTCTGATGGGGCACAGCTTGTACCCATGCCAGCAGATGCACTGCGCACACACGCCCTGGAGAGTGGCATGAATCAAATCCTCAGTGCCCCATTTCCCTCACCCACCATCTTCCAGACTGTGGAGTTTAAGAATGGATTCCTTGCTTTCTGAGAAAGGAGTATGAAACACAAGCAAAAGCCAATCCGGGGTTGATGCATCAGTGAAAGTCCATTTCTCAAACTCCAGGACCTGTCAGAACACACTCTCCTTGATATTCTCTGGGTTTCGCCGATGTGTGGGACTGGAAGCAGTCCCAGTCTTCAGCTACAGGAGGTGCATTGGAGTTTTGTGTTTGGGGGAAGGGAGAGTTGGCCAGTTTTTGTGACAAGATAACTCGGCAAAGGCAGCTATTCCTGGAAAAAGCTCCGTAATAGTCTTACTACAACATTTGATTTCAACTCCAACTGCCCGATTCTGTCCCATAACTATCCAATAACTAACACAGATTAGTCTCTTCAACTCTTTGACACTCTCTTCTGTTCCCCCCCCATAGAATCCAGGATCAACCTTTTTTGAACATCCATCTTTCGAGATTGGGTATTTCTGGCAAACGGAATTCTCTTGTCTTACCCCTAACTGTCCGAAAGATGGTGAGGTCCTTTTCCTTAAACAACTGCAATCATTCCCCTTTGGGACAACTAGGTGGCTTGTTACTTTAATTCAGTTAAAAGAAGTGATGGACAAACTTTGCTGGTCTGGCAGCCTCTGCAGAGGGAGAAACAGAGTTAATATTTTGAGTCTAATTTGTATTCGAAGGAGGTGGAAAAGAGATTTTGTTTTGCGGTAGAAAAGTGTGCAGAGGATCAAATGGATCCGAAGGGAAGGTCAAGAGGGTGAGGGAGATTAGAGATGACTGACGTCATAGCACAATGTAGAGGAGTGAGACAGTTAGACAGGAGGTGTTAATAGGAGAATATGGGTGAGGTGTGCTGAAAGCACATCAAATCCAGGGGCATTGTGGCAGGGGAAACGAAATGGAGGACAGACTTCATGATCTAAGGATATTCCACTCCATGCTGATTCTAGAGATTGAAAAATGAGTTGCTGCTCCTGCAACTTTGCCTGTCCCCCAACCTGTATTTGGCCTCCCCTGTTTCGGAGAGGCCACATTGTGAGCTGTGGTTATGCCTGAAGGAAGTGCAAGTAAGTCACTGCTTCACCTGGAAGGAGAATCTTGGGATCTTGGACAGAGGGGAGGGAAGAGGTAAAGATGCAAGTCTTACATTTCCTGCAGTTGCATGGGAAGATGCCACGGGAGGTCGGTGAGCTGTAGGGGGTGGCAGAAGAATGGACAAAGGGATTGGATTCAGAGCAAAGGGACTGGAGAGGGAGAAGGGAAGATGTGTTCAGTGGTGCCATCATGTGGGAGGTGATGGGAAAGTCAGAAGTTGATCCTTTGAATAAAGAAGCGAGTGGAGTGGAAAGTGAGCAGGGTTGGGGAATTGAGGACTGCAGGGCAGGTTAGAGGGGAAAGAATAAAAGGGAACCTGAGCGGCAACATTTTTAAATAGAAGGTGGTACACATGTGGAATGAGCTGCCAGCAGATGTGAACGAGGCAGGTACATTAAAAAACATGCAAAAGGCATTTGGACAAATACATGGAAAAGGAAAAGTTTAGAAGATATGGGCCAAGTGCAGGGAAATGGGGTTAGTGTGGATGGACATTTTGGTCAGCATGGACCAGTTTGCACCAAATTGCCTGTCTCCATGCTGTAGGAGTCTATGGCTCTGGTCAGACCACGTTTGGAGTATTGTGCACAGTTTGGGCCCCTTATCTCAGGAAGAATGTGATGACCTACAGTGTGTTCAGAGGAGGTTCATGAGAATGGTCCCAGGGAGGAACAGCTTAACATATGAGGAATGTTTGAGGACTCTGGGTCTATACTCTGGAGTTTAGAAGGTTGAGGGGGGATCTAACTGAAACTTATAGAATGCTGAATGGCCTGGACAGAGTGGACATTGGGAAGACATTTCCATTGGTAGGAGAGATGAGGATTCGAGGACACAGCCTTAGGGTAAAGAGAAGACCCTTTTAGAACAGAGATAAAGAGAAACTTCTTTAGCCAGAGATGGTGAATCTATGGGATTCATAAAGTCATAGAGATGTACGACATGAAAACAAACCCTTCGGTCCAACTTGTCCATGCTGACCATACATGCCAACCCAATCTAGTCCAACCTGCCAGCACCCAGCACCATGCTACTAACTGGCTATCTAATAAAGGGATAGCTACAGTTAGGAAAAATGAAAAATAAAGGTCTGCTGGGTGCCCTGTTTTACAGAAACATGGCTCACTCCTGCTACACTTGACTGTGCCTTAAACCGGAGGGTTTCTCAGTTCACCAAATGGACTGCTTGGTGTCCTCAAGCAAGGCAGGGGGCAATGGTAGCTGCTTCCTGATGCTCGGACCCATTGCCACAAAAGGCTGTGGAGGCCAGGTCATCAAGATAGGAGAGATTGGTGTGTGAGACATATCAGCCATGATTGAATAGTGGAGCAGACTGAATGGGCTGAATGGCCTAATTTCTGCTCCTTTATCTTATGGTTCTATAACAGGAACTGTATATCAGTCCTGTGAGGGAAGATTAGATTAGATTAGATTCCCTACAGTATGGAAACAGGCCCTTCAGCCCAACAAGTCCACACCAGCCCTCCAAAGAGTAACCCATCCAGACTCACTTCCCTCTGACTAATGCACCTTACACTATTGGCAATTTACTATAGTCAATTCACCTAACTTGCACATCTTTGGACTGTGGGAGGAAACCGGAGCACCCAGAGGAAACCCATGCAGACACAGGGAGAATGTGCAAACTCTACACAGACAGTTGCCCAAGGCTGGAATTAAACTGGGTCCCTGGTGCTGTGAGGCTGTCACGCTAACTCCTGAGCCACCGTGCTGCTCAGGGAAGGGGAAGGGGTAAAAGCAGAAGTGGGAGGAAAAGGGTTTTGACACAGTTAGACGCTCTTTTGCTTTCAGAAGTTATGTTGGATATTAGCCAGGGCGTCAGATAGAGCACCACTGCTCGACTGCGGAGCCCATTGAAATATCAGGTTGAATTTAAACCTGTTCCCAGCTCCAAAACTAACGTTAGCACCATGGACAGCACAGCACACCCTTAGTGTTTCGGGCTGAATTATGTACTCAAACCGCTGCGGTGCAACACGCATTCTTCTGCATTAGAAATGAACGCTGATTAGTGATGCCAAGAATCTCAATACCTTAGAAGATAAAAAGAAGAAAAAAAGACTGAGGAAACATGGGAGGGAGGGGGTCCTGCAGTGATAATTTAATGACTTTTCACTTCACCACAGTTAGTTTGCAGTGATGAAGAACTCATTATTCAATTACCAGCTGCAATTAAATCATTTTTTTCGCATTTGTTCGAGTTATAACACATTACCACCCACAAGGTGAGAAGCCAATTAAATGGGTGGGTCTAACTAAAATAAGCCACTGTTAGCTCAGTGCTATTTCGTAATTATCAACTAAGATGCAATTACAGGAGATTGTTTTCAGATTTTAAAAGTGGTGATTTGTAGTTCCAACAGAAATTGGCTGCACTTTCCTTCCATATAGATCCCATGTCCACTTACAGTCATAGACCCAGAAAGACCGACAGCACAGGAAATGGACCTTCAGCCCATTCTGCATTGGTCAGAAACAACCAGCTAACTATTCTAATCCATTTTCCAGCACTTTGCCCATAGCAGTCATAGAGTCATAGAATGTACAGCATGAAAACAGACCCTTTGGTCCAAACCGTCCATGCTGACCAGATATCCCAACCTGCCTTGGCATCATAAGTGCACACCCAAGTACTTTTTAAACATTATGAGGGTATCTGCATTTCCCACCCTTACAGACAGTGAGTTCTAAATTCCCAACACCCTCCGGGTGAAAGGGTTTTTCCTCACATCCCCCTCTAAACCTCCTGCCCTTTAGCTTAAATCCATGCCCCTTGATCACTGGTCCCTCCTCCAGGAGGAATAATCTCTTCCTGTCTACCTTATCTATGCCCCTTACAATTAAATACATCTCAGTCATGTCCACTCTCAAACTTGTCTGCTGTAAGGAAAGCTACCTATGGGAATGCCAAGGCACGATGTTGAACCGGGCTCCGCGGTTACCATTTCTGTCTCAAAGCACCAGGGACCCAGGTTCAATCCCTCAGGTAACTGTGGTGTGTGGAGTTTGCATATTGTCCCTGTATCGGTGTGGGTTTCCACTGGGTACTCTGATTTCCTCCCACAATCCAACGATGTGTAGGTGAGGTAGACTGGCTATGCCAAATTGACCTACAGAGTCCAGGGATATTCAGGCTAGGTGGGTCATTTAGGGGAAATGTGTGCTTATAGAGATAGGCTAGGAGGTTGGGTCTGGGTGGGATGTTATTTGAAGGGTCAGTGTGGACCTGATGGGCCAAAAGACCTCTGCACCATAGGGACTCAATGATTCTTGCAGCCCCATAGGCCCAGTAAAATCTAAGATCCTGACACATATGGGCGGCACGGTGGCACAGTGGTTAGCACTGCTGCCTCACAGCACCTGTAGACCCGGGTTCAATTCCCGACTCAGGTGACTGACTGTGTGGAGTTTGCACGTTCTCCCCGTGTCTGCGTGGGTTTCCTCCGGGTGCTCCGGTTTCCTCCCACAGTCACAAAGATGTGCGGGTCAGGCGAATTGGCCAAGCTAAATTGCCCGTAGTGTTAGGTAAGGGGTAAATGTAGGGGTATGGGTGGGTTGCGCTTCGGCGGGTCGGTGTGGACTTGTTGGGCCGAAGGGCCTGTTTCCACACTGTAAGTCTAATCAAATCAAAAAACCTTCCAAATCCACAATCACTTCAATCTAGAAATGTAAAGACAGCAGATATATGGGAACAGCACCCCTTGCAAGTTCCCTCCAAGCCACTCACCATTCTGACTTGGAAATATATCAGGGGAAAGTGAGGACTGCAGATGCTAGAGATCAGAGCTGAAAAATGTGTTGCTGGAAAAGCACAGCAGGTCAGACAGCATCCAAGGAGCAGGAGAATCAACGTTTTGGGCATAAGCCCTTCTTCAGGAATGAGGAAGGTGTACCAAGAGGCTAAGATAAAAGGTAGGAAGGAGGAACCTGGGGAAGGGGCATTGGGAATGCGATAGGTGGAAGGAGGTTAAGGTGAGGGTGATAGGCCGGAGAGTGGGGGGGGCAGAGAGGTCGGGAAGAAGTTTGCAGGTCAAGAAGGCGGTGCTGAGTCCGAGGGTTGGGACTGAGATAAGGTGGGGGGAGGGGAAATGAGAAAGCTGGAAAAATCTGCATTCATCCCATGTGGTTGGATGGTTCCTAGGTGGAAGATGAAGCGCTCTTCCTCCAGGCGTCGTGTTGTCATGGTCTGGCGATGGAGGAGGCCAAGGATCTGCATATCCTTGGCGGAGTGGGAGGGGGAGTTAAAGTGTTCAGCCACGGGGCGGTTGGGTTGGTTGGTGCGGGTGTCTCAGAGGTGTTCTCTGAAACGTTCCGCAAGTAGGCGGCCTGTCTCCCCAATGTATAGGAGGCCACATCGGGTGCAGCGGATGCAGTAAATAATGTGTGTGGAGGTGCAGGTGAATTTGTGATGGATATGGAAGGATCCCTTGGGGCCTTGGAGGGATGTGAGGGGGGGAGGTGTGGGTGCAAGTTTTGCATTTCTTGCGGTTGCAGGGGAAGGCGCTGGGAGTGGAGGTTGGGTTGGTGGGGGGTGTGGATCTGACGAGGGAGTCAAAGAGGGAGTGGTCTTTCCGGAACGCTGATAGAGGAGGGGAGGGAAATATATCCTTGGTGGTGGGATCTGTTTGGAGGTGGCAGAAATGACAAAGGATGATACGATGTATCTGGAGGTTGGTGGGGTGGTAGGTGAGGACAGTGGGGTTCTGTCCCAGTGGCGATTGGAGGGGCGGGGTTCAAGGACAGATGAGCGTGATGTGGAAGAGATGCGGTGGAGAGCATCATCAACCACGTCTGAGGGGAAATTGCAGTCTTTGAAGGAGGAGGCCATCTGGGTTGTTCGGTATTGGAATTGGTCCTCCTGGGAGCAGATGCAGCGGAGGCGAAGGAATTGGGAGTATGGGATGGCATTTTTACAGGGGGCAGGGTGGGAGGAGGTGTAATCTAGGTAGCTGTGGGAGTCGGTCGGTTTATAGTAAATGTCCGTGCTGAGTCGGTCGCCCGAGATAGAAATGGAGAGGTCAAGGAAGGGGAGGGAGGAGTCTGAGTTGGTCCAGGTAAACTTGAGGTCGGAGTGGAAGGTGTTAGTAAAGTGGATGAACTGTTCAACCTCTTCATGGGAGCACGAGGTAGCGCCGATACAGTCATCGATGTAGCAGGGTAAAAGGTGGGGGGTGGTGCCAGTGTAGCTGCGGAAGATGGATTATTCCACATATCCAATAAAGAGGCAGGCATAGCTGGGGCCCATGCGGGTGCCTATGGCAACTCCTTTGGTTTGGAGGAAGTGGGAGGATTGGAAAGAGAAGTTGTTCAGAGTGAGGACCAGTTCAGTCAGTCGAAGGAGGGTGTCAGTGGAAGGGTACTGGTTGGTACGGCGGGAAAGGAAGAAGCTGAGGGCTTTGAGGCCTTCATGATGGGGGATGGAGGTGTACAGGGACTGGATGTCCATGGTGAAGATAAGAAATGCAAATCTTGCGCCCACAACTCCCCCCTCACTTCCCTCTAAGGTCCCAAGGGATCCTTCCATATCCATCACAAAATCACCTGCACCTCCACACACATCATTTATTGCATCCGCTGCATCCGATGTGGCCTCCTCTATATTGGGAGACAGGCCGCCTACTTGCGGAATGTTTCAGAGAACACCTCTGCGACACCTGCACTAACCAACCCAACCACCCCGTGGCTCAACACTCTAACTCCCCCTCCCACTCCACCAAGGACATGCAGGCCCTTGGCCTCCTCAATCGCCAGACCATGGCAACACGATGCCTGGAGGAAGAGCGCCTCATCTTCCGCCTAGGAATCCTCCAACCACAAGGGATGAATGCAGATTTCTCCAGCTTCCTCATTTCCCCTCTCCCCACCTTATCTCAGTCCTAACCCTCAGATGCAGCACCGCCTTCTTGACCTGCAATCTTCTTCCCGACCTCTCCGCCCCCACCCCCTCTCTGGCCTATCACCCTCACCTTAACCTCCTTCCACCTATCGCATTCCCAATGCCCCTCCCCCAAGTCCCTCCTCCCTACCTTTTATCTTAGCCTGCTTGGCACACCTTCCTCATTCCTGAAGAAGGGCTTATGCCCGAAACGTCGATTCTCCTGCTCTTTGGATGCTGCCTGACCTGCGCTTTTCCAGCAACACATTTTTCAGCTTGGAAATATATCACCATTCCTTCACCGTTTCTGGGTCAAAACCCTGGAATTCTCTCCTGAATGACATTGTGGGTCTACCTACAGCACATGGACTGCAGTGGTTCAAGGTGGCAGCTCACCCCCACCTTCTCAAGGGACAACTAGGGAAGGACAGTAAATACTGGCCCAGCCAGCAATGCCATGTCCCATGACTAAGCAGAAAAATATGCCAAGCAGTTGATGGGATTACAAGCCCAATACACCGAGCAGTTCCAGCTAAGTCCACGATCACATGGTGAAGAAGTGAGGAGCTTACTCAATGATGCCAGCTGTGCAATGGAGTGTGGGGTGGATGACCTGGGAAGGGATATGTGTGGGAGCGGTACCTCGGATGATCCCAATGAGTCCACCCTTGCCCAACCCCAGCCCATTCCAATTTCCAGACTTTTGCATGGCATGGGCTTCAACCCTTGAGGGTGAGGATGAGACCCTTCTGGCCAGCAGTTGGCCCATGAGCGGGAAGACTCCCTGTTGCTATCATACCCTCAAGTGATGTTGGATGGACTGAGGGCAGGCATGTGGTGGTACAGCCACCCACTGGATCAAATGTGCCCTCCCTGTCTCATCATCAAAGCCATCATTGGCAGGTATATAAACCCCAGTCCATTCTGAGGCACGAGAGCTATATCTAAGGACTTAAGTGAAGCAGGGTAGGTCTTAATCACAATCAATTCACTTTACAATCACATCACCAGATTTGAGCCCCTCAAATGACCAGATTGTATTCAATTGGACAATTTTACAGGGCCCACTTGAACCCCATAATCTTAATGTTTGATGATATTCCCACTCTAACAGTCTCATATCTCACAATCCACAAGGAGAAACCCCCTGGAAAACCTCATGGTGTCTACCCAGCCAGACAGACCACACCGAGATCATATCATTTTCTAAAATGAATTGTTTATGGGTTATGGGCTTCATTGGAGAGGTGAGTAATTATTGTCCATCCTTAATGGTCAAGACAGAGTCAGGAATTAACCAGATTGTTGTGATTCCATGCCCACATGTAGGTCAGACTAGGTAAGGATGGCAGATTTCCTTCCCTGAAGATATTTTGTGAACCAGATGGTTTTAAAACAATTGACAGATGTTACATTAGACCAGCTCTCTATTCCAGATTTTTCCTGAATTTAAATTTCACATCTGCCCTGGCAGGATTTGAACTCATTTCCCCAAAATCCCCAAAGCTTGGGACTCTGAACACATAGCCCATAACAACTGGTTATCACCACACCATCAAATGTCATGTGCCAACTGGCTCAGTGTGGGAACTGATAGATATTTAGAACCACTGGTATCGATAGGGCAGAGGTCATTCAGCCCATCATGGCTAACCTATGCTGACCGCTATTAGAACAAAGTGCATCCATTTCTCCGACACTCTCCTAGCCCTGTCTCATTGACATCCTGAAGAAGGGCTCATGCCCGCAACGTCGATAATTCCTGAAGAAGGGCTCATGCCCGAAACGTCGATTCTCCTGCTCCTGGATGCTGCCTGACCTGCGGCGTTTTCCAGCAACACATTTTCAGCTCAAATAATCAATTCAATGTTCTTTAAGAAATTGCAGCCATAGCTGTCATCACCAATCCCAATTTAGCTTATCAAAGGACTAGGCCACAACAGGGTTAACCTGCTGGAAACTAATCACTATTGGCTTTGTGGAGTGTGTGTTTATTGACTGCAGCTCTCAAGTGGTTATTGTCTTTCTCTAATGGAAGGATCTTTTACACATCACCCAAATGGGTAGAGCCTTAGACCTCAGAAGGTTCCTGTACCTGTGAAAGGACACTCATCTTCAAAACTAATTAGCTCCTATCCTGTTAGATAGCTCCTGTCTCTAGCTATAGAGTTTAATTATGTGGCTGAACAGCATCTGTGTACTGGGCTCTTGTGGTGCAGTGGTAGCATCCCTATCTCTGGACGGGGTGTGGGTTCCAGTCTCAGCTGCTCTGGAGGTGTGTAATAGCATCTCTGAATAGTCTGATTAGAGAATATGTTGAATCAGTGCATTAAAGGGAGGTGATAGCCTAGTTGTATTATTGCTGGACTGTTAATCCATAGACCCAGGTCATGTTCTGAGGACCCAGGTTCAAATCCCACTATGGCAGATGGTGGAATTTGAATTCCAGAAACATCTTGAATGAATCCATGGTCAATTGTTGAGAAAACCTCACCTTGTTCACTAATGCCCTTTAGGGAAGGAGATCTGCCATCCTCACCTTGTTTGGCCTACATGCCTGACCTGATCCACAGGTTGACTCTTAACTGGCCTCTGGGTAGTTAGGGATGGGCAATAAATGATTCTAATTTTCCTGCTCCTTGGATACTGCCTGACCTGCTGTGCTTGTCCAGCATCACTCTAATCTTGATCCTGATCTCCAGCATCTGCAGTCCTCACTTTCGCCTAATAAATACTGGCCTGACCAGTGACACTCTCATTCTGTGATAAAAAATTCAATTCATTTAGGATATCTGGTTGGCATGGACGAGTTAGACTGAAAAGTCTGTTTCCATACTGTACAACTCAACAACTCTAGTCATCATCTTGAATCAGGTTTTCCTTTCTCTCCTCTGAGTCATGGTTTGTCTGATGTCCGGAACAGGAATGAGTAGAATTCCGCTTGTTAAATCCAGGGAGGACTGAAGTCCTCATCTTCAGCATCACCTGCCACCCCTACAAACTCCAATCTCTAGTGACTGACTCTCTCCTTCTTATTGGCATCGATTTTGACCTTGGTAACGCAGTTTCCCTTGATATGAGTTTCAGACTATATATTTGCCCCAACATTCCCAGTCAGATTGACCCTGCCTCCCTCTAACTGTTTCTGAAGCCCTCCTTCATCCATCTCCACCTGACCAGCTCCACTGCCCACATCCTAGCTTCTACCTTCCACACCCCTGAGCTAATCTAAAAGGCAGCAGTCCGTCTGCAAACTCACTTCAACTCCCATTCACCACCTGCCTTCTGTTCACTGACCTGCACAATCCCCTGGCGCAATAACTCCAATTTGACAACTTCAAATAATCATTGGTTTCAAATCCCTTTGTGAGTCCACCCTTCTCGGTCCCCATGACCCTCACCTTTTGCGTGAGGCTTTGAAAGGATTTGTGACTAGAATAGTGTAAGTAACACATCCCACTGTGATGCTTTGAAAGGTCATGTTAGACAGTGACTCAGACAGAGAAACATCATGGCTTTAACAGTTTTGGCGTGCTTCTATAAAGCTGTTCCCTAACACACAATAAGCTAGCTACTGTTCAAACCTATTGCATATTCAGCAAACTCAAAGCAAACATCGAAATATAGAAAATAGGAGCTGGAGTAGGCCATTCAGCCCTTCAAACCTGCTCCACCAGTCACTATGATCATGGCTGACCATTCAATCCAGTCCCCTGCTCCCGCTTTCTCCCCATACCCTTTGAACCCTTTAGCTCTAAGAACTGCATCTAGCTCCTTCTCAAAAACCTTAACTGTTTTCTGTGGCAGAGAATTTCACAGGTTCCCCACTCTCTGGGTAAAGACATTTTTCCTCATCTCTATCCTAAACAGCCTACCCTGTATCCTTGGACCATGACCCTTGTTCTATATTCCCTGGTGACTGGGAATATCCTTCCTGCATTTCCCCTGTCTAATCCTGTTAGAATTTTACAGGTTTCTGTGAGATTCCCCCTCTCATCCATCTAAACTCCAATGAACATAGTGCTAACTGACCCAATCTCTCTTCATACATCAGTCCTGCCCTCCCTGGAATCAGTCTGAGGAACCATTGTTCCATTCCTTCCAAAACCAAAATGCCCCTCTTTGGGTAAGGAGACCAAAACTGCATACAATACTCCAGGTGTGGTCTCACCAAGGCCTTGTATAATTGCTGATGAAGAGCTGATGCTCAAAACATCGACTCTCCTGCTCCTCGGATGCTGCCTGACCTGCTGCGCTTTTCCAGCAACACACTTTTTGACTCCGATCTCCAGCATCTGCAGTCCTCACTTTCTCCTCCCTGTACAATTGCAGCAAGACATCCCTGCTACTGTACTTGAATCCTCAAAACACAAGCTTATCTTATGAAAGGGTGGGGTTGTCTTTGGAGAATTGGTGTGGACGCAATGGGCCGAATGGCCTACTTCAACACTGTAGGGATTCTGTGATTTAGAATGAGGAAGAATTGCTAAGGGGCAGCATGGTGGCACAGTGGTTAGCACAGCTGCTTCACAGCGCCAGGGTCCCAGGTTCAATTCCCGCCTCAGGCAACTCTCTGTGTGGAGTTTGCACATTCTCCCCGTGTTTGCGTGGGTTTCCTCCGGTTTCCTCCCACAATCCAAAGATTTGCAGGTTAGGTGAATTGGCCATGCTAAATTGCCCGTAGTATTAGGTGGATTAGTCAGATGTCAGGGTTGGTTTCTCTTCGGAGGGTCGGTGTGAACTTGTTGGGCCGAAGGGCCTGTTTCCATGCTGTAGGTAATCTATCTAATCATCGGCTGCCATGCCTCCAATCTTAATTTCCGAAACTCTCTCGCTAAAACTTGATAAATGTTTATTGCAAAAGGAATGAAATATAAAAGTTTGGAGATTTTAAGGTACAGGCTTTCAGAGAAACCATATTAGGAGCACTCTGTACAGTTCTAGGCTCTTTATGTAAAATGAGATATAATTACTTTAGATACATTTTAGTGAAGATTCACAGAGGTGTGATGGCACTGAAGGAGGCTATTCGGCCCATCATACCTGCACTAACTCATTAAATGAGCATCACTGCCTAGTGCCCATCTTCTGTTTTATCTTCATACTCTTACACATTATTTTTACCCAAATAATTGCCCTCCTGAATGCCCCGACTGATTCCCGCAATGACAAGCTTATCTTATGAAAGGTTGAGCAAGTTGGGCTTCTGCTCATTGGAGGTTAAAAGAATGAGTGGTCATCTTATCGAAAGCTATGAGATTTTGCAAAGTTTCGAGAGGTTGGATACCAGGAGGATGTTTCATCTCCTGGGGGAGACTAAACTAAGAGCTAGAGTTGAAGGATACAAGCTATCCCTCTTCAGGTGAAAATGAGGAGAACTTTTTTTCTCAAATGATTATTAGTCTGTGAAATTCCCTTCTCTAGAAAAGTGGAGACTGGGTGACTGAATTGGAGAGATGTTTGGAGACAATGGGAACCGTGGGGCTATGGGGGTACACCCATCATTCTTATCAAATGGCAGAACAGCCTTAAAAAGGGTGAGATCATCAACTCTTGCTCCTAAATCCAACCTTCCCAAACCTCTCCTCACGCCAACATTCCCAAACCCCTCCTAAATCCAACAGTCCCAAACCTCTCCTAAATCCAATATTCCCAAACCTCTCCTACATCCAACAGTCCCAAACCTCTCCTACATCCAACAGTCCCAAATCTTTTTGTCCTTCTGTGAGATATTCTTTAAAACCTACATCTTTGAGGGGTCCAAGCTTTTGACCATTTCTTTATGTGGTTCAGTATCAAATTTTGATTCCTATGAAGTGGTGTGGGATACCTTACTCTGTTAAAGTTTCTGCTGTTAGTAGTTATAACAATATTGGAGATGAGGGAAAAGGGATATTTGACTGGATGGGGCAAATCAGATGGAGACAGCAATGTGCTAAAACCTCACCAAATACATCCAACCTCAGCTAACAGTCGCGTTCCTTCTAATCTCACCTGAGACAATGACGGTGTTTACAGATTGCTCTGAACCCTGAAGAGAGCGGGGGTAAACTATGTGGCATGGTTCCAGTTATGGACAGTTAGCTAGTAATGTGTGTGTTTGTGGGCTCAGGAAGTAAGAACTGGGCTGCTCGCAGTGTGAAGGCCTCCTTGGATGAACATCCCATTGATAGTGTCTTGTTCTTTTAAAGGGCTTCAGATCATTTTACGACATCAGATGTGCTACACAAATGCAGGTTATTGTTTCACTTGCACAAGCTACTCAGTTAAAACTGTCAGCAACCATTGCTCAATTTGAAGATGCTGGCTATTCAGGGCTGTATGTTCCTGCCTTGGATCCTTCCGTTATTGAACAGGCTAATTGTCATTCACTCTCAATCTATTCAACTCCACAGCTCCAGGTTGTTAACTGACCCATAGTACTCTACAGTGTCCTTCAGCACCTAACTCATTCCTGATGAAAGGCTGGTGCCCAAAACATTGACTCTCCTGCTTCTCAGATGCTGCCTGACCGGCTGTGCTTTCCCAGCAACACACTTTTTGACTCTGATCTCCAGGATCTGCAGTCCTCACTTACTCATACTTAGCTTGAACTGGCTTGAGACTGCCCCCTTGGTTCAGAGGAGGGGCACTGCACAGTTACGTTAGGAAACCACAAGACTGGAACTGAACTACAGAAGGAGAGATGAGGTCAGGTGACCAGAAACTTTATCAAAGAGATGAGGATTGAATGAGCATCTTAAAGAAGGGAAGTGAAGAGGGTAGTGAAGGAATTCCAGAATATGAGGTCCAGTCAGTTGGCCGCTCATGTTGTGCTGAAGAATGTTGAGGGTGTGCAAGGAATTAGAATTGAGAAGACTGGAATCTGAATCCAGCCTGAATTTAGGGAAATGGGCAGTAAAATTGGATTACCCCAAAACACCAGTTTCTGGTACATTGCTAGTTCGTTAAGCACTTTGGTCATGAAGTAAGATCAGAGAAGTTAGGATTCTTTTCCATGACTAAGAGAAAGTGAAGAGAAGATCTCACTGGAGGTTTTCACTACTATGAGAAACCTGGAAAGAGCAGATCGGGAGTTCCCACTTCCAGACAGCTGGAAATCCAGGGTCCACAGAATTGAAAGGAAGCAATGGTCAGGTTAGAGCAAGTATTTTTCACTAAGCAAGTGGCTGGGGTGTGGAATGCACAGTCTGAAAATTAAAATGATTATTTAATTATAAATAACATGCAGGGTTACAGAGGAAAGGAAGGAGATGGCACTGAATTGAAATGCTCAAAGAGCTAGCAGGAATGCAATGGACTAATTGGCCTCACCTGCACCACAACAATTATATGATTTTGCAAATGAGATTGCCCTCAGACCACTGCAATGATGATACCAATTTCTAATAGTGCACCAGGTTTGTTTACTGTCCTGTTCAAATATCTACAATCACAAATTGCTGTCATGTTGACTCCAGCGCAGTGTCTCGGGGCTAGGGTTTTCCTTCCATGATCTCACGCCCAGAGACAGGAGAATTCCCAGCTCCGTGGACCATACCTTTCAAAATAGTCAATTTTGCTGCACTTTGGATGCTGCCTGAACTGCTGTGCTCTTCCAGCACCACTAATCCAGAATCTGGTTTCCAGCATCTGCAGTCATTGTTTTTAACCTTTCAAAATAGTCGCCCAGACATCAGAGCCTCAGTCTACGGAGTCAGGCTGCGCTAGAGATCGAGGGCAGGTATCCCCCATCCCTGGAAGAGGGGTAGGAATTGAGGAGGCTGCCTGGAAATCCACTTCAATCTGCCCTTCACCTCTCTATTTTCACCGCCCCCTCCTTCGCTCAGTTTCTTCCAAGCCCGGTCTTGGGGATGGAAGAGTTAAAATCAGACCCAGAAGGACAAAAAAAAGAGGAGACTAATCATTCCTTTCCAAGCCTCTTCTTCCCATCAACTAGATCACAGCTGATCTGTATCATAACACCACCTACCTGCAGGTATAACATAAGGCAGCCGTTGTTGACCTTGAGATTAAACACGTGGCTATCAGAATCAAAGGAGTGAATAAGTGAGGCAGGACTGACTGGAGCAGTACACAATTTCCCTGCAGCTTTTCTGCTTGGGCTTGTAGCAAGTATAAAGTTACACTTAAATAAAAATAAACTTCTCGTATTTGCCTTGTCACAAATTGAAAGCATTGATTTTTTTTCTCTCTCTTTCCCTTGCCATACAAGAGCGTGGTGTGCTTCTCACCTCTTCCCCTGGGAGCTTATAAAAACTAACACAGCTCCCCTTCGACTTGCTGAACACAAGAAAAAAAATGGGTAATTGGAGCCCAGATGGGAAAGTGTAAATAAGTCTAATGACTTGGCAGAAATCAGTGTTGCTAAATTCTGGTTTTTGCAACTTTCTGCATCAGCTGCACAGGTGATGCTGGCCTCAAACTAAAATGATAATTTACCCTTTGCTGTACAGTTGGGGTGTAAATCAAATGTTAGTGGCCAGGATGTCTGGTGTGAGACATGTTGGAACAGAAATATAAATGTTCAGGCCCAACCAGACTCAGTTCCACATGAGCCACAATCCTTTACTCCCCAAAGAGTTGCCTCACCCAACTCTGTCTCTAAGTCCATTGCAAAATATCAATTTAATCACATGGTCCATTCATAGAGTCATTGCGAAGTACAGCTCAGAAACAGACCCTTCAGTTCACTGGTCAGCACATTGAATATTGGAGTTGGGAGGTCATGTTGCAGCTGTACAGGACATTGGTTAGGCCACTTTTGGAATATAGTGCGCAATTCTGGTCTCCCTCCTATAAGAAGGATATTGTGGAACTTGAAAGGGTTCAGAAAAGATTTACAAGGATGTTGCCAGGGTTGGAGGATTTGAGTTACAGTGAGAGACTGAATAGGCTGGGGCTGTTTTCTCTGGAGCGTCAGAGGCTGAGGGGTGACCTTATAGAGGTTTATAAAATTATGAGGGGCATGGATAGGGTAAATAAACAAGGTCTTTTTTGTGGGTTGGGGGAGTCCAGACCTTGAGGGCATAGGTTTAGGGTGAGAGGGGAAAAGATATAAAAGGGACCTAAGGGACAACTTTTTCACACGCAGAGTGGTACGTGTATGGAATGAACTGCCAGAGGAAGTGGTGGAGGCTGGTACAATTACAACATTTAAAATGCATCTTTAAGAGCACATAAATAGGAAGTGTTTAGCGGGATTTTGGCCAAATGCTGGCAAATGGGACTAGATTAATTTAGGATTTCTGGTGGGGGTGGATGAGTTGTACTGAAGGATCAGTTTCCTTCAGTTACCAAAGCCTGAAATCTGAATTCCTTTCCCAAATCTCGCCACCTTACAACCTCAAAGTACCCTTTGAAAATAACCATCTAAATCTACTGCAATGGCCATTTTTTAATCATCAATGATAAGTTTTGCTCCTTTGATAGTCTCTTGCATTATGTTAGAGGCAGGCTTAGGGTAAGCACTCAGGCCAAGAGATTCCTCAGAGTTGCTCCTACTCTATCACCCATGACTGTGCTGTAGGATTAGCGTAAGCAGAAGTGGACCTGGGTGTCATTGAGTCACTTTGGGACGATGCACAAGAAGGGACGATGTGTTTGGTGCTGTTGGAAATTACGTAAGATTATCTATCAGTTATCGAGGCCGGTGAGATGGAAGGTGACAAAATAAGAAACCCCACCACGGTTCAGGGAGGGAGGGAAAGAGGGGAGAGCCTTTAGTCCCTCTGTTATGTGTCCAATGTACCACATATGCCCCCAAGTCAGAATATTGGGGTTTACATCTCACTCCGGAGACTGGTGCTGTAATGAGGAGGGAGGTGGATTGGGGGATTGCTTGTCTCACATATAAACTAAAGTATGGAGTGGTTGGAACGAGTGATCTGTTCCTGAGCTGGTGACTCTGTAAAATCTGAGGGAGTGCCACATTCTGAATTTGACATCTTTTGGATGAGACATAAGTATATGAACTGCAAGCTCCCTACTCTTCTTCAAAATATTTCTACGGAGTCTTTTAGCTTCAATGGAGAGCACAGGTAACTCTCTATTTAATGTGTAACACTAATCCTAAATCCAATCTCTTGTCTAATGTGAGGGAGAACGCAAAAGAAGTGGCTACCAATGGAAGATACCCAAATAAACCCACAGGAAATTCAAGAGAAGTGAGTGGTCAGAACTCAAAACTCACTACTATGGAGTGTCATTCAGATAAATTGCCTTGTTACATGCATATATACAAGTCCTCAGCAGTGGTAGGCCATTCAGCCCGTCTGGCCTGCCTCGCCATTCAATAAGATCATAGCTGATCTGATGCCTCTGCATTCCAAACTACCCCGACAACCTTTCACCCCTTTGAAATAGCTCCACAGAAGCTGGTATCCTGTCATCAAGTCCCCCTTTAACTCCACATGGACAGTCCTTGACACTGGCCTAGCTGCCTCAGAACCATCTCTGAGTGAACAGAACCTCTGACACTCCTGTTGATTTTTTTTTGTTTTAAAGAAGAACAAAAAAAATCAAAATAAACTCCTCCTCAATGGGATGACACCAACAAAATCCGTCTCCTCTCTTTTAACACAGGAAAAAGAGCAGAGTCCTTCACTCCACACTGATCCAGTTCCCTCAGAGCCAGCTCTCAGACTGAACATAACCTCTTACGGTCCTGTTTACTTATTTTTTCTTTTTTTTTTCAGCAGTAGTGCTTATTTTTTCCCCAGCACCCATGTTGTGTGTGTGCAGGTGTGAGACACAGTGAAAGACACAAGGTGCACAAATCTTTCTTCAATTCTCACAACCAGGAAGAAAGGAAACACCCGAGTGGCCAGTGACAAGCAGTGCCCTTCCTAGACGGCAATGCTGTGTGGTCAGTGAAGGGGAGAGCAGGGACTAAACCAAAATAGAGTTGGAGACACTCCTGTTTGTTTGTTTTTTTCTTTTTTTTTCTTTTTTTAGTGCTTATTTTTCCCCAGCACTCATGGTGTGTGCGTGCAGGTGTGAGACAGTGAGAGACATAAAGTGCACAAATCTTTATTCAATTTCCACCACCAGGAAGATAAGAAACACCCGAGTGGCCAGTGACAAGCAGTGCCCTTCACAAAAGGCAATGCTGTGTGGTCAAACAGTGAAGGGGAGGGCAGGGACTAAACCAAAAGAGAGTTGGAGACACTCCTGTTTGTTTTTTTTTCTTTTTTTTTTGCTGTGTGAACAATCCCGAGTTTTTTTTTTAAATTAACCCCCACACTACCGCCTAACTGCGGTAGTGCTTATTTTTTTTCCCAGCACCCATGGTGTGTGTGTGTGTGTGCGCAGCTGTGAGACACAGTGAGAGACATAAAGTGCACAAATCTTTATTTAATTTCCACCACCAGGAAAAGTAGGAAAACACCCGAGTGGCCTGTGACGAGCAGTGCCCTTCACATCAAAGGGCAATGCTGTGTGATCAAAACAGTGAAGGGGAGGGCAGGGACTAAATCAAAATAGAGTTGGAGGGGGAAATGATGCACTCCACTCCCTGCGGCGCCCACCTCTCCCTGAACAACTCCAGGGTGTTGGTGGACACCGCGTGCTCCTTCTCCAAGGACACCCGGGCCCTAACGTAACCGCGGAAGAGGGGCAGGCAGTCGGCCCTAACGACCCCCTCCACGGCCCGCTGCCTGGACCTGTTTATGGCCAGTTTGGCCAGGCCCAGGAGCAGACCCACGAGGAGGTCTTCAGACCTGCCCTCCCTCCTCCGCACCGGGTGCCCGAAGATCAGGAGCGTGGGACTGAAGTGCAACCAAAAGCAGAGGAGAAGGTTTTTCAGAAAATCAAAAAGGGAGTGCAAACGCCCACACCCAACATACACATGGTCCACGGACTCCACAGCGCCACAGAACAAGCAGTTGGGCTGGGAGTCCGTGAACCACCGCAATCTGCGGTTGCAGGGGACTGCTGCGTGCAACACCCTCCACCCCAGATCCCCGAGAGAAAGGGGGAGGACTCCTGCGTAGAGGGCCCTCCACTGGGGATCCCCACCGCCCGGTGGCAAATGGGCACGCCAGGGCGTGTCCGGGCGGTGGATGAGGGAGAAGAGGTGGACGGTGTGCAGCAGCAGTCGATATAGGACACACCTTTTAACGTCCTTGAACGGGACAAAGTTAAAATTTCGGAGGCGGCTCAGGTTGTGGGGCACAGGCTCCCGCGGGAAGTACGGGACCCTGGGGCCAATGTGAAATTCCGTCCGGGCAGGGGTGAGCGCGGACGGGATCCCACCGCACACCTGAGCGTCCTCCAACTGGTGCACTACGTCGGGTCCGAGCACCGCCGTTTTAAGGCGTCGGATGCCGGTGGCCACGTACCGGACGTCTACCGCTGCCCTGCTCGCTATGTCTTGCGGCAACGTCCAGCCCAGGCCCCCGGCACCCAGCACGTCCCCGACCCTGGTCACCCTCGCCGCCACGGCCCTCCCCTCCGACAGCCACTCGAACCCGCGAGCACGGAGGTGCGGATTCCTGAGCAACGGCTCCCTGACGACAGCCGCTACTCCTGCCGGAGGGTAGGCGCGACGCGATTCGACCATGTTCCAGACAGTGATCAGGTCCTGGTAAAAGACAGGCAGCACCTTGAGGGCGACCTCCAAACCGTCACGGTCGACGAACAGGAGCTGCGTGTCGTAGTTGAGGTTACGCACCTGGCGGAAAAAATACGTCGCCAGGGCGCACCACCTAGGAGGAGGCTCGACGTAAAGGTATCGCTGCAAGGTCTGAAGGCGGAAGGTCGCGACCTGGGTGCGGACGCACACCAGCGACTGACCGCCCTCCTCAATGGGGAGACTCAGAACCTGCGCAGCGACCCAGTGCATCTTTTTGTCCCAGAAGAAGTCGACCAACGTTCTCTGGATGTCAGCGACAAAGCCAGGAGGAGGGACCAAAGTGACCAGCCGGTACCACAGCATGGCGGCCACCAGCTGGTTTATGACCAGCACTCGGCTCCTGTAAGATAGCACTCGGAGCAGTCCTGTCCAGCGGCCTAGGCGAGCCGAGACTTTGGTCTCCAGCTCCTGCCAGTTGGCCGGCCAGGATTCCTCGGTCGGGCTGAGGTAGACCCCCAGGTAGAGGAGATGGGTGGTACTCCAGCTGAACCCCCGAAACTCCTCCGGCAGGGAGTCCACCCGCCACGGACCCACCAGTAGCCCGGAACATTTGGCCCAGTTGATCCTGGCGGAAGACGCCGCCGAGTACACGGCCTGGCACTCGCGCATCCTCCCCAGGTCAGCCGGGTCGGTGAAAGTGAGGAGCACGTCGTCGGCGTAGGCCGAGAGGACCACCCCCGCGCCCGCGCCGCGCAGAACCAGCCCCGACAACCTCCTCCGCAAGAGGCGCAGGAAAGGCTCCACGCACAGGGAATACAGTTGGCCGGACAGGGGGCAGCCTTGACGCACTCCTCTCCCGAAGCGAAGGGGCGCCGTCAGGGACCCGTTAACTTTAACCAGACACTCTGCGGCGGCGTACAAAAGTCGGATCCGGGCGACGAACTGCGTCCCGAACCCGAACGCCCGCAGAGTCCCGAGCAGGTACTCGTGATCGACCCTGTCGAACGCCTTCTCCTGGTCGAGAGACAGGAAGGCGCTCGGCAGACCAGCCCGTCGACAGAAATGGATCAGGTCCCGGACCAGATGGACGTTGTCTTGTATCCTCCGGCCCGGGACCGTGTAGGACTGGTCCGGGTGAATCATGTGGGCCAGCACGGAAGCCAGGCGAGAAGACAACACCCTGGCAAAGATTTTGTAGTCCGTGCTGAGGAGGGAGACCGGACGCCAGTTCTTCAAAGAACGAAGGTCCCCCTTCTTTGGCAGCAGGACGATGACCGCCCTGCGCCAAGAAAGGGGCAGCTCTCCGGCATTTAGACACTCCCCCAGGACCTGTGCGTAGTCGCTCCCCAGGACGTCCCAGAACGCCCTGAAGAACTCCACAGTCAGTCCGTCCAGCCCCGGGGATTTGCCCCTCGAGAGCCGGTCGAGGGCGCCGGTCAGCTCCTCTAAGGTGACGGGAGCGTCGAGCCTTCCGGCGTCCTCCGGGCTGAGCTGCGGCAGGTCCTCCCACAGAACTCTGCGAGCGTCCTCGCTGGACGGATCCGGAGAGAACAGGGCCGTGTAATAGGATCGAACGTGGGCCCTGATACCCTCCGGATCCGAGACGAGGGACCCGTCGTCGGCCAGCAGCACAAGGAGCTGCTGACGGGTGCCACGCCTTTTTTCCAGCGAGTAGAAGAAGGGGGAGCCGCGGTCCAGGTCCTGGAGGAGCTGGAGCCGCGACCTCACGTACGCGCCCCGAGCCCCGACGAGCTGCAGGTCCCGGAGCGCGGCCTTCTTCTCTTCGTACACCCCGCGCAGGGCCGGGTCCGCGTCGGGCTGACCGAGGCGTGACTCCAGGTCGAGCATCTCCCTCTCCAACTCCCCGATCCTGGATTTCCGCCTCTTCGTCGACCCCCTCGCGTACTCCTGACAGAAGACGCGGACGTGAGCCTTGCCCACGTCCCACCATAGCCTCAGGGAGGGGAAGCTTCCCCGCTTCCTTCTCCAGCCGGCCCAGAAACGACGAAACGAGTCCCGGAACCGCTCGTCCTCCAGCAGCAGGTTGTTAAAGTGCCAGTACGCGGAGCCCAACCTGGCGCCGAACGGAAGGAGTTCCGCCCACACCAGGTGATGGTCCGTGCACGACACCTGCCGCGTGGAGGCCTTCGGAAAGCAGGAGGCGTACGCCCGCGAAACGTACAGGCGGTCGATTCTGGACGCTCCGACCCCAGGCCTCACGAAGGTGAAGGCGATGGAGTCAGGATGGAGATTCCGCCAGACGTCCACCAGGTCCAAGGACTTGACCAAGTCCCCCAACCTCCTCCCCGACGTCGAACTCGTGCGGGCACCGCCGTGGTCCCTGTCCTCGAGGACGCAGTTAAAATCTCCCCCGAGGACGACGCACTGGTTCTCGTCGATGGAAGCGAGATGAGCGGACACTTCTTCGAAGAAGCTCGCTTGCCTCGGCCCGGCCAGGGGAGCGTAGACGTTCACCAAGTGAAGCACCGCGCCCCCCAGCCGAACCGTCAGGTGAAGCAAACGGCCTGGCACTGGCTCCCTGACCCCCAAGATCTCCGGCTGAAAATGCGGGGCCAACAAGATAGCCACCCCGCCAGATCTGCGGGTGAGGTGACTCATGTAGACCCCCCCTCGCCACTCCAGGAGCCAGGTGGCTTCGTCTCCCGGGGTAGTGTGGGTTTCTTGCAGGAAGCACACCGCATACCTCCCGTCCCGAAGGACCGAGAGGGTCTGGAATCTGCGCTGTGACTCCCTGCTGCCGTTGATGTTGAGGCTGGCTATAGTTGTCTCCATGTCGGAAGTATAGTGCAACCACCACCAGTACACACAGTTAAACTACGTACATATTTACTGGGAGGACGAGAGAGGGGCACAGAAGTCCCTCGCCCTCACCAGGAGTGCTCCCAGGAAGTTCCTGACTCGCTTTCGCTCATTGACGTCAAGCCCGGGCGCCTGGCGCGCAGCGTGGGCCGACCAGTAGACTCTTTCGAAGGAGCTCCAGCGGTCGAGCGCCAGTTGGGCTCTATCCCGGCGACTCCGAGTTTCCTCGACAAATTCCCGGAGTTCCTCGAGGGGGATGAGGGGGAGATCGGTGGGGGGCACCTGGGACTCGAAAATGTCGCTGGAGACGGACTCCGCGTCGTCCCCGGTGTCCGCCACCGATCCAGAGCCCTCCTCCGGGAGGTCGCCTTCGGTCACCGACCCCTCCCCCACCGAGAGGATGGGGGCTGGTCCGGCACCGCCAACTGGCCTCAAACCTCCAGTGACCCCACCCCCAGGGTCACCTTCCGTATCTTCCTCGGCGCACCCCTTCCCGGAACGCCCCGAGTTCGGGTCGCCGGGCGGCAGAGGCTCGGGGCCCCGCTCCTCTCCCGACACCGGGACGCCCGGCTCCTCGGGGAAAAGGTCCTCCCCCAGGGCCAAGGCCCCCGGAAAAACAGTCTGGGAGGGAGGAGCGAGGATAATACCTTCCTCCCCTCCACCGCTCGACGACCCAGCAGTGAATAAAAGTCTGTCGACTGCACCATGGCCCGTGTTGTTAATAAAATCCTCCCCAGGGGCTGGAGGAGTTATGGCGGTGGAAGGCCCGGCTGTCGCCCCTGGGGGTTTGGGCAGGTCGGGCCATGGTGCAGGACAGTGGGGGGGCACCGTCGGCCCATCCCCTGGAGAGGGGCAGCGCCGCCGGCGCGCTGATGGGATTTCTCCCCCCTCCAAGGGCCGGCGCCTCTTCCCCAGAGAGACAGGGGGGGATTTATGGGTCTTCCCCTCCCCGCCCGCCTTGGTGGTCATGGGGCCCGAGGTCCCTCCCCCCCGCCTTTCCCGGAATACGATTGGCTGGGGGAAGGCAGGGGGTGTGGCCAGGGTGGGGAGGGTCAGCCGTGTCACTTCCTGCCCCGCCCCTGGTATATCAGGTGATGGCGGGCGGGGCAGGGGCCCAGTTCCCTCTCCGGGGCCCAGAGACACGGTCGCTGCAGGAAGTGGAGCAGCGATGGTTCCCCCCAGGTTAGTGCCAGGGGGTGGCTGGGTGGGGCGGGGCTCAGTTTCTGGAGGGGGGGTTGAAGCCCCAGGAGTTTCCTTAACGAGGTGGGGGTCGGTGTTGGGGTCGGGGTCAGTGGGACCGGGATCAGGTACGGGTTTGGGGGTTCGGGGGTCAGGGTTCCCGCGCCGGGGCGACGCTGGCACGGCCGCAGGGGCATTGTCGTGCCGGGGCGGGGCAGGTCGTGGGTTACGTGGAGGGGAAGGGGAAGGGGACGGGGATAGGGTGGTCTCCCCGTGGGCGGGCTTGACGCGTTGCGTCTTCCTGAGCGCCTTCCGTTCGGTCGGACGCTCACCCTCCTCCCTGCCAGAGGCTGAGGCATTGGGAGCCTCCGGCTTAGCCCCCGGTGCCGGGGCTTGTGGTGTTGACTTTGGGGGAGGGGGAGTGGGTGCGGTGGCACCACCCGCAGCCGTTGGTGTGGGCTGGGCAGCCTTCTGGGTGGGGCAGTTCTTTCTAATATGCCCCACCTCGCGGCACAGGTGGCACCGCACGCCGTCCGCCGTCCAGAAGGCGCGGTATGCCGCGCCCTCGTGGAGGACAGTGAAGGACCCCTCCGTGACCTCCTCCCGGGCCAGGCAAATAAACACCTGGCGTCGGAAGGAGTACACGTGACGGAGGGTGGGGTCCTTAAGACCGAGCAGGAGCGGTTGAACGCCTGACCGGATCTCCCCCAAGGTGTTGAGGTGGGGAAGAAGGAGCTCGCTGGCAATGAAGGGCGGGACGTTGGAGATCACGACTCTCTGGGCCGTGACCTCCAAAGGGTCGACTGGCAAATATGTCCCGCCCACAGTGAGCCCCCTCTCCACGGCCAGGTGGACCGCCTGCTCGGTCTTAAGGAAGAATACGGCCTTCCCGTACATGCGGGCCGCAGCGACGATGGCCAGTGGGCCGACCACACTAGCCATGGCCTTACTGCAGGCCTCGATGGTCATGTTGGGATGGGGATAGGCCTTGACCCCCAGGCGTTTGGTCAGGTGCCTGAAGGGAGATGCGGTTGCGGCCGGGGTTGGGCCAGCCGAGCCTAAGGCAGCGGCTACCCCGGCGTAGGTCCGGCTGGGCCCTGCGACCTTCGGGCTCGCCATACTCCGTCGGCCCCTGGCAGCAGCGGTGGAGGTGGGCCTCTGGCAGTAGTAGTAATGGAGTCCTTGGGGAGGTGCCCGAGGCCAGTCACCCGAGGCGAGTCCTAGGCAGCGGTGGAGGAGGCAGGCCTCAGGCAAGTCCTCGGCAGGCCCTCAATTGCAGTGTTGGGGGCAGGCCTGTTGGGGGGGGTCCCCAAGACAAGTCCCAGGCAGCCCCAAAATTAAGTCCTGGGCAGCAGCGGTGGAGGTGGGCCACGGGTCGCAGCAGTGGTGGAGGCTGTGGGGAGTGGCCTCAGGCAAGTCCCAGGCTGCGGTGGTGGAGGCAGGCCTCTGGCGAGTCCCAGGCAGGCCCTCAGTTGGGGAGGGACTCCCAGGCAAGTCCCAGGCAGCACTGGTGGAGGCAGGCCTCTGGCTGCAGCTGAAGTTGAGGCAGGCCTCTGGCGAGTCCCAGGCTGGCCCTTGGTCCCAGCAGTGGAGGTAGGCCTCAGGTCACACCAGTGGAGGAGGTTGTGGGAAGGGGCCTCAGGCGAGTCCCAGGCTGCGGTGGTGGAGGGCAGGCCCAGGCGGGGTCCCAGAGACCAGCAGTGGGAGTGGGCCCCAGGTCAGCTCAAACACAGGGCCCAGAACACACAGCTCTCACCTCCTTCCTCCACCTCCTCCTTGTTCTTCTCTCTTCTCTCTTCTTTCTTCTTTCTTCTTCCTTCTCCTTCTTCCTTCTCCTTCTTCCTTCTCCTTCTTCCTTCTTCAGGCACAACACTGCCACTGGTCCAACTCCTAACTGGGGAAACACCCGAGTGGCCAGTGACAAGCAGTGCCCTTCCTAGACGGCAATGCTGTGTGGTCAGTGAAGGGGAGAGCAGGGACTAAACCAAAATAGAGTTGGAGACACTCCTGTTTGTTTGTTTTTTTCTTTCTTTTTTTAGTGCTTATTTTTCCCCAGCACTCATGGTGTGTGCGTGCAGGTGTGAGACAGTGAGAGACATAAAGTGCACAAATCTTTATTCAATTTCCACCACCAGGAAGATAAGAAACACCCGAGTGGCCAGTGACAAGCAGTGCCCTTCACAAAAGGCAATGCTGTGTGGTCAAACAGTGAAGGGGAGGGCAGGGACTAAACCAAAAGAGAGTTGGAGACACTCCGGTTTGTATCTGTCAGTCAGGACTCCCGGATTGGACCAGATTACCAGCCCCAAATCAGGAAACTCATATTGGCTGAACTCATTACAATCACTACACCTTGGTTTGGCAAGAATCTGTCTCCCTCTCCCTTAAAAACATTCAAAGACTTCGCTTGCACTGCCTTTTAACAGGGAGAATTCCAAAGGTTCATGTGCCTCTAGGAAAAGGAAAGTTCCCTTTATTTCTGCTTTGAATCGCCACCACTTTATTTTTACACAGTTGCTTTATTTGAATTTTAATTTAAAGGCTCTCAAGAGTGTGCTGGATGAGCATACGATGGTTTATGAGAAGCCAGCAGAAAGGTGGAGTTAAGACCAAGATGAGATCAGCCATGATCACATTGAATGACAGAGCAGGCTCAAAGGGTTGAATCTGATATTCTTAACCAGGGCCACTGTGCCTCTGCATGACAACAATGTCTTTCTCACACGTGGTATGAAGTCAAGCTTAGACCCAAGCACTAGAGAATATATCAAAGAGAAGAATTTGATTTATACAACAGTGTAAAATTCACAGCTGGGGATGGATAATAAAACTGGCAGCCTTGTGTAATACTCATACCTCAAGGATTTTTCTCTCAAAAAATAATAGCATTGAGATTGAATAGAAAGAATTCACTTTTATCCTGAACCCAATCAGGTCAGTAAATATGAAATATTCTGAGTAGCCTCCAGTTTGGCATAATTCATGACAATCCTCACTGCAATCCTCATTACAATATCACATAATATGTGTTGACTCTATAAGGCACCAGGGAGCTCAGTTTAATTGCTGTTTTTTTCTGGGGTTTGCCTTGGGAATACTTTGCCCTCAGTTGTTATCAGTCCACCCTTTGTGTCCTTGATGCTCAAGGATATTTATTCAGGAGGAACTGATACAAGATAATCATCAGGGCTGATCGAGTGAGAAGTAAATCTGCTGTTCACTATCTAGAGATTCCAGGTCCATTATATTGGAAAGGTTTAAAATCAATAGAGAGGATATTGGTACCCTCATTCCAATCTGAACTGCATTTTAGGAGTGTTATTGCCATGGTAACGTATTTTACAAGGCACAAGCATACTTAAGTACAGACTTCTACAAGGACTGTGTTCCATTTTCCACTTTCTCAGTGTCATGTCAGATATGTTCTGATGTGAAAGTGCTTCCCATGTGTTTTACTTTCTACTCAACTGATGACTCCACTCCACTGCAGTTTTGCTGTGTCGTTGATCATATCCTTTCCATTTTTCATACCTCAGCTCTCCCCTCTTCCCCTCCCTCCCTGAACTGTGATAGGGTTACCCATTATGTCAGCTACCAGCTCACCAGCTTCCATAGCTGATAGATCATCTGACGGCATTTCCAACAGCGCCAAACACATCTTCCCCTCTTGTCATCGTTCCAAAGTGACTCAATGACACCCAGGTCCACTCCTGCTTACATCACACCTCCAGCAGTGATGGGTGATAGAGTAGGAACAACCCTAAGGAGTCTCTTGGTCTTAGAGATGGAGGTCAGTGCAAATCAGTGAGATTCACTCATGATCAAAAAAGTTTCACGGGACCGTTACCTGCCGTGACAGAGGAGAGACTGGACACACATAGCTTGGAGTGGAGGGAAGAGCGGAAGGTGACCTTACTAAAATTAACATACAAGATTCTGAGGACAAGCACTTGTGGTGCAGTGGTAGTGTCTCAACCTCTGAGCCTGGAGGCCCAGGTTCAAGTCCTACCTGCTCCGAAGGTGTCTCATAACATCTGAGCAGATTGATTAGAAAGTATCTGTAAGATCCTGACAGGACTGACATCCAGAAGACATTGTCCTCTATAAGGAGAGTAAAATGAACGAGGATAGTTTGAAAATAAGAGGTTGTCCATTTAAGGCGGAAATAAAGAGAAATAAAGATAAAAGGTTTCAGAGGGGTCATGAGTCATTGAAACTCTCTTCCCCAGACAGCAATGGACCTGGGATTATTCAATACTCAATTAGAAAGTGATAGTGATAGGGGATTGTATAATTCGGTGGACAGATAGCATCCTTTGTGAGCAGGATCTTGAGCCCCACACAGTGGGCTGCCGACCTCCCAGAAAGATAAAGGATGGCTCTGGTCAGTTCAAACCAATACTGGGGACAGAGCGGGAGATTCACTGTGGTTTTCTGTGTTGGCACCAGCAACATAGACAACAGTAGCCAATAGGTCCTGCTTAGGCAATATTAGGAATTAGGAACAAAACTAGAGAAAAGGCCTCAGAGGTTGTAAACTCTGGATTATTGTCTCAGCTACAAGTAAGCAGATAAAGAATAGGAAACCGCGATGTGGAGGAGCTGGTATTGGACTGGGGTGAACACAACACCAGGTTATAGTCCAACAGGTTTATTTGGAAGCACTAGCTTTGAAAGCATTGCTCCTTTATCAGGCAGCTGTGGAGCAGGATCATGTGATGCTTGCTATAAATTCTATGACTTATAGTCCTGCTTCACAATTATCTGATGAAGGAGCGGCGCTCCGAAAGCTAGTGATTCCAAATTGTTGGATGTAACCTGGTGTTGTGTGATTTTTAACAGGGAAGTAAACATGTGGCTAAAGGAGGGTGTGGGAAAGGGGTGGAGGGCGAGACACTGGCATCAGTATTGGGTCAGGAGAGCCATGCTCCACCTGAAACAACCTGGCATCAGGATCCCAGTGGAAAGGCTAAATAGGGTGGTCACAGGAACTTAAAGTGGTGGAGGGTTCAGGAGAGGTTATGAATTTTCAGAACAAGTAACAGAGAATATGGAAAGGATCAGGAAGGTAACTTCAGGTACAGCAGATCAGGGGACAACTGTGAGAATTGGGGTCTGTCAATGTAGAATGAGGGTGTTGTACTAAAATGCACGTAGTGCACAAAACATGGTCAATGAGCTTCTAGTGCAGATAGAAGTTAGCAGGTACGATGGTGTGGGTATCCCAGAAACGTGGCTACAAGGGGATCAGGGCTGGGAATTAAATATCCAATGACACACGTCCTATCAAAAAGGATAGGTAGATGGGCAGCATATTTAGAACTGCCCTATTAGTAAGAAATAAAATTAAAGCAATAGTGAGAAGTGATATAGGTTGGATGGTGTTGTGTGGGTAGATGAGGAAGGTCTTGATGAAGGTTAAGTACAGGTCCCCTGCTGGTGGTCAGGATGTGAAGCAGAAAATAAACAAGGGGATGGAAGAGGCATGTTAGAAAGACACTATTACAATAATCATGGGGGACTTCGACATGCGGGTGGACAGGGAAAATCAGGTCGGTAGCAGATCTCAAGGGAAGGAAAGGCTTTGGAAATCTGAAACACAAAGGGATTTTAGGAATCCCAGTTCAGTTAAGGTTAACACGTAGGTTCAGTTGACATTTTGAGAGGACGAGATTGAAAGAGCAGTGATGCACTTCAGAGGCTATCTAAGACTCTGGTCAGGCCATATTTGGAATATTGTGAGCAGTTTTGGGCCCTGTATCTCAGGAAGGATGTGCTGGTCTAGGAGGGGATCCAAAGCAGGTTTACAAGAACGATCCCAGGGGTGAAGGGCTTGTCATATGAGGAGTAGTTGAGTCTGGATTTGTACTCAATAGAATTTAGAAGGATAGGATTGATACGGTGACAGATATGATGACTATATCAATTCTAGTCTCCCACCCCACCTCGATCCCCTGCAACTTGCCTCCTGACATAACCAGTCCACAGTGGATGCCGCTTCCTTAGCCCTGCACTCATTCCTGAAACATTTGGACAACAAGGACACTCAAGTCAGACTCTTGCTCATTGACTACAACTCCACCTTCAACACCGTAATCCCCTCCAGACTGATCTCAACACTCAGACTCAGGTCTCAGCTCCATCCTCTGGAACTGGATCCTCAGCTTCCTGACCCACAGACCACAATCAGTGAAGATAGACAGCTGCACCTCCTCTAGGATAACACTCAACACTGGGCTCACCAAGGCTGCATTCTCAACCCCACTACTGTACTCTCCGTACACCCACAACTGTGTTGCCAAATTCCAAACAAATGCCATCTACAGGTTTGCTGATGACACCGTAGTAGGATGGATATCAAACAACGATGAATCAGACACAGCAAGGAGATAGAGTGCTTGGAGGTGTGACTCAATGATAACAACCAGTCTCTCAACGTCAGCTAAACTAATGCATTGATCATTGACTTCAGAAAGGAAAGAGGAAGACACGCTCCCCCCATCTCCAACAATGGAGCGGAGGTTGAGAGGGGGAGAGCACCAAGTTCCTTGGAGTGACTATGACCGACAATCTGTCCTAGACTTACCACGTAGATGCAAGAGTCAAGATGGAACAACAATGCCTCTTCCTCTTTCCTCACACCTCTTCCTCCTCAGGCAGTAAAGGAAATTTGGCATGTCCATAAGGACCCTCACCAACTTCTACAGAGGCAACATAGAAAGCATAGAATGCATAACGGCCTGGTACGGCAACTGCTCTGCCCAGGACCGTAGGAAACTACAGAAGATGGTGTGCACAGCCCAGACCATCACAGACATCAACCTTCCATCCATGGACTCCAATTACATAGCTCGATGCTGCCCCGGTAATGATTTCCTGCAACCTCATCCGTCAGGCAGAAGATACAGAATCCTGAACACACACCAGCAGGTTCAAGAACAGCTTCTTCCTGCTGTTATTAGACTAATTGAAGTTACAGAATCCATTCATTAATGTACATCTAGTTAATGTTGTTCTTGCCTCATGCACAATGTAACCTGTGTGCGCCTCACTCTGTCCAAGTGTTTTTCACCCTATGATCTATATGTCCTTGCTTACTATGATCTTCCTGTACTGCTCACGAACAAAGCTTTTCACTGTACTTAGGCACATGTGATAATGAATCAGTCAGAAGGAAGGAGCTGATTGAAACTTACAAATTACTGAGAGGCCTGGATAAAGTGGGCATGGGGGAGATGTTTCCACGAGTTATGTGTACAAGTCATTTGGACAGGTACATGGATTGGAAAGATTTAGAAGGATATGGGCCAAAACAGGCAAATAGGACGAGTTCAGTTTAGGAAATCTGGTCAACATGAATGAGTAGGACTGAAGGGTCTGTTTCTGTGCTGGATGGCTCAATGATTCTATGATTAGGACTTGAGCCCACAGCCTCAGCGTGAAGGGATGACCTTTTACAACTGAGATGAGGAGGAACTAAAATACATTCAAAATTAGTGGAACTCATTTTGAGTGTATTTAAAACAGAGAGACAGATATGGTCTTGACCAGTAAGGGAATCAAAGGTTCTGGAGAGAAGGCAGGAAAATGGGGTGGAGAAACATATCAGGTCTGATTGATAAGCCAAATGGCCTCATTCTGCTCATATTTGTATTGGTCTGATATTTCTAAGGTGGAGGTAGATGGATCCCTTTCTAACAAAGGAGTCAAAGATTATTGGCAAGAGGCAAGCATCTGAAATTGGTTCCACAATCAGAATATCCACGAGCTTATTAAATGGCTGATCATCCTATTGAGAGGCCAAATGGCCTACTCCTACTCCTAATCCATACGCTTGTATACTGCACCAAACACGGAAGGGGGGAATCTCAGGAACGAAATGAACTAAATTTATGGAGCATTTAGACAGTAATCTGCGCACAAGCCATCGTAATTATCCACTCCACTTCACTTCACAAAATTTCTTTATCTTCGGAAGAGCAAATAATGGGTTATTTGCAAAAGAACTTTTATTTTTTTTTGGATGCCTGTAGATGTATTCTCATGTAAACAAAGTTGAATAACATTACAGGGCAGAAATATAGCTTGCTCTAATGATTAATTAAACACTGGGCTTAATTTGCAGGGCTTCATAACCGTTCACAGGTTATCAATGATAAACAATTGTCCCTTTTGAGGTACAAGAACAATCTGTGCTTTAGATCTGGACAGCTAATAGTAATTCAAAGCTCTCCGATTGTATTTTTAAATTGCCGTGAGCAACTCCACACTTTTGCAGCAAGAGTCAAGTATGTCAATAAATGAAGTAGAATTACATGATGGAGTTTGTAACTATTGATTAGGCTTGCCAGGGGCATGAGATACACGTCTGTTTTGACATCATTGTTGCTGAGTCAGAAGGTGCTGGGTTCAAGGCCCATTCTGCAATCGAGGCTTCACCAGACACAAGAGCTGGGTTGGCACCTCCAGCCCCTGCCGAGGGAAGGCAGTTTGGGCCAAAGGGCCTCTGTCCATGCTGTAGGACTCTATGACATTTTGATAGAGAGAGAGAGAGAGAGAGAGAGAGAGAGAGGCGTAAGGAGCGAGAGATAGTGACAGAGAGACAGACAGACAGAGATACACAGATGGAATGCTGTATTCTCAGGAGATTCACAAGTGGATATTAGTTTCCCAGTTTCTGTGAAAGTCTGAACCTGTTTTACGGTTTGGAAAGTTATTTTCAAGATTGGCTTCAGACAATATTGACAGGAAGTCAGACTTTTCCGGCTGCACTGTCAGTGAGGCATCTCATGAAATAATTGCTGAAGGCTTTACTGATTTAAATTTTACAACACAGAGAGGAGGGAAAGGATTAGAGAGAGAGAGAGAGAGAGAGACATAGTGGTTGAGGTGAGTACATTAACAACCTTTCAAAGGCATTTGGACAAACGCATATATATATATGAGCCAATTGCAGGGAAATGGCTGTAGACAGACATTTTGGTCAGCATGGACCAGTTTGGGCCAAAGGGCCTCTCTCCATGCTGTAGGACTCTATGACTCTATGATAGAGAGAGAGAGAGAGAGAGAGAGAGAGAGAGAGAGAGAGAGAGAGAGAGAGAGAGAGAGAGAGAGAGAGAGAGAGAGAGAGAGAGAGACGTAAGGAGCGAGAGATAGTGACAGAGAGAGAGAGAAAGAGGAAGATAGAGATAGAGAGAGACAGAGAGAGACAAACAGAGACAAGAGAGTGACAAAGACAAACAGAGAGACAGAGAGAGAGACAGACAGACAGACAGAGGTAGAGACAGACAAAGACAAAGAGGTACAGAGACAAACAGATGCAGACAGGGACAGACAGAGAGAGACAGACAGAGACAGAGAGAGAGAGAAGAGAGAGACAGAGAGAGAGAGAGACAGAGAGAGACAGAGGGGGAGAGAGAGAGAGAGAGACACAGACAGACAGACAGACAGACGAGAAAGAGAGAGAGAAAGAAAGAGACAGAGAGACAGAGACAGAGAGAGACCCAGAAACAGGTTCATTCAGAAAGAAGTCCATAAAAGGACAAGTTCTGTTATGAGCAGAATTCAGGCAGTCAGGGCTGGTGAGAAGTCACAAGGTGTTTCAAAGTGAGTGAGAAGAAAGACGCAGAAGCAGAAAGCTGTGGAGTGTGGCAGAAAGGAACAGAAGGCTGTTATATACCTGAGGGAAAAGCAATGACTGCAGATGCTGGAAACCAGATTCTGGATCAGTGGTGCTGGAAGAGCACAGCAGTTCAGGCAGCATCCAACGAGCAGCAAAATTGACGTTTCGGGCAAAAGCCCTTCATCAGGAATACAGGCAGTGAGCTGGAAGCATGGAGAGATAAGCTAGAGGAGGGTGTGGGTGGTGAGAGAGTAGCATAGAGTACAATGGGTGAATGGGGGAGGAGATGAAGGTAATAGATCAGGGAGGAGAGGATAGAGTGGATAGGTGGAAAAGGAGCTAGGCAGGTCGGACAAGTCCGGACAAGTCATGGGGACAGTGCTGAGCTGGAAGCTTGAAACTAGGGTGAGGTGGGGGAAGGGGAAATGAGGAACCTGTTGAAGTCCACATTGATGCCCTGGGGTTGAAGTGTTCTGAGGCGGAAGATGAGGCGTTCTTCCTCCAGGCATCTGGTGGTGAGGGAGCAGCGGTGAAGGAGGCCCAGGACTTCCATGTCCTCGGCAGAGTGGGAGGGGGAGTTGAAATGTTGGGCCACGGGGCGTTGTGGTTGATTGGTGCGGGTGTCCCGGAGATGTTCCCTAAAGCGCTCTGCTAGGAGGCGCCCAGTCTCCCCAATGTAGAGGAGACCGCATCGGGAGCAACGGATACAATAAATGATATTAGTGGATGTGCAGGTAAAACTTTGATGGATGTGGAAGGCTCCTTTAGGGCCTTGGATAGAGGTGAGGAAGGTGGTGTGGGCACAGGTTTTACAGTTCCTGCAGTGGCAGGGGAAAGTGCCAGGATGGGAGGGTGGGTCGTAGGGGGGCATGGACCTGACCAAGTAGTCACGGAGGGAACGGTCTTTGCGGAAGGCAGAAAGGGGTGGGAAGGGAAATACATCCCTGGTGGTGGAGTTTGTTTGGAGGTGGCGGAAATGTCGGCGGATGATTTGGTTTATGCGAAGGTTTGTAGGGTGGAAGGTGAGCACCAGGGGCGTTCTGTCCTTGTTACGGTTGGAGGGTTGTGGTCTGAGGGCAGAGGTGCGGGATGTGGACAAGATGCTTTGGAGGGCATCTTTAACCACGTGGGAAGGGAAATTGCAGTCTCTAAAGATGGAGGCCATCTGGTGTGTTCTATGGTGGAACTGGTCCTCCTGGGAGCAGATATGGCGTGGACAGAGGATTTGGGAATACGGGATGGCATTTTTGCAAGAGATAGGGTGGGAAGAGGTGTAATCCAGGTAGCTGTGGGAGTCGGTGGGTTTGTAAAAAATGTCAGTGTCAAGTCGGTCGTCATTAATGGAGATGGAGAGGTCCAGGAACGGGAGGGAGGTGTCAGAGATGGTCCAGGTAAATTTAAGGTCAGGGTGGAATGTGTTGGTGAAGTTGATGAATTGCTCATCCTCGTCGCAGGAGCACGAGGTGGTGCCAATGCAGTCATCAATGTAGTGGAGGAAGAGGTGGGGAGTGGTGCCAGTGTAATTACGGAAGATCAACTGTTCTACATTGCCAACAAAGAGACAGGCATAGCTGGGGCCCATACGTGTGCCCATGGCTACCCCTTTGGACTGGAGGAAGTGGGAGGATTCAAAGGAGAAATTGTTAAGGGTGAGGACCAGTTTGGCCAAACGAATGAGAGTGTCGGTGGAAGGGTACTGTTGGGGACGTCTGGAGAGGAAAACACGGAGGGCTTGGAGGCCCTGGTCATGACGGATGGAGGTGTAGAGGGATTGGATATCCATGGTGAAGATGAGGCATTGGGGGCCGGGCAAACGGAAGTCTTGGAGGAGGTGGAGGGCGTGGGTGGTGTCTTGAATGTATGTGGGGAGTTCCTGGACTAGGGGGGATAGGACAGTGTCAAGGTAGGTAGGGATGAGTTCAGTGGGGCAGGAGCATGCTGAGACAATGGTCAGGGTGGTCAGGCTTGTGGATCTTGAGGAGGAGGTAGAACTGGGCAGTGCGGGGTTCCCGGACTATGAGGTTGGAAGCTATGGGTGGGAGATCTCCTGAGGTGATGAGGTTCCGTATGGTCTGGGAGATGGTGGTTTGGTGATGGGGGGTGGGGTCATGGTCGAGGAGGCAGTAGGAAGAGGTGTCCTTGAGTTGGCATTTAGCTTCAATGGTGTAGAGGTCAGTGCGCCAGATTACCACTGCGCGCCCTTTATCCGCTGGCTTAATGGTGAGGTTGGGATTGGAGCAGAGGGATTGGAGGGCTGCACGTTGTGAGGGTGATAGGTTAGAGTGGGGGAGGGGGGTAGACAGGTTGAGGTGGTTAATGTCCCAGCGGCAGGTGGAAATGAAGAGGTCGAGGGCAGCTAATAGGCCAGCGCGGGGTGACCTGAGTTTAGGAAACCCATGTTAAATAATAGGTGAGCTGAGTTTGCAGCTTAGGGAGAGATATAACTAAATAAAATGGCATTAAGCAAATACAGAAAGTTGCTGATAGGAAGCGGATTATAGCTGTGCCAGCAGTATATGAAGACTTAGCTTGGAGACAGGGGTATTTATGCACTGAAGTTTGAGTATCTGTAAGGTTATTGTGGAGGAAAAATGGATGAATCTTTCCTTCTGATCTGTGTAATGAGACAGTTCTAATAGTTTTTGCAAAGTGTAACAAACTTAATGCTATTTTGAGTATTTCAGCACAATAATATTTTATATCGGAACAATGCTAATGAAAGGCTAGTGACCAGAAATATTAATTAATTTCCCCTCCACAATGCTGCCAGGTTTGCTGAGTTTCTTCAGCACTTTCTGCTTTTATTTCCAGCTTTGGTTAAGTAACCAAGATCAGATGGTCCAATCATTTGTTGAACTGTTCTGATCTTAGAGTAGGATAAAAAGTTGGCACAACATCAAGGGGCTTAAGAGCTTGTACTGTTCTATATTCTATGTTCTATGCTGTTGCAGGAAGCTTGCTGTGTACTCATGGGTGACGAATGACATCATTTCCTCTACATCAACTAACCATCTAAAACACGTCCAGTACTTTGAAAAGACCTGAGGTGATGAGTGGTGCTATAGAAATGCTAGTCTTTCTTGTTGCATGGTCTAGATGAATTGAAGTTAGTCCACAATTCCCCCTGATATCATAGAGTACGGCCAGAATGGTCATCAGGAAACATAGCCTCAAATTCCATACACATTTCCAACAGTGAGTTACACTATAATCAATAAAACTGATCAATGTTTGGAATGATAATCCTAAAACAAGCAAAACAGAATCTCAGGAGAAAGTTCTTTAGATAAAAGGATGATCAGAAAGGAAATGTGTTCAACACATCAAATGTGAATTTTTTCTTAAAGCAGGGAATTGGATTGTTGCTAAAGGAGGAGGAATTTTGAAGGCTTTGTGGATAGGTTGACTCATGTAGAGAAAAACACCAACATAGAACGAAAGTCTGTTTCATACTGTATTACTCTACTGCAATATAACTTGTTGTATGTCTTCTCCAGTAAAGAAATGTTTCATTAGAAATCTTTGTTTCATCCTCTTATTCAAAGACCCCACCTCTCTCTCTGCACCCAAAGCAATTGTACTTAGAATGTGAAACACACACAAGTATGTGACGTAGTTGCTTGGGAATAATTCTGTTCCCCAAAAACAGTTCCAAACCTGAAATGGACTCATAGTCTCCCTCGACACAATCCAATTTTGGATTGGGTAGAGGCAGATTTTCAACATCTGGTTCATGATGTTGTATCTATAAATATAGATCTCACACAAGGCTGCATAATGGATGACGGATTAAATACAGTTTGACTCAATTAATTTATTTGACAGGCGAGATATAATAACCTAAAAGTGAGAGTGAACAATGTACTGAACTGGCTGAGTGAAAGAGTATCTGTGAAGAAGATATGTTAAAGTGTGAAAAAATTCCCAATTTAATCAGCCTTTCATCTGACTTTTCTGGTTCTTAATTAAGGGATGAGCAATGAGTCCTGGAAATGTCATTGGAAGTCATTGACGCATTGACTTACGTTCATCCTTCGACGATGACCTGAAAATTCAAACCCCAAGATTATCTGGCTATTAGGTGATCGCTGGGAGCATACTGTGCATGAACTGGTTGTCGCATCTCCTGTATTACAATGATGACCATGTTTCAGATTTCATTGGCTGCTCATGGCTAATGACCATCTTGAGGCTTTGAAAGCCTTTATAGGAGCACAAGTGTTTCTTCCAACTACTACTCTCTAAACACCCACTACCCCTTTCATAAGATGACATCATTGACAGCGGGTAATTGCCTGATGGACTGGATGAGAGACTCACTGCTCCAATTGCAGAGGATTCTCCTCTTTATTATAGTCTCAGATTTCACTTTGTTCATGTGAAGGGGAGGTAATGGCTTAGTGGTATTATTACTGGACTGTTAATCCAGAGATGAGAGTGTGACACGAGAAAAGCATAGCAGGTCAGGCAGCATCCAAGGAGCAGGAGAATCGATGTTTCGGGCATAACCCCTTCATCAGGAATACCTACTCCCTTGCTAATCCAGAGGTCCAGGTAATCTTCTAGGGACCCGGGTTCAAATCTCACCACAGCAGAAGGTTGAATTTGAAATCAATAAATATCTGGAATTAAGAATCTGATGACAACCGTGAATCCATTGTCGGAAAAACCCATCTGAGTCACTAATGTTCTTTAGGGAAGGAAACTGCCATCCTTACCTGGTCTGGCCCACACGTGGCTCCAGACCCACAGCAATGTGGTTGACTCTTAGCTGCCCTCTGGGCAATTAGGGATGGGTAATAAATGCTGCACAGCCAGCAATGCCCACATCCCGTGAATGAATAAAGAATTCAGCCAAACCTCAAGTCTGTCCAGTGTGGCATTTCCCATATCATTTCCCTTTAACATACTTCTCAGGGGCCAGGGATTGAGAAATCGGAAAGAATTTCCCTCAAGTGTAAAACTGGTTTGACCTCCCGCCTGCCCCTCCCCCACCCCCAACTTTCTCTTGTGGGTTCTTAAATACTCAAGGGTGTGGAAGGGTGAATTCACTCCCACTGTGAACACTCAGAATGATCTTTTATTTTGACAGCAGGGCTGAGGAAACGCAACCACATCTCAAAATGTTTGACAATCTCCGTCAAATTCTATCACCCGGCCAGAAATGTTAATCCAGAGAAACATTTCAAAGTGCCAGGAGAGGTACCCAAGAGCACGATTAGAAGAACAGAGGCTTACTTGAGATATCAGAACATGTCCTGCATTAAATAGATAATCTTCTTATCCAATCTCCCACCTCGTGAGCTGTCTCAGTGATACAGGAGGAGTCACTGGATGGGTTTGGATTGCATAGAGTTGCCTGCAGTTACAACTGCACTGTCATTACAGCCGCGCTAATTAAAAATCACTTTGCTGTGGTGCTTGTGGTATGAGATCCAAATACAGGGGAATAGGAGACGCGTGTGATCAGTTCTTCCGAATTAGTTCTGGCAAACGCAGAGAGGAAAGTGCCCTTTACTCTGGTCCATTAGTGTTCCTCAGTTCCCCATTCATTCGAGACAACCTTCTACCATACGTCATGACATTTAAGTGGCATTTCAAGAGAGGCATGCATTGGGAGAAATATTAAAGGTTGTGGAGTATGAGATGGGTAATAACATTAGTCAAAATGAGATTAACTTTGATGCTAGGTTACTGGATGCTTGTGGAGCACAGAAAGAGCCCATTCGCCTATTTTGTGTGTGTGTGTGTGTGTGTGTGTGTGTGTGCGCGCGCGCGGATGTATAAGAGAAATACAGCTCATCCCACTCCCTCCTGCTTTTACCAAATTTTTCCCATTCAGATAATTATCCAAATCCCTTTTAAAAGCCTTGATTCAAATGGTCGCAACCACATTCTCAGGTCGAGCATTCCACACGTTAACCATCCGCCATCTTCTGAGAAAAAGAACCAGAAATGATATCACCAATCTTAAGAAACCAAGACATGTAAATAGAAAGCGGGACATAACACCAGTGCTTCAGCAGAAGCTGATGTTACCGAGTATGGTGATGAAACGTCTGAGGACAAACCTTCCAGCTCAGTGAGCAAAGCTTACAACCTAACCAACTGCTGCACAATACAAAGATACCCCATGATGTTTCTTTTTTACCATTCACCTTTTCCAATCAATGCTCCTTGACTTGCAACACTCCCACCCTCAGTTTCTCCCTCTCCAACTTTGCCCAAGCCCCACAGGGTGCTCAACTCCACGATCAAATCTCCTCTTGACCTGTTCATATAGAATCATAGAGATTACAGCACGGAAACAGACCCTTTGGCCCAACTCATCCATGCCAACCAGATATTCCAACACAATCTAGTCCCATTTATAGAATCATAGAGTCATAGAGATGTACAGCATGGAAACAGATCATTTAGTCCAATTCGTCCATGCCGACCAGTTATCCTAACCTAATCTAGTCCCACTTGCCAGCACTTGGCCCATATCCCTCTTCACCCTTTCTGATCATATACCCATCCAGATGCCTTTTAAAGGTAATTGTACCAGCATCCACCACTTCCTCTGGCAGCTCATTCCATACACGCAGCATCCTCTGCATGAAAAAGGTTTCCCTTCGGTCCTTTTAAATTGTTCCCCTCTCATCTTAAACCTGTGCCCTCTAGTTTTGACTCTTCTACCCCAGGGAAATGACCCTGCCTATTCCCCTTATCCATGAGCTTCATGATTTTATAAACCTCTATAAGGTCACCCCTCAGCCTCTAATGTTCCAGGAAAAACAGCCCCAGCTTATTCAGCCTCTCCCGATAGCTCAAGCCCCCCCAGCTCCAGCAACATGCTTGTAAATCTTTTCTGAACCCTTTCAAGTTTCACAACTCCTTCCCAATAGCAGAAAGACCAGAATTGCACGCAGTATTCCAACAGTGACCTGACCAATGTCCTGTATAGCTGCAACGTGACCTCCCAACTCCTGTATTCAATGCACTGACCAATAAAGGAAAGCATACCTAATGCCTTCTTCACTCTCATGTCCACCTGCAACTCTACTTTCAAGGAACTATGAATCTGAACTCCAAGATCTCTTTGTTTAGCAACACTCTCCAAGATCTTACCATTAAGTATAAAAGTCCTGCCCTGATTTGCCTTTCTAAAATGCAGCACCTCAAATTTACTCCATCTGCCACTCCTAGATCCATCCGATCAAGATTCCCATTGCACACTTGAGGTAGCCTTCATTGCTGTCCATGATACCTCCAATTTTGGTGCCGTCTGCACCAGGATTAAAAGGACCACAAGGCAGAAGGTCCACCCTCCAGCCTGGAGACTGGTAATTGTATAGGACAACAACACCACCTTTGTAACATGGTGGCTGCTGCTGGAATTGCAAGTGTCACCTGACCTGGGATTGTCACTAGATCTCAGGCCTTGTGTGAGTAACAGCACGAGAATGTTCGGGCTAGTGGATGGGGGAAGGGGGTAGGCGGCAAGGGCATGGGGGATGGACGACTGGATGAACTCTTTCCTTCCAATTAGACACTGAGGGCTTTTGAATGTGGAAACCTCCCTCGCCCTTACCATTACCATCACCAACATGCTTGCAACCCCTCCACAGACTCACTTTGCACTCCTCATGAGGTGAGTTCCTCGGATCAAGCATTGGGTTAATAACAACGGAGGAGGTAATTAACAGGTTGCAGGGCAGGTAGGGTATTCCTAGAGCTTCCTTCCATGGAATTAGTTGGGATGGATTGTGGAAAATGGTGCAACTTCCCCTGTCAACCTCCCTCTCATTAAATGCCACCCAAAAACAATAGAGGGCATTAACATTCACCGACCTGTTACCAATACTGTCATTATCCCCAGTCCAGATCTATTTAATGACCCACATTTAACCTCACCAGCTGCCCCGGTAGAATTTGAACTCATCGATCCTTAGCCGGAGCCTCTTGATTACCAGCCCCTTGGCCACTGTAACCTCTAATAACATCACTATCCCCTCGCCCCTTAACTATCACAGGTAATGGCTACATAATCAGCCATAGCAAGACCATTATAACAGCAATGGATGAGAGAGACAGAGAGAGAGAGACAGAGAAAGACACAGAGAGAGAGAGAGACACAGAGAGAGAGACAGAGAGAGAGAGAGACACAGAGAGAGACAGAGAGAGACAGAGAGAGAGAGAGAGACACAGAGAGAAAGAGACACAGAGAGAGACACAGAGACAGAAAGAGAGACAGAGAGAGCAACAGGGAGTCACTGGGAGAGGAACAGAAAGACAGAGAGACAGAAGAGGCACAATAATTCCTCCAAGAAACTGCTACACCCAATTATCATTGGTCAATCAGGTTAGCTGCTGAAATAATATCATGCAAATGGAGACGTATTCTCTCTTTGAATAGAACAAGCTCTTAGAATGTGAACTATTCACAGGTGAAGCTGGAAGGAAGGCTTTCTGTAAATCATTTGAGTAGAGATATGTTAAAAGAAATGGTTAAGAAATACATTGATCTTTACTCAGGGTTTTTTTTTAGAATGTCAGGTTTCACCTTGAGTTGCATAGCACTTCCCATGAGAAACCAAGCCAATCCAAGGGGCAAGCTACAGATTTCAAGTTGCATATCCCTGAGGAGAGAGCATGACCTATAGATTTTAAATATCAGCCCAATCATAGTAAGTTGCTTCCTGGGATGTATCTTCTGCATCGTTCACACCTCAGTTACGTCTAGAATCACAGAAATATAGAAAACAAGATGATTGTTTTACAGGCCAATGTTAACTTCAATATCTCTGACTGCAACCCAGCAAAGCAGGTGCATTAAGCATGAGATACGTGATTGATACCCTGAATGATACCTGGAATAATTGGTGGCCCTGTCATTTTCAACCTTCCTTGAGCTAGGCAGAGGGTCATTGGTTCACACCCAAGGCAAATCTGTGTTTGCAACTCAATTAAAAATTGTGAAAATGCAACATTGTGAAAATGTTACATTTTAGCAAAGATCATTTTATATTAATGTAATGAATAAAGACTTACATTCCTGCAGCATATTTCTTAATCATAGAACCACCCAAAGTATTTGACAGGAGTGAAGTACTCTTGTGAAGTATCCTTGCTACAGTCATCTCAAATATACCAACGATTTCATAATCTCTGTTTGTATTCATACACAAATCTCTCCAATTTAGACCTGATAATCTCTGTTTTGTTGTACAGATCTCCCCAATGTCCCGGTGATCTCAGTTTGTGTTCTTGTACAAATCTCCCCAATGACCTGATAATCTCTATTTATATTCTTGGACAGATATCCCTGTGACCTCAAAATCTCACAAAGGCATTATATCTTTAAAATAGCTAAATGATATCACAACGTGAGACATGGTCTCTATTTTACTACAACACCAGGTTATAGTACAACAGGTTTATTTGAAATCGCAAGCTTTGGGAGCGCTGCTCCTTTGTCAGGCGAAGTTTACCCCAGTCCAACACCAGCACCTCCACATCATGACTCCTGTTTATTTTACTACGTTAAGCATTCAATCAACTAGTCAGTGATATAAATGGGGATCACTTAGCTCAGTTGGCTGAACAGCTCTAACAGCGTGACTTCAATTCCTGCACCAACTGAGGTTACCATGTAGGATTCTCCTTCTCAAGCTCTCCCCTCACCTGAGGTGTAGTGACCCTCAGGTTAAACCACTATCAGTCATCCCTCTCTAATGACAGAGCAGGTCTGAGGTCTGGTAGGACTATGGCAAATTTATTATCATATTAGTAAGCACCGCAGGAACATAGACTTTACATAAATCTGAGATATAATTAGTGTCATTAATAAACTTCAAGACATCTGGCTCAACAAGGCCCTAGTCTTCAAGGTATCAGTTAGATGAGCTAATGCATCGGAAACCACATCCCTTCACTGTGTTTTTATGGATATTGATTCACAAATAAATTTTAAACAAAAAATTTGGAATCTTTTGAGTCCACCTGAGAGGGAGAATAAGGGTCTTAGTTTAATGACTCATCTGAAAGACAGCACCTCCAGCACTCCCTCAGAGAAGGAGAGGATAGATTTCCTTGCCTCAAAGACACGATTAACTGATCTTATTAATTGAATTTAAATTTCACCAGCTGCCATGGTGAGATATGGTCACGCACTCTCAGAATCTTGTTCATGACTCCCCGCCACTACATCAGCACCCCTCTAATTAGAAATACAGTGTAAATCTCGTTATTATTTGTCATTCTTCTGTGTTCACTAGTTTGAATATTAATTAACATAATTATGTTCAGTTGAACAATGGGTCGATTAACTAATTAATTAAGCAAGGTAGCAGGAAGCTTAGTTGACACAGGTTCAGACTGGTTCAGTAAATGACCTGTAACTGTGCTGAACAATGTAATAATGTTCAGTCTCAAACTGAGCTAATGATTCCATTAAAATAATGCACCTGTCAATTTGACCAGATTCCCGGAGGGAGATCAGGTGCTGCTTCCTCGGAGCTGGGAACTGCACACAATCTAGCTTCTATCTTAAACTGTCGACACACACGTTGGAGTTGAGGGTGTGTGTGTGTATTCAGTCAGCACTGGGGGAAAAGAAACTGATGGGTGCATTGGGAAGTTTGGGAGTAGGGACATGTGGATCAGACACAGTTTATCGCCTGTTTATCAATGTAGACACTACCGAAGGCTACATACTTCACATGCTTTTTCTTTTCTGCACTTAAGTGACATGGGTGTCCCTAGTTGCCCCTTGAGAAGGTGGGGGTGAGCTGCCTTCTTGCTGCAGTCCATGTGCTGTGGGGAGGTCCACAATGTCCTTCGGGAGGGAATTCCAGAACTTTGAGCAGCGACAGGGAATGAACAGCAATATATTTCCAAGTCAGAATGGCAAGTGACTTGAGGAGAACTTGCAGGGGGTGATGTTCCTGTGTATCTGTTGTTCTTGTCCTTCTAGATGGAAGGAGGGTACTAATTCATCATCTGAGTAAGGATGGTACACGGTAATCAACAGGAGATTTCCTTATCCATTTTTAACCTGAAGCCATGAGACATCAGGGGTCTGGCCAACTCCCTCTGCAACTGTACATCAATGTGCTGCCACCTCTGCTGGGTCTGTCCAGTGGGACAGGACATTCCCACGGACGGTGATGGTGGTATTTGGGATATTGTCTGTAAGGTATGATTCCACGATGTTGCTTGACTAGTCTGAAAGATAGAATCCCTACAATGTGGAACCAGGCCCTTCAGCCCAAATCCACACTGACCCACCGAAGAGTAAACCACCCAAGCCCATACCCCTATCCTATTTTTCCCCCAGACTAATGCACCTAACCTACACATCCCTGAACACTACGGGTAATTTAGCATGGCCAATCCACCTAACCTGCACATCTTTGGACTGTGGGAGGAAACCAGAGCACCCAGAGGAAACCCAAGCAGACACAGGGAGAACGTGCAAATCTCACACAGTCACCCAAGGATGGAATTGAACCCAGGTCCCGAACACGGAGGCAGCAGTGCTAACCACTGAGCCACCATGCCACCCTTTTTGTTTAAAAATGCATTGCCTGGTTAGATCCCTTGCAGATGGTGCAGAATTTGTTGGGTGCCTCCAAGAGAATTTCTTGAAATAGTGTGTGGTTAGTCCAACTAGAGGAGGGCCCATACTGGACCTTATATTGGCTAATGAGCCTGGCCAGGTGACTGACCTTTCAGTGGGACAGCATTTTGGGAACAGTGATCACAACATATCCTTAAGTTTGAAGATAGCTGTGAATAAGGATAAGTCAGGACCTCGTCGGAAGGTACTAAATTGGGGGAAGGCAAATTACATCAGTATTAATTAGGCAGGAGCGAGGGAGTGTTAATTGGGAGGAGCGGTTATTGGGCAAGTCCACATTTGACATGTGGGAAGATTTGCTGATGCGAGCTCAGGGCTAGCACGTTCCAGTTAGGAGGAAGGACAAGGATAGCAAAGTAAGGGACCCTTGGATAATGAGGGAGGTTGTGAGTTTAGTCAAAAAGGTTAAAAAAAAGCATATGTAAGGTTTAGGGAGCTAAAATTAGACAGGGCCTGTGGAGAATATAAGGAAAGCAGGAAATTACTCAAGCAGGGAATTAGGAGAACAAGAAGGGGCTATGAAATAACCTTGGCAAGTTGGGTTAAATACAATACCAAGGCATTCTACAGACACATTAAAAACAAGAGGATAGCTTGGGAGAAATTAGGACCACTCAAGGATAGAAGGAAGGAACTTTTTGGTAGAAGATGTGGGCGAGATCCTAAACGAGTACTTTACATCAGTATTCACCCAGAAGGCGGCTATGGAGGATAGGGAGATTCATGTGGAACATGCTGATGTGCTCGGCTATTTTGAGATCAAGAAAGAATTGGTGTTGGATATCTTGAAAAGCATTAAAGTGGATAAGTCCCCACGGCCCGATGGTATCTACTCCAGGTTATTGAGAGAGGCAAGAGAGGAGATTGTTGGGGCCTTGACCGAGATCTCTGTATCCTCACTAGCCACTGGAGAGGTCCCAGAGGACTGACAAGTAGCTAATGTTGTTCCTCTGTTCAAGAAGGGAAGTAGGGATACTTCAGGTAACTATAGATTGTTGAGTCTCACATTGGTGGTTGGGAAGCTACTGGAGAGAATTCTTAGGGATTGGATTTGCCCACATTTGGAGAAGGACTGCAGATGCTGGAGATCAGAGTTGAGAAGTGTGGTGCTGGAAAAGCACAGCAGATCAGGCAGCATCTGAGGGGCAGGAGAAATTCCTGATGAAGGGCTTATGCCCGAAACATCGACTCTCCTGCTCCTCAGATGCTGCCTGACCTGCTATGTTTTTCCAGCATCACACTTTTTGATGCACATTTGGAAAAGCATGGACTAATTGGGGCAGTCAGCATGGCTTCATGCAGGGCAGGTCATGTCTTCCTGACTTGATTGAATTTTTCGAGGAGGTGATGAAGGTGATCGATGAGGGTAGAGTAGTAGATGTTGTTTGCATGGATTTTAGTAAGGCTTTTGACAAGGTCCCTCATGGTAGGCTCATCTAGAAGATTAAGATGCATGGGATCCAATGTGACCTAACCGCATGGATTCAGATTTAGCTTGCCCATCGAAGGCAGAGGGGAGTGGTGGATGGGTGTTTTTCAGGCTGGAGGTCCATAACTAGTTGTGTTCCACAGGGATCTGTACTGGGACCTCTGTTGCTTGTGATATATATGACTCTGATGAAAATGTAGGTGGATGGATTAGTAAGTTTGCAGATGATACAAAGATCAGTGGAGTTATTTTAGCATAGAAGGTTGTCAAAGAGTGCAGCAGGATATAGATCAGTTGCAGACATGAGTGGAGAAATGGCAGATGGAGTTTAATCCGGGTAAGTGTGGGGTGCTGCTGCACATTGGGAGATCAAATATGATGGAAAAGAATACAATTAATGGCAGGACCCTGAACAGCATTGATGGACAGAAGGATCTTGGGGTTCAAGTCTATAGCTGCCTGAAAGTGGCCACAAAAGTTGATAGGGTGATAAAGAAGATAAATGGTTATTGGTCAGGAACGGATACAAGAGTCAGGATGTCATGTTGCAGCTTTATAAGACTTTAGTGTGGCCATACCCTTAGGTGACTGTCTGTGTGGAGTTTGCACATTCTCCCATTATCTGCGTGGGTTTCTTCCGGGTGCTCTGGTTTCCTCCCAAAGTCCAAAGATGTGCAGGTTATGGTGAATTGGCCATGCAACATTGCCCCATAGCATCCAGGGACGTGTAGGTTAGGCATGGTAAATGTGGGGTGAGGGGGATTGGGTGGTATGCTCTTCAGAGGGTTGATGCAGCCTCGATGGGCTGAATGGCCTCTCTCAACACTGTAGGGCTTCTATAAATGACAGGGTTTTGCCAAGGCTGATTGAGCTTTCAATGATGACAATTCTCCGTCCGCTCCCGTCATTGGTGAGATGACCTGGCAGTAGGTTTGCCAATCTTCCAGGAATGGCCTGAACCATCCAGATATTAAAGATCAATCTCCATAACACTGCCAAAACTGAAAACCTGAAGGAAAACAGCAAGCCCTCTCAAGAAATGGAGTTCTCTTTTCCAATTTCCTGTCACTCTCATTTATCAGCCATTAAAATATTGAGTCAGACTTTACAGAGCGAAACAATTGCTGATGGAAGGTCATGTGATGAAATCTCCTGGGATATACCCAAGTAAAAGTTGGTAACGCCAACTTGAATCTGGAATAATCCTGGCCTCTATCCTGCGATTCAGTGTCTACAATAGCCCTGACATGCCATCGGACCGTGAAAACAGAGAAAATAGGAGCAGGAGGCTATTTGGCCCATTGAGCCTACTCTGCTATTCACTATGATCATGCCTGGTTCCCTCTCTTAATGTCTCTGCTTTCTCTCCACATCCCTTAATGCTTTTAAAATCCAAAAATATACCTATCCCTTTCTTGAATGTACCCAGTGATCCAGCCTTCTAGGTCACAAAATCCAAAGGTCAACCACCTCCAAGTGAAGAAATCTTCCTTCCTCTCACTCCCAAATGGTCTGCATCACATTCTGAGACTGTGTCCCCTGGGTCTAGCCTCCACAACCGGGAAAAGAACCCCTCCTACATTTTGGTCTGTTAGAATTTTATATGTTTGAATCAAATCCCCTCTCATTCTTCTAAACTTTATAAATACAGATCCAGACCAACTAGTCTCTCCTCATGTAACAGTCCCTTCTATCAGGGAACTTCCACTGCACTCCCTCCCCGGCAAGAATATCCTCTCTTAGCTAGCGAGACCAAAACTGCACGCAATACTCCAAGTGTGGTCTCACCAAAGCCCTGCATAACTGCAGTGAGACATCCCAACTACTGAACTCAAACCCTCTTGCAATGAAGGTCAATGTATCATTTCCTAGTTACCAAACTGTTAGGTTTAGGAACATAGATCCCACGGAACTCAGATAGGCTACTTTTTCCAATGGAGACTCTTTACCAGTTGTTTTTCTGATGAAGGATTTCCATCTACAACTATTCTCCCTCTTCCAGTACCACTTTGCTGCGCTGCATTCCTGTAATATCTATTCTTAGCATAGACTTCCAGCGTTTGATATACTCATTAAGAACATTACACATTCAGGAGACGTGCAGGTCTCTGACAAAGCCAGTTTTTATTTCCCATCCTCACTCACTCCACAATCGCAGGGGTAGGGGACACTAGGGGCAGAACCCAGCAAAGCACAGGTAAACATATGCAGCATTCCAAAATGACTTCACCAATTCCAGAGGCCAACAAGAGGTCAGGATTCCAAGGACGTCCAACATGCCTGAAGATGTGACAAGAAACTGTGGGAACATCTATTAAAAATACATTCCTGGGAATGTGGGCACTGTGGGGAACAACAATTTTGATTTACATGCAGCATTTCACTTGATAAAAGAATCCTGATGCACATCACAAACATCACAAGAAAAACCACATACAGAGCAATACAAAGGAAATTGAGATTTGTTGAAAAAAGTTGCATCTTGAAGAAGTTTTGCATCTTGCACTCTTTAGGACATTTCACAAGAATACCATTTTGACAGAAAAAACAATATTCATTCTGCATGGACAGGTTGGACCAAAGGATCTGTTTCTATGCTGTACATCTCTATTAGGAGGGGGGCACTGATTGGTTGGCAAGTGGACTATTGATGAGTTTAGAATGGGGTGCTGGGAAAGCACAGCAGGTCAGGCAACATCAGAGGAGCAGGCAAATCGAAGTTTCGGGCAAGGGTCCTTCATCAGGAACCATTGATTAGTTGAGGCATTTTCATAGAGAATATACCAATTAATGATGATTGACAGTTAACAGTCAGGCTCTGTTTAAATTTTAAACCAAGCACCTTGACTCTGGTCAGAGCACTGACCTGAGAAATAAACCAATGCATAGCTGTCCCGATAGTGTTCAGTTAAAACAGGCACAATGTTTGAGAGTGAAATGAATGACATTTACCATTAACAGGATGTTGCCTTCAAGTCAAAAAGACATTCTGTAAATGAGTAATGTGATGATCAAAGTAAGTATGAGCTATCAAATTTTAACAGAGCAGGAAAATGAACGTTTCAGGCAAAAGCCTGTCATCGGGAAAGCCCATCACTTCCTAATGAAGGGCTTTTGCCCAAAACATCAATGTTCTTGCTCCTCGGATGATGTCTGACCTGCTGTGCTTTTCCAGCACCACTCTAATCTATACTCTGATCTCCAGCATCTGCAGTCCTCACGCTCACCTATCAAATTTTAACATCTATTGTTAGTCAGGAGACCTTCCATGGATGAAAAGAGTTTTCAAAAACAAAAACAAATACTGACCTAAAATCACTGCCATGATCACCTGACACAGGAGATCCACACGGAATAAACAAAATTCACTCCACTAAAATTACCGTTTTATCTGAAGACATTGAAACTGAAACAGCACCAACTAATTTGCATCTTCTGTGTAAGTTTACAAATTGTAACAAGTGCACACATCAAAAGTTGCCTGCAGAATTTCTACTTTGGAAGACAACTGTGCCAGTCGTGGGAATATACAAACTAACTATATCTCAGCAACTGTTTTTGAGCAGCAGAGCAGTTGAGGAAAACATGAATTTTTAACATCTAAACTGCCAGTCTCTCTTCCTTTCTGTCTATCGCAACCTCAGGAGACAATTCTTAGTGGATGAAATCAAAACCATTTGCTGAGAACTCAAAAATATCTATAAACATTGCCATGCCCCAGGGTATGCAATTAAATAATTATGACCTCAGATTAAAAATCTAACACCTCAAGAATTTTTACCTTTATACTTCTGGTCTGTACCAGAAACTCCCTCCTTTTAAACTTATTACCTATGTTTGTGTGTGTTTTATGTCAAAAGTTTATTACTTTTTCTCAGGCTTCTCTTCACTCAAGTGAAACTTGCAATTGCTTCCTTCATTTTGATCTCATTGATTATGTTTGTAATTAATGTGTGAAATAGCTGTGGGCGAAACAGATATTAAAACGTATTTCTTGTGACTGACTGAGAGGGAGTTTAAAGTGGAGAGCCAAGTTAACCCTCCTTGCATGGTGATAACAAAAGGCATTTTCTCTATCTGAGTCAATGGTATTGTTAGGGAGATTGAATGTGTACACGTTAGGCATTGTATAAAGGGTGAAAGAAATCCAATTTTACATACATCCCTGTAGATATTCATGGAACATAGATCAGAGAATAGTATAGCATAGTACAGGCCCTTCAGCCCACGATGTTGTGCCAAGTATTTATCTTCATCTAAGATCAACCTAACCTACACAACCCTCAATTTACTGCCATCCATGTGCTTGTCCAGCAATTGCTTAAATGACCCTAATATCTGTGACTATACTACTGCCACTGCCAGTGCATTCCATACACGGCCCACTCTGTGTGTAAAGAACCTTCCTCGGACATCTCCCCTACACCCTCCTTCAATCACCTTAAGATTATGACCCCTCGTGACAGCCATCAGTGCCCTGGGGAAAAGTCAGAAACATTCCTTGTGTGATCTGTCTGGATGATGTTAGCTCTGCCACGATGGGTAACGCTCTCACTTCCAGTGCCTGAAAGTTGGGGTTCAAGTCTTGAAAGTCTGAATCACCTCTGGAAAGGTAGTGGGGAAGATAGTGGAAGGCAAGAACATTCAATAGGATTGGCATCAGGGAGACAACCTTTGTCACCAGAGGGATCAGATTGAGATTTCTTTTTCTTTGTTCATTCACAGGATGAGTGTGTCACTGGCTAGGCCAATATTTATTGTCCATCCCTAATTGCCTAGAGGGCAGTTAAGAATCAATCATATTGCTGTGGGTCTGGAGTAACATGTAGGCCAGACCAGGTAAGGATGCCAGTTTCCTTCCCTTAAGGACATTCATGAACCAGATGGATGTTTCCGACAATTGATTCGTGGTCATCATTAGATTCTTAATTCCAGATATTTATTAAATTCAAATTCCACCATCTGCCATGGCAGGATTCAAATCTAGGTCCTCAGAACATTATCGGAGTTTTGGGATTAACAGTTCAGCAATAATACCACTAGGCCATTGCCTCCCAATTGTGGGAAAACCCAAGTTCAGATTTCCCAAAATGCCACCAATTGAGATCTTTAATTAGTTAATTAACAAACATTTTATGGCTGCCATTACCTCAGCTCCAGGCAGCTGGTATGTGTGGCCCAGTGGTAGTGTCCATATCTCTGAGCCAGACTTGGGTTCGAGGTCCCACCTGCATGAGTTAATATCTCTGGACAGATTGACTGAAAAATATCTTCAACACCAGGCAGGAGAGGGCCAACTGACCTGATTGGTTCACCTCACTAACAACTTGGTGGCACAGGGATACTGTGATCTACATTAATGAGCGCAAAATCACCTGACCTAGGACCTTACCCTATCGTACAGGTATCCCTAGCCCCTTCTCCCTCTGATCACCAACTCCTCCCAAAACTACACCATCATTTCTCAAGCTGTGACTGGGGAGGGGAACAACGTTTGCTGCCCTGGCATTGCTGAATTCTGGCGGACTGATTGGCATCAAGAATGCAGCCTTCAGTGGGCAAGACTGAGAGAAGCCAACTGCCCCTTTCCAGCTCATTGGAGTTACCTCCATTTATCACAAAAGTTCCCTCAATGATTCAAACCATTTCAGACGTTTAACAGCACTTTCAGATCATCTGAAAAGGAGTTTCAATGGAGCAGGAACCTATTGTTAGCAAGTTTTGAGAAGATTTATAGCTCAGGTTGAGGTTCTGGATTAGGTTCGCTTGCTGAGCTGGAAGGTTCATTTTCAGACGTTTCGTCATCATACTGGGTAATATCTTCAGTGATTCTCCAGATGAAGCTTTGTCCGGAGACTCACTGAAGATATTACCTAGTATGGTGACAAAACATCCGAAAATGAACCTTCCAACTCAGTGAACAAACCTACATCTAGGAACTTATTATGGCTAAAAACTGAAAGAAGCTGGGATTGCTTTATTTTTGGGAAACGAGAAGGTTTTAAATGGAGATTGGATAGAGGTTTTCAAAATCTTGAGGGGTCTGGACAGAGTGGATAGGGAGAAACTGTTCCTGGTGGCAAATGGATTAAGAGTAGAGTGTGCAAATTTAACATAAATTGGCAAAGGAAGCAAAAAAAAAGTGAAAATAGGAACATAAAAAGCAGGAGGCCATTCAGCCCCTCAAGCCTGTTCCACCATTCCATGCGATCATGGCTGATCTTATCTCGGCCTCAATTCCACTTTCTTGCCCACTCTCCATACCCCTTCAGCCAATTCCTAAAAATCAGTCTCTCCCCTCCAGAGGATTATTCAGTGGCCTGGCATCCACCGCACTCGGGAATAGTGAATTCCAAAAGAAAAGTAGCGCTTTTTGCCGCAGCGAGTGGTTTCAGTCTGGAATGTGCTGCTGGAGAAGTAGCAGCAGAAAGGGAATCAGCTGATTATCAGGAAATGGACAAATGTGCAAGGTTAAAGAGAGAAGGCAAGAAATCAGTACTCAGTGTGTAGCTCACTCAGCTAGAGCGATGGCACCAAACACAAATGGGCCAAATGGACTGGACCAATTCTGTAAAACATTCACTCAGGCAAGAGAGTTGGTAATTGGTGGACACAGCTTTAAAGGTGATTTGATTTGATTTATTGTTGCCACATGCACCTAAGTACGATAAAAAGTTTTGTTTTGCGAGCAGCACAGGCAAAATGTAACATACAAGGACGGGCAGATCATAGGGTGCTTAGACAGAGGTTATGACTACACAGGAGGTGCACAAAGGAAGATCAGCATTAGATTTCAAACAGGAGGGGTCCATTCAGCAGTGTAATAGCAGCGAGGAAGAAGCTGTTCTTGAATCTGTTGGTACAAGTGTTTAAGCTTCTATATCTTCTGCCCGATGGAAGAGTATTACCAGGGTGGGAGGGATCTTTGCTGATGTTGGCTGACTTTCTGCATCAAGGAGAAATGTATGGACACAACTTTAGTTCCTTATGGTCCTGGGCAGAGCTGTTGCCATACCAAGCTCTGTTATGCACTCAGACAGAATGTTTCATCATCAACAAAGGGGAAGGTAAGAATCTTTTTTTCTGCAGTTCACATGAGCTGGAATGTGCCGCCTGAAATTGAAACCAGATTCAATCAGAACAGTCAAAAGTGAACTGGTTACGGACTTGTAGGGGATATGATTTACAGAATTATACAGAAAATAGCAGACAGCTTGGGATTAATTGGCTAGACTTAACTAGTGCAGCCTTTGTGGTCTCCTCTGTGCTGTACAGTTCCATAAATCCAACACGCACAATGTCAAAATCTCTCCCCAGGACACTGGACCCCGAACCAAACTCAAACCTTAGGCATCAGATAGAGTTTAGGCTTCAGCAACGAATAAATACTTACTCAGTTGCATTTGCAAGAGAACCTGGGCAGTTTTGCGGGTACCTTGAATTAGTCTTTTGCAAATTATGTCCATTTTCATTAGTATTTGCTTTGTTACGAATCGGGAGTGATTGTTCAGGTGCGATGAAAAACCAAATGGCAGCCTAAAACAGGCTGCTCATGAGTTGGATATCGTCAATACAAAAGGGAAAAAAAGATCTCGATAAGCCCTGAATGAGGGGTATAGATAGAGTTAATGGTAGTTGTCTTTTCCCTAGGATTGGGGTTTTCAAGACTCGGAGTCACATTTTTAAAGTGAGAAAATATTGACCTCAATTTCATGCTGGATAACCCCCAGAGGATGAAGTACATTCTGTTAAAATTCTTCCCCCGAAAAGAAGGGAATTGCTTGATCATTGCTGATGACACAAACTTGCTGCAATTGTGCGGTTGTCCTTGGGAGGAGACACGTGAAGTGGGAGGTGGGGTTGCAACTGAAGACATAGCTGAAAGAAGTTGTCAATCAATTTACTAAGCCCTGTCTCAAAACATTACTTCATCTGTTCAGTGACATTTAAATTGTCACATTCTGTACATCAAATGTGTTAAATGACTCTTGCATGCTGTAAACTAGGTGATGACACCTTTAGAACACTCAGTGGCTCCATTTCAACCCAATGGTTTTCCTGAAAGCAGTGATAATGGGAAAACACAACATTGACACACCAGGTGTCACATCTAATGATACTGTTAAATTGCTCCTGGAAATCAGTTAAGACATAAAGCGGTCTACTTTTCAAACTGCCAAAGATAGCAATGGTTGCGAGACAAGACAAGTCACCCTGGAGCGCCACCCAGTGGCCAGCAGGTGCAGCGTGACATAGCAGCATTGGGAGTGTTGACATAGCAATCCCAATAGTAACCAGTGTCTCAGAAGATTGTCCAGTTATAGGAAGGACATTATCAAGCTGGAGAGAGTTCAGAAGAGATTTACCAGGATGTTGCCAGGTATGGAAGGTTTGAGTTATAAAGAAAGACAGGATAGGCTGGGACTTTTTTCACATAGGAGGTTGAGAAACAACCTAATTGAAGTTTATAAGGGTGGTGGAATGAACTTCCTGAGGAAGTGGTGGGTGCAGATACAATTACAACATTTAAAAAATTCAAATCAAAATTTCACAACATTTAAAGTTTGGATAAGTACATGAATAGGAAAGGTTTGGAGGGATATGGGCCAGGAGCAGGCAGGTGGGATTAGATTAGATTGGGATTATGGTCAGCATGGACTGGTCGGACCGAAGGGTCTGTTTCCGTGCTGGATAACAGTAGGTGCTTCTCACTAATCCACAATCGGCACAGTGGGTTCAACAGGGGAGCAGCAATAATCTTAAAAGAAAGAGAAATGATCGAACATATTCCTGCAGCACAGAGGGTTCAACAGGGGAGCAGCAATAATCTTAAAAGAAAGAGAAATGATCGAACATATTCCTGCAGCACAGAAGAAAGGCAGCTCCAGGCAAGCTGTACCGTTCACGTAAGGCAAGCTGTACCGTTCACGCAAGGCAAGCTGTACCGTTCACGTGTTCCTGCTGGTTCAGAGCCCACAGATCTGAGGTTCAACATTAAAAGGTTGGAATCGAACACTGAACAGGTCACAGACCGCAACGAATGAATGAGTGGAGGCGCCTGAAAGCAGTCAGCAGGGCAGGTCGGATTTATTTTCTGTTGAAATCTGCATCTCTCGTAATGCCTGCCCCATCCCTAAAAGTCAGTCCTTAACACGGTTTAAAATTACATCTTGTCAGAACATTTGGTAAATCTGCACTGTGAGCTTTTCCTTGTGTTTTCCAAGTGTAATTATTTCATGGCGGGGGTGGTTGCAGATTGTGCTGACTGTGATGGCTTTTCCTTTCCTTACACTGGCTGAGTTTATATGCCCCCTGCTTAAAGCAGCTTCCGAATCAAGTGTTCCTGCTAGTGGTCACCTCATCGTTGCAGCACGTAATTAAATGACCCCACTGTGAATGCCTGAACACAATTACCAGCTTCCAATGCTCTTTAAAACAAAAAAAGGAAAGGCTAGTCTCTGACAACAGCCATTAATAATCTTCCACAGTAGACATTTCTGCAACCACTCACAGGCAAAAGGTGCAATGTTTCCTCAGGCAGAAACAAAGACCCAAGTCTCCAGTGAGGGACCAAGCCATGGAGCTCAGGAAAGTTTGATTTTCGAATATTGACACCTCAGGACTTAACCAATCTCAGTGAAGCAACGGTAGAGTTTCTGTGCGTAACGGGTGGGTCTGTGGGCTTAGTTGGGCATAATGGTCAATATCCTGACTCCTAATGGCTATCCAGTGACCACCACCGCACCCCACCACCAACCTGCTGTGTGCGCTCAACTGGACATTAATAAAAGCAGGTCTAATGCACTCTATTGTGCAATAGGATGCTGACATTCACCTTACACTGTGATGAATGATGGATGTCTGAGTAATTATCTCACACAAAAGGACTGGAAACCCAAGTGAAGGCAATACCACTCCCTGCAAGATCCCCTCTGAGTCACTCACCATCCTGACTTGAAAATGTCACTGTTCCTTCACTATCAGTGAGCCAAAATCCTGGAACTTCCTTCCGAACAGCACTTAGGATGTCCTGACACATTTGGATTATTGTGCTTCAAGACAGTGGCTCAACATCTTCAAGAATGGCTCAATGGCTAACACTGCTGCCTCACAGCATCAGGGACCTGGGTTCGATTCCAGTCTTGGGCAACTGCCTGTGGAGTTCACACACTCTCCCTGTGCCCTCCGGGTGATCTGTTTTCCCCCTGCAGTCCAAAGGTGTGCAGGTTAGGTGGGTTGGCCAGGCTAAATTGCCCGTCGTGTCCAGGAATGTGCAAGCTGGGTGGACTAACCATGAGGAAATACAGGGATTGAGTGGGATGCTGATCGGAAGGTTGGTGTTGGGCTGAATGGCTTACTTCTGCACTGTGTGGGTTCAATAATTAGGAATGGGCAATAAATGCTGACCCAGCCAGTGACACTCACGTCCCACGATGGAATATAGAGGAAGTGTTCCCGATCCTAGAATCTAGGTGAGTGTTGTCCGTCTCATGCCTACATGAAGACCTTCCTCCTCCTCTTTCCAATTACAGAAAGCTTCATTGTAACCAGCATCTTATCGACCTGCATTCTTGATAAAATTGGCAAAAATTATGTACCTCAACTACGATCTATCGCAATGTTGGAGTATTTATGTAAATAAAGTATAACAGTGATGTGTATACCCCTACATTACATTTCTGTTACTCACTGTGTTGTTTTGACATTGATTTTACACTGATATTTTGAGGGTTGTTGATGTGTCAGGGTTGACTGTGGTTGTGCGTAACATCTTGATTGATCAAATATTTCAGACAATCAGTCCCCTCCTGGTCCCGTAGGCGCTGGTTAATAAAAAGGTCGCTGCCCTTCTAATCTGTGTCCTCTGCGGACAGACTCGTTTGGCAGAGGAATCAGGGCCACCCCTTTGTTTGCTTCAATAAAATCCTTCAACATGTTGAACACCTGACTCATGTCTCCCTTAACAAGCTCAGCCTTCCCAGGGTCTGTCCCTATCACCCCTCGGCCTACCATCAGCCCTGATAAACTCCCCTGTACCCTTAAGAACCTCAGTTTAAAAAAGGGCCTCATGTTTTCTAAATCTGAGACATTTCTCAAGCTGAGGATATGTCATTGTGTGAAGTACTTCAACTGATAAACATGATAGCCATGATAAGCATTCCATTTGCCTCAGGATGCTAATCTATACACAAATTTCAATGAAGACATTGTCCCAAACACAGTCAGATCTATTGATTACCTTAATACTTTAAAAAAAAATCAAGATCAATTTCTCTTGAAAATTGATTGACTGAGAAGCTCGGGTGACCTGAACTAATTTCCGCTTAGACTGCATCTCAGTGTCAATTATCACTGTTCTCCCTCACACCTCAAAAATAGGCTCACAATACCTTTATTTTATTCACTTACAGGATGAGGGAATCACGGGTCCCCAAAACATTACCTGGGCCGGAGGATTAACAGTCTGTTCAGGATACCATTAGGCTAACTCCTACCCTGAAATTAACTGGCAGGATGAGAGGGATGGAGCTAGGGAATTGCTCAAAGGTTCCCCACACTCTGGTCTCCATGCTGATGCACAGATTGCCGGTTTTGAAAGGTGCTGCTGTGGAGTGGGACCTCCCATAGATTGGGACAGTGTGAATGACTGAACAGAGAAAGCAACAGGCCAGTTGGCCTTCTTCAGTGTTCTGTTGAATCTCGGATTTCTTTAAGGTAAGAATGTGGGCGTCCCTGGCTAGGCCAGCTTTTATTGCCCATGCCTCATTGGCCAGACGGCTGTTAAGAATTAACCACATTGCTTTGGGTCTGGAGTCACATGTAGACCAGACTAGGTAAGGATTTCCTTCACTGGAGGACATTAGTGAACCAGATGGGTTTTTCTGACAATAGTTACATGGTCACCATTAGATTCTTAATTCATGATTTTTATTGATTTCCAGAGTAACAAAGATCAGGTAGTGTGCACGATTCAGGAGAAAACAACAGAAGGTAGGGGGTAACATTGAGTTTGATATATAGTGTGTTTGATTAAACTGGAACATGGGTAACAGGGCCAGGAACAGGTCAATCACCTCCTTGAGTCTGTTATGTTATCCAACTACGTTATAGCTGATCATCTACCTCAAAATCATTTATCCAAACTCTCTCCATATTGTTGTGGTTCTGTTCGCCGAGCTGGGAATTTGTGTTGCAGATGTTTCGTCCCCTGTCTAGGTGACATCCTCAGTGCTTGGGACCCTCCTGTGGAGCGCTTCTGTGATGTTTCCTCCGGCGTTTATAGTGGCTTGTATCTGCCGCTTCCGGTTGTCAGTTCCAGCTGTCCGCTGCAGTGGTCAGTATATTGGGTCCAGATCAATGTACTTATTGATAGAATCTGTGGATGAGTGCCATGCCTTTAGGAATTCCCTGGCTGTTCTCTGTTTGGCTTGTCTAATAATAGTAGTGTTTGGCCCAGTCGAATTCATGTTGCTTGTCATCTGTGTGTGTGGCTACTAAGGATAGCTGGTCGTGTCGTTTCATGGCTAGTTGGTGTTCATGGATGCGGATCGTTAGCTGTCTTCCTGTTTGTCCTATGTAGTGTTTTGTGCAGTCCTTGCATGGATTTTGTACACTACATTGGTTTTGCTCATGCTAGGTGTCGGGTCCTTCGTTTTGGTGAGTTGTTGTCTGAGAGTGGCTGTTGGTTTGTGTGCTGTTAGGAGTCCTAGTGGTCGCAGTAGTCTGGCTGTCAGTTCGGAAATGTTCTTGATGTATGGTAGTGTGGCTCGTCTTTTGGGTTGCGGCATGTCCTCATTCCGTTGTCTTTCCCTTAGGCATCTGTTGATGAAATTACGCGGGTATCCATTTTTGGCAGATACATTGTAGAGGTGTTCTTCTTCCTCTTTTTGCAGTTCTGGTGTGCTGCAGTGTGTTGTGGCCCTTTTGAACAATGTCTTGATGCAACTTCTTGTGTGTGTTGGCGTGGTTGCTTTCGTAGTTCAGGACTTGGTCTATATGTGGCTTTCCTGTATACCTTTGTGGTGAATTCTCCGTTTGGTGTTCTCTGTACCACGTCTAGGAATGGGAGTTGGTTGTCCTTTTCTTCCTCTCTCGTGAATCGGATTCCTGTGAGTCTGGCGTTGATGATCCGGTGTGTGTTCTCTATTTTTGTGTTTCTAATGATTACAAAGGTAATGCAAAGATTAGAACAAACGGTCTTACCGCAAATTCAACCTAAACTCTGGGTCAGCTATGTGGATGACACCTTTGTAATCATTAAAAACACAGAAATAGAGAACACACACCAGATCATCAACACCACACTCAAAGGAATCCGATTCACGAGAGAGGAAGAAAAAGGACAACCAACTCCCATTCCTAGACCCAATATACCGACCACTGCAGTAGACAGCTGGAACTGACAACCGGAAGCGGCAGATTCAAACCACTGCAAATGCCGGAGGAAAGATCACAGAACGCTTCACAGGAGGCTCCCAAGCACTGAGGATGTCACCTAGACAGGGGATGAAACATCTGCAACACAAATTCCCAGCTTGGCTAACAGAACCACAACAACGAGCACCCGAGCTACAAATCTTCTCCCAAACTTTGAACTCTCTCCATACCTTATGATAATGATACTAAATTAATATCCAAGTTACGTGAGCCTGTTTACAACAGTGCTTGTTTGGTTCAGCCTGGGTATGGAAAACTAGACAAATTTGCAGAAAGATCTGGAAGAATGATTGACTGTAGAGAGATTTCAAAAGATTGTGAACACAATCTAAAGCATGTGTCATCTTTGTATAGATCCAAGATATGAAATGTACAAGTAAGAAAGAGTGTAAAACAGAGTATATTATTCTGTCACCCATTCTCCATCTCTCCCAAAATCAAAGGTGATGGATAATGGAAATTGATGCTAATCCTCTCACAGCATTCCCAAAGTGAAAATTTCTGTCCGTGTATCTTAAACTGAATTTGAAATATTTTCCTTGCCGCTAATAACTTACTGAAATGCCACTGAAGTATTTATAATTGCAGAAATGATATAGTCTGAAATGGCAGTGACCACAACTGGCACCAGATCACATAGCAAGATGGTGGTGCATTGGTGATGTCACTGAACTACTATAGATTAGATTACTTACAGTGTGGAAACAGGCCCTTCAGCCCAACAAGTCCACACCGACCCGCCGAAGTGCAACCCACCCATACCCCTACATTTACCCCTTACCTAATACTACGGGCAATTTAGCATGGCCAATTCACCCGACCCGCACATCTTTGGACTGTGGGAGGAAACCCACGCAGACACGGGGAGAACATGCAAACTCCACGCAGTCAGTCACCTGAGGCAGGAATTGAACCCAGGCCTCAGGCGCTGTGAGGCAGCAGTGCTAACCACTGTGCCACCATGCCATACTATCACAGGAATCAAAGAATACTTAGTGCAGAAAGAGGCCCTTCAGCCCATCGTGCCTGCACTTGCTCTATTATCTACTGTCAATCTCCTGCCTTTTACCCCATGTCTCTACATATAAAGAAAAAAACAACGTCCTTTTCAACACCTCCTTAGTCATTCAGAGGCCCAAGCTGCTGCTCAAGGGAGATAGCATTCTAGTGACATACAGCATGGAAGCAAACCCTTTGGTCCAACTCGTCCACGCCAAACATATTCTAAATCCCATTTGCCAGCTTTTAGCCCATATCCCTCTAAACCCTTCCTATTCATATACCCATCCAGATGCCTTTTAAATATTATAATTGTACCATCTTCTACACTCCTTTTTATATCTTTCCCCTCTCATTTTAACCTGACGACATCTAATTGTGGACTCCCCTACCCCAGGGGGAAGACTGGCTATTCACGGCCCTCATGATTTTATAAACTTCTACGAGATGGATCCTCAGCCTGTAACGCTTCAGAGAAAGCAGCCCCAGCCTAGTCAGCCTCCCCCTGTAGCTCAAGCCCTCCAATGCTGGCAACATCCTTGTAAAGCTTTTCTGAACCCTTTCAAATTTCACAACACTCTTCCTATAGAGATGGGTACAAATCCCTTTGTCCCTCAACATCAAAGTCACATCTGCTTGAACTTCAAATACTGTATGTTCGCTCTGGATCAAACTGGTATCCAAGAACAACCACAAACTACAAACGTGACACATCACCGGTCCTGCCATCCACAGTCTTTTGCTTTTCTTTGATGAATCCCTTTTGAATTATGCTTCTTTGGTCCAATTAGAATGATAGAGAAATCACCAGTTTAAGATTAACACCGTTGCGCACCGTAACTTTCAGAAACGGTGGGTTTTCTCTGGATCCATCGGAGTGTGCGTTGAGTGTATACAGAATCTACATGAAACACATGCCTGCACATGGGTTAGTTAGCTCAGTTGGCCAGATGGCCGGTTTGTGATGCAGGGTGACACCAACAGTGTGGGTTGTGATTCCTGCATCAGCTGAGGTTACCCTGAAGGGCTCACTTTCTTTCTCTCTTCCACTTGTCTGAATCATAGTGACCCTCAAGTCAAACTCACCACCAGTCATCTCTCTCTCTCTCTCTCTCTCTAATAGGAGAGTAGCCCCATGGATGAGTAAGACTATGGTGACTTTACCTTCCCTTTTATAGTATGTCTAAGGGTGTGTAATGTCTGCTAGCATTCATACATGAGAACACAAATGTAGAAACAGTTGAAGGAGAGGTTTTGCTTTGATGATGGAGATCAGGAGAAAGCATGTCTCTCAAAGGGCCAGCAGTTGGTGGAATTATCTCAAGACATAAGACATAGGAGTCGAAGTAAGGCCATTCAGCCCATCGAGTCCACTCCGCCATTCAATCATGGCTGATGGGCATTTCAACTCCACTTACCAGCATTCTCCCCGTAGCCCTTAATTCCTCGTGACATCAAGAATCTATCAATCTCTGCCTTGAAGACATTTAGCGTCCCGGCCTCCACTGCACTCTGCGGCAATGAATTCCACAGGCCCACCACTCTCTGGCTGAAGAAATGTCTACGCATTTCTGTTCTGAATTGACCCCCTCTAATTCTAAGACTGTGTCCACGGGTCCTAGTCTCCTTGCCTAACGGAAACAATTTCCTAGTATCCACCCTTTCCAAGCCATGTATTATCTTGTAAGTTTCTATTAAATCTCCCCTCAAATCTTCTAAACTCCAATGAATACAATCCCAGGATCCTCAGCCGTTCCTCATATGTTAGACCAACCATTCCTGGGATCATCCGTGAGAATCTCCGCTGGACATGTTCCAGTGCCAGTATGTCCTTCCTGAGGTGTGGGGACCAAAACCGGACACAGTACTCCAAATGGGGCCTAACCAGAGCTTTATAAAGTCTCAGTTGCACAACGGTGCTTTTATATTCCAACCCTCTTGAGATAAGTGACAACATTGCATTCACTTTCTTAATCATGGACTCAACCTGCACGTTTACCTTTAGAGAATCCTCGACTAGCACTCCCAGATCCCTTTGTACGTTGGCTTTACGAATTTTCTCACCGTTTAGAAAGTAGTCTATGCTTTTATTCTTTTTTCCCTAGGAAATGGTGGAGACTGGGTCATTGAATTTAAAGGCTTAATGTAAGATTTTTTTTGATGAAGGAGAGAGAAAGCTATAGGCTGAGAGAGGCAGGCAGGAAAGTAGAGGTCAGACTGCACCCAGATCACTCAAGATTTTATTAAAACAACATAGCAGGCTTGAGGGGCCAAATCTTGCTCATAAGTTCTATGTTGCTGTGAGTGAGTGTAATGTTTGTGCCCCTGTGTGTGACAGTGTGACAAGAGGAGGGCATTCGAGTCATCACACCTGCACTGGCTCCTCAAACAAGCTTCATTGCTGGGACCCAACTCCTGCCATTTCCCTCATGTCCTGACACACTATCTATTCAAATAACCATCAACACCCTCCTGAACGTCTCAATATCATGGTGTAAGAAAGTATATGTGTGTGTGCAAATGTGTAAGTGTGAGTGGTGTGTGAGGAAGTGTGCGCACGTGTGGGTCTGTGCATGTGTGAGAGACTGTGTATATATGTGTGCGTGCATGAGAGTGTCTGTGTTCAAGAGTGTGCATGAGAGAGAGTGTGTGTGTGAGAGAGTGTGTGAGAGTGTGCTGGCTGTGCATATTACATGTGACCCTGTCTGAGTGTATGACCGAATAAACGTGTTGCATGTGTGAGATTCTATATGCATCACTGAGTGTAGTTGTGAGTGCCTTTGTGCACAGCATGTGGCTGCAAAACACTGGGAAAAGTTTGATAGCAGGAAAGTAAACAGCAGCGAACAGCTGCCTCTTATCAGTCCCCTCTCCTATTCAGATCCACACGCGAGAATTTTTCTCTTTTGAAGGTTTGAGCATAAACATGTAATTGGATTTCAGTGCCTTCGAATCTAACAAGCAATGGCCAGTGTAATATAAACTGTCAGTCACTATTATAGTACAGCAGCCCGAGAAATTCCCATAAGAACTTCTGTATTAATCAGCATCATCTAATCAGTAACTTATGGAAAATAACTACAATCAATTTAAACCAAACTGCTCGAAAGGTAATACAAACATGAGAGAGCAGCCCAGTATCCTGAAACAAAAGGAGTGAGAAGTTTACAACTAAAATATTCAAAGTAAAAAGATTCAACTAGTCCCTAAAGCTTCCACTTGCTGGAAATGCATACTTGGCCAGTTGGTTCTCATCAACTAGGAGAAAGTGAGGACTGCAGATGAAGATCAGAGCTGAAAAGTGTGTTGCTGGAAAAGTCTGGGCTTATGCCCGAAACGTCGATTCTCCTGCTCCTTGGATGCTGCCTGACCTGCTGCACTTTTCCAGCAACACACTTTTCAGTTGGTTCTCAGTTAATGCGAGTCTCGCTTACAGCCACAGTTGTGAAACCACACAGGTATTCACTCAGAATGAGTTAAGGCCAAAGTTTATGTCCGTTTGCATTAATTTCCACCTACACACCGGTTCACAGGCCAGTAGTTGATTTGACTGAATTTTGTGGGTGAGTGACTTAAACATCTCCCATTTTTTTTCCTCTCTGCTCTTAATTATCTCAGACTTGGAGCAACATGGGAGTTCAGTTTTAATGAAGGAACATGACTTTCCAAGAACAACCCATTCTCAAGAGGAAGGTGTTGCTGGAAAGGTCAACGTTCATTGCCCATCTACGATTGCCTTGTGAAAATGGCAGTGGCTTTGTTGTTGATACAATGGAATGGTCAACTCACTTATTCAGAGAAAAACCACGTTGACATAAAATAAAAGCCTATAGCAGTTAATGCTCTGTGATTTTATCCTTGGGCTTGTGCTTATTATAAGTTGTGTTTATTGTAACCAAACTTAAAGGCCCATCCCTTTCAGTTCTATGGGTGGTCCACAATTCCTCGAAGTACAATGGACAATTTTCTGTCATATGGTCCCCATCGTTCTCCTTCCTGCTCGCTTTTGTTACTCGGAACCTTTGATTTTTGCTCCTCTTATCAGACACCTCTCTTATTCATTCACAGGATGTGGGCGTCTCTGGCAAGGACAGCATTTATTGCCCATCCCCAATTGCCCAGAGGGCAGTTAAGAGTCAACCACATTGAGAGAGTGTAATGATGACAATGAATCCTGAAGAAGGGCTTATGCCCGAAACGTCGATTCTCCTGCTTCTTGGATGCTGCCTGACCTGCTGCGCTTTTCCAGCAACACATTTTCAGCTCTGATCTCCAGTATCTGCAGTCCTCACTTTCTCCTATGAATCCATTGCCAATCATTGGAAAAAATGATCTGGTTCACTGATGCCATTGAGGGAGGGACCTTACCTGGTCTGGGTTCTTCCCAAAAATCAACAAAGGGTCATGGTCATCATTAAACTCTTTGTTACAGATTTCGATTGAATTCAAATTCCATCTGCTGTGGTGGGATTCAAACCCGTATCCCTAGGACATTACCCAGGTCTCTGGATTAATAGACCAACGATAATACCACTAAGGCCTCAACTTCATTGAACAAAGTCAGTTAGACATCAATGTTTTCTATCGGTTCTGGAGTTAATTTCTGTTGCATCTTTGACTTGAGCTCCAACCTCCAACCTCAACCTGCCGGGTCTCATTCCAGCTCTCAGACCTTCAGATCCCTGGTGTCACTGGTGTCAATCACCTTGTTTGTCCAACGTTCCACTACTAAAGTATTCTCACTATCCTCTGTGTCACCAAAGTTCCCAGGTGTCCAAGTTCATAAGATATAGGGGTAGCATTAGGCCATTCAGCCCATCAAGTCTGCTCTGCTATCGATCATGCCTGATATGCTCCTCACCCCCATTTTCCTGCTTTCTCCCCATATCCCATCAACCCATTACCAATTAAAAATCTCTCTAACTCCTCCTTAAATTTGCTCACTATCCCAGCATCCATCACACTTTGGCACAGCAAATTCCACAGATTCACAACCCTTTGGGAGATGCAGTTTCTCCTCAACTCTGTTTTAAATTTGCTACCCAGTAACTTATGACTACAACCGCTCGTCCTAGGATGCCTCACAAGAGGAAGCATTCACTCCCGTCTATTTTATCAAAACCTATTTTATCCTCCTGAATCCCTCCATTTGATCCCCTCTGGTTCTTCTAAATTCCAGGCCTAAAAACTGTTCAATCTCTCTTCATGCGACAAACCCCTTATCTCTGGGATCAATCTAGTGAACCCACCAGGTCAAAGACTCTTTAGAATACAATTCGACCTCTGGACACCCACTTCGACAGCCCATTGAAAGAGAATTTCTTTGAGAAATGCCACATTTGAGATTTTGCACGTTCCATCTTAATTAACAAGACATGGTATAAGTTTGCAAGTCCATCTGAAAGGTGACACCTGAATGTACTGAGGGTCTCCCTCAAGTATCCAACTGGAAACCTGGATGGGCTTTGATCCTGTCAAGCTCAGTCTAGTTCTTCTCTTTCTGGCTCCTTTTATCCCCCGATAAGGCAAGGGTCCTTCTGGAGCTCAAACTCCTGGGTGCAGACTGTACAACTCTGGTGGGTCCCACATTAAACAGTGACCAATCTATTTCATCTACTACTCTCTGAGAAAAAAAAAGACATCACCAATACAGGAAGTGACATCACGAACCCAAGGAAACCCAAACCACATAAATAGAAAGCAGGACAACACCAGCACTTCACTGGAGGCTCACTGATGTTACCTAGTATGGTGTCGAAACGTCTGAAAGTGAACCTTCCAGCTCAGCGAGCAAACTTCCATTCGCAAGTGACCAATGTGGGGGCAGGGGTGGAGGAGAGGGTCAGTTAGTTCACAATGATTTATGATGCAGAGTGATTGCCCACACCAGCTGAGCATATGCTGGAAGTCCTACCTTCTCAACCTCGCCCAGCCCTCAACTTAAACGCACCAGGAGTTCTCTCTCTACCTCCAACAGACAGCAGCCCTATGTCCCTGTGAAATCGTGGTGACATTATTTTGTAAACCAGTAGAATGTGTAGAGTATGTGTCAAGCCATACAACAACAACAACAACAACAACAACTTGACTTTAGTACTGCCACAACAATGTAAAAGGTCTCATGGCACTTTGCAAACAGGCTTAATCACACAGTTGACAAAAGGGCTCGGTCTTAAGCAGCACCTTGGAAAAAAAAGGAGAGAAGGAAAAAGAGGGGTTTAGGAAGGGATTTCTTGAACTTGGGATTCAGATAAACATCAAAGCTGGAACAATGGGAATTTGGAGGGTCAGAATGGCTGAATACTAGAGAGCTCAAGGTTGTAAGACTGGCATCAGAGCATGGAGGGGTTAAGTGCTCAGAAAGGCACAGCAGAAGTGAAGTTATTCCCCAAGAAGTTAAATCCCTAAAGTAAGCAGCTCAAGGTGACTGTTGATTTAAATTTCCTTTTCGTTCTCGTTGACTGCAGATGAATGTTTTAAATCGGTTTTGCTGACACATTACCAGCACAGCTGCATGAGGCAGAGGCACTGACCCCAGGCAGGCAGCCGTGAAGATTTCCCTCACGATACCTAGCTGCCTACTCCACGTGGTGGATTCACCTCGCCGACGTCAATGTGTGTCGTGGGGCGAACTTTGATCCCCACGCAGTGCAGGTCAGTTGCACTCTGCTCAATTAATCGACAACACTTGACGGTTTCCAAAAACACTGACCCAAGCAAATCTGGCCCTTGCTAGTCTATGAGTGCTAGAACAATGTAACCTATTCCTTAGTTGGGGAACAACAAATAAAAAAAAAATCACCAGATCCACAGAAAAGACTTAACTTATCAAATCCCTACAGTGTGAAAGCAGACCATTGTGTCCACACTGACCCTCCAAAGGGCATCCCACCCCATCCAGCATTGCCCACAGCGAATCCACCCACCTGCACATCTTTGTGGGAGGAAACCAGAGCAAACCTACACAGACACAGGGAGAATGTGCAGACCCCACACAAACACAGGGAGAATGTGCAGACCCCACACAGATAGGGTCATAGAGTCAGATGTACAGCATGGAAACAGATCCTTCAGTCAAACCCGTCCATGCCGACCAGATATCCCAAATTAAACTAGCCCCATTTGCCAGCTCTTGCTCCATATCCATCTAAACCCTTCCTAGTCATATACCCATCCAGATGCCTTTTAAATGTTGTAATTGTCCCAGCCTCCACCACTTCCTCTGGCAGCTCATTCCATACACGCACCACTGTGAAAAAGTTGCCCCTCAGGTCCTTTTCATATCTTTCCCCCTCACCCTAAACCTATGCCCTCTAGTTCTGGACTCCCTCACCCCAAGGAAAAGACCTTGTCTTTTCACCCTATTTATGCCCCTCATGACTTTATAAACCTCTATGAGGTCACCCCTCAGCCTCCAATGCTCCAGGGAAAACAGTCCCAGCCTATTTAACATCTCCTTATAGCTCAAATCCTCCAACCCAGGCAACATCCTTGTAAATCTTTTCTGAACACTGTCAAGCTTCACAACATCCTTCTTGTAGGAGGGAGACCAGAATTACATATAATACTCCAAAAGCAGCCTAACTAATGTCCTGAACAGCCGCAACATGACCTCCCAACGGTGGCTCAGTAGTTAGCCTCACAGCACTAGGGTCCCAGGTTTGATTCCTGCCTTGGGCAACTGTCTGTGTGGAGTTTGCACATTCTCCCCGTGTCTGCGTGGGTTTCCTCCTGGTGCTCTAGTTTCATCCTACAGTCCAAAGATGTGCAGGTTTGGTCAATTGGCTATGCTAAATTGCCCGTAGTGTTCGGTGCATTAGTCAGAGGGAAATGGGACGGGGTGGGTTACTCTTCGGAGGGTCGGTATGGACTTGTTGGGTGAAAGGGCCTGTTTCCACACTGTAGGGAATCTAATCTAATCAAACTCCTGTACTCAATACTGACCAATAAAAGGAAGCGCAAGAGTGGAATTGAACCTGGGTCCCCGGCGCTATGAGACATCAGTGCTATCCACTGAGCCACCTAATGGCACACCACATGATTGGGATCATGCAGAACTAAATCTCCGAACTGCAGGATTGGTCAGAGAACTCATGCAGGTTCATGTAAGATACATTGAAACTCCTGCCTGTAGTAAGCCAGTTCAATTAGAACAAGATTGTATTTACGTAGTGCCTTTCACAAACCCTCAGGACATGTCGCTGCGCTAAACAATCACTGAGTTATATTTAAGGACTGGAGTCACTTGATGAGGTAGGAAAGTCACAGCAAAGCTCCTATAAGTGGCTAAATAAATCATTTGAGGGGAAGATATTGGCTGTGCGAGCTCACTTATTTGGCTTTGAAGTTGTGTTGTGTGTGTCCAGCAGAGAGTGAAGCAGGTTTTAACATCCTAACCTCCAGCAGCGAAAGCAGGAGCCACCATGCAGTGAAGAAGGGGCCAGTTTGGGAACAGACATCACTGGCACAATCCCATGGACTACTCCAGAAGAGAGCTGGTTGGTATACCTTGCAGAATCGATAATGTAATTAACTTCAGAATATCAGTAGTAACTGGGAGAACAGACTGAACCAGCTCACCCAATAACAGTGTGAATCAGATGAATAATTCAGCGTTGTGAGATTGAGTGACCAACGGCTCACTGAAGGAGAAAGCTTGGGTCAAAAACAAAGAAAAATCCTCCTCTACCACAAGAACATTAAAAAGGTGAGAAAAAGCAATAGGCAATGCAGTCTCTGAAGCCTGTTCTGTATTCAATCAAATCCTACTCACTTCAACTTTAACTGCATATCCTGTCCAATCACCATACCTAGTGAGTCACTTAGGATCCAAGTAACTATCTATTGATCACAGTCTTGAATGTACTGAAGGTGTGTTCATCTGTCGCCTGCTGGTTCTGACAGAACTACAACAGCACAGCAAGCTCATGCAAATGACAAGATAATCAGCATCAGATAATAGGATTTGGAGCCGTGGTTTGAGGGTTAGTCTTTGCTCCCTGGGGTCAGTGATTCAGACAGCGTGGGGTCAGTCTGCTCTCCCTGGGGTCAGTGATTCAGAATGGGGTCAGTCAGCTTTCCTTGGGGTCAGTGATCCAGACAGCGTGGGGTCAGTCTGCCCTCCTTGGGGTCAGTGATTCAGACAGAGCGGGGTCAGTCAGCTTTCCTTGGGGTCAGTGATTCAGACAGCGTGGGGTCAGTCTGCTCTTCCTGGGGTCAGTGATTCAGACAGCGTGGGGTCAGTCTGCCCTCCTTGGGGTCAGTGATTCAGACAGAGCGGGGTCAGTCTGCCCTCCTTGGGGTCAGTGATTCAGATTTATTTGAAGTCACGTGATGCAGGAGTAGCATTTTGAAAGCTTGGAGGTTCATATTCGAGAAAGGGCTCAATGTAGCATAGAAGGGAAATAGAGCACACTGCTGCTCTGCTGAGCTAATGGTATCTGCCTAGGAGATGCACTGCAGAAATTCACCGAAGATCCTCAGACAGCACCTTCCAAACCCCCAACTCCCTCCATTTAGCAGGACAAGGCAGTAGATATATGGGGACACCACCACCTTCATGATTCCCCTCCAATCCACACCATCCTGATTTGGAAATATATCGCCGTTCCTTCACTGTCGCTGGGTCAAAATCCTGGATTCCGTCCCGAAAGGGCATTGGACCAACCCACAGCACAGGGACTGCAGCAGTTTAAGGAGACAGCTTACTACCACCTTCAAGGGCAATTAGGGTTGGGTACGAAATGCTGGAATAAAAATCCCATCCCCAGGTTCCCAACGGTGCACAAATGTATCACATGACTTCCTGGTTCCAACAGTCCCAATGGCACCCATAGGTTGCCAATACTCTCAGTGAGTGCTGATGGGCTCAACTCAATCTCTTCCCCCACAGTCACTGGAAATCAACCACAATGAAAAAACAGCATGGAAAGTTCCAGAGGGGTCTTGACAGGGTGAAGGCTGAAGGAATGTTCCCCCTCATCAGGACGTCTTGAAAATGGGGACAGTTTAAAAAGAAATGGCTCCTCCATTTGAAGCAGAGATTTGGAGGAATCATTTCTCTCAGTGTATCATTAACTTCTAGAACTCTCCGTCCCAGACAGCAGGGGAGGCAGAACCATATGGAAAATATTCAGGGTCAAGTTAGACAATTTTGATTGACAAGGGAGCCACAGGTTATGGGGCACTGGCACGAAGTTGGAGTCAAGGTAGCAATCAGATTAACCACAATCTTACCACAGAGTGTCATGGTCTAGAAAGAGGTCATTCAGCCCATCATGCCAGCACCAACTCTTCAAACAAGTATCGCTAGCTAGTGGGGAGAAAGTGAGGACTGCAGATGCTGGAGGTCAGAGTCAAAAATTGTGGTGCTGGAAAAGCACAGCCGGTCAGGCAGCATCCGACAAGCAGGAGAGTCGATGTTTTGAACAGAAGCTCTTCATCAGGAAATGTCAACTCTCCTTCTCCTTAGATGCTGCCTGACCAGCTGTGCTTTTCTAGCACCACACTTTTTGACTCCGATCTCCAGCATCTGCAGTTCCTCACTTTCTCCCCATTGCCAATCTCCTGCCTTTTCCCGAAACACTCGTGCACTCTTCCTGTCCAGAACCAGCCAATGCCCTCTTGACTATCTCATTATTAAACAGTGGAGCAGGTATCAAATGGTTCAGTGTTGTCTATCTCTTATGACCGGTGCCTGATCAGATTGCCATTTGTGGGAGCTTGCTGTGCTGTTGCATTTCCAGCATTAACTTTGGAGAGCTATAGATGTTCACTCATTGAGTACATTCAAACAGACATATCATCTATTTGGGTGAGCCACAACAGTTAGTCAAGACACCTCAATTTGTACATTTTTATTACGAGCAATCTAAAGACCTCCAAAAGATTTTTATTTAAAAAAGCACTACTTTCGAACACCCAAAATGATTTGCCTTTCTGGTTTTGTCCAAGAGACTAGTCTCTCATTCCTGGAGACTCTAACCTTTTTCTAAAGTGCTGTTCACTCTTTCCTCACTTCTAGGGGACCAACGGGACCTGAAAGGATTCATTCAGAATACACGAAGGCTGAAAGGAGTTGTTGGAGTAGCTGCAAAGTTCAACTTAACTTCGAGGATATTTGTAATTTCCTTTTCGTGCTTAAGCAGATATTTAATCACCGAAAGTAGATATTGCGTTAATGTTTTATTGTTTAATCAAGGAAGAAAATGATCATTTGTCAGGAATGTTAGCGAAGTGGACAAGTGGTCACGTGAGCAAATATTGTAGTGAATGGTGGGGGGAGGGGAGCAGCTAAAGAGGGAGTGGGGTTTACAAATGGATTTGACAGAGCTACCAAAACCTTTAAACTTTACATCACCTCCCAGCTTCCTATGCTTATTCCATTCCCAAATTACTTGATTAATAAAATATCAACTATTAACTTTGTGCCTGTGAAAACGTTCATTGGCAGAGTTGCCATTTAAACTTTTGTCTTTTTTTTAAAAGCATAGTCTTTAATAATGAAACAGCCTTGAACTTTGTAAATATTTTAAGGTTCTTCTCATTCCAGTCGGAGCCGTCTCTTCATTTATCTTTCGTACTCTGCTTTCTCAGTCAGAAGTAGGCATCAAAGATATCATACTCTGCTGATCATACCCCATGTACAATTTGATTAATTAGAACTGTAAAACTGAATTAGCTGGATGGAATTGTGCCGTTAAAACAAATAAAATGGTTTCAGTGAAGGATCCACAGCAGAATCATTAACCTGTCTGTTCTCCCCGTGGGTGCTGATGGACTTTTCCTTTTAAAACTATTCATCAGTTTCTCCTCATTTATTTCAAAATGAGACAGTGAAATGGAGTGATTTGGATGAATGCTGTTCTTTGTCTTCAAGTTTATTTTCCTACTGTGACTGTAACTCCTGCCCATCCCCCCCTACCTCCGACACCGCAACATTGGTGGGTCTGCATTCGGCAGCCCAGGGCTCAAGCTCTGGAATGGGCCCCCTATCCAACTCCCTCCACCACTCTCTCTCCTACTGACATAGGAGCAGCTCTTCAAACCTGTTCCACTACTCAATAAGATCAGGGCTGCTCTGATTTTAACCTCAACTCCACAAAGAGAGCCATAATCACACAGTTGCACAGCACGGAAACAGACCCTTCGGTCCAACTCATCCATGCCGACCTGATATCTTTAGATTAATTTAGTCTCATTTGCCAGCACTTGGCCCATATTCCTCTAAACCCTTCCTATTTATACATTCAGATGCCTTTTAAATGTTGTAATTGTACCAACCTCCACCACTTCCTCTGGCAGCTCATTCCATACACACACCACCCTCTGTGAAAATGTTGCTTCCCAGGACCCTGTTAAATCTTCCTCCCCTATGCCCTCTAGTTCTGGACTCCCCCACCCTGGGGAAAAAGGCCATGGCTATTTATCCTATCTATGCCCCTCATGATTTTTTTAAACCTGTATAAGGCCACTCCTCAAACTCTGGCACTCCAGGGAAAACAGCCTCAGCCCATTCAGCCTCTCCCTATAGCTCAGACCCTCCAATCCTGGCAACATCCTACTAAATATTTTCTGAACCCTTTCAAAGTTTCACAACATCCTTCCTACAGGAAGGAGACCAGAATTGCATGTAATATTCCAAAAGTGGCCTAACCAATGCCCTGTACAGCCTCAACATGACCTCCCAACTCCTGTACTCAATGCTCTGACCAATAAAGGAAAGATTACTAACTGCCTTCTTCACTATCTACCTGCAACTCCTCTTTCAAGGAACTATGAACCTATATTCCAAGATATCTTTGTTCAGCAACATACCCCAGTACCTTTGCATTGGGTGTATAAATCCTGCCCCGATCTGCCTTTCCAAAATGCAGCACCTCACATTTACCTAAATTAAACTCCTCAGCCCATTGGCCCATTTGACCAAGACCCCGATAATTTTTCATCCCCTTGCTAATCAAGAATCTACCTACCTCTGTCTTAAGAATATTTAAAAATTCTGCATCCTTTGCCTTTTTAGGAAGGAATTTCCAAAAGACTCGGATCTTTTAAAAAAAAACAAAATAACCGCAGATGCTGGAAATCAGAAACGAAACAGAAATTGCTGGAGAAGTTCAGCAGGGTTAATACTTTGGGTCGAGTGACCCTGCCTCAGAAATCAGTTCTGTCGAGAATCTTTTCCCCTCAGCTGTCTTAAAAATGAGACACTTTATTTTTAAAGTGTGACCCGTTGTTTTAGATTTTCCCACAAGAGGAAACATCCTTTCCATAAGCTCACAGTGGTGTCTCCTCAGGATCTTACATATTTCAATTAAGTCACCTCTGACTTGTCTAAACTCCAGAGGATACAGGTCTAGCTTATCATCATAAGGCAATGCACATACTCCAGGTATTAATTTCATGGACTCTCCTCTTTCAAAACACATTCTAAAACCTAACGCTTTAACTGAACGTTTGACCTACAGCTCCTAATCTCTAGCTCAGGGGAAAGGAGTGGCGTGGTGCTCATGTCACTAGGAATCTACAACCCCATACTAACATTCTGGGAAATATTGGTTAAAATCCCCCTCATGGCAGATGAGGAAAGTTGAACTTAATAAAGAACCTGGAATTTAAGAGTCTAATGATAACCATGAAAGCATTGTCGATTCCTGTAACAACCCATCTGGCTCATTAATGTTCTTGAGAGAAGGAAACTGCCATCCCCACCCAGTCTGCCGCACATGTAACTCCAGACGCATAGTAAAGTGGTTGATTCTTAACTGTCCTCTGGGCAATTAGGGATGGGCAATAAATGCTGACATAGCCAGTGATGCCCACATCCCATGAAATGAATAAGAATATCAAATACTGGTCTGATTAAATTCATCTAGCATACTTTGGTTGCTTTACTGTGTTATATAAATCCAAATCACGGTTATTGAAAGTGATAGAGAGAAAAAAGGTTGAACAGTATAATGTGTTGACATAGCTGTAAACATCCCAGGACTAGTAATCTGGAGGATACAGCCCAATATTCTAGGAACACAGTTCAGATCCCACCTCCGCAACTGGTGAAATTTAGACTCGGTTTAAAAAACTGAGCATTGAAAGCCAGTGACCATCAAGCCTTCATCTATTGTCAAAAAAATGTCAGTCAGTTCCCTAATGCCCTTCAGGGAAGGAATACAGCCACCCTTTTGCTCAAATTGTCAATTTTCCTGCTCCTCGGATGCTGCCTGACCTGCTGTGCTTTTCCAGCACCATACTCTAATCTGTCATCGCCAGCCTCTGCAGTACCCACCTATGCAGCCATCCTTACCCGGTCTGACCTACATGTGACTCCAGACCCAGTAATGTGATTGAATTTCAACCAGCCCTTGAAGTGGGGAAAAAGTGAGGACTGCAGATGCTGGCGATCAGAGTTTAGGTTAGAGTGGTGCTGGAAAAGCACAGCAGGTCCGGCAGCATCTGAGGAACAGGAGAGTCGACGATTCGGGCAAAAAAACTTCAGGGATGAGGCAGGGAACCTCCGGGGTGGAGAGATAATTAGGAGAGGGGTGGGGCTGGGGAACAAGGTAGCTAAGGGTGCAATAGGTGGATGGAGTGGGGTTGCAGGTGATAAGTTAGAGAGGAGGGTGGAGCCGATAGGTGGGAAGGAAGATTGGCAGTTAGTACAGGTCATGAGGATGGTGCTGAGCTGGCAGGTTGGAACTGGGGTAAGATGGGGGGAGGGAAATGAGGAAACTGGTGACTCCCTTGAAGTGACCCAACCATCCACTCAAGTCAAGAGGCAATTCAAGTTAGGGAACAAATTCTGAGCCCAGTCAGGTACACCCACATCCATCATGAAGGTTAAAAAAAAACAAAGAAAACAAAAAAGGTAAAGAAAAAGAGAACATAACAGAGACAGAGGGAGAGAGCTAGAAATGTCAAGTAGAGAAAAAGCATATATAAAGCACCTTGAATCATTCTCCAAAGTATTTCTCACACAAAGATCTACTTTGAATTGTCATGACAGCTTTCTATTCAAAACAATCTAAAATGTTTTTCACTGAATCCATTTAAGGAAAAAAAAACTTCCATTAATTTATTTATTGAATGAGACAATCTGCCAGAAACTGCACCACACATCTCTTCTGCTTTAATTGCTTTTGGTTTTATTGCAAGTTAACCTTAGAAACAGAGTATAGTGTGACAGCAATGGGACTAATGGATCTAGACTATATACACAGCCAACTGAAAGACCTTTAAATGACCCATTTATAGAGAGTTAGTGGGAAGGTAATATGTGACTTCTTCGGTAGTGAGTACAACAGACACATTGAATACAGCAAACTTACCAACCATTAGTTTTTTTTCATCTCATATACACAACAATATAAGAAATAGAAGCTGGAATAAAAAATTGGCCCTTTGAGCCTGTTCCATGATTCAATAAGATTGTGTTGATCTTCAAATGCCATCTTCCTTCATTATCCCTCTATGCTTTTATTCCCATAAGACATTGCAGCTGAAGTAGACCATTTAGCCCATCAAGTCGACTCCGCCATTCAATGAGATCGTGGTTGATCTGATAATCCTCAGCTCCACTTGTCTGCCTTTTCCCCCAAAAGCCTCGATTCCCTGCCTGATTAAATATTTGTCTCCTTCAGCCTGGAATTTACTTAATGATCCAGGTCAGCAGCTTAAGAATTCCACAGATTCATAACCAGAGAAGAAATTCCCTTCATAATCAATAATCCTGGTCTGGGGTGTGCTCAAATTGTCTGAATTCAAGAATGAACAATCATGCAATTGTAGAATCATTCAATACAGAAGAATACTAAGCTCATCTAACACAGTTGCTCTGTGGTTAGCACTGCTGCCTCACAGCGATAGGGACCTGGGTTCGACTCCAACCTCAAATGACTGCCTGTGTAGAGCTTGCACATTCTCCCAATGTCTGCTGGCTTTCCTGTAGGTGTTCCTGTTTCCTCCCACAGTCCAAAGATGTGCAGGCCAGGTGAATTGGCCATGCAAACTTGCCAATAGTGCCCAGGGATATACGGTCAAGGTGGATTGACCATGCTAAATTGCCCATAGAGTCCAGGGTTGGGTAGACTAGGTGGATTGGCTGTGCTAAATTGGCAATGTATAGTGTCCAGAATTAGCCATGGGAAATGCAGGATTATAGGGTAGGTGAGTGAATGGGATGCTGTTTGGATGGGCTGAATGGCCTGCTGCTATGCTGTTCTATTCAATGATCTTTTTGTTTGAAACAGTGATCCAATTCTGCAAGCTTCTCCTTTTCACCAAATTCCCTTTTCGAAGTGGATTTAGAAATTGGCTTCCGTAGCCTTTTAGGCAGCACGATCCAGAAAGTCACACATCAGCAAACAGAAAAAAGTTGCAGCTATTAGCCTATCCTCCCTTATTGCTGTTCCTCCCCACCCCAAAACCAGTGACCATGCAGAAAATGGTCAAAGTGAGCAGAATCCAAGAGCCCAAAGCAATTGGAGAGCAGAGGACAGGAGCCCACCCAAACAACGGCCCTTTCCAGTATTTTACGTTCTTTCCCAACTCAACCCTGCAATATAACTGAAGTAAACACAGGGAACGCTGGAGAAACTCAGCAGGTCTGGCAGCTTTGGTGGTGACAGAAACAGAGTGAATGTTCCAAGTCTAGGATGGCTCTTCTGAAGGGTTCCACTGGGGCTGGGTCCACTGCTTCCATAGACATAATTTTGGTGTAAGCAGAGGAGATATTGATAGTACGTTTGCAGATGGCATCAAAATTGAAGGTGTAGTGGACAGTAAAGAAGGTTATCTTAGAGTACAATGGAACATTGATCAGATGGACCAATGGGCGAAGGAAATGCCAATGGATTTTAATTTTAGGTAAATGCGAGGTGTTGCATTTTGGCAAATCAGGGCAGGACTTTGCAGTTAATGGTAGGGCCCTGAGGAGTGTTGCTGAACAAAAAGACCTGGAGGTGTGGGTGCATAGTCCCTTGAAAGTGGAGTCACAGGTAGACAGAGTGGCGAGGAAGGCATTTGGTACACTTGCCATCAATGGCTGGTGTATTTTTATAGGAGCTGGGAAGTCGTGTTGTGACCATGCAGGACATTGGTTAGGCCACTTTGAGAATATTGCATTCAATTCTGGTCTTCCTGCTACAAGAAAGTTATTGTGAAACTTGAAAGGGTTCAGAAAAGATTTAAAGGATGTTGCCAAGGTTGGAGGGTTTGAGTTATAGGAAGTTGAATAGACTGGGGCTTTTTTCTCTGGGATGTTGGAAGCTGAGGGGTAATATTATAGAGGTTTACAAAATCATGAGGGACATGGACAGGGTGAATAGCCAAGGTCTTTTTCTCAATTTGAGAATCCAAAATTAGAGGGCATAGGTTTAAGGTGAGAGAGGAAAGATTCAAAACGGATCTTGAGGGACAGCTTTTTCACTTAGAGGGTGGTGTGTGTGGAACGATCTGCCAGAGGAAGTGCTGGAGGCTGGTACAATTACAGCATTGAAAAGGCATTTGGATGAATACATGAATAGGAAGGGTTTAGAGGGATATGGGCCAAATACTGATAAATGGGACTAGATTAATTTAAGATATCTGGTCGGCATGGATGAGTTGGACTGAAAGGTCTGTTTCCATACGGTGATACAGATGACTGTATAAGGGAAGGTGCAAAGAACAAACTTCCATGTCTATTGCAACTTTCACAAAGTCAGGAGACCCAAAGCCTTTTGAAGTGAAGTGAAGTGTAATGATGTAGGAAAGACCAACAATGAATTCACACCCAGCATGATCACATAAAACAGCAGTGTTATAAAAAAGAAATATCTGCTTTCTAGCAATGTTAGCTGAAGACTACACATTGGCTAGGACACCAGGATAAACATTCCAGCTGCTCCTCAGAAGCATGTCACTGAATCTTTCGTGTCTGTCTGAGAGAATCACAGCAATTTACAGCACACAGACCATTCAGTCCATTGTGTCTGCAAAATGGGCTGAATGGTCTACTTCTCCTATGTCTTATGGCCTTGAGTGTTACTGCAAATGGGGATTAAGCAGTAAAGTGAAGACGACTAAGAAGCTCAGCACAACCTTACTGAATCATGGAGCAAACTCAAAGAGATGAATGGCTTATTTCAGCTTCAATTTCTTATGTTGGATGGAATGGTTCATAAACTCATTGTATTCAGCCGATTTGTTGTGCTCAGTACCATAGGAGTCACATATCACTTGCACCTACTGAACTAATAAGAACCATCCAGCCTAGTCCCACTTTCAAGCTCTTGGTTTGTGGTCCGTCAGCTTTTGGCACTTTAAGTGCATATCCGAGTAATTTCTAAAGACATTGAGGAGTTCAGCCTTTGTTATTCTTTCAGAAATAATCTCTGCTCAGCTTCCATCGATACCTTTTACCAGCTTATTTGTAACCTTCATCCCTGGGTACTGGCTTCTTTGACAACGGAAAACCTCTTATCCACTCTGTGTAGAAGCTCCTCATAATTTTGGACACCTCCATTACATTGCCCAACAGACTCCTCTGTTCCAAAGGAAACAACCACAGCATATCCAATCTTTCGCCAGAACTAAAAATTCCCCACTCCAAATTTTCCATTCTGGGCAGTATCTTCATTAATCTGTTCTGTGCTTGAGTGGAATCACATTCTTCTTGAAGATGGTGAACGTTCTGCACAGAGTGCTCTGGACACAGTCTAACTGGCGTTTTATACGTTTCCAACCTAATCTCAATGCTTTTGCACACTTTCCTCACTTAATGAAAGAAAGGATTCCATTCACCTACTTAACCAATTTCTCTGCCTGCCCTGATAGCTTCACAAATCAGTGGTTGTGCACCTCAAGGTCCCTCTATTTCTCCACCTTTCTCAGAATCTTGCTATTTGTAGTAAATCCCCTTGTCTTGTCCTATTTGCCTTCCCCACAAATAAATCACTGCACACTTCTCCGGATTGAGTTCCATTTTGTCACAGTTCCATCATCTGGTTAGTCCATTGGTATCGTCCTGCAGTTTATCTTCTCACTCTCAACTTCATGACCAATTTTCAGACCATGTGCCAACTTCTTAACTTTTATAACATATACTTTCATAGTTAAAAATCACAACACCAGATTATAATCCAACACTGCCTGATGAAGGAGCGGCGCTTTGAAAGCTACTGCTTCCAAATAAACCGGTTGGACTATAACCTGGTGTTGTGTGATTTTTAACCACTTAGCTCTCCCCCAGTCCAACACCAGTACCTCCAAATCACATATACCTTCATAATATTTACAAAGAAGAGACATTATACTGGGCCTTCCATAAACTTACTGTAAATAGGTTTCCAGTCATAAGGTCAAAGATCACATGACACCAGGTTATAGTCCAACAGGTTTATTTAAAAACACAAGCTTTTGGAGCCTCTCTCCTTCAGCTGCTCGAGAGAGAGGGAGACTTTAGATACAGAATTTATAAGTAAAAGATCAAAGGGTCCCTAAATTCTGTATCTAAGGTCTCCGTCTGTCACAAGCAGCTGGAGGAGAGAAGCTCCGAAAGCTTGTATTTTCAAAGTAACCTGTTGGACTATAACCTGGTGTCACTAGGAGGAAGTGCGGACTGCAGATGCTGGAGATCAGAGCCGAGAGTGTGGTGCTGGAAAAGCACAGCAGGTCAGGCAGCATCCGAGGAGCAGGAGAATCGATATTTTGGACATAAGTCCTTCATCAGGAATTCCTGGTGTTGTGTGATTTTTGACCTTGTCCACCCCAGTCCAGCACCAGCATCTCCACATCATTCCAATCATATAACCACCAAGCAACCATCAGTCCTTGCTTCCTGCCATTAAACCAATTAGGATTCAACCTTGCCAATTATTTTCCATGGTATCCTGTGGTATTCATTACTCTAAGAAAGAACATTCACACAATCTGCTGAAGCAAGGAAAACAGTAGCCTTATTTTAGAGACATCTTACTTTAGGCTTTAAGATAAATATTGCATCACTCATTGTGGAGACATATTGTCTCATTGGAACACCACTTAATCAGACACATTCCCTTATGCTGCATCTCCCCACACATTCTATTACATCTCCCCCATGACACTTGTCCTTGGAGGGGGGGGGGGGGGGGGTGGGGCAGATAAAGTGAAGACAAGTGCTGTGGTAGTTTCAGTCATCTACCTGAATGTGATCTCAGCTCTTTGGCATGAGGTTGAAAGTTCAGATTAACGATGACTCTAGTTCAGTAGCCAGGTTGCAATTTGGGTCTCTACATGAATGCAGTGTCTCTGGTCTGTTGGACCGTGTTGATGATGCTTCAACAATTGCTTCTATGTAGAAATGGGAGCATGTCGGTTCTGTCACACGGTATCATTTTCAGTTTGATTGAGACAGGACCTTATACACTATCTGCTCCACACCATCTATAATTGACTCAGTGCCAAATCTAAACTGGCTTCTGGTTGAGGATCTGGTAAATTGCAACATTGTAATATTTATTATTCCACATCTTTTTGGTACAATAGTCATCCTCTTTTCACCCTCACAGTGACCAAGTCATCATCTAGCACATATACCATGCGGGGATCTGGGAGAGGAGGGAGTTGGGGTTTCACTCATGTTCCTCGGTGGACTGCAGGAATAGCTCAAACATTGACATGGAGTTGAACGAGAGCTTGGAATTGCAAGTTGCTTGTCTTCAGCAATGTTTTACTGTACGCATTCCTCCTACAGTTTCACCAATGGCTTGAGGATGCCTGGGTGAGCTGGAGTTATGGGTTTGCCCATGTAACCCTGTGAATTCAGCAAACTGTGGAGCTTTTAAGGGACAGAAAGGAGCCTGGGATTCCATGTGTTGGAAAGACCTAATCCATTACATCTGTCTCTGAGTAGTTGTTCAAGGCCCCAAATTCACAACTCCCTGAAAGTCTGTACAAGCCATCAATAAAAGCATCAGTGTGTTCTTCTTGTCACTTATTAAATTTAGCCCACTCGGCAACAATATTGTTTCATAGATTGATGTGGGCATCAAGTGTCTTTATTATTTCATCATTTGCAGCTATTTCTTCATTGATCCCTTGCCTGACCAGCCATCCTTGACACAGCCATCCATTGCATATAACGGTGAACTGATTTGCCTGATCTGTGGCGAAGTCAGATACAATGCAATGTCTCGTAAATCTTTGGTGCAATTCAGCCCTGCCTCTTTTTGATTCAGACCTGGGACCTGCTCAAATCGTTTGGCAACAGCCAGGACTTTCCCATACAACTCACCAACTGCCACCAGAACTATTCTCATCTTGTTGTGCTGCTAATGAGTCTCCTGATGCAAAGAAAACATTAATTTAAGAGACATCTTTCTGGGATTTCAGCTTGCCACAAAGCTGCAAGGGACAATAAGTCTATGTCAAATTAGATCACTTCCTGTGATTCTGTTGTTGCTATAATGGGAAATAGATGTCAAATAGTAACTTTCCCTCCTCTGACTTTAATATCCAATACCTTTTATGTCTGAAAATGTTTCAAAATTGGACAAATTCTGGCTACGATCACAGATAAAGAAGAGTTTGAGAAACCCACAAAACATACAGGTAGAGGTAGGCCATTCAGCCCATTAAGGGTTGAGAGTGTGTTGCTGGAAAAGCACAGCAGGGCAGGCAGCATCCAAGGAGCATGAAAATCAATGTTTTGGGCTGGAGCCCTTCATCAGGAATGTCATCACTGTCTCCATTCAGCCCATTACGTCAGGGCTGCCATTCAATGAGCTCATGACTGATCTGATAACCCTCAACTCCACTTGAATTCTGTTTTTTTAAAAAAGTTTTTTGTTTCTTTATTATACTATCATAACAACATTTAAGAGGCATTTGGATGGGTATATGAATAGGAAGGGTTTGGAGGGATATGGGCCAGGTGCTGGCAGGTGGGACTAGACTGGGTTGGGATATCTGGTCAGCATGGACAGGTTGGACCGAAGGGTCTGTTTCTATGCTGTACATCTCTATGACTGCTATTCTGAACTTTTCATTTCTTAGTATTACATTTCAAAAACAATGATTTTGTACTCTTTAAGGTCCGTAATACTGGACTTTTTATTTCTTAATTTTTCTATTTTTCTTCCAAAGAATTTGTCCTAAAGATGGCACTATAAGTGGCAACTTATAAACATTTCTCTGTTCCCCATGACAATAAATTTAATTCTGGTCTTTTTTCACATCACCTTTGATTCCCTTACTGATTAAAAATCTGTCTGTCTATCTTAAATATACAGAACGATCCAACCTCCACAGCCCTCTGCAGTAAAGATTTCCACAGATTCAGTACCATCAGGGAGAAGAAAGTCTTCCCCATCTCGGTCTAAAATGTGTGACTCCCTTATTCTGAGGTTATGCTCTCTGACCCTAGTCTCTGCCATAACCTCGGAGAGCCATCTACCCTGTCAAGTCCCCTAAGAATTTTGTGTTTCAATAAGATATCCTCTGATTCTTTTTATCTCCAGTGAGTAAAAGCCTATCCTATTCAAAGAACAAAGAAAATTTACAGCCCAAAAATAAACCCTTTGGCCCTCCAAGCCAAACGTACTATCTAAACCGGTCGGTCAATTCCTAAGCATCTGTATCCCTCTGTTCCCCACTTACTCATGCATCTGTCCAGATGCATCTTAAAATGAACCTACTGTGCCTGCCTCTACCACCTCTGCTGGCAACATGTTCCAGACACCCACCACCCTCTGTGTGAAGTACTTAGCGCATGTATTCCTTAAACTTTCCACCTCTCACCTTGAAAGCGTGACCTCTTGTTATTGAATCCTTCACCCTGGGAAAAAGCTAGTCTCTATCCACCCTGTCTATACCCTTCATGATTTTGTAAACCTCAAATCAGGTCCCACCTCAATCTCCCATTTTCTAATGAAAACAAACCTAACCTACTCAACCTCTCTTCATAGCTAGCACCTTCCATACCAGGCAACATCTTCGTAAACCTTCTCTGCACCCTCTCCAAAGTGTCCACATCATTTTGGTAACATGGTGACCAGAACTATACACAGTATTCCAAATGCGGCTGAACCAACATCCTGTACAATTTTAGCATGACTTGCCAGTTCTTAAACTCAATACCCTGTCCAATGAAGGCAAGCATACTATATGCCTTCTTGACTACTATCCACTTGTGCAGCAACCATCAGGGTACAGTGGAGTTGCACTTCCAGAATTCTCTGCCCATCAACTTTTCCCAAGGCTCTTCCATTCATTGTATAATTCGCTTTGGAATTAGTCTTGCCTAAATGCTGACTGTCTCCAGTGAAAACCCATGTGAAATAAGCATGCACAGAAACTACCTAAAAACATTGAAACAAGGTAACTGAGTCCACATCAACAAACTCATGACACCTGTTTTAATTCATACTTGTCTAAGTGCACATATTGAATATGGAAACCTCTGTTTAACTTGGAGCAACAATGGAGCTAGACTTGGGAGTACACAAACGAAACATATTTCCATAACCTTTTTGAGCAGCAGAGCAAAGAGAAAACACATGCATTAGTTACACCAAGGACGGAAAGAATCTTTTCCACTGGTTCCTCACCATCATCTCAAAAAAAGAGCATGCAGTGAAAATGCAGATTGGAGAAACAGCCATTCATGAGAAATCAAGAGACAGTTACAAACTCTACTTCTGTTCTGGACATGGATCAACAATTAAATAAGTCTGTTTGCAGTTTGACGTCCAGCACTTGAAGGACTCTTCGGACTTTGTTCTTCCTGCCTGCACCACAAATTCTTACTTTTCAAATTACCCGTATTGGTGTGTCTGTTTGTTATTATTTCTCTTAGAGTTACTAGATAATAAAATTAGTCTTTCTCCCACTCAAAAAATCCTTGTAATTGGCTCCTCCATTCTGCTCTAATTACCTCCACATTTAGTTGATGTGATAGAGCTACATGCTAAACAAGAAATTATTTGTTGGAACCGACCCGTATGGCATTAGAAAGGAGAGAGTACAACCTCTTCTTTTCAACAATACTGTGCTTGTCTTTTTAGCATCTCAGTCAAACCTAACACCTCATACTACAGATCCCAGGAGATTTACTTTCCTGACCAGTCTGTCATGTGGGACCTTTTGAAAATTCACGTAGATACATCAAATGGGCTCATCGATTCTACTTCTTACCTCCTTAGAAAATTCAATCAAGTTAATAACACACAGCTTCCCTCAACAAATCCATGGTAACTGCCCTTCATTGATCTTTAACTTTCTAAATAGTGGGTGGCGCAGTGGCTCAGCGGTTAGCACCGCTGCCTCACAGCACCAGGGTCCCAGGTTCGTATCCAGCCTCGGGTGATCGTCTGTGTGGAGTTTGCACATCTCCCCATGTCTGCGTGGGTTTCCTTCCACAGTCCAAAGATTTGCAGGCCAGGTGAATTGGCCATGCTAAATTGCCCATAGTCTTAGGTGCATTAGTCAGAGGGAAATGGGACTAGGTGGGTTACTCTTCAGACGGTCAGTGTGGACTTGTTGGGTCGAAGGGTCTGTTTCCACACTGTATGGAATCTAATCTAAACAGAGTTGTACAGCATGGAAACAGACGTTTGGTCCAACTCGTCCATGCCATCGCAACCCAATATGTCAGCACATGGTCCATATCCCTCCAAACCCTTCCTATTCATATACCTATCTAGATGCCTTTTAAATGCTGTAATTGTACCAGGCTCCACCACTTCCTCTGGCAGCTCATTCCACACATGCACCACTCTGAAAAAGTTGCCCCTTAAGTCTCTTTTATATCTTTCCCCTCTCACCCCAAACCTATGCCCTCTAGTTCTGGACTCCTCCACTCCAGGGAAAAGACTTTGTCTATTTATCCTATCCATGCCCCTCATGATTTTATAAACCTCTATAAAGTCACCCCTCAGCCTCCGATGCTCCGGGGAAAGCAACCCCAGCCTATTTAATCTCTCCCTGTACCTCAAATCCTCCAACCCAAAATACCTGGGTATTTTTCGATACATTGCCCACCAAAGCAGTTTGGCTGATCTATCTGCAGTTACTTGCACCATCCCTTTCACCCATGTTAAACAATGGGACAAATAAGTCTATCACCCATAGTACCACAGTTGCACCCAGAGAGGGCTGAGTGATGACAATGAAAGCCTACATGATTGCATCCCCTGGATACATAGCATCAGAGTCTGGTGATGCATCTATTTGACCATGAGGCAGATGGAGGTCATTCAGCCCATCGAGTCTGCTAAGCCACTCAGTGAAATCATGGCTGATATGATAATCCTCAGATCAATGTTCCTGCATTTTCCCATCTACATTCTGGTTAAAAATCAGTCTCCCTGCGTGGAATATACTTAATGACCCACCTCAACAGCCCTTTGTGGTAAAGCATTTCAAAAATGCTCAATAACTCCTCTTACATGATCCCAAAGACTTCACACACTTTCTCCTTCACTACAGAATCTGCACTGTCACTTCTGTTGTGAAGAAAATATTAATTGTGAAGAAAATAAAATATTTAAAAACAATGTTTGACAATACCCGACAGTGCGGCGCTCCCTCAGCGCCGAGCCCCCGACAGTGCGGCGCTCCCTCAGCGCCGAGCCCCCGACAGTGCGGCATTTCAGTTATCCTGCCTTTAGCAGTCGTATCTTCAGCCGCATATGCCACAAATTCTAGAATTTCCTTCATCAACCTCAGTATCTATTTGCCCACCTCTCTTCCTAAGAGTCACTCCTAACTGACAGGGTTTGGGTCATCTGGCCCAATATCTCTGTGCGCCTGGGTATCAAATCTAGTTTGATAAGACCAACCCCCCCCCTCCACCCCCACAATGGATGTAAGGGACATTTTCTGATATGACGGGTACTTTAGGAATTCAGATTGTTGTTACTTATGTCTCCTCACCACAGTACAGAGATGTGTGACACCTTCCAACACAACGCCTAAAGGAAATTAATCCTGCCTCCCAAAATCCCAATCAGAGTGGCTTAAATTTCCCCAATCTCCAAAACAAACACTTACTCTCTGAAGAAGCAATGACTCTCAAGACTAAAACAAAGGAGTGTATCAGCCAGCTGCGATCAGCGTTTGTGACCTTCTGTGTACAGATTATAGCTGCTTACTACTCAAAGCTTTATTAATCAAAGCACTTTGTAGTCAGAGAACAGAAAATTTGCTTTGAGCTCAAACAGTTATAAGTTTTAGTGCAATTTTTTATTCCCCCCACACTGTACAATGTGAGCTGTTAAATTGGCTGCTGCTGCTGTAGTTAATCTGCTGTTTCTTTTTTAAAAACTTGATGTCATTCCATCCTGGAACATTCTATGATCTCACCAATTTGAGGTTTTGAATCCCCTTTCCGTGTCTCTCTCACTGGTGTGGGCAATACTGAGTATGGGTACAAGTGGCAGTTTCAGACACATAGGGCAGTGAGGGAGGGCAACACACCCAGAGGTGTCCATCTGTTAGCACGGCTGCCCACAGAGGGTTCGATTGCACCCTCGGGCGACTGTGTGGAGTTCGCACTCTCCCAGTGTCTGCGTGAGTTTCCCAGGGTGCTCTGGTTTCCTCACAGTCCAAAGATGTTAGGTGGATTGGCCATGAGAAATTGCCCCATAGTGTCCATGAATGTGTAGGTTAGGTGCATTAGCCATGGGAAATGCAGGGTTACAGGGATAGGATAAGGAGACGTGGGTCTCAATGGGATGCTCCTCAGAGGGTCGGTGTGGACTTGATGGGCCAAATGGCCTGCTTGCACATTGTAGGGATTCTATCATTCTGTGAAACCTGCCCACTGGACGTAAAAGATTTCATTTCACTATTTCAGCTAACAGCACTCACATTCGCCTCCTCAATATTTATCCCACTATAAAAACAGTCAAATAAAAGTACAAAAACATGTCAGACCTACAGATATTGGAAATCAGAAACAAATACAAATTGCTGGAAAAACTCAGGTCTGGCAGCACCTGTCCTCTATCCTGGCATCACTGCCAGACCTGCTGAGTTTTTCCAGCGATTTCTGTTTTTGTTTTCTCCCTGGCCAATGTGATTGCTGTTGGTCAGAAGCTTCCTATGTGAATGAGAGATGCATTTCCCCCATTACAGGCAGTGAATCTCATTTTTAAAAGTGCTTCAAGATGTCCTGGAGCTCCGGAAAGCACAGTAGAAAGACACTTTCTTCTCTTGTAAATATTCTGATGGTCACATTCCACTCCATCACCTCAGGCACTTGCCCTTAAGCAGTGCAGCTCCCATGAAAGTCATTCTTACTTGATCCACAAACAACTTAACCATCTAACGAATGCCTTATACACCCAACTGCCCCTCCCCATCTGCTCAGAAAGCCACCAGTTCCTTCATTTTGTTCTCCAGCATTCCACCCCTCCATTCCCTGAATCAACATCAATTCTACTGCTGCCTTTTGGCATAGACAAGGCAGAAGCACCAGCTCCAGACATATTAATAATCCATAATCGAGACAGAAACCTCTGGAGATTAGCGTCACACTCTCCTCCCCTCCCGCCTAACTCACCCACAAATACTTTCAGCTGCTTGCTCTAGTTTTATACGACAGCACTTCAACCAACACACACCGCACCATCAAAGGTTTGTTGGAGCACTATGAAATGTCGGAGGAACAAAACAATAAGTTCCTTTGCAATACTGCATTCAATTCTGGTCTCCCTGCTACAGGAAATATGTTATTAAACTTGAGAGGATTCAGAAATGATTTACAAGGATGTTGCTGGGATTGGAGGTTTTGAACTATAGGGAGAGGCTGAATAGGTTGGGGTGGTTTTCCCTGGAGCATCGGAGGCTGAGGGGTGACCTTAGAGATTTATAAAATCATGAGGGGCTTGGACAGGGTGAATAGCCAAATCTTATCCCCACCTTAGGGATGTCCAGAACAAGAGTACATAGGTTTAAGGTGAGAGGGGCGCACGGTGGCACAGTGGTTAGCACTACTGCCTCATAGTGCCAGGGACCTGGGTTCAATTCCCACCTCAGGCGACTGACTGTGTGGAGTTTGCACGTTCTCCCCGTGTCTGCGTGGGTTTCCTCCGGGTGTTCCGGTTTCCTCCCACAGTCCAAAGATGTGCCAGTCAGGTGAATTGGCCATGCTAAATTGCCCGTAGTGTTAGGTTAGGGGTATGGGTGGGTTGCGCTTCAGCGGGTCGGTGTGGACTTGTTGGGCCGAAGGGCCTGTTTCCACACTAAGTAATCTAATCTAATTTAAAAGGGACCTAAGGGACAACGTTTTTATGTAGAGGGTGGTGTGTGCATGGAATGAGCTGCCAGAGGAAGTGGTGGAGGCTGGTACAATTACAACATTGAAAAGGCATCTGGATGGGTATATGAATAGGAAGGGTTGAGGGATATGAGCCAAATGCTGGCAAATGGGACTGGATTAGTTTAGGATATCTGGTCGGCATGGACGAGTTGGGTGAAAGGGTCTGTTTCTGTATTGTTAGACTTATATCCACATCCTTCCCTCCATCAAAAATAGATCACCAATTCAGATGTTTGACAGATGCAGCATAGGATTATCTTGTATTTACAGCATGGAGTTAGACCACTTGAGCAACTAGTGTCAGTGCTTTTAGATATGAACCTCCCCCAATCCTGTTAATTCCTTCCTGCCTCATGTGTTTATGAATAGTTTTAACAAGGTGGGTGCAGAGAGAATGTTGATTCTTGTGGGTGAGTCCAGAAGCATGGGACGGTTTTAAAATTAGGGGTCAACCTTTTGGGGCAAAGAGAAGGGGAATTCCTTGTTCTCAGGAGGTTCTACAACTTTGAAACTCTCTGCCTGGCAATGCAACACAGACCTGGGTCACTGAATATTTTTAAGGCATGGTGAATAGATTCTCGCCAGGCAGAGAGTCAAAGGTTATCACAGGTTTGAGAATGCGGATATCAGACAACAGACAGATCAACTACGATTTTATTCATTGGGGGACAGGGCTGAATGGTCTATTTCTGCTCCTAAATTGTATGTTTGTATGTATCCAGCTTCTCTTTAAATAAAAAATGCTCACCACCTAAACTACTCCCTGTGGTAGTGAATTCTACATTCCGACCACCTCTCTCGGAATTTCACCTGAATTCCTTATTGGATTTATCAGCGACTGTTTTATTATTTATGATAGATGTTGCCTGACCTGCTGATTGTTTCCAATACTTTCTGTTCTTATTTCAGATTTATATCGTCTGCTGTATTTTACACTTGTTGGGGTCAGTGATGTAACAAGTGGAAACATCTTCTCCATCTCTAACCTATTCGACCCTTTCATAATATCAAATAAGGTCACCTTTCAGCCCTCTGTTTTCTGAAGAAATGAGCCATGTCCCTTGGCATTCACTTCGTGTGAACTATAAGTGTTTCCTTGTCCTGTGTATTCAACACTATTTTTCTTTCTCCATCCAGCCAATGGGGAGGGGATGGTCTACTGGCATTATTGACAGACTATTAATCCAGAGACCCTGGTAATGTTCTAGGGACCAGAGTTTGAATCCCACAATGGGGAATTCTGAATTCAATGAAAATCTGGAATTAAAAGCAAAATGTATCTGTCCTTCAGAGAAGGAAATCTGCCATCCTTACTTGGTCTGGGCTGTGACTCCTGACCCACGGTAATGTAGTTGACTTTTAACTGCCCTCTGGGCAATTAGGGATTGGCAATAAATGGTTGCCTATGCAGAAACTCCCACAGCCCAGGAGTGAAGGAAAAATAATCTGATCTTAAGTATTGGTACAGTTTCTGCCTGAGCTGTTGTGTTGAAAATTGGGCCCCAGACTCCTCAACATTCACTCTGCAAAACACCAGATTTCCTGGCTCATTCCACAGTCTGTGTGACCTGAGATTGACCCGACAGAGAAGACCAAGGATTGGGATTATTAGCAGTAAAAGCAAAAAATAATGAACATAGTTCTTTGTGATCACCTGATGGGAGCCTTCAATGTGACTTAACATTCCTTACGGCCCAATGTCAGAGGGAGATTTGTGTCTCAAGTCAATTTAAGATTGACATACTTTCCTTGCACTTTTCTCAAAGGAAACCAGCCGTTGTGTTGCCAGTGACATTAGGCCTACAGGGGAGTACTGGTACAGTGATATTGATGTGCCTGTGTGTGTCAGCGAATGAGGCAACATGCAACTGAAGGAGCCACTCTCCAGAATGTTAACAAAGAAAAGAGAAACACAGACATCCCCAAGTCCTTTACCCACATCCTCGACTTTCCCAGACCCAGAAATACTTAGTGTCTTCAATACTCTCCATCAAAACCTCACCGACCTAAGAATATAAGATATAGGAAGAGAATTAGGCCATTTGGTGCATCAAATCAATTCCACCATTCAATCATGGCTGATATGTTTCTCAACTGAAAATGTGTTGCTGGAAAAGCGCAGCAGGTCAGGCAGCATCCAAGGAGCAGGAGAATCGGCTTTTCGGGCATGAGCCCTTCTTCAGGACTGATATTTCTCAACCCCATTCTCCTTCCTTCTCCCCATAATCTTTGATCCACTTACTAACCATGAACCTTCCATCTCTGTCTTATATACACTCAATGATGTGGCTTCCACAGTCTTCTGCAGCAATGAGTTTCACAGATTCACCACCCTCTTGCTGAAGAAATTCCTCCTTATCTCAGTTCTAAAGAGTCAGCCCTTCACTCTGAGGCTGTGCCGTCGGGTTCGAATCTCTCCTACTAGTGGAGACAGCTTCTCCACATCCACTCTATCCAGGCCTCTCAGTAGGTTTCAATCAGATTCCCCCTCATCATTCTAAAGTCCGTCGAGTACAGACCCCGAGAGCTCAATCTAGCTCTTGTATAGCTCCCAACATCATTCCTTTTCATCCTCATAGGAACAGTCACATTCACACTCCCCCACACTCACTTCCGTCACACTCACACTCACATTCATCCTCTCATCCAATGCAATCATTAATCTGTACCTCAGTTCCATTGCCCATCCTTGCTCAGTGTTCCACTCAAGCAGACAACAATGATCTATTCCAATCTTAAAAGCTAATTCACCCAATGCATCAGTTGCCTGGCAAAGACATTATCCTTTGTGTGAAAAAGTTCTGCCTGATTTCCCTCTTAAATGAGCTAAGTTGAAATTTATATATCTGCTTGTCCTTGATTTCCCCATAAGGGCAATCACTTCTTCCTGCTCTGTCAGCCTTTACTCCTGTCCTGGCATACCAAAGGTGGGGGGTCATTATCTTCTGCAGGACGGGGATGGAAACCTCTCCCATTCTTAGTGCCTACCAACATTGGTATTGGGGACGGATTTAAAGGTTGTCAGTCAACTTGTTGGCCACACCTTCCGTTGCCAAAGTGCCTGATGGTGGACTCAAACATAGAACTTCCAGCCCAGAGATGGGGACACTGCCCTCTTGCGTCACAAAACTTGCCTTCCCTATCCTCTCAAATATTTCTAACAATTTAAACATTCTAACCTGCATCAGATCATCCTACAATATTCACACTCAGGGCAACCTTATGGAACTTGTCCCTGTAATTTAACCCTCCAAGCCCCAGTAATAATTCTGGTAAATCAGCACGTTACCCTTTTCAGGGGTTACCATCTCCTTGCTGAGGCTCAAGATTTACCAGTCACTTCAGGTGGGGTGTGGCCAGTACTCCACCCAACTAAGCAGGAGGTCTAGGAGAAAGAAAAATTTGTTCAACAACGTCATGGCTGATCATCCTAACTCCTAGATCGCATTTATGACCATAGCTCTCGATTGGTATCCAATGGTCCACTCATGCAGATCTTCCAATGACTGAGCACACACTGCCCTAGGAGGTGGAGAATTATAAACACTCATAACCCTCTTGGTAAAGAAACTTCCCCCTCATCTTAGGCGGAAATGATCAACCTCTTCTCATAGGACTGTGCTCCCTCGATCTGAACTCCCCCTCCTGTAGGAAGCAGCCTCTACCCTAGAGAAAGTGAGGACTGCAGATACTAGAGATCACAGTCCAGAGTGTGGTGCTGGAAAACACAGCAGGTCAGGCAGCATCCAAGGAGCAGGAGAATCAACGTTTCAGGCAAGAGCCTTTCATCAGGAATGAGGCTTGTGAGCCAAGGGGGTGGAGAGATAAATGGGAGTGGGGGGTGGGGCTAGGGGGAAGTAGCTGAATGTACGACAGGTAGATGGAGGTGGGGGCAAAGGTGATAGGTTGGAGAGGCTTATGGAATGAACAGGTGGGAAGGAAGAATGACAGGTATGACCCTGTCAATCTCTTAAAGAACACTGTGGGTTTCAATGAGATCACCTCTCATTCCTCTAAATTCCAGAGGACACAGGTCCCATCTATTCAATCTCTCCTGACAGACAATTCCTTCATCCCAAGAATTAATACAATCGCTGGTATCACAAGTATCCCCAGTCACAGTGGACTCCTCATTTCACTCTTTGATCACTGGAATCCTCTTTGCAGTAAGATCACAGGACACAAGACCTGGGCTGACTATGAGGCAAAATAGCTCCTGACCAGAATTCTATTTCTTTTTTAGAAAGGGTGGAGCCCTTTAAGGATGAGGAAAAGGATTCTTTCTGAGTTTACAAACACATCGACAATTACAGTCCCTTTACAAGGTAACAGATAGGATTCTGCAATATATCCGCCTTGGTCTGGCATACATTCATCATTTAGTCAGGGCAAGAATGTGTTTCAGAATAACCATTACCCGAGAGGGGCCAGCGGCACATTGGCACAACATCGTCATGTTGGATGGACCAGCCAACATAGACAAGCCCCACAACCTCGATGAGAAAGTCCTGTTGAGTTTCCCAGGAACCAGCAAGATTCCCAGAATTGCGGAAGGGAACAAGGTTAGCATCGTCACCAATTGACCATCAATTTGAGGAAAAACCGGTGAACTAAATATCGTTTTCCCTCAAACCCACCTACAGAAATAAAATCTGCCCAAAAATCTTCATAAGAGCTCTATATTTTTGAGCACAAAAGACAAACATTTTACAATAAAAACAGAGTCTTTTCTCTCAACAGTGTAAATTGAGTTTCAGCTGAATATGTATAAAAGGGTGATCCTTGGAGGAGTGATGGGGGGCAAATAAACAAACAATAACAGAAGGAAGCATCAAATGTGAATGTTGAAAAAGAAACAATTTCTGCTGTCTCACTAAAATTCTGGTAAATATCCCTGACATTGTCCCATTCCACTCTGTTTGAATCTACCAATTTTGTTTTAAGAAAAATGTAACACAGTGATGTGTGAAATTCAGCAATGTCACATCGTGCGGAATTACAATTTTTTTTGTTTGTTGAAGGTGGGGGTGGTGAGTGGGTGCACTAAGTTGTTAATTTAGGGACAGTTTTCTTGCCAAATCTGGTCCACAGAAGTGGACACCAAGACCAATTGTCACCCTGTAATCTCTACAGCTGAGAAACGCAGAGTACAAGGAAACAGATGGAGTGAGAGATGGGAAGTGACAGAGAGAGAGATGGAGATGGTGCTGCAGAATCAGAAATAATGAGAAAATGACAGGCTTTAACCAGACCAGGTGGATAGAGGGGATACCAAGTCACAGAGGTACTGCAGAGACAGAGACAGTTACCCCAAGTGACTGGTCATGAATCCATAGGCAAAAGTCGTCCAGGAAAAGGACATACCTCTAAACACAAGGCAGTAAACACAACATCATGGGGAGTTTCTTAAATCTTTTACAAAACCATCAGTGGCCCTTTAAGAGATAATTGCACATGAATTGACATATAATATTCATATCCAGTCATGTACAATATACACTGTAATACTGCAGCACTAATTGTTTGGTGGTTATAATTATGTCCCTGTTCTGCATCCTTTTATCTGCAGACCAGTGACCAGTCCCTTGTGTAACTCTGCATCCCAATATAATCACTTAGGGCCATATATAATCATACATGGTTTGTCCGCACAGAACTCAAACACACACACACACAAATGTCTCATGTATCGGCACAATTGGTATATCACATCATTTTTATATGTATATATACAGACAACAAGCTTAGCTGCAGACATCGTGCACAGACAGCTACGTTTTCTCTGAATGATCTTTAATGAAGAGATCTCATTAGGGCTGATATCTAATCCCTCACACAGATTAAGGTTGAGTTTTATCAGCTATTGTGTGGGACACACCTACCCGGCCACCACTATCTCCAGCTCTCCGTCGTTGTTCACATCAGTGACTGCCACTCCATAATTCAACTGGATCGGGTTGTTGTCGTAGTCGGGGGGTAGGACGGTGTCGGTGACGGCTGTGAAGAGAGTTCTCTGCGGGAGCACCGGGTGGAGAAGAACCAAGAGAGGCAGGAGCGAAAGCAGCATCCTCAGGGCTGAGCTGAAGCTGTCTGAGGGTGGGGAGGGAGGGGGGGGGGGGGGGAGATTGGGAGGAGGGTTTGTGGGGTGGACAATCAGCAGTAGCTGCAAGAGAGAGAGAGAGAAAGGTTTTCTTTAAAAACAGAAACCTGAAGATTTACAAGACAGACAAAGTAGGCAGCGAACACGCTTGGCACCATCACAAGTAATGACAGGGAGAGCTAGCTGCAGGGATGTCAGCTTGCAACGTTGGATAATGATCCCACCATTCCCTCACCAACACAAGTTGACTCGAAAAATCAGTGCATCCTGTCCAAACTTTCAGGTAAACTTTCAGCAGGAGGGGGTTGGTGTCGAGAGCCGAGTGAACCTTTACTGTGCAAAACATACCTGAAATATTTAGTGAAATGCAGGTCCTATTCACAGGATTAGAGTTTGTCCGGTCGCCTCTAGCTTCTTTTTAAAATGCTCGCTCTGCCCTCTATTTCCTACGTTAAAATTTAATTCAATTCAACTATAAAAGTGTTGCATCCGCGGGTATTTAAAAGCTAATTTAACATATAAAGGAAATTACTGCACATCTAAAATTGCACATCGAAACATTACATATCTAGAATTGTGCCTCTAAAATGTGACGATAAAATGATTGCATCTACAGGCTAATTTAACATATAAGGAAATTAATACACATCTAAAATTGATTAGGAAGGATTAAACATAATGAAATCTTTATGGGATGTTAGAGTGCTAAGATGAAGTTTATGATTTCCAACATGGATTTTTTTTTGTTGTGAAATTCAAAGGCAAACGCTTGACATACTCACGAGAGGGCCGTTGTCACTTTCTGAGCCCGGGGTTGCAGCTTCTCGTTCCTGACTTGTGGGCTCAATGTTTCCCCTCCGTCTCCCTGTCAGCTTGGAGCCCGCAACAGGAAGGTCCCCTTTCCCGTTTTAAGGGCTTTTCTTCCTTATGCAAGATCCTTACATAACGCGTACTCCAATCACAGAGCAACTCCCAATGCTGCAGCGCCTCCCACAAAATGCCTCCGCTCCAATGACATTGGGGCGGTGTCTTGATCCTGCCTGTTGATTGACATCTTCTACTACGTGTCCTGGGATGGCCCAGTGAGATCCCAGAGACAGGGAACTGTTGGGATGTGACTTGCTGTCGGGCTGGATGGTTATGGGATGGTGCCACTTAATTCATCCTATTATGGGATTTACTAATGTTCAGGGGATGGAGGGGGCCTGGGCATTTTGCCCTCAAGTGTTGCTGAGAGACCTCAGATTGTCATTTCTGCTTTGGGATCAATAATATAGTTGTTCATTTTAAAGAAAAAGCAAAATTCAATCAGCACTTGACAAACTGTTCACTGGTGAACAAGGAGATTGATACCAACCAGCAACCCTGACTTACTTTCACCCCCATCTCCTCAAGTCTCACCTCCAACTGGAATTGCTAGAAGTTTCTGGATTTCTTTGTCGCTGAGATTGAGACCATTCCCTTGGCTGCCTCCCTCCCCAAACATCTTCTAATTCTCTCCCTGCCCTTGTCCAGAATTTGGATCTTCATTTGCAACCTCCCCTCACACACTTTCTGACCTCATCGAGTCCCTGAGGTTCATTGCCTGTTCCCTTAACACTGCATCCACTGGATACCCTATTTCTCTGATTTATATATGCGTTAAAGTTCATCAAATGAAGCTTTAGGGTTTTTACACAGGATCATTGGATACACTAACCTGTTTAGATTAGATTCCCTACAGTGTGGAAACAGGCCCTTTGGCCCAATAAGTCCACACCGACCCTCTGAAGAGTAACCCACACAGACCCATTTCCCTCTGACTAATGCACCTAATACTATGGGCAATTTAGCATAACCAATTCACCTAACCTGCACATCTTTGGACTGTGGGAGGAGACCAGAGCACCCGGAGAAAACCCACGCAGAAACGGAGAGAATGTGTAAACTCCACACAGAAGGTCACCCGAGGCTGGAATTGAACCTGGTTCCCTGGCACTGTGAGGTAGCAGTGCTAACCACTGAGCCAGCATGCCGTCCTACCTGTCTAGTTTGTGGATACTTGAGCTAATTATGATACACATTCTTCCATGTTGCCCATGAATCTATCTTTTTATGTTTAGGAAATCTCATGGTCTGTACGAGACCTCCTCAATCCTGATGGCCAATATTGTTGTCAGTCCTCTTGCTTCAGATGTGAAATCTATCATTGTCACTTCCCTCCCTCAAAGCTGCAAGCATTGACATTCTCATCTGTCCATTTACCTCCCCTCCCCCATTCATTGCTGATGAACTTGAATTCTAAAATGATTGCTCATCTTTGCTGGAACTTTCTAAAATTTTATTCATTTGTGGGATGTGGGTGTTGCTGGCTGGGCCCTGCAATTATTGCCTGTCCCTAGTTGCCCCTTGAAAAGGTGGGGGTGAGCTGCCTTCTTGAACCACTGCAGTCCACCTGCTGTGGGTTGACCCATAATGCCCTTAGGGAGGGAATTCCAAGCTCTTGACCCAGAGACAGTGAAGGAACGGCGATATATTTCCAAGTCAGGATGGTGAGTGGCTTGGAGGGGAGCTTGCATGAGGTGGCTTACCCATGCATCTGCTGCCCTTGTCCTTCCAGATGGAAGTGATCGTGGGTTTGGAAGGTGCTGTCTGAGGATCTTGGGTGAATTTCAGCAGTACATCTTGTAGATAGTACACACTGCTACGACTGAGCGTCAGGGGTGGAGGGAATGGATGTTTGTGGATGTGGTGTCAATCAAGTGAGCTGCTTTGTCCTGGATGGTGTCAAGGTTCTTAAGTGTTGTTGGAGCTGCACCCCACATCCAGGCAAGTGGGGAGTATTCCATCACACTCCTGACTTGTGTCTTGTGGATGGTGGACAGGTTTTAGGGAGTCAGGAGGTGAGTTACTCATTGCAGTACTCTTAGGCTTTGACCTGCTACTGTAGTCACTGTGTTTATGTGGTAAGTCCTGTTGTGTTTCTAGTTAATGATAACCCACTATTTTCTATCAAGGGGTGCTGGTTAATTGTCTCTTACTGCATGCTTCGCTGCTTCCAGTCCAGTCATCCATATCAGGAAGTCAATAATGACACCCTTTGAGTCTGTGACAGGGATGAATTATGTCTCCTTTTCATCCTTGGCCCATTTTGCAGTCTCTGACAAAGTTGACCCCATCCTCCTCCTCCAGTAGCACCTCACTGACATCATGATACTGGCTAGGACTGCTCTCCCTCCTACTTCCATTCCAATCTATTTCGTGATGGCCTCATGATTATTAATCCAGAGATCCAGGTAATGTTCTGGAAACAGAAGTTCAAATCTGACCACGGTAGATGGCGGAAATTAAATCCAATCAAAGTCTGGAATTAAGAGTCTAATGATGACCATGAAATCATTGTCAATTGTCAGAGAAACCCATCCTTACCTGGTATGGCCTACATGTGACTCCAGACCCACAGCAATGTGGTTGACTCCGAATTGCCCTCTGGCAATGATGCCCACATCCCATGAATAAAAAAAAACACAATGTAGCTACAAACTACATTGTGGGCGGCACGTTGGCACAGTGGTTAGCACTGCTGCCTCACAGTGCCAGAGACCCGGGTTCAATTCCCGCCTCAGGCGACTGACTGTGTGGAGTTTGCACGTTCTCCCCGTTTCTGCGTGGGTTTCCTCCGGGTGCTCCGGTTTCCTCCCAGAGTCCAAAGATGTGCAGGTCAGGTGAATTGGCCATGCTAAATTGCCCGTAGTGTTAGGTAAGGGGTGCAATGTAGGGGTATGGGTGGGTTGCGCTTCGGCGGGTCGGTGTGGACTTGTTGGGCTGAAGGGCCTGTTTCCGCACTGTAAGTAATCTAATCTAAAAAAGAGCTGCATTAGAACTCACCTGCAATTACTTCTCCTGCTTCCCAAGTGTAGTGTAAGGTGAGAGGAGGGTCCATGGATGGAGAGGCACAAGACAATTGAATGATTTGAGCACAAGGACAAGTGAGGACTTTAAAGTTGAGGCATTGATGAATTAGGAGCAAATTCAGCAATACCAGCCACCAGAACAGACAAATAGAGCATCAATATAATGTTACATTAAAAGTATAGAAGTGTAGGCCATTTAGCCTTTCGACCCTGCTCCACCATGCAATATGACCATCAAGCTCAATACCCTACTCCTGCCCTTTCCCCATATCCCTTCATCCCTTTAGCCACAACAGCTACATTTATCCCTTTTCTTGAACATACACAATGTTTTGTCCTGTTTTGTTACAGTAAATCACGGTGTATACACCAAGAAGACTGCAGATGCTGGAGAATCAGAGAACCAGAGGGGATAAGACAATATCAAGGAAGGTGGAGATGAGTTCGGTGGGACAGGAGCAGGCCGAGAGGATGGGTCAGCCGGGGTAGACAGGCTTGCGGATCTTGGAGATAGAACTGGCAGTGCGGGGTTCCCAATCTATGAGGTTGAAAGCTGTTGGTGGGAGATCACCTGAGGTGATGAGATTGTGTACAGTCTGGGAGATGATGGTTTGGTGATGGGGAGGTGAGGTCATGGTCAAGGGGACAGTAGGAGGAGGTGTCTTTGAGTTGGCGCCCGGCTTCAGCTGTGTAGAGGTCAGTGCGCCAAACTACCTCTGTGCTCCCCACTCCCTCCGTTGGTTCGATGAAGGGCTTTTGCCTGAAACATCGGTTCTCCAGCTCCTCAAATGCTGCCTGACTTGCTGTGCTTTTCCAGTGCCACACTCTCGACTCTGATCTCCAACATCTGCAGTCTTCACTTTCGCCTAAGTACATACTAAAGTCACACTGACCCCTTATCAGTCAGTGCCTGCAATCGACCAGATGATATTGAGTATGCTGCTGAGGAGATATGCAGGAGTTTAACACCTTCCCACACAGAGTAGATCTAACATGGCAACCAATGGACAGAAATGGGCCATCACCAATGGTTCACAGTTTCTATTCGGCGTATGCATCAGCCACCTCATGTTTGGAAGGATTTTACAATCCTTCACCCATCAACGTATGGACAACATTTCACACTGTTGATTTTGACCCAGGTTTGGTTCAGTAAGGAAGGCACAAATCATTTGTTGACCAATCAGCTATGACCGTTTACAAGCAGTGAACGATCTGACACAAAGCTCTCCCTGTAGCTTCCTGGAGACAATGTTGGTTCAGCCGTGGGTCATAAAGAGTTAAAAGCCAGCAGCACTCAGCATTTACTCTGTAACCAACGTCAATACAATAAGAATTGCTGATCGCTTCTGCTGGCTTGAGGGAGGAGCTAATTTGTACAATTCAGACACAAAGTCCAGCATGGTCACTCAGTCATAAGTCTGTGTGGCGGCTCCTTTTGAATTTAGCTGATAGTTATTCAAATCTGGAGCCCCTGTAATTGTTCTCTGGGGTATTTATCAGCTTAGACTGCTCAAAGCAGTGAGCCAGTCTGGAACTGTTGCAGAGAGAAGGTCAGGATGTGTAGATCTTGTATAAGACGATAAGGGATTAAGAAAATATATAAAAGTTGGCTATAAAATATAGATTATTTTAGAGATTGTGGACCACGTTCATTATTTATCAGTTTCCTTGGCAGTAGCACAGTGCAGTCTCTCTGGCAAATGTATCAATGGTTATATTAATGTTATTTATTTGTCTGTTTGTCCGTTATTCAATAAATTGGTTCGGCAGTAAAGGCATATAACAAGGTGATGGTGTACTGCTGCCTCTGATGCTTTGAAGAAGATCCTTTGAAGAATCAGGATTGATCCAGGAGCTAAAACAATCGGCAGAAAAGGTCTCCTGGTCAAGCTTGTTACCAGGGCAATTGTAAATAATCTTGCAGCTAGGTAACAAATGCTGAAAGGTACCAGGAAAATCCTTTCGAGAGGCAAGTCTATCATCGTAACCCCATCTAGCCCACATGTGACTTCTGACTCACAACTTCCTTCTGTTAACTTCCTTCTGCAAGACATTCTGCTCATAGGCAAGAGTGTGGTGCTGGAAAAGCACAGCAGGTCAGGCAGCATCCGAGGAATGTCCTTCATGATGAAGGGCTGATGCCCAAAACGTCGATTCTCCCTCTCCTTGGATGCTGCCTGGCCTGCTGTGCTTTTCCAGCACCACACTCTCGACTCTGATCTCCAGCATCTGCAGTCCTCACTTTCTCCTCCCTGCTTATAGACAAGGTATAGACACATGTGAGTGGGAGTAGGCCATTCTGCCGATTGTGCCTGCTTTGCAGTTCAACATAATCATGGCTGATTGAACGACTTTTACTCCCTCCATCCCCATAATCCTGTACCCCACTGGTAATCAGAAATCCATCAATCCACCACCTTAAGGACTGAACTTCCACAACCCCCTGTGCAAGAGAATTCCAAAGGTTCATAACTCCGAGAAAAAACAATTGTCCTAACCTTGGATCTAAGTGGCATCCTCCTCATTTTTCAGTTGGTTCTGGACTCTTCACTAGGAAAACCATCTTACGTGCATCTCGATTGCCTATCCCTTGAAGTATTTTCTCAGGTTCAATGAGATCAGCTCACGTTCATTGAAAGTTTAGAGCATGCAGGCTCAGTTGGCTTCATAGGGTATTTCCACCAACCAAGTAACAAGGCTGAGGAACTTTCATTACACTCCATCTACAACAATAATACCCTTGGTGCAGTCTAACCAAGCCCCTATACAATCAAAGCAAGACTTCATCACACCTGAATTCAAATCTTCTTACAATAAAGGGTATTATTTCTCTGTTCTTACAAATGTCATGATGGAAGATGAGGGAGAGGTTGATTAGGTTGGAGCATTGGAGGCTGAGGGGTGGCCTTATAGATGTTTATAAAATCATGAGGGACATGGATAGGATAAATAGACAAAGTCCTTTCCCTGGGGTGGGGGAGTCCAGAACTAGAGGGCAGAGGTTTAGGGTGAGAGGGGAAAGATATAGAAGAGACCTAAGGGGCAACTTTTTCACGCAGAGGGTAGTGTGTATATGGATTGAGCTGCCAGAGGAAGTGGTGGAGTCTAGTACAATTGCAACATTTAAAAGGCTTCAGGATAGATGTAGAACAGGAAGAGTTTGGAGGGATATGGACTGGGTGCTAGCAGGTGGGACAAGATTGGGTTGGGATATCTGGTCGGCATGGACAAGTTGGACCGAAGGGTTTGTTTCCGTGCTGTACATCTCTATGACTGTATGAGTGTAAGACAAAAAATTGAAATAAAGTGTGTCTTTTTTACTATAATTCTATGTTCTATGACTGGAGATACTGAGGATGAAATGCAGAATTTTTCTTCTTCAAACTAGTTCCTGGGTGAGGGACTAACGGATGGACTTCTGCAACTATAATTCTCAAATATTGAAATCGTTCGTTTTTGAAGCTCTTGCCATGAGAAGACAGATGCATACAGGCACGAAAAGAGTTTCTGGAAGAAACTGTGTGCTTAAAAACAACCAGATATGTGTCGTATGCATTAATCTCGCATACACATCAATCTATATTCCATGTACTTCAGAGAGTATGGTGACTCTCTCTAGCCTTACATCTGCTCCTTGGCAATCCTGAGAAAGACAATGTTCTCTCTGGAAAAATACACCCCGCTACCATAGCGATGCTGAGACCTTCTTGGCTCCCAGTTGCCACAGTCAAACAAATTTTCCCAAATTTTGTTCAGCGCGGTTATTTTCATTGGTGACCTGCAGGTCTATTATGAGCCTCAGACAATGAGTTGAGAGAAACCTGTTAATTTAAACAGAAGTCAGATAACATTCAGCCTCAACTGTGGTGTCTTAGCATTTGAGATTACTTACAGTGTGGAAACAGGCCCTTCGGCCCAACAAATCCACACCAACCTGCTGAAGCGCAACCCACCAATAACCCTGCATTTACCCCTTACCTAACACTATGGGCAATTTAGCATGGCCAATTCACCTGACCCGCACATCTTTGGACTGTGGGAGGAAACTGGAACACCCGGAGTAAACCTACGCAGACACGGGGAGAACGTGCAAACTCCACACAGTCAGTCGCCTGAGTCGGGATTCAATTTGGATTCAATGGAGATTACACCACCCTGACAATGACAAGCATAGTGAAAAGCTGGTCACAAAGGTCATGAGGCCAATCCCAAGTGTCAGAATTAACTGCAAAATGCTTTGAAACCTGCAATACAGTCTTAAAAAATCAAATAGAGATCCTGCAGCCCACTGCGTTTCTCCTAGCCCTTTTGAAAGTTCTATCCAATTAGCCACACACTCTTTCTTTATAGCCCTCATTGTTTCTATTCTCTTTTAACTGTCTATCTGACATTTGTTGTTATTGACCATGCTTCTCCTCATTTCACCTCCCACTCTCTTGAAGGAAGCTGAGTGGAAGGGCCCAATGGATAATGGAAACACCACCACCTGCAAGTTCCCCTCCAAGCCCCTCTTGACAAGCCCCACCTTCCAAACCACAACCACTTCCATCTAGAAGCACAAGAGCAGCAGATACATGGGAACCACCTCCTTCAAGTGCCCTTCCGAGCCACTCACCACCCTGACTTGGAAGTATATCACCATCCCTTCAGTGTCACTGGGTCAAAATCCTAGACTGCCTCCCTAACAGCATTATGAGGGTACACGAGTTACCTGGGAAGTGTTGGCCTAGTGGTCTTATTGCTAGCCTATTAATCCAGAGCCCAGGTGATGTTCTGAGGGCCAGCGTTCGAATCTCACCATGGCAGATGGCAGAATTTGAATTCATTAAAACAAAATCTGGAATTAAGAGTTTAATGATGACCATGAATTGATTGTCAGAAAAACCTAACTGCTTCACTAGGGAAGGAAACTGCCATTCTGGCCTGCATGTGACTCTAGACCCACGGCAATGTGGTTAACTCTTAAACTGCCCTCTGGACAATTGGGGAGGGCAATAAATGCTGGTCAAACCAACGACATCCACTTCCCATGGGTGAATATAAAATAAAATGGACTGCAGCAGCTCAATAAGGCAGTTCACCACCTCCACCTCAAGGGAATTTAGGAAATTAGCAATAAACATTGGCCCAGCCAATGGTTCCCACATCTCACAAAAAAGAAAATGAAACTCATTTCAGAAAAACAGAATCATTATTTGAAGCTGAACCTTGCTTTCAGGACTGGCTTGGGGATTTGTTAAACATTTTGTGGGGTATTTTTATCTCATGACATGTGGGCCCAGCATTTATTGCCCGTCCCTAATTACCCTAGAGAAAGTGGGGGTAAGTTGGCATGACCAAAGCTTGCTCATCAACACAATATGTTCCTACAGTGATTGCCAAATGTTTCCTTTACAGGGTATCCACTTGTCACCAGTATGGTGCCCGCAGCAACTGTTCTAATATCGATCGTCTAGCCACAATAATGTCTTGCCTTTACCCCTCTTACACTTACCAACATTAATTGTTCCGTATCCCACAGTGATCAAAACTGGGAACTCAATATTCAAGGCTATTTAATGTTCCAGAAGACAATGCAAAACAAAAAAGGGGCATGTGGTAGCTTTCTTCATAAAAGACAATATCAGTGCAGTGATGAGTAGGGAGATAGGTGAAGAGATCATGATGTGGAATCAGTTTGGATATACATCAGAAACAGCAAAGGAATGAAGACATGGGTAGTGTCATACAGAATACTGAATGGCCTAGACAGAGTGGATATTGAGAAGATGTTTCCATTGGTAGGAGAGTCTAGGACCCGAGGGCACAGCCTTAGAGTAAAGGGAAGACCTTTTAGAACGGAGATAAGGAGAAACTTCTTCAGCCAGAGAGTGGGGAATCTGTGGAATTCATTGCCACAGAAGGCTGTAGAGGCCAGGTCATTGAGTATATTTAAGATGGAGATAGATAGGGTCTTGATTGTCAAGGGGATCAAGGGTTAGGGGGAGAAGGCGGGAGAATGAGGATGAGAAATTTATCAACCATGATTGAATTGTGGAGCAGACTCAATGGGCTGAATGGCCTAACATTTGCTCCTAAATTTTACGGTCTTATGGTCCTATGTTCTTATCTATATCCCCCTGAATAGTTGTCCCACTGTCAGCACGATATAAATCAGGAAATAATGGGGGCGTCTAAGAAGGGTACTATATGGGTGATATCAATCTGCATGTTGATTGGAAAAAATCAGACAGATAGGAGCAACATGGAAGATACACTTGTAGAGTTCATCAGGGATTGTTCCTTACAGCAATAGTTTGTAGAACAGGAGTCAGTTAGCTCAGTTGTCAGGCTGGCAATGCAGAGTGATGCTAACAGGTGTGGGTTTAATTCCCATGCCAACTGAGGGTACCAAGAATGCCCACCTTCTCAACCTCACTCCTTGCCTGAGGCATGATGACCCTCAGAATTAAATTCACCACCATTTGTATCTCTCTGATGACAGGGCAGGACAGCGATGGTGTGATTTAACTCTGCAGAGCCAATATTTTAGATCTAGTAATGAGGTAGAATTAATGAGGAATCTCATAGTTAAGGGTCCTCTAAGGGCCAGCAATCACATGAATTTCAAATTCAATTTGAAGGTGAGTCAGTTGAGTCCGAAACCAAATGCCTTCAACTCAGGACAATTACAGAGGTATGAAGACAGCCGGGAAAATAGACCGTGGGGAAGGTCAGTGGTTGAGCAGTAGCAGACATTTAAGCTAGTATTTTATAATGCTCAGCACAAATATCTTACAGTCATATAAAAGGATTCAATAAAAGGGAAGAACCACCTGCCATTCACAAAGTTGGTCAAGGAGAGTATCCAACCAAACAACTAAGACACAAAAAAAACATGATAGAACAGAGGATTGAGATTATTTTAGTAAGCAAAAGCTAATGTGGGCAGCACAGTCGTTAGCACTGCTGCCTCACAGCGCCAGAGACCCAGGTTCAATTCCCTCCTCAGGCGACTGACTGTGTGGAGTTTGCATGTTCTCCCCGTGTCTGCGTGGGTTTCCTCCGGGTACTCCGGTTTCCTCCCACAGTCCAATGATGTGCGGGTCAGGTGAATTGGCCATGCTAAATTGCCGTAGTGTTAGGTAAGGGGTATATGTAGGGCTATGGGTGGGTTGCGCTTTGGCAGGTTGGTGTGGACTTGTTGGGCCAAAGGGCCTGTTTTCACACTGTAAGTAATCTAATCTAATGACTGAGTACATAAAGAAGGAGAAATTGATTTTGAAATTGGCATGAAATATAAAACAAACATGGAGAGTATCTGTGGGTAGGTAGAAAAGAGAGTAGCGACAGTCAGTGTGAGACCAATTGAGGATGCAATTGTGCAATTAATCATGGGAGCAGGGAAATGGGAGATTATTTAGACCAATAGGTTGCATTGGTCATCATTGTATGGAGGGCACCCTAAACATCCCATCAATAACAGGAATGTAAGGGGATATGGTTAGGTTAAGTGATTGAGCAACTAGAGTTTAAGGTAGGGAAATGTGAGGCCATGCACTTTGGTAGGAAGAATTAAAAAGGCAGGCTACTATTTAAATGGAGAAAGAAACTCCAAAAATGTGCAGTGCAGAGGGATCTAGGCAATCTTGTGTATGAAACACAAAAGGTTAGCATGGAGGTGCAGCACATAATTAAAAAGGTGAGTGGAATGTTGGCTTTTATTGCTAAGGGGTTGGAGTTTTAAAATAAGAAATAACTGTCACAACTGTACAGGGAGTTGGTGAGACCCCTCTGGGAATACTCTGTATAGTTCTGGTACCTATAATTGAGAAAGGGTGTGTTGGCATTGGAGGGGAGCCTGGGCAAGACTCTCCAGCTCGTCATCAAAATAACACCACGATGTTGGTTACACGCACCCAAGGGGGCTGAAGCAGAGAAAATAGGAGCAAGGGTAGGCCATTCAGCCCATTAAGCCTGCTCCACCATTCATTATGATCACGGCCCATCCATTATCTCACAGCCATATTCCCACACTCTCCCTAAACCCCTTGTCGCATTTGGTGTCAAGAAACCTATATTGTTTTTTCAATATCTTTAATGTCAAAGAAGCGTGAATTGGTGGGATTCGCTATGCTAGACTGCAGAGGATGTTGGGACACTGAATAAATTTAAGGAGAAGACGACAGATTTTTAAAATTTTCAACAGGTTGAAGAGTTATGGTGAGCGGGCAGGAGAGCAGAGTTGAGGCCAAGATGAGATAGGCCATGATTGTATTTAATGTGGAGTAGGCACAACTCCCATTCCCATTCCTAGTTCTTATATCCTCATGCCTTTACTGGTGAGGTGTGAAGAGGAAAACATCCTATGATCTTGTTGAGTGTAGGCCTATATCCACAGGTCTCCCCAATAACCTTAGTAACAAGATCTAATTTACTAATCCAACTTGTAGCTAACTGTAACCAAAAGAGAAAATGCTGGAAAATCTCAGCAGGTCTGGCAGCATCTGTAAGGAGAGAAAAGAGCTGATGTTTCAAGTCTAACTGACCCTTTGTCGTTGCTTTAATTTGCTTAAATTAAGCAGTAATTTGCTTTTATTTTGTAGCTAACTGTATCTTGTTTAAAGGCAAGAGGCTCATCTCCTTAAGACTCACTCGTGGTTGGTCCTCGGAAGGTGTAAATCAAGTAGGCCCCTAGATTCTGTCAAGGAAAGAGGGGATTGTCTGAAAATAATGTGATCACATTCAGATAGCGGTGACATTGCAGTCATTAACACCAATGCTCATAAAAAGGAATGGGTGTGCTTCAATGATAACTTTAAGGTTTAGACCTTGTATGAGACTTTGCAAATTGAGGTCAATGGACCATTTTCACCCCTGGTCTGCTGTCAGGTGTTCACCCAAGCTGCCCCTATCATATCAAGAAACCAGATTCTGGAAAATTTGTGTTAGCATCCTTTAGGGTCTCCACCAATCAGGCTGTTGATGAGTCATATGATCATGATAGTGTTTACAGATTGCCTCATTCTACCTTGAATCCCCAACAAGCCCCCAACATCCAAAAATCCCACCCCCAACAACCCTCCACCCAATAACCCCCCCCATGCCCAACAACTCTCCACCCTCAGCAACCACCAATCCCCAATGACCCTCCACCACAATAATGCCCACCTCTAACAAACCCCCACCCCAACATCCCCCACCCCCAATAATCCCCCACCTCCAATAACCCTCCCATCCCAACAACCCCCCAGCCCCAAGAACACTCCACTCCAACAACCCCCACACCAACAACCACCCCACCCCCAACACTCCACCCCAATAATCCCACGCCTCCAACAATCCCCTACCCCAACTTCCCCACCCCCAATAACCCCCACCTCCAAAAACCTGCACTCCAACAACTCCGCACCCTCAACAACCCCCACCACAACAAACCCACACCCCAACACCCCCCCACCCTCAACAACCCCCACCCCAACAAACCCTCACCCCCAAAAAACCCCACCCCAATAACTCCAACCCCAACAACCCCTACCCCCAAGAACGCTCCACCCCAATTAACCCCCCACCTCCAACAACCCCCACCTCCAACATCCCCACCCCACTAACCGCCCACCTCCAAAAACCCGCACTCCAACAACCCTCCACCCCATCAACTCCCACCCCAACAACCCCCCACCCCCAACAACTCCCACCCCAACAACTCCCCACCCCCAACAAACCCTACCCCAAATAAATCCCACCCCAACAACCCCCATCCAATAACCCCGATCCCAATAAACCCCCACCCGCAATAACTCCCCGCCCCCGACAATCTCCCACCCCCAATAACTCCCCACCCCCAACAATCTCCCACCCCCAATAACTCTCCACCCCCGACAATCTCCCACCCCTGACAATCTCCCACCCCCAATAACTCCCCACCCCCAACAATCTCCCACCCCCAATAACTCTCCACCCCCGACAATCTCCCACCCCTGACAATCTCCCACCCCCAATAACTCTCCACCCCTGACAATCTCCCACCCCTGACAATCTCCCACCCCCAATAACCTCCCATTTGGAGAATGGACTGGACAATAATTGCACCTGGAAACCACCAACAATCCACCTTATCAACTCTGCTTTCATCTCAACGCGTGCTGCCGGACCTGCTAAGTATTTGCAGTCTTTCACCGATGGTTCTGCCTTACCTTCTTACATAAACAACAGTATGTCACTCATGAAAGCATTCAAACCAAACAAAATGTTTACATTATTTGAGCTGTACACTGTCCTTCACATCCTCACTGCCAGCTAACATAGCAAGCATCACTTACCACTCCTCCCACGCCAAGCACCATCCGGCCTTTGTTTGTTCTGTGATAAATACAGGTCTTCAGATATTTCTTTGTGTTCAAGTTGATTCTACCCAATGCTTTCTGTTCCTTAGCTGTTTCCCAACTGATTCATGAGCTTCTCTCACTTGTAGTTAGGTTGTCTAAAGCAAAGGCAAACCCTAGAAACTTACACTTCTATAAACTGGAGAACTAAGAAGTCACTTTGTCCCTCAGGCCCGAGTGATACACGATCTAACTCCATATCCTTTGATGCTTGTACCTGTGGCTTTTCGACATAAATCTCAGTTTTTAAAATTACCAATTAATCTAGCATCAGTTGCCACTTGTGAAATAGAGTTCTAAACTCATAGCATTGCATAATTTCACTCCTGGTTCTAATTTTTGCCCTCTGTCCCCAATAATCCTAGACTCTCCCACCAATGGGAATGGTTATTCTTTTAATCCCATCTGTTCCCCTGAAAATTCTGATTAAATCATTCTCTTAAACCTTTTAAATTTCAGGGAATGCGTTGTTCAGTCTCTGCTTGTAATTCAAGCCTCAGTGTCTAGGGATCACTCAGCTTAATCCCTCTAATATCGCTTTCCTGAGGTGTAATGCCTAGAACTGCTCCCAATAACTCAAGGTGTTTATTTTTTAAATTCACAGGATGACAATATCGCTGTCTAGGCCAGCATTTGAGATTTGATTAGAATTCCTACAGTGTTGAAACAGGCCCTCCAGCCCAACAAGTCCACACCAACCCTCCAAAGAGTAACCCACCCAGACCCATTTCCCTCTGACTAATGCACCTAGCACTATGGGCAATTTAGCATGGCCAATTCACCTGACCTGCACATCTTTGGACTGTAGGAGGAAACCGGAGCACCCGGAGGAAACCCACGCAGACACAGGAAGAATGTGCAAACTCCACCCAGACATTCACCTGAGGCTGGAATTGAACCTGGGGCCCTAGTGCAGTGAGGCCACATTGCCACCCCAGTTATTACCAATCCCAGAGGGTAGCTAAAGAGTCAGCCATATTGTGGCGAATCTGAAGGCAGATGTATCCAGACCAGGTAAGGATGGTGGGTTTCCATCCATTAAGTACATTAGTACATGTCTAACCATGGCTGTGTCTCACTGGAGGACAACACCCACTCCCTTTCACTTTCATCCTTTGGCTGGAAAGGTCAGTATTCCACTTATGAATATTTTCTGTGGCTCGTTACAATATTTTCGTGATCTGGACTCACATGGATCTTCATGGTTTCTCATTTTCACCAGATGGAACAGGGTTTGTTCTGAGGAAGAATGGCCTCAAGTTTGTCTTTACTGACATCCATTTGCCACGATTTTGCTTAATCTCTGTAATTTTTTATACTTCCATATACCTTGCTCACAGTGCTGCTTACCTTAGTGTCATCAGCAAATGCAGATAGACGGCTTTGATGTCCATCATCGGAGCTGGTAATAAAGATGGTAGTTGGACATCTTCCTGAATCAAATCTTTGTTGTAAACCCCTTGTTGCAGGTCAGATACTGTCCAACTTTCCTGACACTCTGTCCCTTGCCTCTCAGCCAATTTCCTCACTCTTGTCAATAATTTGCCTTCAGTACCACCAGCTCCCCCCTTTATCAAGCAATCCTTTATGGGGATCTTATATCAAATCTTTCTGGGGAGTCCATGTACATAACATCCAGAGACATTCCCCTGTCTATCGCTGCAATCACCTCCTCAGAAAAAAATTCAATCAGACTCACCCTTTCCAAATTCACACTGGGTCTCTCTCCCTCAAACCTCTAATTCCCCTTTCCCAAGGTATCCCATAAAGAAACAAATCTGACACTGAGCCAGATTGGTGGAGGTGAGAACATTTAACCAAATGCTTGGTCAGTAATGTAGATGTTTAAAGAACACCGTAAAGGAGGTCGGAGAGATGAAAGACATTCTTAATTTCAGTGTTTCTGAAGAAGGGTAATTTCTCTTGAAATGTTAACTCTGTTTTTCCCTCTCTACAGATGCTGCCAAACCTGCTGAGTATTTCTTGCAATTTCTGGTTTTGTTCGTTCTAGATTTTCAGCACCCACATTTCTTCATTTTATTCTTAATTTCAATGAGGAATAAAACTAGCCACAGTGTCACCCCCTCACTCAGCTCCTTCCTGCTGCTTTGTGTTTTAAACCTAGTTTTATTCCTAGTTTTAAAACACAGGGAAGCAGGGTGGAGCAAAGGGGACTGTACCGTGGCTCAGTGATTAGCACTGTTGCCTCAGAGTGCCAGAGATCCAGGTTCAATTCCAGCCTTGGGCAAATATCTGTGTTGAGTTTGCACGTTCTCTCCATGTGTGAGCGGATTTCATCTGAGTGCTCCGATTTCCTTCCACAATCTGTAACCTATCTGCTCCATATGCTCCTAGGAAGGATCACTTAACTGGAAGCAGTCAGAATCCAGACCAATGGATCACTCAAATGTGAGGAAGTGGGGTAAGTGTGCCGGCCTGATGGTAAGACTGAGGCCACGTGGATTCAAGACCTCCCTTCCTAGCTTACTCCGAGTCACGGTACAATCTCTGGAGCACACGATGGATGAACTCGGATCATGGCTCAGCTTCCAACATGAAATGTGGGACCGTTGTGCACTCTGCTTCACAGAAACCTGGCTCAACCCATCCATTCCCGACTGCGCACTTCAGACTGATCATTTCTCTATCCACCATATGGACCGTCCAGCATCCTCGCATAAGATAAAGGGTGGTGGGGTTTGCTTTTTAATCAACAACTTGTGGTGCTTGGGCATTGCAACCCTGGCAGCCATTGCTCCCCAAACCTTGCATTTTTCACCATCAAATGCCGCCCCTTCTATCTACCATGGGAATTTACCGCTGCTATACTAACTGCTGTGTACATACCACCACAAGCAAAGGTTGAGGAAGCTCTGGATGTGCTGTACTCCACCACTAACATCCTGGAGGCAGAACACCCCGAGGCCCTGTTTATTGTAGCCGGTGACTTCATTCAAGTCAATTTAAGGAAAGTGTTGCCCAAGTACCACCAGAACATTACCTGCGTCCCCAGGTGCCTGAACATTTTAGACTACTGCTTCAACACTGTGAAAGATCATAGCACTTCATCCCCTTCCCTCATTCCGGGAACTCTGATCACAATGCCGTGATTCTTTCCCAGCTTACAGGCAAAAGCACAAGCAGGACACCCCCTCACAGATACAGGCCTGGTCGGTGGAGGCAGAGGATCAACTCCGATGCTGTCTGGAGTTGGCTGATTGGGCCGTGTTCAAACAGGCCGCGGGTACCTTGGACGAGTACACTGCCACTATCACAGACTTTATCAGCAAGTGTGTGGAGGGCTGCATACTGAGGAAGTCAATCCAGGTGTTCCACAACAGGAAACCCTGGATGAATCAAGACACACAGACTCTGCTAAAAACCAGGTGTGAGGCCTTCAGATCAGGAGACCCACTCAAATATAAGGAATCCCAGTATGACCTTTGCAAAGCCATTAAGACAGCCAAAGACCAATACTGACCCAAACTAGAGACCCAGACAGACACCCGGCAACTAAGGCAAGGACTGAATGACATCACAGGTTCGAAAAAGAATCAGTGCAAGATAGTAGATGATGCCACATCCCTCCCAAATCGCCTCAACGCCTTCAACGCTCGCTTTGAGCAGAATTTCAGCGGAGAGGTAACACCTATTCCAACAAGTCCTGATGAACCTATCCCAACAGTCTCTGCATCAGAGGTCAGAACGGTTTTCCTTCGTCTGGATCCAAGGAAAACGATAGGACCAAATGCAGTCCCAGGCCGTGCACACAGATTATGCGCAGATCAACTGGCAGAGGCCTTCTCGGACATCTTTAACCTCTCCCTGCAGCAGGTCACTGTCCCTGCCTGTTTCAAGAGGCTAACGCCATCCCTGTGCCTAAGAAGGCTCATGCAGCATGTCTCAATGACTACCGCCCAGTGGCCCTAACTTTGGTGATCATAAAGTGCTTTGAAAGGCTGATCATGGTGTTAATCAACCCCAGCCTCCCCACTACTCTTGACCCACTTCAATTTGCCTATCAGACCAACAGATCCACATCAAATTCCGTATCGCTTGCCCTTCATTCCTCCCTGGAACATCTTGACACCACGTACAGCTACATAAGAATCCTACTCATTGACTACAATTCAGCCTTCAGCACTATTATCCCCTCAAGACTGATTACTAAACTTAGTGGTCTCAGACTAACCCCACTCTCTGCAACTGGATCCACAGTTTCCTGACCCACAGGCCACAATCAGTGAAGATTGGGGACAATATTTCATCCTCACTAACACTCAAAATTGGAGCCCCCAGGGGTGCGTACTCAGCCCCCTCCTGTACTCACTGTATACCCATGACTGCGTCACCAAATACCAGACTAATACCATTTACAAGTTCGCTGATGACGGCACCATAGTCGGTCAAATCTCAGTTGATGATGAAACAGACTACAGATGGGAAGTGGAAGACCTGGAAAAATGGTGCATTGAGAACAACCTAGCTCTCAATGCTAGCAAAACCAAGGAACTTATTATTGGCTTTCAGTGGGATGTTACTCATGCTCCCCTACACATCAACAGCATGGAGGTGGAACATGTGGAGAGTGTCAAGCTCCTGGGAATAGTCATCCACAACAAGCTTTCTTGGACTCTGCATGTAGACACACTGGTTACAAAGGCCCAACAATATCTCTTCTTCCTCAGGCAGCTGAGAAAATTTGGCATGATGGCGAATACCCTTGCTAACTTTTATAGGTGCACCATCGAGAGTATTCTGTCTGGATGTATCACTACCTGGTATGGCAACTGTACCATTCAAGATTGGAGACAGTTACAGAGAGTGGTGAACACGGCCTGGGCAATCATAAAAGCCAACCTCCCATCTATAGGATCCATCTACCAGGCCCGCTGTCAAGGAAAGGCCGCTAGCATTCTCAAAGATCCATCCAACCCTGGCAATGTTTTTCTACAACCTCTACCATCGGGGAGAAGGTACAGAAGCCTGAACACAAGCACCAGCCGGTTTCGTAACAGTTTCCACCCGAATGTTGTTAGAATACTGAATGGACTCACAAACTCTTAGCATTCGCCTGTATCTGTGTTTTTGTTTTTACTGTTGTTTACCTATTATTTATTTATCTATGCTACTTAACTCTGGGATCTGCTTTTATTGCTCGCAAGATAAAGCTTTTCACTGTGGCTTGGTACACGTGACAATAAATTCAATTCAACTCAATTCACAATCCAAAGATGGGTAGTTTAGGTGAATTGGCAGTGCTAAGTTGCCCATAGTGTTCAGGGATGTGTAAGTTTGGTGCATTAGTTGAGGGTAAATATAGGATAATAGGGGAATGGGCCTGGGTGGGTTGGGCTGAAGGGCCTGTTTCCACACTGTAGAGAGCTTTGCACAGGCTGGAGGCTAGAGGGTTATGGATTCAGAACTGTAGCTACGGATCCAGTTTCCACTTTAATTAGGCAGTAATGGACAGGCTTGTCTCCTGTCTTGTGTAACTCAGCGATCAGCTGAATGATGAAAGGATGAGAATGAAGGCCAATTCTGATTGTCTTTTAGCTTCTCACCAGCCAGGCTGGATGGAGCCACCCTCTCCTTGCACACAGCTGCAAATTAGATAACCACAGTCAGTTGGCTGTGGAAGGCAATCTATTCCGTTCTGAGGCAGCTGAAACATGCTCTCACCCAACAATCCCAAATATTTCACATACAGCATTTGAGTTACTTGAGAAATAATTGTAGCTGGGAGGTTGTGGCATAGTGTTTCTCATAGAATCCCCTAGAGTGTGGAGGCTGATCATTCGGCCCATTGAGTCCATGCCAACCCCCTGAAATGCATCCCACCCCATAACCCTATCCCTGTAATCCGGCATTTCCTATGCCTAATCCACCTAGCCTGAATATCCCTGGACACTGTGGGCATTTTATTATGGCCAATCTAACTAACCTGCACATCTTTGGACTGCGGGAGGAAACCCACACAGAATGTGCAAACTCCACACAGACCATCGCCTAAAGGTGGAATCAACCCTGGATCCCTGGCACTGTGAAGCAGCAGTGCTAATTACTGAGCCACCATACCACCCTAATATCGCCTGACTAGCATTTCAAACTCCGAGGATAATGTTCCAGGGATGTGGGTTCGAATCTCATCACAGCAGATGGTGAAATTTGAATCCAGTTAAAATCTGGAATAAGTGCTGCCCAATGATGACCACAGTTAATTATTGTTAAAAACCCACCTGGTTCACTAATGTCCTTGAGGGAAGGAACCTACACATGAGTCCAGACCCACAGCAATGTGGTTGACCCTTTGTCACCCTCTGGGCAGTTAGGAATGGTCAGTAAACACTGGGCAAGCTAGTAACAACCACACACTGGGATCAAATAAAAAAAAGTTTATTCTTCCACAGGGCTGTTAGGAACTGTTGCCCATCTCCAATCCCTTGAACGGTGTGCCTTGATGGTGCCACTTCAGAGGGTTGTTATGTGTCAGCCGTATTGCTGGGGTCTGGATTCACGTGTAGGTCAAACCAGGCAAATAAAGCATGTTACCTTCCTACCCAGAAGGAAAAACTAGTAAAATTGGCAAAATGGGGTTTACTGGTCCATCCGTCTTGTATTTTTTAACCACATGCCTGGTACATTCTAAGTAATAATGGTTTTTCACTCCAGACTAAGGACATTGGTAAACCAGATGAGGTTAGAACAATCTAGTCAAACTTTCCAAAGCATTTTCCCAAACGAAATTTGCTTTGAAGGAAGGTGGAGTTCTACTGGCATTATCATTGGACTGTTTATCCAGAGACCCAGGTAATGTATTGGGGACCCAGGTTCAAAACTTGCCATGGCAGATGGTGGAATTTGAAATACATTTTTAAAACATGGAATTAAAAGCCTAACAATATCATGAAACCATTGTCAATGGTCAGAAAAAACTCAACTGGTTCACTAATGTCCTTTAGGGAAGGAAACTGCCATTCTTGCCTGGTCTGGCCTAGTTAGAACTGCAGACCCACATGTGTTTGGAAGGCAAGGACTGATTAGGGATAGTCAACATGGCTTTGTGCATGGGAAATCTTGTCTCACAAACTTGATTGAGTTTTTTGAAGAAGTAATGAAGAGGATCAATAAGGGCAGAGTGGTGGACGTAATCTATATGGACTTCAGTAAGGTGTTGACCAGTTTCTTCATGGTAGACTGGTTAGCAAGGTTAGATAACATGGAATACAGAGAGAACTAGCCATTTGGATACAGAGCTGGCTCGAAGGTAGAAGACAGAGGGTGGTGGTGGAGGGTTGCTTTTCAGACTGGAGGCCTGTGACCAGTGGAGTGCCACAAGGATCGGTGCTGAGTCCACTGCTTCTTGTCATTTATATAAATGACTTGGATGTAAACATTGGAGGTATGGGTAATAAGTTTACAGATAACACCTAAATTGGAGGTGTAGTGGACAGTGAAGAAGGTTACCTCAGACGTGGTGGAGGCTGGTACAATTGCAACATTTAAAAGGCATCTGGATGGGTATATGAATAGGAAGGGATTGGAGGGATAAGGGCCAAGGGCTGACAAATGGGATTAGTTTAGGATATCTGGTCAACATGGACCAAAGGGTCTGTATCTGTTCTGTATATCTCGATGACTCTATGATTGTTAGTGGTGGACAATTAATCCTGAAATTGCCAGTCCTGTATTTAAGTTTTAAGAATAAAGAATTCTTCAGAATAGCACCAGACCTTTGTGAGAGGTTAGAAGGTGGCCGAAGCTTAACGTCTTAACTGAAAGGGACCACTCAAGACCATATGGCAATCCTGCAGGATTTGCCTTTGTTACTGGAGTTGAGGAATGGGAATTGAACAACTTGCTAATGCCTGGCAGTTAAATAATTAATTGCATACTTTATACTCCCTATCAATGCAGCTTAAAATATAATGACAGCCATTATAGAACTGTAAGCGATGGTGTTGGACATGGTTAATTTTCTAAACTAATACACTGAAAGCTATCGTTGTGAGTTAGTAGACTCCGTAAAATCATTAACAATGAAGCTGCAATCAGCAAAGCAAATGAAATATTGTGAATTTGTAGAATATTAGTCAGTGGATGTTTTGCTGATTCTGTACAGGCGCATTAGATTTTGTCTCCTAGTTACCAAGAAAGAGTCAAGCTCTTAAAACAGGCCAAGGAACAGCTACATGGTCGAATTGTAAAGGAGACTGGTAAAGCCTGGCCTTTTTAACAAGTCTTTGAAGTATTAACTGATCTTGGAAAGGTAAATCCAGCTCACAAAAGTGGGATATTTTTGAACTGGTGTAAAGGGAGATTTCAGATTGACGTCAGCAAGTTTTTCATCATTAGAGCTGTTCACTTCAGCTCAGGCCTCCATATTACAGAGTTCTGGTCTCTACAGTACAAATGAGAGCTCCTGGGAAAAAAAAATGCATCACACATAATAATGGCAGGGGCAAGTTATAGCTCACTTGGGGAGTCTGAATTGCTTTGGCAACTCACACTTTTACAAGCATGTTGTACGCTGGAGATTACAGATACTGATGATACAGACTCCGATGTCAATGCATCACAAGACTAACTAGGAATTATCCTCTGCTTTTCCCATTGCCATTGACATGTGTTGTTGCTACACAACCTGCAGGACTTGCAGATTGCTACAAGACCTGTTTCTGTTATGGACACACCTACCTTGGCCATCAAATCCTGGAGCAGGACTCGAACCCCATACTCCTGTTTCAGATGCTGAGACACTACCCACTGCACCACACAACCAGCCATCAATATTACATTTCAACTCAATTTGGCGGAGAGAAAGAGAAAAACAATCTCAGATTTCAATTTGTGCTTAGGTGCAAATGTTTTAGAGGTATTAAAGGGTTAATATCATCTGTTCCTTATTGCAATTAAAAGCTGAATTATGTTAAACATACAGGGATGCTATTTGCTAAGGATGGCTTTCATTGTGAGTGATTGTGTTAGCCTTCTTCTCAAAAATATAACCTCCCAAGTTTCCAAAAGAGAATGATTCAGTAATCAGAAACTGAGGGCTGATTCTGTCAGGTTGTACAGATTGCATTAGGTACTTTGAAGGGATTCTAGCCATGAGATTTCAAACAAACCCACCTACCCACACCCATGGTATCCGTTTTGCGTGATTCCAGCTCCATTGTACGGCATGTCCTTTCTGCAAAGATTTGCAGAAAGACCAACATCCCTGGCCCCTGCAACTTTTCTCAAAGATCAATGTGCCCCTTGATGAGCACTGGCATGCCAAAGATGCCATGCTCAGTCAAGCAGTGCTCTGAAGATGCTTGGGAAGGGGAAGATGGCATTGCGATTCTCCTACAGGAACCTGGAGTTCCTGGTGGGAGGTGGGGGCTAGTGTCGAGGAGCTGTGTGTTGGCAGGTCTTGGTCTAAGGTTGCTATTCAGCTCAGTGGTGTCACAATGGGCGAGAAGAATGTCCCAGGAAGGTCACGGTTCTGTCAGTGTAGCTACTACCTTCTTCCGTCTCCCATCAAAGCTCATACTCTGCCAATCTCATTATCCTCCCCCACTCGCTCTCACCCAACCCATGACAATACTAGCCCTGTGTGTCCTCTGTGCTACCTACTCACTACCTCAGATCAGTTCAGCACCTTTTGACCATCTGCATGAGCTATACCAACCTACCCTCAGCTCACACAATGCCCCATCCTCTTACTCTAATCCAAAACAGTTCACAACAGGGGAGAAAAACCTGGATGGGTAGAGGAGTGCCAACATCAGACTCCTGATGCCCCAACAGGCATGGATCCCTGAACATTGCAGGATAAGATCAGGGGTGCTCAGGGGATGCCAAGAGATCCATGTCCTTCCTCGACAGAGCAGCAGGAGGCTGGAAGAACATAGCAAGCCAGGCTGCATCAGGAGGTGGAGAAGTCAACGTTTCGGATGTAACTCTTCTTCAGGACTGGGGGTAAGGGTAGGGAGGGCTACAAATAAAGAGAGAAAGGGACGTGTGGGGTGGGGAGGAGAGAGTAGCAGAATGTTGAGACAGAGATGGGTTAATGCAGGTGGTGGTCAATGAGAGGGATGAATCCGGTTGGTAGCTGAAAGGAAGGGTGGGCACTTGAAATGGAAGGCAGGACGAAGTGTTGGAAAGGGGAATCAAGGGGGATGGAAAGGAATGTTATTTGAGATTGGAGAACTCAATGTTGAGTCCTCCAGGCTAAAGGCTGCCCAGGCGGAAGATGAGGTGTTGTTCCTCCAGTATGTGGTCTGATCCACTGCGGCAGCGGAGGAGGCCGAGGGTGGTCATGGCGGAGAGGGAGTGGGAAGGAGAATTGAAATGGACAGTGACCGGGAGGTCAGGCTCCTGTCTCAGACTTTCCAGCTGAATATGTCCCATTCACCATTCCACCGAAAGTCACAGAGTAACCCCACTGTCAGTCTCATGCATCACTTCTAACCACTGGCCAAGTGGTACTGTCCTTACCTCTGAGCCAGGAGACCTGGGTTGGAGTCCCACCTGCTCCAGAGGTGTGTAATGACATCTCTGGACAGGTCAATTAGAAATCTCAAAAAGAAACTAGCCCATGCCATCTTCTCTCCAGTCTGTGTGTGCTGGCAGGTACCAGTGGGATGCCCATTACCTCCAGAGTGAGACAGCAAGCATCTCCAGAAGCCCCGCCCCCCTCCCCAACCTCGGGGGATGAGAGTGCTGAGGAAGCACCAACAAGGACACTCACCCCACCACCAACTCAGCTACTGACGCCTCAATCTAGTCAGCACCCCTCTGCGTTGGTTGAGCTAGAAACACAGCAGGCCGCTGACCCAGCACCCGCTCAGGCCCAGGCAGGAGAAGACACTGTGCTGTTGGCAATAAGGGGCTTCACCCACATACACAGGCAGGAGGCAGACAGCAGACAGGGATACTGGATTCGAAGCCCACCGTCCCAGCCCATAACCTATCCACGACTGTGTGTCTGTCTCCATGGAGGACTGCATGATGCTGGAAGCCAGAGTCAATAGATGTGGAGCTGGGAAAACACAGCAGGTCAGGCAGCATCTGAGGAGCAGGAAAGTCAACATTTCGGGTCTAAACCTTCATCCAGACTTTCCTGTTCCTCTGATGCTATCTGACCCGCTGTGTTTTTCCCAGATCCACATCTATTGCCTGTCTCCATGGACAGGTGGACCTCTCATTTTAAATCGACTCCCATGAGGAAACATCCTCTCTATTTTGTCAATCCCCAGTAGACTTCAATTCGATCACCTCTCATTCTTCTAAACTCCAGAAAGTCCCGACCTAATCTGCTCAAACTCCCTTCTTCAGACAAACCTCCTCACCTCTGGTCGCTGCCATTTTCATTCCCCATTGCGGTAGCTTTGATGTCCAGCTCAAGGGAAGTAAACAGTGAGAGCTCCTCATCCAGTCACTTCCATCCTCCACCTTTATGTATCAGTAAGGCCCCAGACATCCAGAGTCCCCTCCTGGGTAGCCCTTCCCAAAAAACCCCCATAGACATCACACTTCCCGAAGCCCTCACCCAACCCAGTTACAGGAGCCTTCACCTCTCTCCCTCAAGGTGGCTATGTGTGAAACCACACTATCCCTGCATTGGACCTGGGTACTTCTGACTGTGGACAAACTCTCACTACTGCATGACACTGCTCCCATCTCATCTTTACCACATGCCTTCCCTCCCTACCTTACAGGTACTGTTGCCCCCCACTCACATGTTTTATAACCCCCCAAGACTGCAGATTCCAATCCCAAAGAATAGCTCCTTCCTGCAGCAGCGACCCCCTCCCTCCCCAATCAGAGTTGAATTAATCCATTTTGACTTCTGTGTCGACATCTAACCTGTTTGTTGCCTGAGGTAAGATAGAAAGCTGAATATTAATGAGTTCCCTTAAGACATTTAACTAGCAATATACTGGGTTCTGCTATAATGTGTGCTCCTTGAACATGAATTGGCTATGAAGCGATTGAAGAATTTAGGCCGTTATTTGTAGAACACGAACTTTCCTTACCTGTATTGGCTGTAGTGCGTATCCAGACCCATTATTTAAATGGCACTGCTATTGTGCAATTTTGTTATTACTCGAGATCACATGAGAATGGAATCATTGTGTTTTATCAGAACCAACTGTAATCACCTTTCATTGATGATGGTGGGCGGCACGGTGGCACAGTGGTTAGCACTGCTGCCTCACAGCGCCAGAGACCCGGGTTCAATTCCTGCCTCAGGTGACTGACTGTGTGGAGTTTGCACATTCTCTCCGTGTCTGTGTAGGTTTCCTCCGGGTGCTCCGGTTTCCTCCCACAGTCCAAAGATGTGCGGGTCAGGTGAATTGGCCATGCTAAATTGCCCGTAGTGTTAAGTAAGGGGTAAATGTAGGGGTATGGGTGGGTTGCGCTTCGGCGGGTCGGTGTGGACTTGTTGGGCCGAAGGGCCTGTTTCCACACTGTAAGTAATCTAATCTATTCAATATCTAATGAGAAACTCACCTTGCCACTCAGCACGTGCATATAAAATGGAGCGGGATAGTTAGCTGGTAAATAAGAAGGCAAATGGAATATTGTCCTTCCTTGTGAGAGGGATGAAATTTATATCAGAGAGGTTATGCTATAGCTGTATAGGGTACTGGTGAAGCCACACCTGGAGTACTGTGTGCAGTTTTGCTCTCCTTACTTGAGAAAGGATGTGCTGGCACTGGAGAAGGTGCAGAGGAGGTTCACTAGGTTGGTTCTGGTATTGAGAGGGCTGACTGATGAGGAGAGGCTGAGTAGACTGGGTCTATACTCATTGGAATATAGAAGAATGAGGGGGGAATCATATAGAAACCTATAAAATTATGAAGGGAATATACAGGATAGAAGCAGGCTGGGTGTTTCCACTGATGGGTGAAAGTAGAATGAGGGTGAATAGCCTCAAAATAAGGGGGGAGCAGATTTAAGACTGAGTTGAGGAGGAACCTCTTCACCCAAAGAGTTGTGAAGCTGTGGAATCCCCTGTCCAATGAAGCAATTGAGGCTTTCTCTTTGAATGTTTTTAAGACAAAGATAGATTTTTGAACAGTGAAGGAATTAAGGGTTATGGTGAGCAGGCGGGTAAGTGAAGCTGAGTCCACGAAAACTTCAGCCATGATCTTATTGATTGGTGGGGCAAGCTTGATGGGCCGAATGGCCTACTTCCGCTCCCGTTTCTTGGGCTCTGACATCATCGGGATTACCCTGGCTGAGTTCTCTCCTCTTTCTGTCGCCAAAGCCCACGGCACTGAGATCACACGATGGTTCCTCCACTGGAAACAGAACATCTCAGCACATGGATGAGGCACATATGCACATTGAGAAACATTCCCAAATCATCCTGCTGTCTCTTAAATAATCCAAAACATTTTGCATTGACTGTCTGAGCTTTTGGCAGGTGTTACATAGGATTACTATACTGTTATTGCAACATGAAGACCAAAACTGAGCACATTAAACAAAGTTTCATACAAGTTTGACGTAACCTTTCAATTCGATTCCTTTCAAAATGCTTTGTTTGCGATTTCTATTTGTGGTGCTACTTAAAGATTTGTCACTCTGTACTCTGATTGCAATGAGAAGGCAAGGCTAAGTGTTGTTTTCAGATGGTGCAGAGTTGGATGGCAGGAAATCAGTGATTCAGAATTAGTCAAATAAAATTAAAGTACTGAAAAACTGGAAATTTGAAACAAAAACAGAAACTGCTGGAGAAACTTAGCAGGTCTGGCAGCGTCTGTGGAGAAAGAGACGGAGTTAACATTCGGGAGTGTAGTGCTGGAAGAGCACAGCTGATCAGGCAGCATTCAAGATGCAGGAGAATCGACATTTCAGGCATAAGCCCATCCTGATGATGGGCTAATTCCCAAAACGTCAATTCTCCTGCTCCCCGGATGCTGTCTGACCTGCTGTGCTTTTCCAGCACCACACTCCCAACTCTGAGCTCCTGCATCTACAGTCCTCACCTTCTCCTGGAGCTAACACTCGGGTCCAGTAACCTTTCTAGGTTTGGACTTGAAACATTGACACAGTTTGTTTCTCTACAGATTCTGCCAGACTTGTTGAGATTTTCTATCAATTGTTGGTGATTTTTCAGAAGTAATATGTCCCCACTTTGGAGTCCACATTCCATCTTTCTTTTTGTACTTGCCAACTCATGTTCTACGTGATTCAGTTCTGGACAAGGGTCACTGGACTCTGTTTTCTCCCGACAGATGCTGCCAGACCTGTTGGTATCTCCAGAAATTTGTGTTCTAGCTTGTGTCATGTTCCACCTAGACTTTCTGGGTCCTATACTGGGGGATGATTAGATTAGTTGGATGGTTTGCAGTACAAACTGATATCAACAGTGTGGGTTCCATTCCTGTACCAGCTGAGGTAACCAGGAAGGTCCCACCTTCTCGAACTTGTCCCTGAACTAAGGCATGGTGACCCTCAGGTTAAACCCATTGCCAGTCATCTCTCTGTCTAATAAGACTATGGTGACTTTATTTTAATGAGTCTCTTAGTGCCATTCTATGTAGCATGGAACCTCCCTATGTAAAGAACACAGCCAAGACTATCACACAAGTCAACCTTCCATCCATTGACTCCATCTACAATTTGTATTGCTTGGAAAGGCAGCCAACTTCATCAAAGACCTCTCTCATCCTAGCTATAATCACACCCAACCTCTTCCGTTGGACAGAAGATACAGAAGCTTAAACACACGTACCAACAGATTCAAGAACAGCTTCTTCCCCGCTGTTATTAGACTTCTGATTGGAGCTCTCGCATTTCAAATCTCATGTTGATCTTGATTTAAGTGCATCTTCTTTTGCAGCCATAACATTGTGTTCCTCACTCTGTTCTATCACCCAACGATCCTTGTATGGTATGTTCTGCCTGAGCTGCATGCAAATCAAAGCTTTTCACTGTACTTAGGTACATGTGATAATAATAAATCAAATCCAACTTGCCATGCTGCAATTATAAAGGTAAAGTGACCATAGTCTTACCAAAGCATAGGGCTGCTCTCTTATTAGAGGGAGATGTCTGGTACTGAGTTTAATCTGAGGGTCACCACACCTCAGGTGAGGCGAGTGGTTGATAAAGAGAATCCTTCATGATAACCTGAGCCAGTGCGGGAATTGAACCCATGCTGTTAGCGTTACTCTACATCGCAAACCAGCCGACTTGTTGTTTCTGTTAGGCGGGGAGACTAGAACTTGTGGGCACAGCCTTAGAATTAGAGGGGGTCAATTTAGAATAGAAATGAGGAGACACCTCTTCAGCCAGAGAGTGGTGGGCCTGTGGAATTCATTATCATGGAGTGCAGTGGAGGCCGGGACGTTAAATGTCTTCAAGACCAAGATTGATAAATTCTTGATCTCGCAAGGGACTAAGGGATACGGGGAGAGTGCAGGTAAGTGGAGTTGAAATGCCCATCAGCCCATGGACTGGATGGGCTGAATGGCCTTACTTCCACTCCTATGTCTTACGGTATTATGGACTGGGCTAACTGACCGCCTACCTTTTCACCGATGGTGGCATTACGGTGTTTCGCCTGCAGGGAGACAGTAATTGAATTGTGGGGAGATTGTGCAGATTAATGTGTTATAGATGTGGCTGGAGAAGTTTCTGTTAAAACTTGACTGGGTGCAGGCATAGAATGTAATAATTTTATGGATTGTAGGGTTGTCATGGATAGAAGAAAGACCTCTTTTGTGAATTATGAACTTTCTGAATTTTCTTTTTGTCAGTAAGTTATTTTTTCCCACCTCATAAAAGGGCTTTTCAGTATTCAATATGTTAAAAGTGTGGCACTGCCAGACGCAAAATCTGTTCATTTGTACTGGAGCCTTATGTTCTGAAGTGTGTAAATACCATGAACTGTTTCAATCACAGTCTGTCTTTTTAGAAATTAATTCTGCTGTCGTTTCAAAGGATAACATATTCTTTTATTCCTCTCTTCTTCACATTTGCCTCACTTTACTTCAAAGTTATGATAACACATGTTGCTATAGCAATGGAGTGAATGTGCTATTTTCCCTGAAAGATCCAGTAATTTTAGCTTTAGTGAATGCATTCCCAAGCATCCATCCCCAGCCTCAGCATGAATGTCAGCGTTGCTCAGTTGGAAGCAGTTCTATCAGCACGTTTCTCGATTCACGGTTTGCTGTGGAAAACTTCACCTTCCACTACATCATCAGTTATTCTGTCCACTGCCCGAGATAATCCAGCATCTCAGTTTGTTAGTTCCAGTGGTTGCATTTAAAGGAGGGGAGGGAGATTCTTGGCCAAGTTTCCAGTTCAAAGATAAGTCATGAATACTCCTGGTGAGCTGGCTAACACTCCTATAGAAAGGACCGTAATTAGACATAGTCAAGAAAGGACCTCTTGCTCCATTAGAGAGCAATGCTTTGTTATATTTAACTATAGGGGCATCATTCCTAAGGCAAGGCAAAGAGTCAGACCTCAATAAAACTACCACAAGGGTTGAACTTGCTCTTTTAGCGTCCTTCTGTAGTCGGCATCCAGCCAACTGACCTAGCTGAAAACCATCACAGAATTCTCCTTGTATCTTGCTATTTGTAGTCTGCATCACGAAACCAAAACGCTAAGGGAGAGAGTGCAGAAAGCTGATGGAGGCAATAACACACCCTTTCTCTAGCTACATCTTTACCAACATTGCAACATTGTTTAAATTCAATATTTTCCGACCCTCTTCAAATATTAGTCATTCGTTGATATTTTTAATTAATTTGTCTCCAGCTGATCTTTTTTAACCATGGGTATCCCTCCTGGATGGAACTGCTACAATTCAGCTGCTTCCCCACCACCACCACCACCTCCACCCTCCCCCCACCTCGCCACTTGGAGAAGACAGATGCTCGCAATTTTGAAAACTAAAATACTCAAGGACAAAAAAAAAATCACCGAGTCTGTAATTAAAAGCAAAATAACAAGCAAAACAACCTTCTCCTCGAGCTTTTGTGTTTGGGAAGTGCAATCTTTATTTGAAGAGAGAAACTCACATTTATAGAATAATTGCCTCCCAATTAAAGGGCCTCCTCCTCCCAGCCCAGGGGACGGGGAGATGGGTGCGGGAGTCTAACCAGTTGGGACCATGGTAAGTAAACCCATGTGGTGCTAGGGGGAAGGTCTCTGTTCAAAATGAGGATGTAGGGTCTTGTTGAGAGTAACCTACACTCCATTGTTATCAAATCTCTTATTCCCACTGCCCCACCTGCACCCCCCTCCCCTCCCACTCCCCCCCACCCCACCCCCAACCCCATCCTCTGTGATTCCGTTCTCGCCATTGTTGACCGTGATCTGGGGTCCAGCGATGATACTGAATCTCAAATGGCCGCTGTACCAGCAACAGCCAGTGCCCCCTGGGTGGTGCTGCCAATCAAAAGAGCCAGCGGATTCTGATTGGCCAGCAGGACTCGGCAGGCAGGACTTCCCTTATCTTGGTATCGTCAATCCCAGGGACTGCCCGCTGCTGTCTAGTTAAGTGAAACTGGGCAGTTAACGTTGCCTTCTGACAAATGGACGTGCAATGCTCTCACTGATTCTCCAAGTAGTGGGTGAGGCACGCCATTCACCACCACCCCCGCACACCACCATCTGCCCAGATGTCTCTGTTAAATGCCAGCTAAGCCAGTGTCTCATATCCACATGGCCTTTGAAGCACTTGTCCTCAAAAAGGTGGTGGAAGGCAAATGTAGATGGTTGCTGAAACTGTGTTGCTGGAAAAGCACAGCAGGTCAGGCAGCATCCAAGGAGCAGGAGAATTGACTTTTCGGGCATAAGCCCTTCTTCAGGAATGAGGAAAGTGTGCCAAGCAGGCTAAAATAAAAGGTAGAGAGGAGGGACTTGGGGGAGGGGCGTTGGAAATGTGATAGGTGGAAGGAGGTAAAGGTGAGGGTGATAGGCCGGAGAGGGGTGGGGGCAGAGAGGTCAGGAAGAAGATTGCAGGTTAGGAAGGTGGTGCTGAGTTCGAGGGTTGGGACTGAGACAAGGTGGCGGGGGGTGGAAATGAGGAAACTGGAGAAGTCTGAGTTCATCCCTTGTGGTTGGAGGGTTCCTAGGCGGAAGATGAGGCGCTCTTCCTCCAGCTGTCGTGTTGTTATGGTCTGGCGATGGAGGAATCCAAGGACCTGCATGTCCTTGGTGGAATGGGAGGGGGCGTTGAAGTGTTGAGCCACGGGGTGGTTGGGTTGGTTGGTCCGGGTGTCCCAGAGGTGTTCTCTGAAACGTTCCGCAAGTAGGCGACCTGTCTCCACAATATAGAGGAGGCCACAACGGGTGCAGCAGATGCAGATAAATGATGTGTGTGGAGGTGCAGGTGAATTTGTGGCAGATCCCTTGGGGCCTGGGAGGGAAGTGAGGGGGGAGGTGTGGGCGCAAGTTTTGCATTTCTTGCGGTTGCAGGGGAAGGTGCCGGGAGTGGAGGTTGGGTTGGTGGGGGGTGTGGACCTGACAAGGGAGTCACAGAGGCAGTGGTCTTTTCAGAATGCTGATAGGGGAGGGGAGGGAAATATATCCCTGGTGGTGCGTTTGGTGGTGGCAGAAATGACGGCGGATGATACGCTGTATATGGAGGTTGGTGGGTTGGTGGGTGAGGACCAGTGGGGTTCTGTCCTGGTGGCGATTGGAGGGGCGGGGCTCAAGGGCGAAGGAGTGGAAAGTGGAGGAGATGCAGTGGAGGGCATTGTCGACCACGTCTGGGGGGGAAATTGGGGTCTTTGAAGAAAGAGGCCATCTGGTTTGTTCAGTATTGGAACTGGTCCTCCTGGGAGCAGATGTGGCAGAGACGAAGGAATTGAGAATATGGGATGGCGTTTTTACAGGGGGCAGGGTGGGAGGAGGTGTAGTCTAGGTAGCTGTGGGAGTTGGTCGGTTTATAGTAAATGTCCGTGTTGAGTCGGTCATCCGAGACAGAAATGGAGAGGTCTAGGAAGGGGAGGGAGGAGTTTGAGACGGTCCAGGTAAATTTGAGATTGGGGTGGAAGGTGTTAGTAAAGTGGATGAACTGTTCAACCTCCTCGTGGGAGCACGAGGCAGCGCCGATACAGTCATCGATGTAGTCGAGGAAAAGGTGGGGGTTGGTGCCAGTGTGGCTGTGGAAGATGGACTGTTCCACATATCCTACGAAGAGGCAGGCATAACTGGGGCCCCTGCGGGTGCCCATGGCTATTCCTTTGGTTTGGAGGAAGTGGGAGGATTGGAAAGAGAAGTTGTTCAGAGTGAGGAGCAGTTCAGTCAGTCGAAGGAGGGTGTCAGTGGAAGGGTACTAGTTGGTACGGTGGGAAAGGAAGAAGTAGAGAGCTTTGAGTCCTTCGTGATGGGTGATGGAGGTGTATAGGGACTGGATGTCCATGGTGAAGATAAGGCATTGGGACCGGAGAAAGGAAAACCATAGAGGAGGTGGAGGGCGTGGGTGGTATCCCGAAAGTAGGTGGGGAGTTCTTGGACTAAGGGGGACAGGACCGTGTCGAGGTATACAGAGATGAGTTCGGTGGGGCTGGAGCAGGCTGAGACAATGAATGGGCCGGGGCAGTCAGGTTTGTGGATTTTGGGCAGGAGGTAGAAACGGGCGGTGCGGGTTTGTGGGACTGAGGTTGGAGGCGGTGGATGGGAGATTCCCTGAGGTGATGAGGTTATGGATGGTCTGGGAGATGATGGTTTGGTGGTGGGAGGTGGGGTCATGGTCAAGGGGGCAGTAGGAGGAGGTGTCTGCGAGCTGGTGTTTAGCCTCAGCAGTGTAAAGATCGGGGTGCCAAACTACCACCGCGCCTCCCTTGTCAGCCGGTTTGATGGTGAGGTTGGGGTTGGAACGGAGGGACTGGAGAGCTACACGTTCCGAGGGTGAGAGGTTGGAGTGGGTGAGATGGGTGGACAGGTTGAGGCGGTTAATGTCGCGGTGGCAGTTGGCTATGAAGAGATCGAGGGCAGGTAAGAGGCCAGCACGGGGTGTCCAGGTGAATGGAGTGTGTTGGAGGCGGGAGAAGGGGGTCTTCAGAGGGTGGGCGAGAATCCTGGTTGAAGAAGTAGGCACGGAGACGAAGGCAGCGGAAGAATTGCTCGATGTCTCGCCGCATGTTGAACTTGTTAATCCAAGAGTGTAGGGGAATGAAGGTGAGGCCTCTGCCTTGGACTGATCTTTCATCCTCAGAGAGGGGTAGCTCTGGAGGGATGGTGAAAATGTAGATGGTTGGTAAGTAAAAAGGGTCAGGGGTTAACAGGGGCATGTGTGAATGTGAAACAATCAGATGATCCATGTGCTTATTGGATGGTGGGCCAAGTGGCCTAATTTGAGTCCTCACCCAGTCTGGTCGACATGTGACTCCAGTCCAATAGCCACGTAGCTGACCCTAGCTGTCCCTTCATTTTCTAGCTACAAGAAATGGATGCCTGTGGATCTTAAAATTAGAGTAGAAGTGCAGAATTGGCAGATGAATAGTATGTTCGTTGCCAGTGTGGTGATGGGCAATGAATGCAGAGTTTGTCAGAGTTGGCCTTAACTAGCAATCAGATAGATCAAAAAATATCCTTAACTCCAATTTGGATGTCTCTTTGTAAAAGGTGACCAATTGAGACAAGTTCATGTCCATATGTTTACACAGAAACATAGAAGATAGGAGCAGGAGGAAGCCTTTCGGCCCTTTGAGCCTGACCTGCCATCATGATCATGGCTAATCGTTCAACTCAATACCTAATCCTGCTTTCTCCCCGTAACCTTTGATCCCATTCGCCCCAAGTGTTTTATCTAGCCACCTCTTGTGATTAAATCTACTCAATGTTTTCTTATCAAATGCCTCCAATACTGGCCTCTTACACCTCTCCTCTTTATTTTGCTGCACTATTTACAAACTGCGCCTTCAGCTCCCAAGGCCTTGAGCTCTGGAATTCCCTCCAAATATCTCTCCACCTCTCCTTGTCTCTATCCAGTTGTAAGATGCCCTTTGAAACTTTGCTTTCATCATCCATTGTAAAGTTTAGTGCAGGAAAATAACATTGAGTAATTGAATAGAAAAGTTAAGGTTTTGGGTCTGGTGACCATTCAGGGTCACATTTCTGTCATTTCAGGGTAATAAGCCTATTGTTTCAGACACCAGTTCCCAAGCTCTTGGTAATATCAATGTGTTTACACTGAGTGGGGCTTTTGCCTGAAAGGTCAATTTTCCTGCTCCTCGGATGCTGCCTGACCTGCTGTGCTTTTCCAGCACCACTCTGATCTAAACACAAATAGGCCCCACTGGAATTTAAACTCACAATCTTTGGTTTACTAGACCATCTCTCTAACCACTGAGCTAATGAGCCCTTGTCTTGCAATTATCAGCCGTGATATAGAATGGCCCTTGAGGGGCTGAATGGCCAAATTCACCTCCGATGTTGCTACCTTCCTGCACCCTGTGACATGTCTCAGGAGGCTTTACTACCTCAAAGACAGTATATAAATGGAAAGCTGTGTTTTTTTTTGATTTGGAGATGCCGGTGTTGGACTGGGGTGTACAAAGTTAAAAATCACACAACACAAGGTTATAGTCCAACAGGTTTGATTGGAAGCACACTAGCTTTCAGAGTGACGCTCCTTCATCAGGTGATAGTGGAGGGCTCGATCGTAACACAGAATTTATAGCAAAAGTTTGCAGTGTGATGTAACTGAAATTATACATTGAAAAATTGATTTCTGTTAAGCCTTTCATCTGTTAGAATACAGTGATAGTTTCGCTCCTTTCATGTGTAAATCACAAAACCCTTTTTTTTAAAAGTTGCATTCTCGGATTAGCTGTTAACAATGGTGATAGCTAGACAATATGTTGAAGGTGTTAGCCCCCTGTGTTCTCTGTCTATGACCTGATGTTTAGATTGATTCTAATCTAAAAAGTGAGATAACAGTGTTTGACATAAATTCCTGCAGTTTTTGAGCTCAGAGTTCCACATGAATGTATGCAGTTTTTGAGCAAAGTGTAATGTAACTCTACAAGTACAAATTCACCACACAAAATATGTGTGTGCATGTGGGTCTTTGTCTGTCCGTGTGTGCATGTGTGTCTGTCTGGGGTGGGGGTTGTGAGTGTGAGAAAGTGTGTGTGTGTGTGTGTGTGTGTGTGTGTGTGTGTAAAATGGGTGCAGAGTGTCTTAAGTCTGTGAGGTGTGAGTGTGGGAATGTGTGTGTCTATAAGAATGTGTGTGGGTGTGCGAGTCTGTGTGTACCTGTATCCATGTATATGTGAGTGTGTGTGTGTATGTGAGAGTGTGTGTGGGTAGGAATATCTGTGTGTGTGTGTAGTGCAATGGTGATCACCTGTAATGTGACATGACCCCAAGGTCCCGTAGATCAACGTTAGTTATCTTATATGTTGCAGGCAAGGATGCCCGGAGGCATGGTACATTGGGGAAACTGAGCACAGGCTACAACAACGGATGATTGGGCACCACACAACAATCAACAGACAGGAGTGTTCCCTCCCAGTTGGGGAACACTTCAGTGGTCCAGGACATTCAGCCTCAGACCTTCGGGTGACCATCCTCCAAGGTAGACTTCGGGACAGGCAGCAGAGAAAAGTGGCCGAGCAGAGGCTGATAGCAAAGTTCGGTACCCATAGGGAGGGCATCAACCGGGACCTTGGGTTCATGTCACATTACAGGTGATCACCATTGCACTGTACACACACACACACACACACACACTCCTCCACACACACACACACACTGTCACAGACACATGGACATAGGTACACACAGACGTGCACACAAACACCCACACACCCTGATAGACACATACACTCCCATACTCACACATGCACCTCCTCACAAACTTAAGACACTGCACCCATTACACACACGCACACACTCACACACACTTTCTCACACTCACAACCCCCACCCCAGACAGACACACACACACAGACAGACAAAGACCCACAAGCACACATATGTTTTGTGGGGTGAATTTATACTTGCAGAGTTACATTACACTTTGCTGAAAAACTGCATACATTCATGTAGAACTCTGAGCTCAAAAACTGCAGGAATTTATGTCAAACACTGTTATCTCACTTTTTAAGATTGGAATCAATCTAAACATCGGGTCATAGACAGAGAACACAGGGGGCTAACTCCTTCAACATATTGTCTATCACCATTGTTAGCAGCTAATCCGAGAATGCAACTTTTAAAAAAATGGTTTTGTGATTTACACATGAAAGGAGCGAAACTATCACTGTATTCTAACAGATGAAAGGCTTAACAGAAATCAATTTTTCAATGTATAATTTCAGTTACATCACACTGCAAATTTTGGCTATAAATTCTGTTATGATCGAGCCCTCCACAATCACCTGATGAAGGAGCGTCGCTCCGAAAGCGAGTGTGCTTCCAATTAAACCTGTTGGACTATAATCTGGGGTGTTGTGTGATTTTTAACTTATTTTAATTGGTTAAAATGTGTGAAGCAAATGTTTTAAATAGAAGGTGGATTAGATAGGCATGACAGAGCATCAGAACTTTCTGAATCATCAGCTGTGAGTTCAGATGAACTTGGAACTATGTCATTATTCCTTCGGTGTCGCTAGATCAGAATCCTGGAAAGAACTGTCTCTGTAACAACACTGCGGATATATATATATACACACACATCACATGGACTACAGTGGTTCAAGAAGGCAGCTCACCACCACCACCTCCAGGGCTCATTATGGATGGGTACAAATTGGTCCCCATATCCCATGAATGAATTTTAGAAGGTGAAATGGTAAAAAGCTTCCCTAACCATTCAGTTGTTGTCATTTGTGGGAAAAAACACACAAAATACAACATATGCTAAGTACATTGGTGAGATGCAGTTACATCGCTATGATGTCCTATTCAATCAATGAAACAGTCAGTGCTCTCTTTTTGCATGTGTTGATGGCTGCTATTCTCTCATATTCCTTGTAAGAATTTTTTCCTCTTTGTTCTACTTTATTCCCATGAGTTCGTTCATGTAATCCATTTGTCACTGGGTTAAGCACTCTGTTCTATTCTGGTTTTCTTTCACTTATCAGAGAAATTACAGGGTTTAATTATTCATTACTGCTGATAATTATCTTTGCTGACTCTGGTTAATGCTGTCTTCCTCCCACCTCTGACTCCTCTGTTCACTTTTCCCACCCCATGATCTCCTCCATGTTCATTCCCCTGCCAAACTAATCCTTTCGATTTTCGTCTGTTTTATGTGGACTCTCTCTCATCAGGTTTACGATCTCGAAAACTGAGGAGCAAGAATAAGGAACATTAAAATTGCGGTTGGCAATAATGGGCACTATGAAGGGATGGAGAGTAGCTTTTCATGTATTTATCACTGGCGATAGAAATACAGGAGGGACGACGGGGGAAATGGGACAAAACAGGAGGAATGAGATTGAATCCAGCCGTGCGGAACAGGATTTGGATGTTGACTTTGACAGTCAACTGAGAGGAACATCAGAGGGGGCATTCAGCAGGAAATGCAAAGTGAACTGATATGTGAGCTAGTGAGCATTGGTCCATATTCACTTCCAACCTGTCTTAGAGCTTTGCACAGTCACTCATTCAGCGAGTAACCAACCACCTGTATCACCGCAGTGGAGCCCAAACATGAGGGAACCTCTGCAGCCTGCAGTGAAACATTGGATTGGCACTTCAGAACCCCAAGGGCCCATGCTCTGGGGACGTGGGTTCAAATCCTACCAAGGCAGGTAGTAAAATTCCAATTCAATAGAAATCGGGAATCCAGAGCCTCATGGCAACTCTTGTAGGAAAAACCCACCTGGTTCCCACCAGTGCCTTTTGGGGAGGGAAATCTGCTGTCCTTACCCAGGCTAGTCTACATATGACTCCAGACCTGCAGCAATGCCATTGATTCTTAACTGCCCTCCAGGCAATTAGGGCTGGGCAATAAATAGTGGCCCAGTCAGTGGTGCTCACATCCATGAACAAGCAATGGGAAATAGAGAGCTCACTGTGCTGCCTTGTACAGTCAGGGTTTGGCTGTTCAGGTCCCAGGAGCCAGTGTTGAGAGGTCTTCCCCAGTCAGGAACAGGAGAGCGCTGTGCAATGCCGACAGAGTGACCTTGGTAGCAGGCACCTCCCACTCTCCCATGGGATACAGCTACTTCCCCTGCCACCCACTGTGCTGGGGAGATGGTCAGTGCCACACATCTGGCTGGTCACAGCCCATGATAAAGCTGAGCACAATGCCAAGTTCTCCATTGAGGGGGTCAGCCATCACTGAACCATCCTCACACTTCCCAGGCTATATTTATTCACGACGACAGCTAAACAAGAGACAAATCAAAAGGTTTCTCACTAGCACGGTTCTTAATTCTGCAAATTAACTATTGCTGGTCTATAAAGTGAACTTTTGTAGCCAGTTTTCATTTTCCTTGGGCCCTCTGTTCACATGAGTAACTTTTAATGAGGAGGCATTTTTAATGGACAAGGGAGACTTGTTTTGACATAGATTATAGGAGTGAGGAGCTCTTGTCGGAGCTGTACAGGACTTTGGTTAGGCCACAGCTGGAGCACTGGGTGCAGTTCTGGTCACCGCATTCCAGGATGAATGTGATTGCAATGGAGGAGGTTCACCAGGATGCTGCCTGGGATGGAGCAGTTTAGTTACAAAGAGAGACTGGATAAGCTTGGGTTAGTTTCTTTGGAGTAGGGAAGGGTGAAGGGGGACCTGATGGAGGTGTATAAGGCAGGATAGAAAGTAGCTGTTCCCCTTAGTTGGAAGGTCAATAATGAAGGGGAATAATCTTAACGTGAAAGGCAGTAGGCTTAGAGGGAATTGAAAGAGAAATGTTTTCACCCAGAGAGGCATGAGGGTCTGGAATGCACTGCCTGAGAGGATAATCGAGAGAGGAAAACTCATAACCTTTAAAAAGTACATGGATGAGCACTTGGAATGTCATAACATTCGAGGCTATGGATCTATTGCATGAAAGGGGGATTAGTATAGAGCGGTTAGCATTGCTGCCTCACAGTGCAGGTACCCGGGTTCGATCCCAGCCTCGGGCGACTGTCTGTGTAGAGTTTGCACATTCTCCCCGTGTCTGCGTGGATTTCCTCTGGGTACTCTGGTTTCTTCCCATAATTCAAAGATTTGCAGGTTAGGGTGAATTGGCCATGCTAAATTGCCCATAGTATTCAGGGATGTGTAGGTTAAGTGCATTAGTCAGGGTAAATGTAGGGTAACAGGTAGGTAAACGGGTCTTGGTGTATCACTCTTAAGAGGGTTGGTGTGGACTTGTTGGGCCAATGGGCCTGTTTTCATACTGTAGAGACTCTATAGATTGGCACATTCTCGTGTGTATGACTCTATGAAGTGAGGACGTACGCAGAAGATCCGACTGCAAAGATGGTCAAATGGCAATGGTGATGTGAAGGAAAACAGAAAGTGCTGGAAATACCCATCAGGTCTTGCAGATTGTGTGAAGAGAGAAACAGTTAGTGGTTCCAATTAATGATCTCCCATTGTACCTGAAGAAATTGATGAAATCTAACAGATGTTGAGAAACTGAAAGAGAGGGATGGAAAGATGGGAAGAAGAAACACAAGGAAGATCTGTGATTGGGTGGAGGACAGAAGAGATTAGATGACAAAAAGTATCACTGAGCTGAGTCACTAGGGGGCACTAATAGAGCCATAGAACACCTACAGTGTGGGACCAGGCCTTTCAGCCCATCAAGTCCACACTGACCCTCCAAAGTACATCCCACTATCTCCCATGGCTAATCCCCTTAACATACATATCCCTGAACACGATGGGTAATTTAGCATTGCAATTCACCCTAACCTGCACATTTTTGGACTGTAGGAGAAAGCCAGAGCACCCAGAGGAAACCCACACAGACAGTTGCCTGAGGCTAGGATTGAACTTGGGTGTCTGACAGAATGAGGTAGCAGTGCTAACCAATGAGCCACCGTACCACCCCAAGAGGGGAATGAGACAAGTCATGAAACAAAACATGCCTCCAGAGGAGATATGAATAGCAGCACAGCTGTTTTCCGAACACAGAACCTTTCAAATAAAGAGTAAATAAAAACCGAAACAAAACAAAATGGGAGACTGGGGGTGAGGTGGCTGGGGGAGCAGGGTTCATGGATTTGTGCTGTTGGACTTGGTATTAAGTATCAGAGGTTGTCAAGGAGAGGTGTCAGTCTTTGGGCTTGTGCTGAATTTAACTACAACACCATAGCAGGTGGAGGCCAGAGAGGTCAGAGAGGGAGGAAGGTGCAGGAATAAAATGGCAGCTGACTGGGAGTTGTGAAGAGATTGTTGGATGGACAGCAGGTTTGCTGGATTATTGGGAAGAGGAGCAGTGGTTCAGGGATTTGGGAGTTCTGGCTCTGGATGATACTGTAGCTCCTCATAGCCTTCTACAGCACAAAAGGAGCGTCAGCCCCTCATGCCTAGACCAATTCTTTGAAAGTGTTAAACCATTATTCCCAATCGCCAACACTTTCCACGTAGCCCTGCTATATCACCCACACATTCCCATTCCTTGTCTCTCACACAGGCAATCTCGTTGTCCACCTCCACTTCATACACCTCCCATCGTCTCCCTTAACACTGCCATCCATCTCCATCTTCCAGTGCCACCATCTGCTTCCTTCTGATTGGTGCCTTTCTGTCATTGGTACAGCCATGTTGACAGGATGCATCTCCCTTTCTCACTAGTATTCAGGACACTCCATTCCTATACTGTCTGGGTACGATGCTGAGGAGAGATCACTGCACTCTCTACCAGTGAAGGGTCTCAACATCTCCTGTGTCTGCAGAAGAATATTGCAACCTGTCCCCAAATGGTTGTCATTATTCCCATATGCCTCAGGTCTCTCTGGTTGTCTTTGATTGAAATTGCCAATTAAAAATCAATTAGGAGTTCATTATTTCCTTCAGTATCCTTACATCTGTTATAAACAGGATGCTTTCAACCTCTAAGTCTGGGATGGAATCCAATTCTACTCCCCATGGTGAGAGAGCAACATGCTAATTGCCTGATCTGCCCAACTCCTTGTTTGTTATCCTTCTTGATCTCAAGCTTCGTTTAAGCAGTGAAATCCAACCCAGTGTGGATCAGGCCATCAGCCTTAAGCACATGCTTGGCTGCTAATGATGTCCTCTACTTCAGTGGAGACAAGGCAATGGAGGGACCTGCATCTCTGTAACAACTTTCATGAACTCAGCACACCCTAGAAACCAGAAATATATCCAGAATGATGCAATCATCACAGCAACTTGTGATCACACAGCACCTTTAATGTTAACTGTCCCAATGTACTCCATTATCACAATAGGTAACATGGCGGATATAAGAGCAGGGTACCAAAGGTTTACTCAAAGAAGTAATTTTTAAGGAGAGTCTTAAAGAAAAAGATGTGGCTAAGTGTTATACAGAGAGTTCACAAAGTTTAGGAAAACAAATTACCCCATTCTTAAAAGGGAGACCTCTTACGCATTTATTTAACCTGTTCAGAGATATTATGACACATCTCTGGAGCAGCTGGGACTTCAACCTGGACCTCCTAGCCCAAAGGTCTACCACTGACCCAGAAGAGCTCTGATCTCTTACTCTGAAAAAGCGAAAACGCTCTCTCAGTGTCCACCCTATCAACTCCCCAGAGTCATCCACGTTTCGATCGCACAGAGGAAAATGGCTGTGGCTGTTGGAGGTCAATCCCAGGACATCTTAGTTTAGATTAGATTACTTATAGTGTGGAAGCAGGCCCTTCGGCCCAACAAGTCCACACCGACCCACCGAAGCGCAACCCACCCATACCCCTACATTTACCCCTGACCTAACACTACGGACAATTTAGCATGGCCAATTCACCTGACCTGCACATCTTTGGACTGTGGGAGGAAACCGGAGCACCCGGAGGAAACCCACGCAGACACGGGGAGAACGTGCAGACTCCACACAGTCAATCGCCTGAGTCGGGAAATGAACCTGGGTCTCAGGCGCTGTGAGGCAGCAGTGCTAACCACTGTGCCACCATGCCGCCCACAATTAAGGCATGTCTTAATCAACAAGGCACAGAGATGCCATGACACAGCTTGGAACAGCTGGATCTTAAATTCTGTCCTACTAGCCCAGAGGTAGTGTCACTCCCACCACAAGAGCCCTTAATGTCTCAGGCTAGATATTTTTCATTAAACTGTTCAGAGGTTATTGTGCACTTCTGGCATAGATTGGACTTGAACCATAGCCTGAGGTAGGGACACTACCAATATGCCACAAGGGCTTCAATCTAATGCCTTAGGATAGTGTCCAAGGCCTAGCTGTTTTATCACTGCCCTTCCCTCCATCCTAAGGTGAAAGTGGGTTGTCCACCAATGATTGCACATTGATAGATCACCATTTATGATCCCTCGGAAACTGAATGCCTGTATATCCAATGTTGTCAAGACACGGACAATATCCAGGCTTGGGCTAGTAAGTGGTACGAAACATTCATGCCACACAAAGGGCAAGCAATGACCATCTTCAAAAGAGAGAGCCAATGGATTGCCCGTCACTTTTCAATTGGCATTCCCATTGCTAAATAACCCACTATCAAGATCAGATACTCCATAGGACCAACCATATAAATACACTATTGCAAGAGCAGAGGCTAGGAATCCTGCAGCCAGTAACTCACCTCCTGACTCCCTAAAGCCTGTCAACCATCTACAAGACACAAGTCAAGAGTGTGATGGAATACTTGCCACTTGCCTGGATGGGTGCAGCTCCAACAACACTCAAGAAACGTGACACCGTCCAGGACAAAGCCTTCCACTTGATCGGCACCACATCACATTCACAAGCATTCACTCTCTCCACCACTGATGCTCAGTAGCAGCAGTGTGTACCATCTACAAGGTGCACTGCAGAAACTCACCAACACTTCTGAGACAGAGTACCTTCCAAACACAGAATCTTTCCCACTGAGAAAGACAAAGACAACAGATCAAAACACCGCCACACATTTCCCTGGCACTCGCAAGAGCCAACTTGGAAATATAACACCCATTCCTGGTCTTTTCCTGGGACAAAGTCCTGGAACTTGCTTCCTCACAGTACTGTGGATGTCCCTATGCCCCTTCATAGGTAAGGCTAATAGCCAAGGTGTTTTCCCAGAGAGAGGAGTCCAGAACTGGAGGGCATAGATTTAAGGTGAGAGAGGAAAGATTTAAAAGAGACCAAAGGGACAAGTTTTTCATGCGGAGGAACAAGCTGTCAGAAGAAGAAATACAGGTGGGTACGATTACAACATTTAAAGCACATTTGGACAGGTAGATGGCTAGGAATGTTTTAGAGGGACATGGGCCAAACGCAGGCAGCAGAGTCATGGAGATGCGCAGCACGGAAACAGACCCTTCGGTCCAACTCGTCCATGCTGACCAGATATCCTAATCTAATCTAATCCCATTTGCCAGCATTTGGCCTATATCCCTCCAATCCCTTCTTGTACATATCCCCATCCAGATGCCTTTTAAATGTTGAAATTGCACCAGCCTCCACCACTTCCTCTGGTGGCTCATCCCATACATGTACCACCCTCTGTGTGAAAACATTACCCCTTAGGTCCTTTTTCAAATCTTTCCCCTCTCACCCTAAACCTATGCCCCTCTAGTTCTGGACTCCCCCACCCCAGGAAAAAGACATTGTCTATTTCCCCTATCTATGCCTCTCATGATTTTATAACCCTCGAGAAGGTCACCCCTCATCCTCTGACGCTCCAGGGAAAACAGCCCCAGCTATTCAACCTCTCCTAAAGCTCAAATCCTCCAACCCTGGCAACATTTTTGTAAATCTTTTCTGAACCCTTTCAAATTTCACAACATTCGTCCAACTAGAAGGAGACCAGAAATGCACACAAATTCCAACAGTGACCTCACCAATGTCCTGTCCAGCCGCAACATGACCTCCCAACTCCTATACTCAATTTGACTCTGACGTATAAAGGAAAGCATACCAAACGCCGCCTTCACTATTCTATCTACCTGCGATTCTATTTTCAAGGAGCTATGAACCTGCACTTCAAGGTCTCTTTGTTCAGCAACACACCCTAGGAACTTACCACTAAGTCTATAAGTCCTGGTAAGATTTGCTTTCCCAAAATGCAGCACCTCGCATTTATATAAATTAAATTTCATCTGCCACTCCTCAGCCCATTGGACAATCTGATCAAGATCCCATTGTAATCTGAGGTAACCTTCTTCGCTGTCCACTACTTCTCCAATGTTGGTGTCATCTGCAAACTTTCTAACTATACCTCCTATGCTCACACCCAAATCATTTATATAAATGACAAAAAGTAGTGGACCCAGCACCGATCCAGAGGATTAGCTCAGGAAATCTGGTTGGCATGGATGAGTTTTATTTATTAGAATCCCTACAGTGTGGAAACAGGCCATTTGGCTCAGCAAGTGCACACCAACCCTCCAAAGAGCAACCCGTTCCCATCGGACCAACACACTGAACACTATGGGCAATTTCCCATGGCCAATCCACCTAACCTGCATATCTTCGTGATTGTGGGAGGAAACCCACACAGACGCAGGGAGAATGTGCAAACTCCATACAGACAATTGCCTGAGGCTAGAATTGAACCCAGGTCCCCAGTGTTATGTGGCTGCAGTGCCAACCACTGAGGCACCATGCCACCCGTTGGGCTGAAGGGCCTATTTTCGTGCTGTGCACCTCCATGACTATGATTACAGCCCATCATCACCTTGTCAAGGGCAATGGGGGATGGGCAGTAAATTTATAACCTCGCCAGCAAAGTCTACATCCCATGAATTAACTGAAAAAAATCATAGATAGTCTCAGTAACATTCCTGGGAAATAGTCAGGACCAAAGTAGGCACAGGGAGGACAAGTTGACCTGCTCCTGATCCTTCCTACATTGGTTTGGTTGTGCTAGCCATGTAGGTGTTGACAGCATGGTATCTACCTCCCCGATTATATGCCCCACTCTCTTCCAGGTTTCACACTCTAGTCAGGGGATCTGCACAAAATTCTGGAGCCAGTTAGAATGTGGACAGCACAAGTGAGTTGCTGTCTCGATATACAATCACATAACGAGTAAGGATCTGGAGCTAGCCTGTTTCCCCATTCAGTAAGATCATGGCTGATCTGATTGTGATCAGAAACCTGCCACTTTGACCAAGCTATTTGGACGTTTGCCCTAGAATGTCTCTGTATGTCTCAGTGCTGTCCTCTGAATTGTCTTTGGGTGTGAGTATTATACTGAAGTCTCTCTATAAATGCTACTTATTGTTGTTATGACCAAGCAAGAAAGACGCAATTGGAATGTTAACTCCATTCCGCCAGAGCCAAAATCCAGGTCCAGGTTTCAATCCTATTCTCACTGAGGATGAGCAGTTCCTTGATGTCGTTATTTAAATCATTCCCATCTTCCCTGATAACCTATTCACCCCTCGCTCATCAAGAATCCAATAATCTCTGCCTTAAAAAGATCCAAGATCACGATTTCTATCCCCTTTCAGGAAGAAAGTTCCAAAGTCTCCCCAAAGGCCATTTCTGCTCCTCCACAATCTGCAGACCCAGAAAATAGTACCATTATTTTGCTCAAAAAAAAACAGTGCTCCAGGTTAAATTCATACTTACGGCTTATGTTTTTAAAATCCAATCAAGAGACAGATCACAATAAAACATATAATGACGAAAGAACCCACTCTATTCACTATTGTAGACTTATGGCAAGGTTACACTTGAAAATGATGCATTTATCTTGCTGCGCTGTGAGTTGTCTCACACAGGTTCCTCTAAGGTCAGCTGTGAATTTCGCTGTTTGTTAATTGTTCCGAGATGCACTCCAATGTCTAGAGATACATGAAGTCAAACAGCAAGACAGTAACTGTGCAGATTCACAGTGTGTCAGTTAGCAGTGAAGGTTTCTTTCTGTCTCCCCTCTCCCCACTGAGCATGTGGTTGCTGCCTTTTGTCTGTCTTCCTCCTTTTAAAAGTGCTGTTGTTTTGATCTTTTTTTCTCAAAGTTCCAAAACGATGCAACAGCATATAAAACAGTAATTGCATCTCCTGAAATTCAAGGAATTCAACTCCAACGCCTAAAATATCTCAAAAAAGGAGCAGCTCTTACAGCCACAAATCTTTCCCATCCTCCATATTGGAAGGATATTGTGAAACATGAAAGTGTTCAAAAAAGATTTACAAGGACGTTTCCAGGGTTGGACGATTTGAGCTACAGGGAGAGGTTGAATAGGCTGGGGCTGGTTTCCCTGGAGCTTTGGAGGCTGAATAGTGATCTTATAGAGGTTTATAAAAGCATGAGGGTCACAAAAAGGGTAAATCGACAAGTTCTTTTACCTGGGATGGGGGAGTCCAGAACTAGAGAGCATAGGTTTAGGGTGAGAGGCAAAAGATATAAAAGGGACCTAAGGGGCAACTTTTCCATGCAGAGGTTGGTGCATGTAAGGAATGAGCTCCCAGAGGAAGTGGTGAAAGCTGGTACAATTACAACATTTAAAGGGCATCTGGATGGGTATATGATTGGAAGGATTTAGAGGGCCAAGTCCTGGCACATGGGATTAGATTAGGTTAGGATATCTGTTTGGCATGGATGTGTTGGACCAAAGAGTCTGTTTCTGTGCTGGACATCTCTATAACTCCAGGACTCACAAGCCTCTGAGGGAAAGAAATTTACCTCAGCTGTAAATTATCTGATGGGTGATTTTTAAAACATTCTCCTATAACAGGAAGAACTTTCTTTACATCCACCCTACCCAGACCCTTCAGAATTCGAGGTTTCAATCAAGTCTCTCACTCTTCCAAACTTCAGTGGATACAAACCCAGCTGGTCAGGAGACAACCTACCCACCCCAGAGATTGGTTTGGAGAAGCTTCTCAGGACTGACTCCAATGCCTTTACAACCTTAACTAAGGTGATCATTAACATGAATGGTATTCCAGATTTATACACATCTTATTCAATGAGATAAATAAAGCCTTCTCCATTTGTGCCCCTTTAATCCTGGCCTTTTGAGCAATTCTGAATTTTAACCGATCCTTCACTATTGGCCATGCCTCTGTTGCTAGGCCCTGTTTTTTCCTCCCTAAACCTCTCTGTCTCTTTAAGAGGTTCATGGAATCATAGCATCCCTACGTGTGGAAATAGGCCATTTGGCCCAACAAGTCCACACTGACCTTCTGAAGAGTAACTCACCCATGCCCCTACCCTATTATTCTACATTTCCCCTGACTAATGCACCCAGCCTGCACATCCCTGAATACTATGGGCAATTTAATATGGCCACTTCACCTAACCCGCACATCTTTGGACTGTGGAAGGAAACCGTAACACCCGGAGGAAACCCACGCAGACACAGGGAGTTTGTGCAAACTCCACACAGTCAGTTGCCTGAGGCTGGAATCGAACACAGGTCCCTGATTCTGTGAGGCAACAGTGATAACCAATGACCACTGTGCCACCCAAGGTTCTTTAATACCTTCCACTTTGACCAAGCTTTTTGGAAATTTACAGTCATAGAGTCATAGAGATGTTCAGCACGGAAACAGACCCTTCGGTCCAACCTGTCCATGCCGACCAGATATCCTAACACAATCTAATTCCAGCTGCCAGCACCCGGCCCATATCCCTCCAAACCCTTCCTATTCATATACCCATCCAGATGCCTTTTAAATGCTGTAATTGTACCAGCCTCCACCACATCCTCTGGCAGCTCATTCCATACACAAACCACCCTCTGAGTGAAAAAGTTGCCCCTTAGGTCTCTTTTATATCTTTCCCCTCTCACCCTAAACCTATGCCCTCTAGTTCTGGACTCCCTGACCCCAGGGAAAAGACTTTGTCTATTTGTCCTATCCATGCCCCTCATAATTTTGTAAACCTCTATAAGATCACCCCTCAGCCTCCGACGCTCCAGGGAAAACAGCCCCAGCCTGTTCAGCCTCTCCCAGTAGTCAAATTCTCCAACCCTGGCAACATCCTTGTAAATCTTTTCTGAATCCTTTCAAGTTTCACAATATCTTTCCGATAGGAGGAAAACCAGAATTGCACACAATATTCCAACATTGGCCTAACCATTGTCCTGAACAGCCGCAACATGACATCACAACTCCTGTATTCAATACACTGACCAATAAAAGGAAGCATAACAAACGCCTTCTTCACTATCCTATCTACCTGCAACTCCACTTTCAAGAAGCTAAGAACCTGGTCTGCTAGTCAATGAGAAGATTCCTGATCTGCTCATGGTCCCAAATGCACTTTCTGGTCTGTCCCTCATAATGCTTAATTTCTGAAATAACTCCTCAGAGGTCGATATCCCATCTCCAAAAGCCACCCTTTATTTACCCATGAACAACGGGTAACAATAGGGGCAGCAGGATGGCTCAGTGCACCAGGGTCCCAGGTTTGATTCCAGCCTCGGGTGACTATCTGTGTGGAGTTTGCATATTTTCCCTGTGTCTGCTTGGGTTTCCTCTGGGTACTCCGGTTTCCTCCCACAGTCCAAAGATGTGCAGGTTAGGTGAATTGGCCATGCTAAATTGCCCATAGTGTTGAATGCATTGGTCAGAGAGAAATGGGTCTGGGTGAGCTACTCTTCAGAGGGTCGGTGTGGGCTTGTTGGGCTGAAGGGCCTGTTTCCACACTGTAGGGAATCTAATCTAAACAATCCTTGACTAGAGTCCTGCCTTAGAGACAGTAAGGAGTGCAGATGCTGGAGGACAGGGTCAATAGATGTGGAAGTGTAAGAACACAGGAGGTCAGGCAGCATCTCAAGAGCAGGAAGGTGAATGTTTTGAGCCAAAACCTTTCATCAGAATTTGCTATCTCCAGTCACTGAAAACCAACCATAAAGTCTCTTCGAAGGATGCCCACCTTGAAGATATTTCCGTCCTCCCTTCGCAGAGAGCTCAGTTAGTCTCTCTTCCACTTCGACCCACTCCCCGGTCCTCTGCCCTGAAGTTCTTCAACCACCTTCAGAAACAATCTCACTTCAACAGCCACATCTCCCTCCTCGGTGTCTGTCTACGCAGCCCACTCATACCCTGTAGAATCCAATTAATTTGCAGACCTTCACAATTTGGACCGAACCGTGACAATTGTCATTTACGTTACCTCCAGAAACCCAACCCAAAATGTAGACTTTCCTGCCCCTCGGTTGCTGTCTGATCTGCTGTGCTTTTCCAATCTCCACATCCATTGACTCTATATTTGGAGCCAGCTCACAGGATGTCAGAATGTCTGGGACGTCCTCTTTTTATATGTCAGCCAGGGCTCCCTGTTTGGACCAGATTAACAGCCCCAATCAAGGAACTACACGCTGTGATGTCCATGCAGCCGACCTTGCTATAATCATTTCAACTTCCTTGTTGATCAGCGTGGAATGTACCACTAACCCGACCTCCAGGTGCTGTCTGAGGAAGGAGTCCCAGGGATAAATGTCCCTCGGAAAGAAGCAATTCCTCCTCAGTCTCCATCTTATACAGAACCACTTCTTCTCACTCTCAAACCCTCGTCCTGGATACCCCGACCTACAGGTTTCACTGCACACAGTCAATGTCTTGCCGGCTGCATCTTCCTCCAGTAATTTTTGGTCAGGAATTATAGAGTCATAGAGATGTACAGCACAGAAACAGACCGTTCGGTCCATCCCGTCCAAGCCGACCAGATATCCCAATACAATCCAGTCCCACCTGCCAGTACCCAGCCCATATCCCTCCAAACCCTTCCTATTCATATACCAATCCAAATGCCTTTTAAATATTCCAATTGTATTCGACTCCACTCACTTCCTCTGGCAGCTCATTCCATACACGTACCACCCTCTGCATGAAAAAGTTGCCCCTCAGGTCCCTTTTATATCTTTCCCCTCTCACCCTAAACCTACACCCTCTATTTCTGTATACCCCCAACCCAGGTTGTCTATTTATTCTATCCATGCCCCTCATGATTTTGTAAACCATTATAAAGTCACCCATCAACCGCTGACATTCCAGGGAAAACAGCCCCAGCCTGTTCAGCCTCTCCCTGTCGCTCAAATCATCCAACCCTGGCAACATTTTTGAACCCTTTCAAGTTTTACAACATCTTTCCAATGGGAAGGAGACCAGAATCGCATGCAATATTCCAAAAGCGACCTCACCAATGTCCTGTACAGCCGCAACATGACCTCGCAATTCCAGTACTAAATACTCTGGCCAATAAAGGAAAGCATACCAAATGCCTTCTTCACTATCCTATCTACCTGCGATTCCACTTTTAAGGAGCTATGAACCTGCACTCCAAGGTCTCTTTATTCAGCAACACTCCCTAGGACCTTACCATTAAGTGTATAAGTCCTGCTAAGATTTGCTTTCCCAAAATGTAGCACCTCGCATTTATCTGAATTAATCTCCATCTGCCACTTCTCAGCCCATTGGCCCATCTGCTCAAGATCCTGTTGTAATCTAAGGTAACTTTCTTCGCTGTCCACTACACCTCCAATTTTGGTGTCATCTACAAACTTACTGACTGTTCCTCTGATGCTTGCATCCAAATCATTTATGTAAATGACAAAAAGTAGTGGACCTAGCACAGATCCTTGTGGCATTCCATTGGTCACAGGAATCCAGTATGAAAAACAACCCTCCACTACCGCCCTCTCTCTTCTACCTTTGAGCCGGTTCTGTGTCCAAATGGCTAGTTCTGCCTGTATTCCGTGAGATCTAACCTTGCTAACCAGTCTCCCATGGGGAACCTTGTCGAACGCCTTACTGAAGTCCAAATAGATCACATCTACTGCTTTGTCCTCATCAATGTACTTTGTTATTTCTTCAAAAAACTCAATCAAGTTTGAGAGACATGATTTCCCGTGCACAAAGCTATGTTGACTATCCCGAATCAGTCCTTGCCTTTCCAAATACGTGTACCTCCTGCCCCTCAGGATTCCCACCAACAAATTGCCCACCACTAGATGTCAGGCTCACCTGTCTATAGTTCCCTGGCTTGTCCTTACCACCCTTCTTAAACAGTGGCACCACGTTAGCTAACTTCCAGTTGTCTGGCACCTCACCTGTGACTATCAATGATACAAATATCTCAGCAATCACTTCCCTAGCTTCCCACAGAGTTCTGGGATACACCTGATCAGGTCCTGGGGATTTATCCACTTTTATTTGTTCAAGACATCCAGCACTTCCTCTTCTGTAAAAATATGGACATTTTTCAAGATGTCATCATCTATTTCCCTACATTCTATATCTTCCATGTCCTTTGCCACAGAAAACACTGATGCAAAATACTTATTTAGTACTTCCCTCATCTCCTGCGGCTCCACACAAAGGCCGCCTTGCTGATCTTTGAGCATCCCTATTCTCTCCCTAGTTACCCTTTTGTCCTTAATGTATTTGTAAAAACCCCTTGGATTCTCCTTAACTCTATTTGCCAAAGTTATCTCATGTCCCGTTTTTGCCCCCTTGATTTCTCTCTTAAGTATATTCCTACTGCCTTCTTATTCCTCTAAGGATTCATTCAATCTATCTGGTCTATACCCGACATATGCTTCCTTCTTTTTCATAACTAAATCCTCAACATCTTTAGTTATCCAGCATCCCCTATACCTACCAGCCTTTCCTTTCATCCTAACAGGAATATACTGTCTCTGGACTCCCATTAAGTCATTTCTGAAGGCTTCCCATTTTCTAGCCATCCCCTTACCTTCAAACATCTGCCCCAATCAGCTTATGAAAGTTCTTGCCTAATACTGTCAAAATTAGCCTTCCTCCAATTTAGAACTTCAACTTTTAGATCTGATTATCCTTTTCCATCACTATTTTAAAACAAATATTGCAGTTGAAGAGGGAGAAGACATGACTGCCAAGCTGGTTCAGTGTGCTACGTGCTTGATGTGGGAGGCCAATGATTCTGGTGTGTCTGGCTCGTATAAGTGTGGAAAATGTGTGCACATTCAGCTACTGACAGAGCATATCGCAGCATTGATGAAAGAACTCGAGGACCTTAGGCTCATCCAAGAGAACGAGATCTTTCTGGACAAGACCTTCAGCGAGGTTATTACACCAATCGTACCAGAAGAGAGCAGATGACGAGGAAGGCAGAGAGGAGACAGGTGCAAGAGACCCTGTGGAAGTACCTGTCAGGAACAAGTTGAATCTTTTGGAAACAGTAGAGACAGATGACACTGCCAGTCTGCGAGGTGGCCAGGTCTGTCAATCAAACGTTGGCATGGAGGCAGAGCGGAAGAGTCGGACATCGCACAGAGCCGTGGCACTAGGGGACTCCATAGTGAGAGGAACTGACCGGGGATTTTGTGGCAACAGACGGGATTTAAGGATGGGGTGTTGCCTTCCTGGTGCCAGGGTTAAAGACATCACAGACAGAGTGCAGGAAATCCTCAAGGACGAAGGTGAAGAGCCAGAGGTGGTGGTACATGTCGGCACAAATGATGTCGGGAAGAAGAGGAGGAACATATTACAGTGGGACTTCGGAGAACTAGGAAGAAGGCTGAAAAGCAGGATGTCCAAGGTGGTTATCTCTGGTTTGCTTCCAGTTCCTTGGGCTGGTGTGGCCAGAAACAGGGAGATAATGGACTTAAACGTGTGGCTGGGGGAACTGGTGCAGGAAGCAAGGATTTAGGTTCTTGGATCACTGGGGTATATTTTGTGGTAAGTATAAATTCTACAAGAGAGACGGTTTGCACCTTAATAAGTTCAGGACCAACATTCTGGCAGGCAGGTTTGCTACTGCAACACAGCTACGTTTAAACTAAGTGGCGGGGGGAGGACACTGGATGTTTAAGAAGGAAATTGGAGGGAAAGTTAGAACAAGGGAAATCAAGAAAGACAACTGTATCAATGAGGCAGAAAACTCAGAAAGGGATCATGCTGTCAGGTTGAGTGAAATAGGAGTTGATGGGAAGGGTGAGGGCAGTAACAAATTAAAAATACTATACATGAATGCACGAAGCATTAGACATAAGATGGATGAGCTTGAGGCTCTTTTGGAAATTGGCAGATACGACATTGTGGGGATAACTGAGACGTGGCTTCAAGTGGACAGGGCCTGGGAAATGAATATTCAAGGATACGCATGCTATCATAAGGACAGACTGACAGGCGGAGGGGGTGGGGTGGCCATGTTGGTAACGGATGACATTCAGTCCCTTGCGTGGGGGGACCTAGAATCAGGGGATGTAGAGTCAGTGTGGATAGAGCTGAGAAATTCTAAGGGTAAAAAGACCCTCTTGGGAGTTATCTACAAGCCCCCAAACAGTAGTCTGGATGTCGGATGTAAGTTAAATCAGGAGCTGAAATTGGCTTGTCACAAAGAAGTTACTACAGTTATTATGGGGGATTTCAACATGCAGGTAGACTGGGAAAATCAGGATGATATTGGATCTCAAGAAAGAGACTTTGTGGAGTGCCTCAGAGATGGATTCTTAGAACAGCTGGTGCTGGAGCCGAGCAGGGAGAAGGCAATTCTGGATCTGGTATTGTGCAACGAACCAGAATTGGTCAGGGACCTCAAAGTGAAGGAGCCATTGGGAAGTAGTGACCATAATACAATAAGCTTCAATCTGCAATTTGAGAGGGAGAAGGTACAATCAGAAGTAACAAATTTTCAGTTGAATAAAGGGAACTATGGAGCTATGAGGGAGGAGCTGGCCAAAGTTCAATGGTGCAATACCTTAGCAGGGATGACAGTGGAGGAACAATGGCGGATATTTCTGTGTATAATGCAGAAATTGCAGGATCAGTTCATTCCAAAAAGGAAGAAAGAGCCTAGGAGGGGGCATGGGTGGCCGTGGCTGACAAGGGAAGTTAAGAAACATACAAAGTTAAAAGAGAAAAAGTATAACATAGCAAAGATAAGTGGGAAAACGGAGGACTGGGAAGCTTTTAAAGAACAACAGAGGATTACTAAGAAGGAAATACACAGAGAAAAAATTGAGGTACAAAGGTAAACTGGCCAATAATATAAAGGAGGATAGTAAACATTTTTTTAGGTATGTGAAAGACAAAAAAATGGTTAAGACTAAAATTGGGCCCTTGAAGACAAAAACAGGGGAATATATTACAGGGAACAAAGAAATAGCAGAAGAATTGAATTGGTACTTCAGATCAGTGTTCACTGGGGCAGACACAAGCAATCTCCCTGAGGTAACAGTGGCTGAAGGACCTGAACTAAAGGGAATTTATATTTGCCAGGAATTAGTGTTGGAGAGACTGTTGGGTCTGAAGGTTGATAAGTCCCCGGGGCCTGATGGTCTACATCCCAGGGTACTGAAGGAGGTGGCTCGGGAAATCGTGGATGCATTAGTGATTATTTTCCAGAGTTCGATAGATTCGGGATCGGTTCCTGAGGATTGGAGGGTGGGTAATGTTATACCACTTTTTAAGAAAGGTGGGAGAGAGAAAGCAGGAAATTATAGACTAGTTAGTCTTACCTCAGTGGTGAGAAAGATACTGGAGTCTATTATAAAGGATGAAATTATGACACACCTGGATAGTAGTAACAGGATAGATCAGAGTCAGCATGGATTTATGAAGGGGAAATCATGCTTGACTAATCTTCTGGAATTTTTTGAGGATGTAACTCTGAAGATGGATGAGGGAGATCCAGTAGATGTAGTGTACCTGGACTTTCAGAAAGCTTTTGACAAAGTCCCACATAGGAGGTTAGTGAGCAAAATTAGGGCGCATGGTATTGGGGGCAAAGTACTAACTTGGATTGAAAGTTGGTTGGCTGATAGGAAACAAAGAGTAGTGATAAACAGCTCCATCTTGGAATGGCAGGCAGTGACAAGTGGGGTACCGCAGGGATCCGTGCTGGGACCGCAGCTTTTTACAATATATGTTAATGATATAGAAGATGGTATTAGTAATAACATTAGCAAATTTGCTGATGATACTAAGCTGGGTGGCAGGGTGAAATGTGATGAGGATGTTAAGAGATTACAGGGTGACCTGGACAAGTTAGGTGAGTGCGCAGATGCATGGCAGATGCAGTTTAATGTGGATAAATGTATGGTTATCCACTTTGGTGGCAAGAACAGGAAGGCAGATTACTACCTGAATGGAATCAATTGAGGTAAAGGGGCAGTACAGAGAGATCTGGGTGTTCTTGTACACCAGTCAATGAAGGTAAGCATGCAGGCACAGCAGGTAGTGAAGAAGGCTAATAGCATGCTGGCCTTCATAACAAGAGGGATTGAGTATAGAAGCAAAGAAGTTCTTCTGCAGCTGTACAGGGCCCTGGTGAGACCACACCTGGAGTATTGTGTGCAGTTCTGGTCTCCAAATTTGAGGAAAGACATTCTGGCTATTGAGGGAGTGCAGGGTAGGTTCACGAGGTCAATTCCTGGAATGGCAGGATTACCTTACTCTGAAAGACTGGAGTGAGTGGGCTTGTATACCCTTGAGTTTAGAAGACTGAGAGGGGATCTGATTGAGACATATAAGATTATTAAAGGATTGGACACTTTGGAGGCAGGAAACATGTTTCCGCTGGTGGGTGAGTGCTGAGCCAGAGGACACAGCTTAAAAATATGGGGTAGACAATTTAGGACAGAAATGAGGAGAAACTTCTTCACCCAGAGAGTGGTGGCTGTGTGGAAGGGCAGTGGAGGCCCAGTCTCTGGATTCATTTAAGAAAGAGCTGGATAGAGCTCTCAAGGATTGTGGAATCAAGGGTTGTGGAGATAAGGCAGGAACAGGATACTGATTAAGGATGATTAGCCATGATCATAATGAATGGTGGTGCAGGCCCGAAGGGCAGAATGGCCTACTCCTGCACCTATTGTCTATTGTCTATCTTCTAATAGAATTATAGTCATTGGCTCCAAAGTGGTCCCCCACTGATACCTCAGTCACCTGCCCTGCCTTATTTCCCAAGATTAGGTCAAGATTTGCACCTTCTCTAGTAGGTACATCCACATATTGAATCAGAAAAATTTCCCGTGCACACTGAACAAATTCCTCTCCATCTTAACCCTTAACAGTATGGCAGTCCCAATCTATATTTGGAAAGTTAAAATCCCCTATCATAACCACTCTATTATTCTTACAGATAAATGAGATCTCCTTACAAGTTTGTTTCTCAATTTCCCTATGACTACTAAGGGGTCTATAATACAATCCCAATAAGGTGATCATCCCTTTCTTATTTCTCAGTTCAACCCAAATAACTTCTCTGGATGTATTTCTGGGAATATCCTCCCCCAGTACAGCTGTAATGCTATCCCTTATAAAAAAATCCACTCCCCTCCTCTCATGTCTCTCTTTCTATCCTTCCTGTAGCATTTGTATCCTGGAACATTAAGCTGCCAGTCCTACCCATCCCTGAGCCATGTTTCTGTAATTGCTATGATATCCCAGTCCCATGTTCCTAACCATGCCCTGAGTTCATCTTCCTTTCCTGTTAGGCCCCTTGCATTGAAATTCTTGAAATAAAGACATTTGCAAGGGCTGTGGGCTGATGGAGCAAGACAAATTGAATAGATCAATGGAACACAATTGCCTCCATGATATGAATTAACCAGTACTTGTTTCCACCTTCCCCACCAAACATTGCCATCACCAGGTCCTGACAGCAGGTTGTTGTAGGGGGTCATGCTTCCCAATTACCTGCATCTCTTCTACAACTGCATCCGAGGCCTGGGTTTCCTTGGACAGGGACACATGTTGTCCACCAATGCCTTTGTGAGAGAAGATGGCATCGTGGGGGGTAGGAGCATATTATTTTCCCCTTCCCTCCTCTAACCTTTTGTTACTGTCACATTGCCCTTGGACTGTAGTGCTTATTTTTCATTAATATTGTTTTAATCTGGGAGAGCTAGCCAACTGGATACAAAATTGTCTTAACAGCATGTGGCAGAGGGTGGTGGTAGAGGCTTGTGTTTTGGATTGGAGACCTGTGACCAGCAGTGTGCCACAAGGATTGGTGATGGGTCCACTGTTGTTTGTCATTTATATAAACAGCTTGGATAAGAATAAAGGAGACATGGCTGGTAAGTTTTCAGATGGCACCAAAGTTGATAGTATTGTGAACAATGAAGAAGATTACCCCAGAATGCAACAGAATTTTGATCAACTCAGTCAATGGGCTGTGGAATGGCAAAGTTTAACTTGGATGATTGTGAGGTGTTGCATTTTTCTAAGATAAACCAGGGCAAGACTTAGACAGTTTGTGGTCTGGTCCTGGGAAGCTGAACAGAGAGACCTATGGGTTCAGGAACATAGTTCATTGAAAGTGGCGTCACAGGTGGTTAAGAAGACATTTAGCACATTTGCCTTCACTGCTCAGACCTTTGAGTGTAGGAGTTAGGACGTCATGTTGCAGTTGTGCAGGATGTCGGTGAGGCTGTATTTGGAGTACTGCATATAGTTCTGGTCATCCTGCTATAGACAATGTTTACTAGTCAATTAGAAAGGTTGCAGAAAAGATTTAAAAGGATGTTACTGAGATTGGAGAGGCTGGATATTCTGGGACTTGTTTCACTGAAATGTAGGAGGTTGAGAAGTGAGACCTTGCAGAAGTTTATAAAATCATGAGGGACATGGATAAGGTGAAGCACAAAGGTCTTTTCCCCAGGGTGCGGGAGTTCAAAATTAGAGGGCACAGGTTTGAGGTGAGAAGGGAAAAATCTGAAAGGGTACTGAGGGGCAGCCTTTTCACACAGAGAGTGGTTTGCATTTGGAATGAACTACCAGAGGAAGTGATAGATGCAGGTACAGTCACAACATTTAAAAGATATTTGGACAGGTGCATGAATAGGAAAGGGTTAGAGGGAAATATAGGGCAGGGGAATGGGTCTGGGGGGGTTACTCTTCAAAGGGTGTGGGCCAAAGGGTCTGTTTCCATACTGTAGGGAATCTAATCAAATCTAAAAATAATTGGACTAAATACAAGCAAACGGGACTAGTTTAGTTGAGGAAATGTGGTTGACGTAGATGATTTGGACTGAAGAATCTGTTTCCATGTGGTATGACACTCCATGAAAGAAAACTCACAATAGCAAATGATGAAGGAACGTCTCTGAGATTTAACCTTACACTCAGCTTGCTCTCTCTCTCCTTTTTCTGATTGAGTGCACTATCCTCAACAAACCACCTCACCAGTGAAGGCGAATGCTCTTGCTTCGACCTCCCAAGTCTCAATTAATGCCTGCCATTGCTTCAGGGTGGAAACACAGAAAACTGGAGCAATCAGACTTATTAATTGTGCTGCAGCTATGTGATGAAGCATAATTTCACAAGGTTTAAATTGTGCCATACATCTTTCTGAAAGCGTTTAATTATTGAAGAGCCAGATGTGCACCATTCTCATTTTGTTTTGTAACACTATTAGGTGGTGTCAAAGCTGGATTGGGGGGTTGCTAGGTAAAGGAGGATCACCGAGTGGTCACTACAATGTGTTGAAGTCACAAATGACACAGTCCCAAATCCCAACCTGAAGAGATCCCAACAGCTTTAAGGAAATTTACAAAAGCAAGGCATTTGTGAGTATCATGTTGTTCACCACACATACCAGAACCAATGCTAAGCAGAATCCTCTGCTCACTGCTACAAGCAAAAGGCAAGGGGTGCTCTTTATTTTTCTTACATTCATTCATGGGATGTGTGTATCACTGGCCTGGCCAGCATTTATTGCCTGTTTCTTGAGAAGGTGGAGGTGAGCTGCCTTCTTGAACCCCTGCAGTCCACCTGTTGAAGGTCGACCCATAAGGTGTCAGAAATAAGAGTGATGAACTTAGAGCATGGATCAGTACTTGGAACTATGTTGTGGCCATGACAGAGACGTGGGTTTCACAGGAGCAGGAGTGGTTGCTAGATGTTTCAGGGTTTAGAACATTTAAAAAGAACAGGGAGGGTGGATAAAGAGGAGGGAGTGTAGCATTGCTAAACAGACAGTGCATCACAGCTGCAGAAACGAAGGTTGTTGAGGAAGGCCTGTCTACTGAGTCAGTATGGGTGGAAGTTAGGAACAGCAAGGGAACAGCCACCTCCTTGGGGGTTTTCTACTCACCCCTTAATAGCAGTAGAGAGATTGAAGAACTCATAGGCAGGCAGATTTTGGAAAAATGCAGATGTAGCAGGGTTATTGTTATGGATGACTTCAACTTTCCCAATGTTGACTGGAACTTCCTTAGTGCAGATGGTTTGGATGGATCCATTTTTGTCAGGTGTGTTCAGGAGGGTTGCCAGTATGTATGAGCTGAAAATGTGTTGCTGGAAAAGCGCAGCAGGTCAGGCAGCATCCAAGGAACAGGAGAGTTGACGTTTCGGGCATGAGCCCTTCCTGAAGAAGGGCTCATGCCCAAAACATCGATTCTCCTGTTCCTTGGATGCTGCCTGACCAGCTGCACTTTTCCAGCAGCACATTTTCAGCTCTGATCTCCAGCATCTGCAGTCCTCACTTTCTCCTACCAGTATGTATGAGCCTGGTATCTCTGCCTGAGAGGATGAAGTGCAAAAAGATAAGGCAGTGCAAGGCAGGGATGCAGTAAGCATCCGGATAGACTCAGAGTGAGTGAGCTCTGTGTCAGTGAGTGAGCAGCCCGGAGATGCAGCCTGGTTTAGTCCATGAGCTGAGTGCGTGTGTCTGAGATTACTATTAGATTATTTACAGTGTGGAAACAGGCCCAACAAGTCCACACCGACCCGCCGAAGCGCAACCCACCCATACCCTTACCTAACACTACGGGCAATTTAGCATGGCCAATTCACCTGACCCACACATCTTTGGACTGTGGGAGGATACCAGAGCACCCGGAGGAAACCCACACAGACACGGGGAGAATGTGCAAACTCCACACAGTCAGTTGCCTGAGCCGGGAATTGAACCCAGGTCTCTGGCGCTGTGAGGCAGCAGTGCTAACCACTGTGCCACCGTGCCGCCAAGAGTCCTTGCTGCAGCTTTACCTTGAGAGTTGTAGGTGCAGCACTGAAGTGTCCCTTCAGATGATTGGAGATATGCCATCAGGGTTCTTAGCGGATGGCACATGTCCATGGGTGTGAAGTGCGTATGGCCAGTGCCTATGGAGCGAGCTTGGAGATATCGGTGTCCCAGTACGGAGTTCCTTCACAGTCCATGGTGAGTTGAATCCATCAGGTTCCTGCTCTGATTTCTATGTTGAGAATTCTCTGTCTGGAGCTTTCACTAAGGTAAAAAGCTGAACATTAATAAGGTGAGTTGTGGCGTGAGAAAGGTGCTTAACAAGCAATAATCCCTCCCAATAGTCAACTTGCTGCTGCCTAATGAGGAACTTGGCTTACTACAACAAAGGTATAGTGAGTTGCCCCTGACATTGAGATGGACCTCAGTGGATTTCCTGCGCGATTCTGCCATCAATCTCACCACAGTCCATGTTGCTCAAGCCCCTAGAGGATCCTGCCAAATGTGCATTTTATTCAGTCATACTCAAGTTCTGTACTACCAAATAACTACTCCTGTACAAATCTAGTCTAACCTCAGAATTAGCACAACTATAATTCCACCTTGCCCTTTCTGAAGGGAGCTGCTTGACAGCATGGTACAGTTTAACTTGGCATCTGACCACACTCTGGGACCTCACATATGGAACCAATACCACAAGGGACCGAAGGAGGCCATTCAGCACCTCGTGGCCTAGTTAGACCATGGTGATCCAAATCTCAAATCCTTTGGTTCCCATCTTTGCTCCATATTCTCTTGATACACTGACCAAAAATCGATCCATGTCAGTTGTGTGAACTCCAACTGTCCTTTGGAGGGTTTATGAGGTGGCCTGTGGCAGGGGAAGAGAAACATTGCAGTTATCTCTCTCACAAACTGGCATTGTGAAACACCTTATGCCTGCTGATTGTGGGATGTTAATGATCACAGTTACACGGTATAGGCAGTCAATGGGTCATTGCAATCTTCTGCTTGTTTACTGAGTTTGTTAAGGAACAGGAGCTTGGATACTCTATATTAGTGAGTTTGTAAAGAAAATATGCAACCGTGACAACTGGTGATGGGTCACTGGTATCGGAGGGAAGACTGTCAGGATGGAATATTTCAGTCTTATTCAAGTGTCAGGAGCAGCATCCTGCTCTCTTCCCTGGCTGTTGCTCCTCTTCCTCTGCTCTGTCTTCCATCTGCTTTGTGAGGACTGCTGGATGAAGACTGCTCTTTCTGGATTGCCAGATGAGAATCGTTGGCCACCAGGTCTGCTCGGGGAAGCTAAACTCCCATCTGCCCTGAGCCCTTCTTGTTAGATATTTTTGGGAGCGAGGACCTTAAATTTGTATTAATCGCTGTCAGTACCCTTTAGACCAATGGCAATGGGACAGCCATTCATGGCTTCTGGTGATTATTGCCCCCTTGCCTGCCTTCACCTGGGAGTTAGATTACTACCTATTCTTTGACAGGATTAATACTTCTTATTTACTGATAATAAGAATCACATTCCTGATGAAGAGCTTATGCTCAAAAAGCCGAATCTCCTGCTCCTCAGATGCTGCCTGACTTGCTGTGTTTTTCCAGCACCACACGTTTTGATTCTGATAATAGGAATCGTTTGGCACCGTATGAATTGCTGACGCTGGTTCAAAGAGCATTCTGCACCGAAAACAAACAATGCTGGAGATCACAGTGGGTCAAAGTGAGAGCAAGGTGACTCTTTTTGAGCCTAGGTGACTCTTTTTTTTACAGCTGACATCATCGTGATTCTGTGATTTTGTTTTTGTAAGTCTTTGCTTGCATATGTTCGAATTTTAATAAAGTTCATTCCTGCTGTAATAGCTCTTTAAATGAAATCTTATTGTAAGTTGAATAAGGTGTTGAAATTGGTCTGTCGCAAGGGTATTACTTCAGTTGTTATGGGGGATTTTGACAGGCAGGTAGACTGGGAGAATCAGGATGGTACTGGACCCCAAGAAAGGGAGTTTGTGGAATGCCTCCGAGATGGGTTCTTAGAACACCTTGTACTGGAGCCTACTGGGGAGAGCAATTCTGAATCTGGTGTTCTGTAACTAATCTGATTTGATCAGGGACCTCGAAGTAAAGGAGCCATTAGGACGTAGTGACCATAGTATGATAAGTTTTAATCTGCAATTTGAGAGGGAGAAGGGAGAATTGGGAGTGTCAGTATTGCAGTTGAACAAAGGGAGCTGTGGAGCTATGAGGGAGCAGCTGGCCAAAGTTCAATGGCGCAACATCCTAGCAGGGATGGCAGTGAGCAACAATGGCAGGTATTTATGAATATAATGCAAAAGGTGCAGGATCAGTTTGTTCCAAAGGGGAAGAAAGATCCTAAGGGGAGGTAGGGGCAGCTGTGGCTGATGAGGGAATTTAAGGAGTGTAGAAAGATAAAAGAGAAGAGTATAACATAGCAAAGATGAGCAGGAAGCCGGAGGACTGGGAAACTTTTAAAGAGCAACAGAAAATAACTAAAATGGCAACATGCAGAGGAAAATGAGGCACGACAGCAAACTGGCCAAAATTATAAAGGAGGATAGTAAAAGCTTTTTTAGGTATGTGAAAAGAAAAAAAAAAGTTAAGACTAAAATTGGTCCTTGAAGACAGAAACGAGAGAATTTATTATGGGGAACAAGGGAATGGCAGAAGAGCTGAAAAGGTACTTTGGGGAAGACACAAGCAATCTTCCAGATGTAATAGTGGCTGAAGGACCTAGGGTAATGGATGAACTGAAGGGAATTTATATAGGACAGGAAATGGTGTTGGATAGACTGTTAGGTCTGAAGGCTAATAAGTCCCCAGGACCTGATGGTCTGCATCCCAGAGTACTTAAGGAGGTGGCTCTAGAAATCGTGGACGCATTGATAATCATTTTCCAATGTTCTATCAATTCAGGATCAATTCCTGGGAATTGGAGGGTGGCTAAAGTTGTCCCACTTTTCAAGAAGGGAGGGAGAGAGAAAACAAGAAATTATAGACCGGTTCGCCTGATGTCAATGGTGGGAAAGATGCTGGAATCCATTATAAAAGATGAAATTATGACTCATTTGGATAGCAGTGACAGGATAGGTCAGAGTCAGCATGGATTTACAAAGGAGAAATTATGCTTGACTAATCTTCTCGAATTATTTGAGGAAGTAACTGTGAAGATGGACAAGGGAGAGCCAGTGGGTGTAGTGTACCTGGACTTTCAGAACGCCTTTGATAAGGTCCCACAAAGGAAATTAGTGAGCAATGTAGGGCACAGGTACTAACTTGGATCGAAAATTGGCTGCCTGACAGGAAGCAAAGAGTAGTGACAAACGGGTCCCTTTCGGAATGGCAGGAGGTGACTAGTAGGGTACCACAAAGTTAGGTGCTGGGACCATGGCTGTTTACAATATACATCAATGATATAGATGAAGGCTTTAAAAGTAATATTAGGAAATTTGCTAATGAGACAAAGCTGGGTGGCAGGGTGAAATGTGAGGAGGATGTTATGAGAATACAGGGTGACTTCGACAGGTTGGTGAGTGGACGGATGCATGGCAAATGCAGTTTAATGTGGATAAATGTGTGGTTATCCACTCTGGTGGCAAGAACAGGAAGGCAGATTACTATCTAAATGGAGTCAAGTTAGGTAAAGGGGAAGTACAGAGAGATCTGGATGTTCTTGTACACCAGTCAATGAAAGCAAGCATGCAGGTACAGCAGGTAGTGAAGAAAGCTAATGGCATGCTGGTCTTCATAACAAGAGGGATTGAGTATAGGAGCATAGAGGTCCTTCTGCAGCTTTACAGGGCCCTGGTGAGATTGCACATGGAGTATTGTGTGCACTTTTGGTCTTCAAATTTGAAAAAGGACATTATGGCTACTAAGGGAGTGCAGCATAGGTTCACGAGGTCAATTCCCAGAATGGTGGGATTATTATATGTTGAAAGATTAGTATGACTGGGCTTGTATACACTTGAGTTTAGAAGAATGAGAGGGGATCTGATTGAGACATATAAGATTATTAAAGGAATGGACACTCTGGAGCTAGGATGCATGTTTCTGCTGATAGGTGAGTCCAGAACCAGAGGACACAGTTTAAATATAAGGGGTAGGCCATTTAGAACAGAGTTGAGGAGAAACTTCTTCACCCAGAGAGTGGTGGGTGTATGGAATCCTCTGCCTCAGAAGGCAATGGAGGCCAAGTCTCTGGATACTTCCAAGAAAGAGATGGATAGAGCTCTTATGGGGATAAGGCAGGAACAGGATACTGATTGTGGATGATCAGCCATGATCATACTGAATGGTGGTGCTGGCTCAAAGAGCCGCATGGCCTAACTCCTGCACCTATTATCTATTGTCTATTGTCTATTATGCCTCACAGAAAATACTAGGCAAATCCATTCTCCACATTCTGTAGATTATATCTGAAATGTAGTTAGTGTTGAGAGGGTCGTAAAGAGATTACAATCTCGTCATGCACCTGTTATGGACTAGGCCAGGCCACTCAAAACATTCTTAAGCAGGTAGCTCCAGACCATAACTTTGCCATTTGTTTCAGTCAGTGTACAGTAAAAAATTACCCAGAGTAAGATAGCTAGGTTGACTACTAGATTTTAAAACAGACAAAACTGTATTCACGAAGTTACACAATGAAACACATAGAACGGAATAAAGAACCCCTGCAGAACTCAACCTATCCAGCTAGACTTAATTATGCAGTTCCAAATATACACAACAGTCCCAATAAGCAAACTCCCTTTAAAAACCCAGTATAAATAGAACACATGCTTAAAGGTTGAAGTTGAAGGGCAGAAAAGAGAGAGAGTTTCGACACAACTCCCTGTTAAACTTCCCAGCTCAAGTCTGCACTAAAGCTGTTCAGCTCAGCTCAGCTCAGCTAGAGAGCTGACCACTCCCCTCTCTTTATACAGGTCACTTCTGAAGCATGACCACTTTGGGCTGAAGCCTCATCTATTTACAGATAAACAAAAGGCCTCTCAAAATCCTTTTCATCTCTGCACCAAACCAGACTGATTGGAGCCCGGCCTGGTCTATTGCCCCTCTGAAAAAAAATCAAAGATGGAGTCCTCTTGAACCAAGGGACAGTTTTTAGAAAAGAAAGGGACTCAGTTTGCGACACTCCTCCACCAGACTTTGCCAATGGGTGCAGGGGCCATCACTGATGGCAGACAGAGACTGACTGGAAGCCTATGGTGAGGCACTGGGTGCTGCCAGTGAAGAGCTGCTCCCCTCTGTAGCTGCAAAAGCACACAGAACCGAAGGCTGCTGACAGAGCAGAGGGTTTCACAATACTGCAGTCACGGGGTGGCCATAACCCTTGACCCTCTCGCTTGTCCTGATACTGGTGGAGTAGTGTCTCAGCTGTCTTCACACCCACATCTCTTTCTCTCTCTTGCAGCTGGTGGAAAGTGAGATGCCCATTCAGTCTCCCAATCGTCTCTGCTCCAATCAGGTTGAGCTGCTTCACATTTCAAGTGAGCCAAAAGGCTGTATCTGCAGCATTCCTAATTGCTTCACTTAATGAATCAACGTCATAGAGTCAGAGAGATGTACAGCACTGAAACAGACCCTTCAGTCCAACTTGCCCATACCGACCAGATCTAGTTCCACCTGTGAGCACCCGGTTCATATCCCTCCAAACTTTTCCTATTCATATGCCCATCCAAATGCCTCTTAAATGTTGCAATTGTACCAGCCTCCACCACTTCCTCTAGCAGATCATTCCATATACATACCACCCTCTCCATGAAAAAGTTGCCCTTTAGGTCTCTTTTATATCTTTCCCTTCTCACCCGAAACCTATGCCCTCTAGTTCTGGACTCCCTGACCCCAGGGAAAAGACTTTGCCTATTTATCCTATCCATGCCCCTCATGATTTTATAAACGTCTATAAGGTCACCCCTCAGCCTCTGAAACTCCAGGGAAAACATCCCCAGCCTATTCAACCTCACTCAATAGCTCAAATTCCCCAATTCTGGCAACATCCTTGTACATCTTTTCTGAACCCTTTCAAGATCCACAACAGCTTTCTGATAGGAAGGAGACCAGAATTGCACACAATGTTCCAACAGTGGCCTAACCAATGTCCTCTACACCTACAACATGACCTCCCGACTCCTGTATTCAATACTCTGACAAATAAAGGAAAGCATACCAAACGTCATCTTCACTATCCTATCTACCTGCGACGCCACTTTCAAGGAGCTATGAACCTGCACTCCAAGGTCTCTTTGTTCAGTAATGTGTGTAAATATGATGAGTCCTGAAATTACTGCTTATACAATAAATTAAACTGGTACTTATCCAAAAGGGGCGCAATGCCCGCTGGCAGGTGCTTTGTTTTTCCCCATATCACTGATGCTGACTGGGCACTCCCTGAGGCTGCAGCAATACCTTCACCAAGCTCTGGGCCACAACCATGTCGAGTAACACTTCCATCCATAACCCACCACCCACCCTTCCCACCCCTCCCCGCCCATTGACAGCTGACCCATCTTAGAAGATAGTTTCTCCTGAAGCCCTCCACCCCATTCCATCATTCACCCATCTCCTCTGGGATGCCCCAGCAGCTAGCCATTCACCAACAACAACCTACACTTCTGTAGCACCTTTGGCATGTCTCGTACTAAACATCCTGACAATAGTGTTGAAACAAATATGACTAGACTTACATTTAGAGTCAGACTTTATTGTCACGTGATTTCAAGTACGGGGTACAAGTGAATAGTGTACAATATTGCCACACACATCTTCGGTACAAAGTGCCTCGGTAGAAAATCTTAGTTACTGAAGTAGAAAAGTGAAGAAATAAGTTTAAAAGTTCAGCACTGTAGTCTTCTTCACATAACAGTGGAAAAAAATGTAGAAAGAAAGTTAAAAGTCAAACATTATAGTCCTGAAACAGTAAATCCTCCTTCCCTGACCAGGTCTCATCAAACAACAGAAAGTCAGGTGATTACTCATTTGAATAAAGGCCAGAAATACGAAGTTGGAGCTTGTGAGGAGTACTGAGCTATTCAACAACAGAGGGCGTTGTGATTGTTTGCCAGCCAAATGGACCCTCCTGATAGGCTCTTACCCCATTCTCCATTCTCCCTTGGAGATTCGTGAGTGTGTGAAACTCCACCCATTTCATGCTCAACTGAGGTTAGTTAGCTCAGCGCAAGGCGGGGGCTGAAAGCAATTCTGTTCTAATATATTATTGCCATCTATGAAATCCATTCATAGCGCATGAGAGAATGAATTAACATCTGCAGAGATACAGTCATTAACCCGCAGGGTGCATCAACAATTGCAGCACTCTGACTGTGAATGTTAATTCAATTTCATCTCACTGTCAGCCTCAGAAGCTCCTTCCAGCTACTTCCTACCACGATGTCCTCATCACTCTCTTGTAATGAAAATATTTTTTAAAAAACTTAACAGAGAGAGAAAATAAAAGACATTAAGATATTCCAAACTAATTGAGGCTCTTTCATCCCTCACCAGTGTGTTTCCCTCTGTTTAGTGAGTAAGGTATGTGCTGCAGTTGCTACCTGTTAAACCTTCATCAGCAACATGCTCTCTTACTCAGCAGTGAGGAGAAGGGTGTTAAAGCCCAGGCACCAGGGCTCATTATCTGAGTGATATCCATCCCTGAGTGATATCCATTGTCAGATTGAGCCACATCATCCACGTACCTGACACAGGTCTCCCCAGGTTAAACCTCAGTGTCATCTCATCACATCACATCAAGTGGTCACCAGGAACCAGAAAATGCGCTAAGGAGGAACTCACAGCCTCCTCAAAAATGAATTCAGTATTCCTGAGGGAACCAGTTGTCTGGGGAACCACCCTGAGATGGAGAAGTAGCATCCGTGAAGGTGCCAAACAACTCTGATTGGCCTGGGTGAGTCACCAAGTGCAAACAGAGAACATGGAACATGGAACATTACAGTGCAGTTTGGGCCCTTTGGCTCTCGATTTTGCACTGACCTGTGGAACCAATCTGAAGTCCATCTATCCTACACTATTCCATTTTCAACCATATGTTTACCCAATGACCATTTAACTGCCCTTCATGTTGATGAGTCTACTACTGTTGCAGGCAGTGCGTTCCACGCTCCTACTACTCTGAGTAGAGAAACTACCTCTGGCATCTGTCTTATATCCATCACCCCTCAATTTAAAGCTATGTCCCTCATGTTAGACATCACCATCCAAGAGCAAACACTCTCCCTGTCCACCCTATCTAATCCTCTGATTATCTTATATGTCTCAATTAAATCACCTTTCAACCGTCTTCTCTAACGAAAACAGCCTCAAGTCTCTTAGCCTCTCCTCATAAAACCTTCCCTCCATACCAGGCAATACCTAGTAAATCACCTCTGAACCTTTTCCAAAACTTCCACATCCTTTCTATAATGCGGTGACCAGAACTGATCGCAATACTCCAAGTGCTTGTTGTGGTTGTGTTCACCGAGCTGGGAATTTGTGTTGCAGACGTTTCATCCCCTGTCTAGGTGACATCCTCAGGGCTTGGGAGCCTCCTGTGAAGCACTTCTGTGATGTTTCCTCCAGCATTTAGAGTGGTTTGTCTCTGCCGCTTCCGGTTGTCAGTTCCAGCTGTCCGCTGCAGTGGCCGGTATATTGGGTCCAGGTCGATGCACTTATTGATTGAATGACAAGCAACATGAGTTCGACTAGGACAACACTCTATTATAGGACAAGCCAAACAGAGAACAGCCAGGGAATTCCTAGAGACATGGCTCTCATACACAGATTCTATCAATAAGTACATCGACCTGAACCCAATATACCGGCCACTGCAATGGACAGCTGGAACTGACAACCGGAAGCGGCAGAGACAAACCACTATAAATGCTGGAGGAAAGATCACAGAAGCACTTCACAGGAGGCTCCCAATCACTGAGGATGTCACCTAGACAGGGGAAGAAACGTCTGCAACACAAGTTCCCAGCTCGGCGAACGGAACCACAACAACGAGCACCCGAGCTACAAATCTTCTCACAAACTTTGAACTCCAAGTGCGGCCACACCAGAGTTTTGTATAGCCACAGCATGGCTCTGAAACTCAATCCTTCTACCAATAAAAGCTAACACACCTTATACCTTCTTAACAATCCTATCAACCTGGGAGGAAGGAGTACAACCCAATCAGAGCCATCTGTGGGAGCATGGGACATGCAAGGCCAGGTGGAAGGAAGGTACATTTAAGGAATTCAATTTGCCTTTATATCATTTTCCCCCTTTGATCCTATGAGGAAGACAGGAACAGGAATAGGCCATTCAGCCCCTCGAGCCTGTTCCACCATCCAATGGGATCATGGCTGGTCTTTGGTCTAACTCCATATACCTGCCTTTGACCGATATCCCTTAACGTCTTTCCTTAACAAACATTTATCTATCTCAGGTTTAAGATTAACAACTGGTCCAGCATTAACTGCTGTTTGTGGGAGAGAGTTCCAAACCTCTCCCACCTTTTGTGTTCTTCCTCACATCTCTCCTGAATGGTCTGGCCCTAATTCTCCGACTGTGCCCTCGGTTCTAGAATTCCCAACCAGTGGAAGTAGTTTATCTTTCTCCAATCTATCTTTTCCTTTTCTTGAAGACTTCGATTAGATCACCGCTGAATTCTTGGGAAAACAGACTGAATTTATATAAGCCGTCCACATAACTAAGCCCTGAAATCTAGGTATCATTCTTGAAAACCACTGCTACTGGTTTTTCAATGTTTGTGCATAACTGTCTCTAAATGTCACTCGCTAAATATTATTACTTAAACAGCTGCCCTGCAATGTTGGGTAAGGAGCAGTTGAAAATGTGTTGCTGGTTAAAGCACAGCAGGTTAGGCAGCATCCAAGGAATAGAAAATTCGACGTTTCGGGCATAAGCCCTTCATCAGGAATGAGGAGAGTGTGCCAAGCAGGCTAAGATAAAAGGTAGGGAGGAGGGACTTGGGGGAGGGGCGATGGAGATGTGATAGGTGGAAGGAGGTCAAGGTGAGGGTGATAGGCTGGAGTGGGGTGGGGGCGGAGAGGTTAGGAAGAAGATTGCAGGTTAGGAGGGAGGTGCTGAGTTGAGGGAACCGACTGAGACAAGGTGGGGGGAGGGGAAATGAGGAAACTGGAGAAATCTGAGTTCCTGATGAAGGGCTTATGCCCGAAACGTCGAATTTCCTATTCCTTGGATGCTGCCTGACCTGCTGTGCTTTAACCAGCAACACATTTTCAGCCCTGCAATGTTGCCTTACTCTATTGTTTTGTAAGTCCGTGTTTCTCCTCTCCTGCTACCTGTTTAGCTTAAAATCTTCTCTACAGCACTAATTATCTGAGTCACCAGTACTCTGGTCCCAGCACGGGTTCAAGTGAAACCCATCTCAATGGAACAGCTCCCTTCCACCCCAGTACTGGTACCAGTGCCCCACAAAGTGAATGCCATTCCATCCTCACCAATCTTAGAGCCTCGCATTTAATCCTTGACTTTATTGATCCATTGCCCACAGCTCAAGTAATAATCCAGTTTTAGTTCACTGTTCAAATCCTTTCAGCAGAATCTCCTTTCCAGTTCTGGCATTGTCCGATCAATCTGTGAATCATCCCAACCACATGGCGGCAGCAGGTGCTAAGAGCAGGCCTCTCGCCAGCTAGGTGACGCAAACAAAATTGAGGCCCCTACCATCACCACCAACAGCTCCTGGAGTTGCAACAGCAACAGGGATTGGGGAGGTTGGCTGGTGTAGACAAAATTAGAACATAGAACATTACAGCGCAGTACTGGCCCTTCGGCCCTCAATGTTGCACTGACCTGTGAAACCAATCTGAAGCCCATCTAAGCTACACTAATCCATTATCATCCCCATGTTTATTCAATGACCATTTAAATGCCCTTAAATGTGGCAAGTCTTCTATTGTTGCAGGCAGGGTGTTCCACGCCCCTACTCCTCTCTGAGTAAAGAAACTACCTCTGAAATCTGTCCTATAAAATACCGTCCTATAAAATTACAAAATACCTTGCAAGGACTATAACAAACATTACATTGGACAAACAGGCAGAAAACTAGCCACCAGGATACATGAGCATCAACTAGCCACAGAAGGACATGACCCTCTCTCACTAGTATCCTTACATATGGATAAGGAAGGACTCCACTTCGACTGGGACAACACATCCATCCTAGGACAAGCCAAACAAAGACACACACAAGGATTCCTGGAGGCATGGCATTCCAACCAGAACTCTATCAACAAACACATCGAGTTAGACCCCATCTACCATCCCCTGAGAAAAGGAACAGGAAGTGACTTCACCACAGGAAATAATATCACCACAGGAAATGACATCACCAACCCAAAGAAACCCAAACATATAAATAGAAAGCAGGAATTTTCAGCATCGTTTTGCCTGAGGCCCACTGAAGATGTTACCAGTAGGGTAACAAAACATCTGGAAATGAACCTTCCAGATCAGTGAGCAAACCTACATCCAAAACCTCAACCTGAGCTACAAATCTTCTCAAAACGCATCTGTCCTATATCTATCATGCCTCAACTTAAAGCTATGTCCCCTCGTGCTAGCCATCACTATCCGAGGAAAACGGCTTTCACAGTCCACTTTATCTAATCCTTTGATCATCATCAGTGCTAACAAGACAGGGTCTGATGTCTGTTTTGGCTGGAGTGGATTCAGGACCAATCCCCTTGCCCCTACCCTTGTTGGAAGCCATGGCAATGTGGGTTGGCACTGCAAAGGGACAGCCAGGTTGGAGTTGGAGGAGCTGACCATGTGACTGATGAGTCGCTGACAGTGATTGTACCTCATCAGATCGCTTCATTTGCTATAAAGGGGCCTGTGACGGCCTGCAGTCATGAAAGGCACTATGTAAATGTAAGTCCATCTTTCTTTTCCCAGACAAAAAGGGGAGGTGATGGGCCTAGTGGTGTTATTGCTACACTGTCAACCTGGAGACCCAGGTAATGTGGTGGGGATCTGGGCTTGGATTTTGCCACAGCAGCAAGTGTAATTTCAATTCAATAAAAATCTGGAATTAAGGGTCTAATGATGACCATGAATCCACTGTTGGAAAAACCCATCTCGTTCACTAATGTCCTTTAGGGAAGGAAACTGCCATCCTTACCTGGTCTGGCCTTCTCCAGACTCACAGGAATGTACTTGACTCTTAACCTAGTTAGGGATTGACAGTAAATTGCTGGCCTAGCCAGCGACACCTTCATCCTGTAAATGTCTAAACAGGTTAGGAAACAGGAGCAGGAATAGGTCGTTCAGCCCTTCATGGGTGATCAGCCAACTCAGTAGTCTGCTCCTGTTTTTCCTCCACACCCTTTTAGCCCCAAGTGTATAGCCAATTCTTTCATGAAATCAACCATGTGGTAGTGCATTCCACAGCTTTACCACTCTCTGGGTGAAGAGATTTCTCCTCATCTCTGCCCTAACAGGTTTACCCTTATTGCCCCTGGTTCTGGATTTCCCCTCCATCAGGGACGTCCTTCCTGCATCTAACCTGTCTGGTCCCGTTAGAATTTTATAGGTTTCTCTGAGACTACCCCACCCCACATTTTTCTAAACTCCAGTGAGTACAATCCTGACCGACTCAACCTCTCCTCATTGGTCAGTCCTGCCATTCCCAGGGATCAGTCCGGTAAACCTTCCCTCAAAGCTGAAAATGTGTTGCTGGAAAAGCGCAGCAGGTCAGGCAGAATCCAAGGAACAGGAAATTTGACGTTTCGGGCATGAGCCCTTCTTCAGGAATGAGGAAAGTGTGTCCAGCAGGCTAAGGTAAAATGGCATTGTCGATCACGTCTGGGGGGACATTGCGGTCTTTGAAGAAGGAGGCCATTTGGGTTGTATGGTATTGGACTGGTCCTCCTGGGAGCAGATGCGGCGGAGACGAAGGAATTGGGAGTATGGGATGGTGTTTTTACAGGGGGCAGGGTGGGAGGAGGTGTAGCATAGGTAGCTGTGGGAGTCGGTCGGTTTATAGTAAATGTCTGTGTTGAGTTGGTCGCCCGAGACGTGATCGACGATGCCAGATCCGAAACCTTCCCTCAAAAGCAAGAATGTCCTTCCTCGCATAAGGAGACCAAATCTGCACACAGTATTCTGGTTGTGGCCTCTCCAACCCCTGTATAATTGCAGCAAGTGTTATCAAGATGTGGGTATAACTTTAAGAGAGTTAAAAGCAGCTGACCTGGGGGAACTGCTGTGGCCCAGTATGTAAACAGACTGCTGGGAAATAGCTCTCTCTTAAAAGTGCCTTTTTGATCAGTAACCTGTAACGCAGAAATTCCTAACAAGGAGAAAAGCAGACACAGGAAGATCCAAAAACAAGAACCTACAGCTTCCTGGTTTTGAGATAAAAAATGTTGTTTTGTAAATCTTAATTACGAGTTTTATCAGACTAATATTATAGAAGGGAAGGTAACAGATAGGTTAGAGAAAGAAATGGTAAATAATGCTTAGTTAATTATTCTCTGTTTTCTTTTAAGAAATCAAGTTGTTAATTTTTACTTTACGTAGTTCTTGGCCGCTCGAAGTTTTACAGATTATAGCACGGGATAAATCTTTTCTGTGTTGCTGGTTTTAAGTTAAGCAGGAGGGGTTACCCCGTGTCGTAACACAAGTGAACCTGCTCCTGTAATTAAATCTTCTCTATGAAGGTCAACACACCATGTGAATTATTGACCACCTGCCTGCTTACTTTCAGATGGTTTGTATGTGAGTTTGAAGTATGAGTATGAGAAGACAGTTCTCGTTGTAGCTCAATCTGATTCTGTCCTCATTTGCATAACGCCTTGCAGAAGTTATTTGATAAGAGAAAGTGAGGACGGCAGATGCTGGAGATCAGAGATAAGAGTGTGTCGCTGGAAAAGCACAGCCGGTCAGGCAGCATTGAAGGAGCAGGAGGATCAACACTTTGGGCAAGAGCCCTTTGTCAGGATACAGGAGCACAAACCCTGGAATAGAGTGGTGCTGGAAAAGCACAGCAGTTCAGGCAGCATCCATGGAACAAGAAAATCGATGTTTCGGGCAAAAGCCCTTCATCAGGAATACAGGCAGAGTGCCTGCAGGGTGGAGAGGTAAAGGAGAGGAGGGTGGGGGTAGGGAGAAAGTAGCATAGAGTACAATAGGTGAATGGGGGTGCGGATGAAGGTGATAGGTCAGGGAGGAGGGTGGGGGAAGGTATCAAACAGTACAATGGGTGAATGGGGGTGGGATGAAAGTGATAGGTCAGAGAGGAAGGTGGAATGGATAGGTGGAAAAGATGGGCTGGTAGGGCAGGTCATGGGGATGGTGCTGAGCTGGAAGTTTGGAACTGGGGTGAGGTGGGGGAAGGGGAAATGAGGAAACTAGTGAAGTCCACATTGATGCCCTGGGGTTGAAGGGTTCTGAGGGGAAAATGAGGTGTTCTTCCTCCAGGCGTCTGGTGGTGAGGGAGCGGCGGTGAAGGAGGCCCAGGACCTGCATGTCCTCAGCTGAGTGGGAGGGGGAGTTGAAATGTTGGGCCACAGGGTGGTGTGGTTGATTGGTGCGGGTGTCCCGGAGATGTTCCCTAAAGCGCTCTGCTAGGAGGCGTCCAGTCTCCCCAATGTAGAGGAGACCGCATCAGGAGCAAAGGATACAGTAAGTGATATTGGCAGATGTGCAGGTAAACCTTTGATGGATGTGGAAGGCTCCTTTAGGGCCTTGGGTGGAGGTGAGGGAGGAGGTGTGGGTGCAGGTTTTGCAATTCCTGCGGTAGCAGGGGAAAGTGCCAGGATGGGAGGGTGGGTTGTAGCGGGGCGTGGACCTGACCAGGTAGTCACGGAGGGAACGGTCTTTGTGGAAGGCAAAAGGGTGGGGAGGGAAATATATCCCTGGTGGTGGTGGCAAAAATGTGGGCGGATGATTTGGTTTATGCGGAGGTTGATAGGGTGGAAGGTGAGCACCAGGGACATTCTGTCCTTGTTGTGGTTGGAGGGGTAGGGTCTGAGGGCGGAGATGCGGGATGTGGACGAGAAGCGTTGGAGGGCATCTTTAACCACGAGGGAAGGGAAATTGCAGTCTCTAAAGAAGGAGGCTATCTAGTGTGTTCTGTGGTGGAACTGGTCCTCCTGGGAGCAGATACGGCGGAGGCGGAGGAATTGGGAATACGGGATGGCATTTTTGCAAGAGGTAGGGTGTGAAGAGGTGTAATCCAGGTAGCTGTGAGAGTCGGTGGGTTTGTAAAAAATGTCAGTGTCAAGTCGGTTGTCATTAATGGAGATGGAGAGGTCCAGGAAGGGGAGGGAGGTGTCAGAGGTGATCTGGGTAAATTTAAGGTCAGGGTGGAATGTGTTGGTGAAGTTGATGAATTGCTCAACCTCCTCGCGGGAGCACGAGGTGGTGCCAATGCAGTCATCAATGTTGCGGAGGAAGAGGTGGGGAGTGGTGCCGGTGTAATTACGGAAGATCAACTGTTCTACGAATCCAACAAAGAGACAGGCATAGCTGGGGCCCATAAGTGTGCCCGTGGCTCCCCCTTTGGTCTGGAGGAAGTGGGAGGATTCAAAGGAGAAATTGTTAAGGGTGAGGACCAGTTCGGCCAAACGAATGAGAGTGTCAGTGGAAGGGTACTGTTGGGGACGTCGGGAGAGGAAGAAACAGAGGGCTTGGAGGCCCTGGTCATGGCGGATGAAGGTGTAGAGGGATTTATCTCTCCACCTTTCAGGCTCTCTGCCTGTATTCCTGATGAAGGGCTTTTGCCCGAAACGTCAATTTTCCTGTTCCTCGGATGCTGCCGGAACTGCTGTGCTTTTCCAGCACCACTCAGATCCAGAATCTGGTTTCCAGCATCTGCAGTCATTGTTTTTACCTGAGACACAGGTTGACAACTGTCCTGGCCGAGATCAGAGTGTCATGGGGACAGTCTGGTTTCTGTAGTTTTGTACAACTAGGCCAGTTCAGGCTGACTCCAGGGAGCTGTGATCTTTCAAAGTGTTCTGAATGGTTAACTTGCCCCAAACATTTGACAGATCTTTTCCCTCAGCATGCTTTCTAATTAAAATTATCTCCCAACGCATCGGTTTTGGCAATATTCTACTCAAATTGAGTACATTGACAAAGCCAGCAGGAGCAGCCTGAGGGCTGATACCTACATCAGGAAATGTACAGAAGTGAAATTATGGTATTTCTGCTGCACTTCCTGATTCATGTCAATCATTATTACAAGATAATACATGGCTTGGAAAAGGTGAACGCTAAGAAATTGTTTCTGTTAGGTGAGGAGACTAGGACCCGTGGGCACAGCCTTAGAATTAGAGGGGGTAAATTCAGAACAGAAATTTAAGACATTTCTTCAGCCAGAGAGTGGTGGGCCTGTGGAATTCATTGCCGCAGAGTGCAGTGGAGGCCGGGACGCTAAATGTCTTCAAGGCAGAGATTGATAAGTTCTTGATGTCACAAGGAATTAAGGGCTACGGGGAGAATGCTGGTAAGTGGAGTTGAGATGCCCATCGGCCATGATTGAATGGCGGAGTGGACTTGATGGGCCGAATGGCCTTACTTCCACTCCTATGTCTTATGGTCTGAATCAAAGGAATGGGTCACATTCTCTGGCGTTTAGAAGAATGAGAGATAATTTCATTGGAATATAGAAACTTCTTAGACCATTTAATAAGGTAAATGCTGGGAAGCTGTACTGAGGTAAGGATTTAATCATTCAGGATTTGAAAATTAGGCAAGTTCCCTTTTCTTAAGTGTGTGCGAATCTTCGGAATTCTCCAGCTCAGATGATCATTGACTATGCATGAGGCTGAGATCAACAGACTCTGGATGAGGCAGGGATTCAAGGGATAAGGGTGGGATATTGAAGATGAGGGAGAAGATCAGCAATGATCAGCGTCGAGGGGAGCTGCTCCTTTTTCTGATATTCTTGTGGTGTGCTGCCAGGATGGGGGATTCAGAGTTGGTGTCGCAAAATGCACTTTCATTGAGCATGTTGTAGCCTGAAGTCCTGGAGAAGGGTTACACCCGAAATGTTGACTTGTCCAACTCCTGAGGCTGCCTGATTTGCTGCATTCTTCCTGCGTCCTTCTTGTCTACCTTTGATTCCAGCAGCTGCATTTTGTTTTGCCTGTTTTAGCCTGGAGATATGGATAATGATGGTGGGGATTCCATTGTTCCCTCCATCACATGACTGACCAGGAATCTCTCCCATTCTGACAAGTTGATGGGCATTAGACTGACTTATAAGGTGCTACTCAATGTGTTTGACCTTGTGTTGGATGCAGTTAGCCCTTCACATCTGGAGAATGGGGACTCGAACCCAGAGCTTCTGACACCAAGATAGGGCCACCACCAGTGACCTCCTGTAACTCTGTGGAAACTGTTAGATGATATCCTTGAAATTAACCAGAAAGTCTTCCATTTAAATAGCATCTTAGCACATCTTGAAATTCTTGCAACTAATTACTTTGGCGTGCACTGACTATGTTAACTTTGACAGTGTCTCTCTTTCTCCTACCATTGAGAAGGATAAAGAGCAGAAATATAATTCACTTCCAAATCATCCTGACTGGGGGATGGGAGGGGTGTTCTATGTTCTTTAATGGGAAATGGACATTCCTGGAAATGACAGCTTTTGTCATATTATCCTTGAACTGATTGGCTTTCTCCGCCATTGGAGAAGGCACCTAAGATCCAATCACATTTGGGATGGCACAGTGGCTCAGTGGTTAGCACTGCTGCCTCAAAGCGCCAGCGACCTGGGTTCAATTCCTGCCTCAGGCAACTGCCTGTGTGGGGTTTGCACATTCTCCACGTGTCTGCATGGGTTTCCTCTGGGTGCTCCGGTTTCCTCCCACAGTCCAAAAAGAATGTGCAGGTTCGGTGAATTGGCCATGCTAAGTTGCCCGTAGTGTTAGGTGAGGGGATAATATGTAGGGGAATGGGTCTGGTTGGGTGGTCTTTAGAGGGTCGGTGTGGACTTGTTGGGCCGAAGGGCTTGTTTCCACATTAAGTAGTCATAGAGTCATAGAGATGTACGGCATGGAAACAGATACTTCGGTCCAACCCGTCCATGTCGACCAGATATCCCAACCCAATCTAGTCCCACCTGCCAGCACCCGGCCCATATCCCTCCAAACCCTTCCGATTCATATACCCATCCAGATGCCTTTTAAATGTTGCAATTGTACTAGCCTCCACCACATCCTCTGGCAGCTCATTCCATACATGTACCACCCTCTGCGTGAAAAAGTTGCCCCTTAGGTCTCTTTTATATCTTTCCCCTCTCACCCTAAACCTATGCCTTCTAGTTCTGGACTCCCCAACCCCAGGCAAAAGACTTTGCCTATTTATCCTATCCATGCCCCTCATAATTTTGTAAACCTCTATAAGGTCACCCCTCAGCCTCCGACGCTCCAGGGAAAACAGCCCCAGCCTGTTCAGCCTCTCCCTGTATCTCAGATCCTCCAACCCTGGCAACATCCTTGTAAATCTTTTCTGAACCCTTGCAAGTTTCACAACATCTTTCCGATAGGAAGGAGACCAGAATTGCACACAATATTCCAACAATGGCCTAACCAATGTCCTGTACTGCCGCAACTTGACCTCCCAACTCCTGTACTCAATAGTCTGACCAATAAAGGAAAGCATACCAAACGCCTTCTTCACTATCCTAATTACCTGCGACTCCACTCTCAAGGAGTTACGAACCTGCACTCCATGGTCTCTTTGTTCAGCAACACTCCCTAGGACTTTACCATTAAGTGTATAAGTCCAGCCCTAATTTGCTTTTCCAAAATGCAGCACCTCGCATTTATCTGAATTAAACTCCATCTGCCACTTCTCAGTCCATTGGCCCATCTAGTCAAGATCCTGTTGTAATCAGAGGTAACCCTTTTCGCTGTCCACTACACCTTCAATTTTGGTGTCTTCTACAAAATTACTAACTGTACCTCTTATGCTCACATTCAAATCACTTATGTAAATGACAAAAAATAGAGGTCCCAGGACTGATCCTTGTGGCACTCCACTGGTCACTGGCCTCCAGTCTGAAAAACAACCCTCCACCACCACCCTCTGTCTTCTACCTTTCAGCCAGTTCTGTATCCAAATGGCTAGTTCTCCCTGTACTCCATGAGATCTAACCTTGCTAATCAGTCTCCGATGGGGAACCTTGTCGAACGCCTTACTGAAGTCCATATAGATCACATCTACTGCTCTGCCCTTATCAATTTTCTTTGTTACTTCATCAAAAAACTCAATTAAGTTTGTGAGACATGATTTCCCATGCACAAAGCCATGTTGACTATCCTGAATCAGTCCTTGCCTTTCCAAATACATATACATCCTGTCCCTCAGGATTCCCTCCAACAACTTGCCCACCAGCGAAGTCAGGCTCACTGGTCTATAGTTCCCTGGCTTGTCCTTACCACCCTTCTTAATCAGTGGCATCTTATCTGTGACTATCGATGATACAAATATCACAGCAAGAGGCCCAGCAATCACTTCTCTATCTTCCCACAGAGTTCTCAGGTACACCTGATCAGGTCCTGGGGATTTATCCACCTTTAACCGTTTCAAGACATCCAGCACTTCCTCCTCTGTAATCTGGACATTTTGCAAGATGTCACCATCTATTTCCCTCCAGTCTATATCTTCCATATCCTTTTCCACAGTAAATACTGATGCAAAATATTCATTTAGTATCTCCCCCATTTACTGTGGCTCCACACAAAGGCCGCCTTGCTGATCTTTGAGGGGCCCTATTCTCTCCCTAGTTACCCTTTTGTCCCTAATATATTTGTAAAACCCGTTTGGATTCTCCTTAATTCTATTTGCCAAAGCTATCTCATGTCCCTGTTTTGCCCTCCTGATTTTCCTCTTAAGAATACTCCTACTTTCTTTATATTCTTCTAAGGATTCACTCAAACTATCCTGTCTGTACCTGACATATGCTTCCTTCTTTTTCTTAACCAAACCCTCAATTTCTTTAGTCATCCAGCATTCCATATACCTACCAACCTTCCATTTCACCTTGACAGGAATATACTTTCTCTGGATTCTTGTTATCTCATTTCTGAAGGCGTACCATTTTCCAGCTGTCTCTTTACCTGCGAACATCTGCCTCCAATCACCTTTTGAAAGTTCTTGCCTAATACCATCAAAATTGGCCTTTCTCCAATTTAGAACTTCAACTTTTAGATCTGGTCTATCCTTTTCCATCACTATTTTAAAACGAATAGAATTATGGTCGCTGGCCCCAAAGTGCTCCCCCACTGACACCTCAGTCACCTGCCCTGCCTTATTTCCCAAGAGTAGGTCAAGTTTTGCACCTTCTCTAGTAGGTACATCCACATACTGAATCAGAAAATTGTCTTGTACACACTTAAAAAATTCCTCTCCATCTAAACCTTTAACACTATGGCAGTCCCAGTTGATGTTTGGAAAGTTAAAATCCCCTCCCATAACTACCCTATTATTCTTACAGATAGCTGAGATCTCCTTACAAGTTTGTTTCTCAATTTCCCTCTGACTATTGAGGGGTCTATAATACAATCTCAATAAGGTGATCATCCCTTTCTTATTTCTCTGTTCCACCCAAATAATTTCCCTGGATGTATTTCCAGGAATATTCTCCCTCAGCACAGCTGTAATGCGATCCCTTGTCAAAAATGCCACTCTTTTGCCTCCCTTTCTATCCATCCTGTAGCATTTGTATCCTGGAACATTAAGCTGCCAGTCCTGCCCATCCCTGAGCCATGTTTCTGCAATTGCTACGATATCCCAGTCCCATGTTCCTGACCATGCCCTGAGTTCATCTGCCTTCCTTGTTCGGCCCTTTGCATTGAAATAGATGCAGTTCAATTTATTAGTCCTACTTTGTTCCCTGCCTGCCCTGACTGTTTGACTCACTTCTGTTCTCAGCTGTACCTGTCTCAGATCGATCTCTTACCTCACTATCCCCCTGGGTCCCACCTCTCCCACCCCCCCCTTACTAGCTTAAATCCTCCCAAGCAGTTCTAGCAAATTTCCCTGCTAGTATATTAGTCCCCTTCCAATTTAGGTGCAATCCGTCCTTCTTGTACAGGTCATTTCTACCCCAAAAGAGATTCCGATGATCCAAAAACGTGAATCCTTCTCCCATACACCAGCTCCTCAGCCATGTATTCATCTGCTCTATCCTCCTATTCCTGCCCTCACTAGCTCATAGCGCTGGGAGTAATCCAGATATTACTACCCTTGAAGACCTCCTTTTTAAAATTTTACCTAACTCTCTGTAATCTCCCTTCAGAGTCTCAACCTTTTCCCTTCCAATGTCGTTGGTGCCAATGTGGACAATGACCTCCAGCTGGTCCCTCTCCCCTTTGAGAACATTCTGCACCCTCTCTGAGACATCCTTGATCCTGGTACCAGGGAAGCAACACACCATTCTGCTTTTTCTCTGCTGGCTGCAGAAACGTTTGTCTGTACCTCGCCCTACAGAATCCCCTCATACAATTGATCTCTTGGAAGCCGATGTACCCCTCGTTGCATTAGAGCCAGTCTCAATACCAGAAACGTGGCTGTTTGTGCTACGTTCCCCTGAGAATCCATCACCCCCTACATTTTCCAAAACAGCATACCTGTTTGAAATGGGTATATCCACAAAAGGCTCCTGCTCTAGCTGCCTACCTCTTGTACCCTTCCAGGAAATAACCCATCTATGTGACTGTATCTGAGACTTTCCCCCTTCCTATAACTGCCATCCATCACATACTGTAGCTGTTGCAAATTCCTCATCGCTTCTATCTGTCTCTCCAACCGATCCACTCGATCTGATAAGATTTGCATCCAACAGCATTTATAGCAGATATAATCCACAGTAACCCTTAAACTCTCTTTAAACTCCCACATCTGACAAGAAATACATATCACTGCAAAGGCAATTTTTGCTCCTTCACAATCTACAGACCCAGAAAATAACACTGTCTTATTCCTCTACAAACACTGCCCCAGGTTAAATTAATAGCTATGGCTTATATTTTAAGTTTAATCAAGAGACTTATCTCCAAAACCATATAATCAAGAAAGAATCCACTGTACCCACTACTGCAGCCTTTCTATTGGACAGATTTAAAACAACAATTAACTTATCTGATTCTGTGCTGTGAACTTCGCCCAACAATTTCTCTAGGATTAGTTGTGAAATTCACTGTTTGTTAATTTTCCCAGATGCACTCCGATGTCCGGCGATACATGAATTCAAACAGCAAAGACAGTAACTGTGCAGGTTCTCTCTCTCTCTCTCTCTCCTGCACTGTCCTCACCATGTGCTTCCTTTGTCTGCTCTTCTCCCTTTTAAACTGCTGCTGTTTTGACTTTTTTTTACCAAAGTTCCAAAACAATGCAACAGCGTATAAAACAGTAATTGCTGCTACTGGAATTCGAGGAAATCGTCTCCAACTCCTAAAATTCCTCAAAAAAAGGAGCAGCTCTTACAGCCAGAAATTTTTCCCGTCCTCCATCTTGGATTACCCAGAATCCTCTAATTACTTTGGCGTGCACTGACTATGTTAACTTTGACAGTGTCTCTCTTTCTCCTACCACTGAGAAGGATAAAGAGCAGACATATAATTCACTTCCAAATCATCCTGACTGGGGGGGGTGGGGGCGTTCTATGTTCTTTAATGGGAAATGGACATTGTTGGAAATGACAGCTTTTGTCATATTATCCTTGAACTGATTGGCTTTCTCTGCCATTGGAGAAGGCATTTAAGATCCAATCACTGAAGTCATATTTAAGCCAACCCATGATTGGCTTTTCCTTTCCAACAAGATGAGTTTTTACACCAATCAAGTGGCAACTTCATGGTCGTTCTCACTGACAGTGGATCTCCATTCCAGATTTCATGAGTTGAGTTCAGATTTCACCATGTTCTACTGCGGGATTTGAACCCACCTCCCCAAACTATCATAGTAAAACCAGAAAGTGCTGGAGAAACTCAGCACATCTGCCAGCATCAGTCAAGAATACAATAGAGTTCACTTTTCAAGTCCAGTGACCCTTTGTCAGAAAGCCATGAATCTTTCTTCTGTTCCGATGAAGAGTCACGGACTTGAAATGTCAACTCTGCTTTCTCTCCACAGGTGCTGCCAGCCCTGCTGAGTTCCTCCAGCACTTCCTGATTTTATTTCAGCATCCTCAGTTCTTTGAATTATTTATCCATGCACTATTAGCCTGGGCCTTGTGACATGAGCCCAATTACAAGTCCAATTTGCTGGAGCTCAACAGAGGGAGGGAAGACAATGGCCTTGCAGTATTAATACTGGTCTATTAATCCAGGGACCCTGGTAATGTTCTGATGGGCAAGGTTCAAAACCTGCCTTGGCAGATGTGGGAATTGACTCAAGCACAAATGTGGAATTAAGAGTCAGATTGTAGTAGGTGGAAACCCCATCTGGCTTAATATCCTTGAAGGAAGGAAATCTGCCTTCCTTACCCAGTCTGACCTGCATGAGTCTGCAGACCCACGGCAATGGGATTATCTTTTAACTGTTGCCTGGCAAGCCAGGATGGAGAATAAATGCTGCTGTAGCCCACAGTAGAAAACTGTGGTACTGGAAAAGCACAGAAGGTCATGCAGTATCCAAGGAGCAAGAGAATCGATGTTTTAGGCATAAGCCCAAATGTTTGATGAATTCCTGATGAAGGGTTTAGGCCTGAAACGTCGACTCTCCTGCTCCTTGGATACTGCCTGTCCAGCTGTGCTTTTCCAGCACCACACTTTTCGACTCTGATCTCCAGCATCTGCTGTCCTCACTTTCTCCTTGTTGCTGTAGTCCATATCCAATGAAATAAAGTACCATGACACAGATGTTACAGCATAACCTTGAATCTCCAGCCTCCCTCAACAAAAAAAACCCATCAGTACAAATACTGCAGTGACTCAGTACCCACTTCCTTACCATGACTAAACATTCAGCAATAAATTCCAACTTCATCAGCAATGTCATAATTTTAAAGAAAAACACGGTTTTGAAAACTTCACCAACTTTACAAAACAAATTTAAAAAGTGAAACTTTTCGAGCCAGATTGGCAATAGCTAGAGGAACTCCAGATGAAATGTTTAGAATTATTAACTTTAAATTAAAATTGGATTATGAAACTTTACTTCCGACAGTTTCACTGAAACTGTGGATTTTTTGCTTTATCACCAGTTTGTCGAATACCACGTCTGATTTTACGACCTCCACTTTATTAATTTCTGCTTCAAGCTCCAGAACCTGTTATTCCTAAATGTGAGTTCTGTCATATTTTTGTGTGATTGGGTATTAATGTAAATAGCATACTTCCTTTTTTTAATTCATTGAAGAAATGTAATTGCGACTAAGCTCATTTCTGTATGCAAATGAGTCCTGACCGTTCTAATTTTCATTTTCAAACAGATAAGCTTAATTACAATTTCTGATACAGTGCTTTCCCTAAGGGGGTGTCTAAAAAATTCATGAAACAACCCCAAACGTACAATTCTCACTGTAGCACTGAAGACCTGCCCTCCCAGAGGCCAAAGACTTTGATAAATCAGTGCAGGAAACTGGTGCCTCAACTCTGTGGGAATCCAACGAGTTTAAATGTTTCGGTCACTGTATATCCACATCTAAATTACTTTCTTTATATTGATGAAGCCCCATAGATCATTTCTAGCCAATCCTTCACGCCTAATTACTTCAAATTGTAACCATCCAAATACCAACAACAACTTGCACTTGTATAGCATCTTTAATGCAGTAGAAATATCCCAAGGTGTTTTACAGCGGGTAAATCAAGTAGAATTTGACACCAATACCTACAAAATCATTGGAGAGTTATAGCACCAGAAGTCATTCTGCCCATCAAGCCCATGACAGCTTTTTGTAAGAGCAATTCGGGTCACTTGGAATGATACCCTTCAGTGTCACAAAAGCAAAAGACAGCCGAATCTCATGAATGAACAAGAGAAGTCCCAACTGACTCTGTCTTTCCCCGAAGTCCTGCAATTTCATGTTTTATGCTAATTCCCTTTTGAAGTAGACAGGCAGGAGGCAGGAAGGTCACAGCAGGCCAGGCAGCATCTGGAGTTGGAAAAGTTGACGTATCAGGTATGACCCATCCTCAGGACTGAAAGCACAATCCCTGGATATGTTCTAGCCTGAAGTCCGGAAGAAAGGCTACACTTGAAACTTCGATTTCTCCACCTCCCGATGCTGCCTGGCTTGCTATGTTCTTCCAGCCTCCTGCCTGTCCCTCCTGATGCTGCCTGGCTTCCTGTGTTTCTCCAGCCTCCTGCCTGTCTATTCAAGCATCTGCAGTTTTTTTGCCTCTAATCCTTACTTGATCTGGCCTACATGTGACCCCAGACTCACAGCAAGGTGGTTCACTCTTAACTGCCCTCTGGGCAATTAGGGATGGGTAATAAATGCTGGCCCAGCCAGTGCTGCCCTCATCCTGTGAATGAATAAAATAAATGTACTGTGAAGCCTAGTTTTGAAATGTGAGGGAAAACAGTGATGATTGACACTGATGCTGCCTGGCTTCCTGTGTTCCTCCATCCTCCTGCCTGTCCCTCCTGATGCTGCCTGGCTTCCTGTGTTCCTCCAGCCTCCTGCCTGTCCCTCCTGATGCTGCCTGGCTTCCTGTGTTCCTCCAGCCTCCTGCCTGTCCCTCCTGATGCTGCCTGGGTTCCTGTGTACTTCCAGCCTCCTGCCTGTCCCTCCTGATGCTGCCTGGGTTCCTGTGTACTTCCAGCCTCCTGCCTGTCCCTCCTGATGCTGCCTGGGTTCCTGTGTTCCTCCAGCCTCCTGCCTGTCCTCCCTGATGCTGCCTGGCTTCATGTGTTCCTCCAGCCTCCTGCCTGTCCTCCCTGATGCTGCCTGGCTTCCTGTGTTCCTCCAGCCTCCTGCCTGTCCCTCCTGATGCTGCCTGGCTTCCTGTGTTCCTCCAGCCTCCTGCCTGTCCCTCCTGATGCTGCCTGGCTTCTTGTGTTCCTCCAGCCTCCTGCCTGTCCTCCCTGATGCTGCCTGGCTTCCTGTGTACTTCCAGCCTCCTGCCTGTCCCTCCTGATGCTGCCTGGGTTCCTGTGTTCCTCCAGCCTCCTGCCTGTCCCTCCTGATGCTGCCTGGGTTCCTGTGTTCCTCCAGCCCCTGCCTGTCTACTTTGGATTCCAGCAGCTGCAGTTTTTTTTGTCTAATTTCTTTTGAAAGGCTCAGTTGAAGTTGCCTCCAGCTCTTTTTCAGGTAATACGTCTAAGGCATCACGGACTGATTAACAGATGCATCTTCAGAGAGGTAGTTTTTAACATGGTGTCGTTAGAAAATGAGCAAGGCAGAGGGCAGAAGGCTTCTATAAAGAGAACAGCAGAGTCCCAGATGCAGCTGAAGATGAAGCCAAAAAAGCTGGAGTGGGTAAAATCAGGGCTGGACAATAGGCCCGATGGGAAGCGTTCAGATATCTTGCAGGAGGTTACGGAGTTAGGGACAGAGAGATTGGAAGACAAGAATGAACCTTTTAAAATCAAGGCAAAGCAAGAGATGGAATGTGGGGTTATTGGGGTGGCAGGGTTCACTGTTGGAATGTGGGGTTATTGGGGTGGCAGGGTTCACTGCTGGAATGTGGGGTTATTGGGGTGGCAGGGTTCACTGCTGGAAAGTGGGGTTATTGGGGTGGCAGGGTTCACTGCTGGAATGTGGGGTTATTGGGGTGGCAGGGTTCACTGCTGGAATGAAACATCTCCCTACACCGTCAGCTGGATATACAAAAATCACATGGTCCTATTTGAAGAAGAGTAGAAGAGGTATGATGTCCTGGTCTCCTGGTCATAGGCTGCATCTGGCAGTGACGGTATTGAATTGAATTTATTGTCACGTGTAACAAGGCACAGTGAAAAGCTTTGTCTTGTGAGCAATACAGGCAGATCCCAAAGTTAAGTAGCATAGATAAGGAAATAATAGGTAAACAGCAGCAAAAACAAAAACACAGGGACAGGCGAATGTTAAGAGTTTGTGAGTTCATTCAGTATTCTAACAACAGTAGGGTAGAACCTGTTTCGAAACCAGCTGGTGCTTGTGTTCAGGCTTCTGTACTTTCTCCCCGATGGTAGAGGCTGTAGAAAAACATTGCCAGGGTGGGATGGATCTTTAAGAATGCTGGCGGCCTTTCCTTGACAGCGGGCCTGGTAGATGGATTCTGTAGATGGGAGGTTGGCCTTTGTGATTGTCTGGGCCAAATTCACCACTCTTTGTAACCGTCTCCAATCTTGAATGGTATAGTTGCCATACCAGGTAGTGATACATCCAGACAGAATGCTCTCAATGGCACACCTATAAAAGTTGGTAACAGTATTCGCCATCATGCCAAATTTCCTCAGCTGCCTGAGGAAGAAGAGATATTGTTGGGCCTTTGTAACCAGTGCATCCACATGAAGAGTCCAAGAAAGCTTGTTGTGGATGGTATCTTAGGAATGTCACTGGGCAAGCTATCCAGAATCCCAGGCCAATGTTCTAGGGTCATGGGTTCGAATCCCACCAAGGTGGATGGTGAAATAGAAATCAGGAATAACAAGCCAGCCTAAAGGTGGGCCATGTAACTGCTGTTGATTCCCATAAAACCCATCTTCGTGGCCTTTAGAGAAGGAAATCTCCCACCTTTACCATGTCTGGCCTATTTGCAATTCCAGACACACAGCAATGTTGCTGATGATAATTGCTCTCTGGGTAATTAAGGATAAGGAATGAATGAATTTGAAAAAAATGTATCCCTCAACCAATCTCATTAAAACCAGTGACCTGATCATTAAAACCAGTGATACGATCATGCTCACACTGCTGTGAGCAACAATATGTTTTACAGAAATTGGTCAGCCATGTTTTATTGAATTCATTTGTGATTTTTAGGTGTCATTGGCTGGGCCTAGCATTTATTGCCTGTCCCTAATTGCCCTTGAGAAGTTGGTGGTGAGCTGCCTCCTTGAACCACTACAGTCCACCTGCCGTGAGTAGATCCACAATGCCATTAGAGAGGGAATTCCAGGATTTTAACCCAGAAATGGTGATATTTCCAAACCAGGATGGTGAGTGGCTTGGAGGGGAACTTGAAGTTGGTCATTTTCCCACGTATCTGCAGCCCTTGTCCTTCTCGATGGTAGTGATCCTGGGTTTGGAAGGTGTTGTCTAAGGATTCTTGGTGAATTTTTACAGTGCATCTTGTAGAAAATATACACTGCTGCTACTGAGTGTTGGTGGTGGACAGAACGTATGTTTGTGGATGTGGTGCCAATCAAGTGGGCTGCTTTGTCCTGGATAGTGTCAAGTTTCTTCAGTATTATTGGAGCTGCAGCCATTTAGGCAAGTGGGGAGTATTTCACCACCATCCTGACCTGTGCCTTGTGGATGATGGGTATGCTTTGGGGAAGTAAGTTACTCGATGCAATAATCACCTGATGAAGGAGAGGCGCTCCGAAAGCTAGTGCTTCCAATTAAACCTGTTGGACTATAACCTGGTGTTGTGTGATTTTTAACTTTGTACACCCCAGTCCAACACCGGTATCTCCAAATCATGCAATAATCCTAGCCTCACAATGTTCCCTACACTACAGCAGGGACGATACAAGAAAAAACATAATCAGCCATCAAGTACTTTGGGATATCCTAAGGTTGTAAAATGCATGTCCTTACTGCCTCTGTGGTGCCAAAATGACAACATTTGATGTCGTACATGTGCCCCTCTTACTGAATGTACCAGCTCACGGACCAACTGGAACTACACTTGACCCATGCTCAGACAGAGCTTCACTTTCACAGTGGCTCAGTGGTTCGTACTGCTGCCTCACAGAACCAGGGTCCTAGATTCGATTCCATCCTCGGGTGACTGTCTGTGTGGAGTTTGCACGTTCTCCCCATGTCTGTGTGGGTTTCCTCCGGGTGCTCCAATTTTGTCTCACAATCCAAAGATGTACAGGTCAGGTGAATTGGCTGTGCTAAATTGCCCATATTGTTAAGTGCTTCATTCAGAGAGAAATGGGTCTGGATGGGTTACTCTTCAGAGGGTCAGTGTGGACTAGTTGGGCCGAAGGACCTGTTTCCACACTGTAGAGAATCTAATCAAAACTCAGTTCCTCGTAGCCAGGACACAGATGGAATGAGCTCATCAGTCTAAGATTCATTTCAACCCAGATCTGAAGGGTGAAAGATCAATGTGTGGCACGTAGCTCACTCAATATCGCTTTCTTAACAAAGATATATTTAGCAGTTATACGATGTAGTCGTCCTGTAGGTTGTAAATTCAGTCATGCTAGCATTAGATTACTAGGTTTGTGCCAATTATTGCAATTAATTAAACTGCATTTCCCTTAAAGATTTCCCTTAACAATTGTTATCTCTGAACCAATTTAACCTTCCCGTGTGCCCCAGTCACAGTGAGGTACTTATTCTCACTCTATCCGAGTGTACTAATGTTACACATGGTCCTGATTGAATTAAGAATTGAATGTAGCAATTACTTCATTAGGATGTGGAGAGATCCCTTTAATTGCAGTAATGAATCCTGGTAATCTCTTCAACCTCTGCAGTGTATGCTTCAATTATCCTGTCACCCCGTGATACCAGTGTAAGAAAACCCAACGTTATCAATAAATAAAGACTTAATCCCGTGTAATTAACCAGCTCAATGCTGGAACTTTGTCACTGTCTCCTGCCTGCGCTCACAACCACCTGTTTTCTCCTTAATCCTCTCTTTGTGTGTCAGCCGTGTGTTAGAGGGTGTGCCCACATCTCTTGGTTTAGAATGCTTTGGCTTCATGTTTCCATTCCAGCACTTCGAGTGCAAAACCTGAACTGAGGCCACCACTGCAGCACCAACCTCACTGGAAGTGCCGCCTTTTTATACAAGAGACTGAACCAAAGCTTCTCCTGGTCAAAGGATCCACAGAAGATCAGAGAGGTTCTCCCCCACTCTCCCCAATATTTATCCCCTAAGCGACATCACTAATAAGCCAAACTCCTGCCATGTCTCTCTACGACACAACAACGACTACACTTCAGAAGTACTCGAAGGTGTTTGGGTTGTGCTTGTTAGAAATTCAAGTCTTTGGTGTTTTTTTAAAGGGACTTTCTCACACACCGTGAGTTTCTTATTCTGACCATTTTCCTTCTTATGGATTGTGGTCCCTTGACATCCCAGCTTTTGCTCACTTCAGTATCAAGTGTTGATGGATGCAGTTCCATCAGTTAAATGCCCCCTCCCCCGTGCTACTGCAAACTGTTACGCTTTTATATTGGAGGGCTCTGGTCTGGAGTAGTGATTGCAAACCAAAATTAACCTTACCTGGATTTGCTAAGTCAGGATGTTTAGCGTGAGGTCTTATTGGCCATGCCTTAGTGAATTCTTAGGAGGGTACAATGCAGAAATAAGCCATTTGACCCAATTGGTTGCTGCTAGATTGTTTTTATTCCCCTCATGAACCTTCCCCTGCCCTGTTTCATCAACATACTCACACTGAAGACAACCTCTTCTACACTCCCTTTTCTCCACTTCAAAGAGAACATTCCCATCCAACCATCTCCTGGTGCATTCCATAACCACTTCCAAAACAGATATTCCCCCTCCTATAGCACCTTCCCTGATAACACACCCTGCCTTCTCACTTCTCTGGGCATTGAGACCATAAGACTATAAGTCATAAGAGCAGAAATTAGGCCATTTGGCCCATCGAGTCTGCTCCACCATTCGATCATCACTGACAGATTTTTCAACCCCATTTTCCCTCTTTCTCCCCATAATCGAGATCCCCTTGGTAATCAAGAACTTATCTATCTCTGCTTCAAATACATGTAATGACTTGGTCTTCCTCAGAGAAGTGGCAGTGAATTCCACAGATTCCCCACTCTCTGGTTGAAGAGATTTCTCCTTATCTCCGTTCTATAGGGTCTTCCCTTTACTCTCAGCTGTGCACTCCTTGTGATTGATGCAGTGATTCACTTGGTAAAAACAATGACTGCAGATGCTGGAAACTAGATTCTGGATTAGAGTGGTGATGGAAAGGCACAGCAGTTCAGGCAGCATCCGAGGAGCAGTAAAATCGACGTTTCAGGCAAAATCCTTTCATCAGGAATACAGGCAGAGTGCCCGAAGGGTGGAGAGATAAATGAGAGGAGGGTGGGGCTGGGAGAAAGTAGCATAGAGTGCAATAGGTGAGTGGGGGAGGGGATGAAGGGGATAGGTCAGGGAGGAGGGTGGAGTGGATAGGTGGAAAAGAAGACAGGCAGGTAGGGCAGGTCATGGGGAGAGTGATTCACTTACCTTTCTTCCAGTTTAGTCTACTGCATTTGCTGTTCACATTGTGGTATCCTCGACATAAGGAGGCCAGGCCTAGATGGATTGATTGCTTTAGGCCAACACCTTCATTAGCAAGAGGATGGCAAGTTATTGGGGATGAATGGGGTAATCAGACCAGAGCTGAAAATGTGTTGCTGGTTAAAGCACAGCAGGTTAGGCAACATCTCAGGAATAGGGAATTCGACGTTTCGAGCATAAGCCCTTCCAGATCCTATTGAACAGTGGAACATTTAAAGTGGCTGACATCTGCACTTAAAATTGTACATCCTTGTCTTCATGTTGAATCCCAAACATGATCCTGGGCATTCAGTTACGTGTCACTTTAATTTTTGACCCTACTTCACTTCCAACCTCTCTGTCCTCGGGCTCCAGTATTGTTGTTATGGAAAACAATGCAAACGTGAGGAAAAGCACTTTGACTATTATTAGTCTGGATTCAAAGGGCAACCATGTCCATTCATAACATCCACCCCATTGTTTCAAGTAGCAGCTGTTCAGAAAGATGTTGTAACCATCAGGTGGAATGGGAGGGGGAAGAGGGGGTTAGGGTCCGAATGAATAATCCAGTGGCCCAGGCTATGGATTTAGGGAAAATGGTTCAAATTTCAACAGATCTGTAGAATTTAAACAATGAAGGCAATTCAAACAGTTCCCCTCATTTGGCATGTCACAGGTTTTTGCTTTGTTTGGAAGGGATATACTTGCCAATCTATTCAGCACTGAGCGTTTTACATGCTGTGACCATAACAGAAAGAAAATTGGACAGGTTTACTGGATTTTCGCAAAGAAAGAGGTTCACTTTGTAACACTTGAACTGACCAAACTAAACTAACAAAACGCATACAGGGGCAGCGTAATAGTTCAGTGGTTAGCACTGCTGCCTCACAGAACCAGGGAACTAGCTTCGATTCCAGCCTTGGGCGACTGTCTGTGTAGAGTTTGCACATTCTCCCCGTGTCTGTGCGAGTTTCCTCCGGTTTCCTCCCACAATTCAAAGTTGTGCAGCTTTGGTGGATTGGCCATGCTACATTGTCCACAGTGTCCAGGGCTGGGCAGGCTAGGTGGGTTAGCCATGGGAAATGCAACTCATTCTGCTACAACGTGTTCCTCTGCAACCTTGCCCTATAGAAAATCACGCTGTAGAAGTTCACTAATAGGAAATCATTACACCCTTTCAGTACAAATTTTGCATTATACAAGCCATGGTCCATAATTCATCAACTCCGTTATAGCCAACATGCGCTGACAAAATGCGGGTTATAGCAGAGCAACCTGTACACGGTTAAAGGGACAGGGTAGAGAGGTGGGTCCGGTTGGGATACTCTTCGGACAGTCAGTGCGGGCTTGATGGGCTGAATGGCCTGCGTTCACAGTAGGGATTGTATACCGACTTTGACAACGTGCACGCGCGCGCACACACTCTCTCGCTCTCTCTCTCACTCTCTCATGGAGTTTAACCTGAGGGTCACTGTGCCTCAGGCAAGGTTGAGAAGGAGAGACGGTCATGGTAACCTGAGCTGGGTGCAGGAATTGAACTTACGTTGTTGGGATCACCGAGCAGCCATACAGGCGTGCGCATGCACAAGCACTGAACGAGGCGAGATAGACTGGTTAAATTAGACTCTGCAAAAGTCAAAAGGATTTCTGTCTTTTGTTTGGTGAACCTAACTGGCTTTGAGCATAATCCGGCGGTCTTACTGCTTTCAGTGCTGAGGTGGTTTAAACCTGTTGACAAATGATCTGTCTGCTCTTCTGGAGGCACACTGTGGAATTGAAATCTTTGTTTAAAAAATCGCAGTCTGCTGCAAATAGAGAGAGAGGGTCAGACAATAACAGACAGGACCCCAAGGCTTGTAACTGAGGTGTGACGAGACATACAGAGGAAAGCTCACTCTCAGTTTCTCAGTTCTGGGTGATACATTATCTGCTTAAAAGATAGTAAAATTTGGGTTGTCATGTGACTGACTCCTCCATTTGGTCAATAATTTAAACCTGATTGAATATTCCCGTTGTAACCTGAAGAGGTTAGGCCTAGGAATTCCCAATACCAGCCCGAGTCCCATTGATCATTACCATGAAGACATTAGGAATCATGGAATCCCTGCAGTGTGAAAGCAGGCCATTCAGCCCATCGTGCCCACACCAATCCTCCGAAAAGAATGTTACCCAGACTCACCCCTCTACCTTATCCCTGTAACCTTGCATTTCCCACAGCTAATCCACCTAACCTGCACCCAGGAGGCTCAGAGGAACCTTGGGGTGCTTGTCCACAAATCCTTGAAAGGTATTCTGAGAGATAGGATCTATGACTATTTTGAAAAACATAGTTTGATTAAAGATAGTCAGCATGGCTCTGTGAGGGGCAGGTCATGCCTCACAAGCCTTACTGTGTTCTTTGTGGATATGACAAGACTGGTTTAAAAAGTTCAAGCAGTGGATGTGGTGTATATGGATTTCACTAAGGTATTTGATAAGGTTCCCCACAGTAGGCTTGTTCAGAAAGTTAGGAGTTATGGGATACAGGGAAATGTGGCTGTATGGATACAGAATTGACTGAAAGAAAACAGTGAGTGGTAGTGGAGGGAAAGTATTCTACCTAGAGCTCGGTGACCAGTGGTGTCCCACAGGGATCTGTTCTTGGGCCTCTGTTCTTGTGGTTTTTATAAATGACTTAGATGAAAAAGTGGAAGGGTGGTTTAGTAAGTTTGCTGATGACACAAGTCTGGTGGTGTTGTAGATAGTGTCAAGAGCTGTTGCAGGCTACAACAAGACATTGACAGGATGCAGAGCTGGGCTGAGAACTGGCAGATGGAGTTCAACCTGGATAAATGCAAAATGATTCATTTTGTAAGGTTGAATTTGAATGCTGATTACAGGGTTAAAGACAGGATTCTTGGCAGTGTGGAGGAATAGCGGGATCTTGGGGTTGATGTACATGGATCCCTTAAAGTTGCCACCCAAGTTGATAGGGTTGTTAAGAAGGTGTATGGTGTTTTGGCTTTCATTAATGGGGGATTGGATTTAAGAGCTGCTAGGTTTTGCTGCAGGCCTATAAAACCCTGGTTGATCTTAGATTAAGATAAATGCTTGACACAACATCATGGGCTGAAGGGCCTGTCCCGTGCTGTACTGTTCTATGTTCTAAGGTGGCAGGACAGGTTAATAGGGTAGTTAAGAAGGCAATGTACACTTGCCTTTATCAGGCATAGATTACAGGAGTGAGGAGCTCTTGTTGGAGCTGTACAGGACTTTGGTTAGGCCACAGCTGGAGCACTGGGTGCAGTTCTGGTCACCGCATTCCAGGATGAATGTGATTGCACTGGAGGAGGTTCACCAGGATGCTGCCTGGGATGGAGCAGTTTAGTTACAAAGAGAGACTGGATAAGCTTGGGTTAGTTTCTTGGAAGTAGGGAAGGGTGAAGGGGGACCTGATGGAGGTGTATAAGGCAAGGACAGGCTGGATAGAAAACAGCTGTTCCCCTTAGTTGAAAGGTCAATAATGAAGGGGAATAATCTTAAAGTGAAAGGCAATAGGTTTAGAGGGAATTTAAAGAGCAACATTTTCACCTAGAGGGTGGTGGGACCTTGGAATGCACTCTCTGGGAGGGTAATTGAGCTGGGAAACCTCACAACCTTTAAAAAGTACTTGGATGAGCACTTGAAATGTCACAACATTCATGGCTGTAGTACAAACTCAAGGGGCTGAATGGCCTTTTTTGTACTGTATGATTCTGCGATTAACTTTAAGGATTTCTCTCCACCCAGTTGAGTACCTGGACATTGTTCTGCTAATGGAACAGGAAATGGCATTTATTCACATTTCTCAGAGTCATTGTTCTTGATGGATTTTTGCAGTGTTGACGTTTCCGTTCTCAATGGGATTGGAACATGGACTGCACAGTTTTGTAAATTAAAGAGCAATCATAACTGAGTTTAAGACATTTCAGGTACCCGTGTTTTTAAAAAGTTTGTTTTAAAAGTTCAATTCAATTTCCCAGCTACTGAATTAAAAATTATTATTTAGCATGAAGTACATCTTCATGCCAATGCAATTCATGTTTACGTGTAAAAAATGAGGTCTGCAGATGCTGGAGATCACAGCTGCAAATGTGTTGCTGGTCAAAGCACAGCAGGCCAGGCAGCATCTCAGGAATAGAGAATTCGACGTTTCGAGCATAAGCCCTTCATCAGGAATAAGAGAGAGAGAGCCAAGCAGGCTAAGATAAAAGGTAGGGAGGAGGGACTAGGGGTCCCTCTATATTGGTGAGACAGGCCGCTTACTTGCGGAACGCTTCAGAGAACACCTCCGGGCCGCCCGAACCAACCAACCCAATCACCCCGTGGCTCAACACTTTAACTCTCCCTCCCACTCCACCGAGGACATGCAGGTCCTTGGACTCCTCCACCGGCAGAACACAACTACACGACGGCTGGAGGAGGAGCGCCTCATCTTCCGCCTGGGAACCCTCCAACCACAAGGTATGAATTCAGATTTCTCCAGTTTCCTCATTTCCCCTCCCCCCACCTTGTCTCAGTCGGTTCCCTCAACTCAGCACCGCCCTCCTAACCTGCAATCCTCTTCCTGACCTCTCCGCCCCCACCCCACTCCGGCCTATCACCCTCACCTTGACCTCCTTCCACCTATCCCACCTCCATCGCCCCTCCCCCTAGTCCCTCCTCCCGACCTTTTATCTTAGCCTGCTTGGCTCTCTCTCTCTTATTCCTGATGAAGGGCTTATGCTCAAAACGTCGAATTCTCTATTCCTGAGATGCTGCCTAACCTGCTGTGCTTTGACCAGCAACACATTTGCAGCAATTCATGTTTACAGCTGTTTCAGCACCATCATTTAGCTCTTTGTATATTCCACTACCAGAGATTCTCACCTTGTACCGTGGTCTGTTTTTGCTGTTGTATCACTCCTACCCTCCTTCAGATTCCTGAAGAAGGACTCATGCCCGAAATGTCGACTCTCCTGCTTCTTGGTTGCTGCCTGACCTGCTGCGCTTTTCCTGCAACACATTTTCAGCTCACTCCTACCTTCCCTTCTATTCTTTCACTCTTTTTGTCTGGCTCTACACTTGCTTAAAACTGGCTTCCCTTCGAACGTTGTTGCCATTCTGTCAAAAAGTAATTGATCTGAACTTTGTTTCATATCTCTCGTTTTCTCTCTCTCTCTATCTCCACAGATGCTGTGTGGTTTGCCAATTGTTTCCAGCATTTCTATTTTTATAGCGTTAGAATTAACTTTATTGTACACAGATAAGTATGGTGAAAAGTTTACAAGTCACCAATTATAGCACCATCTTAGGTACAAAGGTGCTGAGGTATACATTCCTGAGTAGAAATTCTTAGGAAAAATAATTAGAAAAGTAAAGAAATAAAAAGCTCAGAATAATTGTCCTTTCAACCCAATCCAAGCCGATATCTAGCCTCTAGTCCACACCAGTCCATGACTCCAGACCGCACTGGGCTTCACCTCGAGGCCAGGAGACCACTCTGGAATCATCTCGAGGCTGGAAGTCCATGCTGAGACCATGCCAGATCATCCAGAGGCCACCATGCCGGGCCCATGCTAAAGCTGAGAGTCCAATCAGGGTCACAGGAATACCTCTGGAGAGCATCTCACTCAAACTCCCACCCCATTCCCATAACCCTGCATGGCATTTTTACAATGGCCAATCCACCTAACCTCCAAGCCTTGCATCTTCAGGTCTTCCTCATGTGACCATCTCCTCAGATGCTGTCTGACCGGCTGTGCTTTTCCAGCACCACACTTCTAAACTTTTCCAGGTATCAGTCTAGTAAAGCTTTTCTGAACTATCCCCAGTACATTCACATCTTTCCTTACATGAGGTGACAAGAACTGTGGGAGGAAGCTGGAACATCCAGGGGAAACGCACACAGACACGCAGTCACCCGAGAGTGGAATCGAACCTGGGTCCCTGGTGCTGTGAGGCAGCAGTGCTAACCACTGAGCCACCATGCTGCTCTAGTCCTGCCTCAGGTACTTGTCAAGCTTCCAATTAACCACCCGCAGCTATTTTAGTCAACAACAGCAAGTCTTGTTTACAGAGAGTCTTTAACATGTCAAAAACTTCCCAAGACTCTTCACAGGAGAATTCTCAAACAATATTTGACACTGGGGCATATAAGAAGACATTAGGACATCTGACCAAGAGCTCAACACTAATAAACATACAAATCTGAAACAGGAATAGGCCCCTCAGTCCCTCAAACCTGTACTGTCATTTAATAAAAGCAATTCTGATTTGATTACTCCATACTCCCACCAATCTCCAATAATCCCTGACTACTTTACTTGTCAAGGATCTTTCGCTCTGACATAAAAAATAGTCGAAGGTATTGCTTCCACTGTCTTTATAGGACGAGACTTTCCAAAGACTCGTGACCCTCTGTAAGAGGAAAAAAGCTCCTCATCTTGGTTTTAAGTGGGTGACCCTGATTTTTAAACAGTGACCCTAACTTTTACTTTCTCCTACAAGAGGAAACATTCTCTCCACATCCATCCTGTCAAGACCCCTCGGGATCTTAAATGTCTCAATTAAGACGCCTCTTGCTTTTCTGAACTCTGGCAGCTCCAAGCCTTGCCTGTTCAAATTTTCCTCATTAGACAATCTGATTATTCTGGGTATTAGTCAGGTAAACCTTTTCTGAACTGCCTCCAACACAGTCACATCCTTCCTGACTCAAGATGATCATCAGGAGTATGCACGCTACTCTAAATGCAGTCTCATCAATGCCCTGTATAACTGAAGAATAATTTCCCTCTATTGGTTTCAGTTCCGCTCACAATAAACAATAAGTCTACTAGTTTTCCTAAGCATTTTTTTGTACCTGCAAGTCAAATCTTTTTAGATTCTTGCATGAGGACAACCTGACCCCCTCCATCTCTCACCGTTTAAATACTCTGTTCATTTTTTTAAGCCACTTGGCAAATTGAATAACTTCACATTTTCCCATTTTATACCCCCTTTGTCAGATCTATCCCCACTCACTTCATCTTTTTGTAATGTCCTTGTGACTTCTCCTCTTCCCGAAATCCTTACGTCGTCAGCAAATTTAGCAACCTGTACCAACGGACCCTTTATCGAAGTCATAAGCTTTCAATCAGGTTTAGAGAGCATCTTAGAAAAGGAGGGAGTGGCTTGGGGGACGAAATCGTTGGGTTGAGAATCCAAGCAGCTGAAGGCGCATTGACCAATGCTAGAGAAATTAAAAAGTCAGGGTTATTCTCAAGGTGCTCCGTGTGATAGCAACTTGCACATTTGAACAAGCTAAATTCATTGTTGGATTTACAAATGGCTGTCTTTCATTTATGGCCTCTGGTGCTGGGTTACCCACAAGTGAAAGCATTTTCAGCATGTCAGCCGTGATCACTGCCATAATGTTCAGAGCCTCCGTGAGGTCACTATTCAGTCTTCTCTCGATAGCAAACAGCTCCAGCGAGTTGTTCACTTTATAATTTGCTGCAGGCTGCTTCAGAGCTGCTTGTCTTGAGCTGACGCCACCTTCCTGGGTCTTAATGTGATATAACAGGCTCCTTTACAGCTTTGCTTCATCGGTAGCCTGCAGTGTTTAATTATTTACCTTGCTGCCTCTGGATGAGCGATGAACTCAGGGTCCTGTCACTGTGCCACTCTGGGTCTGATTTTCAACGGGTACAGGGGATACCTACAGGCTTCCCAAAGTGGGCAAACCCTTGAGAGTTTGGGAAGGTTTGTAACGTCTTCAGGACCCAGGGCTCACAAACATTTCAGTTCAGTTGAAGCATCCCTTTTGAACCACGAGCTCTGATTGAATGATACAAGGTCTTGAGAGGAACGAAAAATAATGGTTACCAGAAGGCTTTCTTCATAGAGTCATGGAGATGTACAGCATGGAAACAGACCCTTTGATCCAGTTCGTCCATGTGGCCCAGGTATCCCAACCTAATCCAGTCCCATTTGCCAGCACTTGACCCATTTCCCTCTGAATCATTCCTATTCATGTACCCATCCAGATGCCTTTTAAAGGCTGTAATTGTACCAGCTTCCACCACTTCCTGTGGCAGCTCTTTCCACACATGCATCACTCTCTGTATTATGGACCAGACCAGACCCCCTCAAAACATTTCAAAAAGGCATCCCTGACCCTAGCATTTCTAGTTGTTTTAAGCAGGTGTGAAGTGGATAGTCCAGGAGTGATGCGGTTGGCCCAACCACTCAGTTTTAAACAAAACAGAATTTATTTATAGAGTACTGAATGGAACACAGACAAAAGAGGATCAAATTTAAAATAACTTAAACTATCTAATTGACTCAAGTGCAATTTTCTGATGCTGGTCCAAATATTTGTAACATCCCCATAAACACCCCCTTGGCAAAAAAAAAAGGTAAAATCAAACATAGGTTCTTCCAGGGGAGATATCAGAGAGAGAGAGGATCAGCACGGAACTGCATCTTTGGGTCCAGCAGCTATTCTGGGTTCCCAACTAAAACTTGACCAGCAGCTGCAAACAAAACAGCTTGCTAAAACCCACCCAAACCAAACCAAGCAAGAAAATACCCTGATATGGGAGAACAAGCCACTCCACTTTCATTGTATAAGTGCTTTGAAAAAATATTCAAAGGCCTTTTTAAGTAGATATTCCCAGACATATCAGAACCTCTGTCTTTACAACTCTCTCTTGAAAAAAAACCAAGGATAGAATAACCTTGTTAAAGATAGCAGGATCATCACTTCTTCATGAAAAGGTTGCCCCTCAGGTCCATTTTAAAATCTTTCCTCTCTCACCTTCAACCGATGTCTCCTAGATCTGGACTCCCCTAGCCTGGGGAGAAGACCTTGACTATTCATCCTTTCCATGCCCGTCATGGTTTTATAAACCTATACAAGGTCACCCCTCAATCTTTGGCAGTCCAGAGAAAACAGCCTATTCAGCCTCTCCCTATAGGTCAGACTGTTCAACCCTGGCAACATCCTTGTAAATCATTTCTGAACCCTTTTTTAATTAACAACATCTTTTGTAGAGCAGGGAAATGAGAATTGAATGTAGTATTCTAACAGAGGCCTAACTAATGTCCTGTACAGCTGCAACATGATCTCCCAATATTTTTCCTCTGCTAGGGGACATTAAAACTAGATGTCATAGAGTCATAGAGATGTACAGCATGGAAACAGACCCTTCGGTCCAACCCATCCATGCCAACCAGATATCCCAACCCAATCTAGGCCCATTTGCCAGCATCTGGCCCATATCCCTCCCAACCCTTCCTATTCATATACCCATCCAGATGACTTACAAATATACTCAACCTAGCTACCTCACACTGGGTAATTTTCACTGTACACTTATCGAAACAAATTGCTAAGTTATGGGCTGCCTGCTTCAGAACATTTTGAGTAGTCTGGCCTAGTCCATAGTAACACTTTCTGATCTGTTACCCAAGAATGTGGTAATTTGTGGGATTGATGGACAGAAATTTAGCGTTCCCCTATGTAAGATCAGGTTGGAGTGCCAACTCAAGTGGGAGTGATTGACAGAGTGTCAGTTCCACGAATTCAGTTTGTTTTTGGGAATGATTTGGCAGGATCCAAGGTGGGAGTGACAGCCCTTGTTGTGGAGAAGCCAAAGGAAGACCAAGAAACTGAGGAGCTTAGACAGAAATATCCTGGTATTTTCCCAGACTGTGTGGTAGCCAGATCCCACTGTCATAAGTCACAGCACGTAGCAAAAAGTAAAGAGAAAAATGAAGGAATTGAGGTTCAGTTAGCAGACCCCCTGTTTGACAGAATGGTGCAGGAAAAACCTGACCAGACAGAGGGTCAGACAGAAGTCTTGAACAGCTAAGAGATTTGCAAAATCAAGACCAGACGATAGAGGATATAGATGTGGATGCGTACTCTGAAAAGGTGGCAGAGAATATTCTGGAGGGTTATTATCTGAAAGATAGAATCCTAACAGGGAAATGGAGATCATGGCGGGTTAGTGCAGAGGAGAAGCGGGCCAAAGTGCACCAGATTGTGTTGCCACTAAAATACAGACTGGAGGTGTTATGGGTAGCATATGAGCTACCTGTAGGAGGTCACCTAGGGGTATGAAAGACTCAGGCTAAAGTACAAAAACACTTTTATTGGCATGGAATGAACAAGGATATGGTTAACTTTTGCCGTACGTGTCATACATGCCAAATGGTAGGTAAGCCACAGGCGGTAATAAAACCAGCCCCTTTGTGCCAATTCCAGCATTTGAAGAACCTTTCATGTGGGTTAAAACTGATTGTATAAGTCTTGTCCTGAGAACTCTAAGTGAGAACCAGTACTTGTTAACCCTAATGGATGTGTCTCCCAGATTTCCCGAGGCAATTCCATTACGGAGTATCAAGGCAAAAAGGGTGGTAGAAGAGTTAGTAGCTTTCTTCACACGATATGGGTTACCCAGAGAGATTTGGTCGGACCAAGGGTCAAAATTTTCTGCTAGACTGTTTAATGAGGTTATAGATAGCTAAGGCATACAGCACTTTAAATCCAGTGTGTATTATCCTGATCCCAAGGTGGCATCAGACCTTGAAGACCATTTTGAGAGGGTACTGTCAGGATTACCCGAATGATTGGGATAAAGGTATCCCATTCATATTGTTTGCCATTAGAGATGCCCCAAATAAATCTACTCAGTTCACTCCTTTTGAGTTAATATTCAGGCATGAAGTAAGAGATCCTTTGAAACTAATTAAAGAAAAATTGACAGGACCAAAGTCGAAGATCTCACACTAGGATTACGTATCGGAAGTGAGGGGGAAATTAAATAGAGTAGGTGAGTTAGCGAAACAGCACCTAAAGAGGGCACAGTGTAGAATAAAACAGGTGGCAGATAAAAGGTCTGAGACTCGAACATTTTCCCAAGATTATGACATGTTAGTACTGTTACCCGTGATAGGAGATCCCTTCAAAGCCAGGTTTAGTGGACCCTATCAAATTGAGAAGAAGGTGAGTCTGGTGAACTATTTAGTAAAGATGCCATATAGAAAAAACAGGTATTGGGTATGTCATATGAACATGTTGAAACCGTATTATACTAGAGAGAAAGAACCGGAGAAACAGGTGTTAGTTATTGCCCCGCAGAGTGAGGAATCAAATCCAGATGATGTGGATTTTGATGTGAATCAAAATAGATTTTAAAAATGAAGATGTCCTTGAGGAGTGGGATAGGTTAGTAAGCTATCTGTCTCAGGGGCATAGAACACAGTTGAAAGGTTTGTTACTGCAGTATAAGGTCATATATAAGAATCAGATGGGGAGGACTAATGCTATTGTACATGTAATAGACATAGGGAATACTGCTCTGGTAAAACAACCCCCCCCCCCCCATTGGCTTAATCCTTTCAAAGCCACACAGGTCCAGATGGAGGTGGAGGCCATTTTTGACAAAGACATCATCGAACCAAGCCAGCGTGAGTGGAGTTCACCGATCGTCTTAGTTCCCAAACCAGACAGGACTCAACGAATCTGCGTGGATTATCGGAAGGTCAACGCTGTTACAAAATCAGACTCAAATCCAATTCCTAGATTGGAGTATTGAGAAAGTTGAACAAGCCAGTTACATAACCAAGTTGGACTTATTGTGTGGTTACTGGCAGGTACCTTTATCAGAGTCAGTGAAAGAAATTTCTGCATTTGTAACTCCAAATGGGCTCTATCAGTTTAAAGTGATGCCCTTTGCAATGAAGAACACACCCGCCACATTCCAAAGACTCAAGAACAGAGTTGTCGCTGAGTTAACAAACTGTGCAGTCTATTTGGATGATGTAGTGATCTTCAGTAAGTCCTGGAAAATCACATGGTACAGTTGGCAGAGCTCTTTGAATGACTGCGAGAAGCAAAATTGGTGATAAACTTAAATAAAACTGAATTCACGAAAATAGAGGTGACGTTCTTGGGACATAACATTGGACATGGAAGGTTGACCCCACAGAACGCAAAGACGAAAGCTCTCAAGGAATTTCCACAACCAACCTCGAAGAAAGAGGTGCTTCAATTCTTAGGACTCAGTGGATTCTATTAGAAGTTTGTTCCAAACCTCAGCAATGTAGTGGCCCCGTTAACTGATTTGCTGAAGAAGAACACAAAGTTTTGGTGGACTGAACGATGCCAGGAGGCATTCGACCATTTGAAGGCAATATTAACCACCAAATACCTACACCAAACATTTCAAAATCTTTGAAAGTCGCCATTGATGCTAGTGACATTGGAGTTGGAGCTGTACTCCTACAGAAAGTTGAGGATGGGATTGAACTGCCAGTTGGTTGCTTTTCAAAGAAGATCAACATCCACCAAAGGAAGTACTCCACAATTGAAAAGGAACTATTGAGTTTGGTCCTGGCCTTACAACATTTTAATGTGTATGGCATCAACAATGTGTCGGAGACAGTTGTGTACCTGGGACACAATCCGTTTATATTATTAGAAGGCTTTAAAGACAAGAATATGAGACTATTTCATTGGAGTCTTATGTTCAGTCTTTTAATTTAAAAGCGTACATGTTGTGGGTCGTAAGAATGTAATCGCAGATGCATTATCGTGGATTTAACTGATAAAGTTTAGATGACACTTGTGTTTACTTAATGTCATATATATGTGTACAATTAGATGGGAAGAAGTTAAGGTAAACTTAGATTAAAGTTAACGCTATGTTAGGGTTATATGTTTAAGAATAGAAAAAGGATGAAGCCATCTTTTCATTATGGTGGTTCATTTTTTTCTTAAGTTGGGAGGTGTTCTGAAGATGTGGGTGTACTGTACCTTTAAGAGAGTTAAACAATAGCAGAACTACCTGACACAGCACCAAGTGTTCTGTACAAGATATAATGTAACATTTCGTCGAACAATTTCATTTGCTGGTTGCCTGGAGATGACAAAACAAATTCGAATTAGGTCAATCAGTTTAAATTATACCCTGAAAAATGCCAAACTCCAATCCAGTTTGAATTTAGTATATTGAAAATCTTAAAAGCCAATGACATAATCCGATGCTTTGGGGGTATAAGATCAGGGAAAATTGAACAGTTGGGAGGAGAACTGCCAAGCCACCAGGATCTGCAGACTGCCCAGAGAATAGTACTCTTAAAGGTATCAATCAGTAACCTGTGAAACAGAAATCCCTAGGAAGAAGAAGAGAAGACAGAGGAAGATATAACCAGAAGATTCGATGTCTGGCTGATTTAAAATATTTGAATTTTTAGTAAATCTTAATCAGGGGGGTTTTATCAGACCAGTATTATAGAAGGGAAGGTAAAAGATAGGTTAGACGAAGGAATTGTAAATAGTTGTTAGTTAATTATTCTCTGTTATACTTCAAGAAATAAAGTTGTTAATTTTTACTTTAAATTGTTCTTGGCCTCTTGAAGTTTCATAGATTACTGCATGGGATAAATTATTATGTGTTGTGGTTTAAATTAAGCAGGAGGGTTTACCCTGTGTTGTAACAAGTGTCAGATAGATAGTGAGAGGATATCGATGGCCAGAGATTGTGGTGAGTGCACAAGATCCAAAGTTTTGGTCTTTTCAGCGTGTACTTAGAAGGGGCATGTGTAGGGATTTTATGAATTGAATGGAGACCTTATTAAAACACATGAGAGCATGAGAGAGCTTGACAGGCTGAACGATGAAGGGAGCATTAACAAAGGATCTCCTCATTGTGGCACAGGTAAGGAGAACATTTCTGTCTGTCAGAGTCTCAATGGTGTGCCGAATTCTCTCCTAAAGCATGTTTCTATGTTCTATTTTATGCTTATGTACAGAGTTGAATGTATTCTTGACCAACAAGGCAGACACTATCAGGGCTTTGGCAGGAATTGGCAAGGGTTGAGGCCATCGTCACATCAGCCATGATCATATTGAATGGCCAAACAGGCTGGAGGGCCTGAATAGCTTCATACAACTCCTAACCTTACTATCTAATTGGATTTCTTGGTAGCACTCTGATATTGATGTCCTCTGACTTTTGTCTTTCCCACAAGTGGAAGCACACACTCTGTGCCAACAAGAATTAAGAAGTGTCACACGTTTTGGTTCCCCCTCCTCTTGGTTTCATGTTATTTACAGAAGTCAGTGTTCTGTGATGGGCAGTGTTTTGCTGGAACAAAATCAGAAATTGCTGAAAAAAACATACCAGGTCTGGCAGCATCTGTGGAGAGAAAGCAGGGTTAATGTCCTGACGGAGTTCTGATGAATGTACCCTTCATGTTAATTCTGCTCCCTCTCCACAGATACTGCAGCAATTTCGGATTTTATTTCTGATTTCCAGCATCTGCAGCTCTTTGAGGTTTTTCTGCTTAGCATTTGGCTTTAAATTGATTGGAAAAGGGCCCAATTGTTTTGGCATAGTTATTCCAACAGGCACAAGGTTCGATACAATGCAGCCCCACTGGCATCTGTCATTTTACATCTGAACCACTACTCATTATTCGTGTCCTACAGTCTCAGTTCTAACCTCCATCATAACAGATGCATTTGCATAACAACAAATGTGGCAATTGTAGCTAAATCTATTAATCATGGCTTAGCCAATAGTAAATAATCAAAGCTTCAATCATGCAAAGTGACCTTCCATTAGCCCTTTAAACAAACTCAGCAGGGGGCGGAGAAAAATAGTTTTCCTCATAAAAGAAACATTCCAAGCATGGCTCTCAAAGGTTTTTCTCTAAAGTCTGGTATTTTGTTCGAGGAATATGATGCAATGATGCAGTAAACTGATGTTACACTTGGAAAAATTTAGTGATATCATAGATATGTTGTCAGAAGTTCATCTCAAGGGTAAATATGGAAATAATGCAATGAACGGTCTGGTTCAGTGTCAGGCAGTTACCAGGGAGAAGGTATCGATGGCAGATGCCAGTGGGGCTGCATTGTATCGAACCTTGTGCCTGTTGGAATAACTATGCCAAAACAACTGGGCCCTTTTCCAATCAATTTAAAGCCAAATGCTAAGCAGAAAAACCTCAAAGAACTGCAGATGCTGGAAATCAGAAATAAAATCCGAAATTGCTACAGTATCTGTGGAGAGGGAGCAGAATTAACATGAAGGGTACATTCATCAGAACTCCGTCAGGACATTAACCCTGCTTTCTCTCCATAGATGCTGCCAGACCTGGTATGTTTTTTCAGCAAGGGGACAGCGTTTGTGGTGAGGGTGTAAGACCCAATGTTTTGGTCTTTCTGGCATTTACTTGGAGGGAATACATGCTCAGCCAGGATGGGATGTTGGAAAAATCATCCAGCAATCTGGAATCATGGATGGAGTTGGGAGAGATGGTGGCAAAGTCATCAGCACACATGTAGAAACCGACACTGCATTTTGGACAGGTAAAGGTGTCCTTACCAGATCATGGCGCTCTTCTGTCATTAGAGAGAGAGACGACTGGTGGTGATTTAGCCTGAGGGTCACCACACCTCAGGCGAAGGGTGAGGTTGAGATGGAGAGCTCTTCAGGGAACCTCAGCCAGTGGGGGAATTGAACCCATCCTGTTGGTTTTCCTTTACTCTGGGAATGAGCCATCCAACTAACTGAGTTAACCACCCACCTTCCTGTTGCCAAGGGGTAGGAGTAGATGAGAAATAGATGGGTGTCAAGGAGAAACAAAGTTTCTCCAAGAAAACAAAAGTGGAGGTCTCTTCTGGAGCACAGTGTGCAGTTCTGGTCACCCTGCAGGATATAGAAAAGATATTATTAAATTGGAGGGAGTTCAGAAAAGATTTACCAGGAGATTGCCGGGAATGGAGAGTTTGAGCTATGGAGAGAGGCTGGGATTTTTTCACTGCAGCACAAGAGGTTTGAGGTGACTTTACAGAGGTTTGTAAAAATCATGAGTGGCATAGATAAGATGAATAGCAAGGGTCTTTTCCCCAGGGTGAGGGAGTTGAAAACTAAGGGGCATATTTCTAAGGTGAGAGGAGAAATTTTAAAAAGGACATGAGGGGCAACTTTTTAACATAGAGAATACTTTGTGTGTGAAAAGAACTGCCAGAGGAAGAGGTGAATGCAGAATGATTAAAACATTTAAAAGACATTTGGATAAGAACATGAATAGAAGGTTTAGAGGGATATGGGTCAGGAGAAGGCAAGTGGGGGTATTTTAGTTTGGGAACAGAGTTGGTGTGGATTAGTTGGACCAAAGGGTCTGTTTCCGTGCTGTTTGACTCTATGATTTTAAGTGCACGTTCTGTTTTAAAACCACTGTGATATTCTTCGGAGCAGCATCCTTGAAGATAATCTTCAATTTCTGGAGACTCCAGGACAATTCCACTGGGTTAACAACCTGACAAAAGACCAGAGAACGGGTTGTGTTCAGCACTGGTTTACATGGGACAGCTCCACATTGTGTATTTACCCAGCAAGACACAATGGAATCTGAAATCAGTCTTTTAAAATTAAAGCAGCAGCACTTTAAGTGGTTCAGCAGGTCACAATAACAAAATAACTCGACAGAAAGAGAAGTCCTCGCTTTACATCTCGAGCTCCATAATTAAATACTTCTCGTTGCTGAGAAGTGTGATGGGAACAACTTGTTCTGTGAACACAATGACACTTTAACAAAACGGGAAAAGCAGAGGTGACAGGAGTTACGTGGTTTAATTTGGTAAGAGATATAACTGAAGCCTTCATTCACTTTGAAGGGAGTGATTTGTAACAAAACAGTCGCTCACCAATAACCCGCCTGCAACATTGGCAGCGTCTGACACCTTGACACAGTTCTTTTGAGACTGTGATTTTGTTAGCAAGTCACCAATTATGGATGAGAAAAGCACAGACTTTATTCTGCTTGTTAGTTATGGTTCAATTCATCTTTATTGTCTTTTGACAATAGCTGCCGTATTATTAACAGCTGAAGATCTGAGCTGAGAGGATTTCTGCATTAACACTATTAGAGGTCTCCAGTGGATACCTGTATGATATAAAATGTATAAACAATAGATTTATACTAGTAGCAGATTTTAGATATCCATAAATAAATTGCCATTGAGACAATGATATGTAAGGAGAAAAAGAAGACTTTTTTTTCTGTCGTGTCTTCAGAAATGTTTTGTCACTCAATCTATTTACACCCTAACAAGAGAGGAAGTTTTCTTGAATCTGGAAGTTGAGATACAAGATGCGATAGCTTGAAATTAGGACAATATTTATAAAATTGTGATCTCAATTTAGTTCAGTTCTCTGTCGTAGGAAAGGGAAAAGATTGAGAAACTTGAGAGCTGTTTGAAGTCTTAGCCACTGAGTAAGTTCAAGACTGAGATCAACAGATTTCCACATATCGCCAACATCTGGGAGAAGGAGACAACGTGCAGTAAAAGTGGCATTGAAGCAAAAGATTAACCATGATCTCATTGATTAGTGAAGGGCTGAATGGCCTACTCCCACTCCTATTGTTACATTATTATAGCTCTTTAGATCAAGTAGGTTGGATGGGGCGGTGTTTGTGCAGTGTGTCCAGGAAGCTTTTCTAACTCAGTATGTAGATTGTCCGACCAGAGGGGAGGCTATATTGGATTTGATACTCGGTAACGAAGGGGGACAAGTGATGGGCTTGTTAGTGGGTGAGCATTTTGGTGATGGTGACCACAATTCTGTGACTTTCACCTTGGTTATGGAGAGAGATAGGTGCATGCAACAGGGTAGGTTTTACAATTGGGGGAAGGGTAAATACGATGCTGCAAGACAGGATCTGAGGAGCATAAGTTGGGAGCATAGGCTGTCAGGGAAGGATGTTGTTGAAATGTGGAACTTTTCAAGGAACAGATATGATGTGTATGTACCTGTCAGGCAGGAAAGAGATGGTCGTGTGAGGGAACCTTGGTTGACGAGGGAGGTTGAATGTCTAGTAAAGAGGAAGAAGGAGGCTTACATAAGGTTGAGGAAACAAGGTTCATACAGAGCATTGGATACAGGATAGCCAGGAGGGAGCTGAAGAAAGGGATTAGGAGAGCTAAGAGAGGGCATGAAAAATCTTTGGCGGGTAGCATCAAGGATAACCCCAAGGCCTTTTATGCGTATGTGAGAAACATGAGAATGACGAGAACGAGGGTAGGTCCGATCAAGGACAGTAGTGGGAGACTGTGGGTTGAGTCGGAAGAGATAGGAGAGGTCTTGAATGAGTACTTTTCTTCAGTATTTACAAATGAGAGGGACCGTATTTTTGAAGAGGAGAGTATGAAACGGACTGGTAAGCTAGAGGAGATACTTGTTAGGAAGGAAGATGTGTTGAGCATTTTGAAAATCTTGAGGATAGACAAGTCCCCTGGGCCTGATGGGATATATCCTAGGATTATGCGGGAAGCAAGAGGGGAAATTGCAGAGCCGTTGGCAATGATCTTTTTGTCTTCACTGTCAACGGGGGTGGTACCAGGGGACTGGAGAGAGGCGAATGTTGTGCCCCTGTTCAAAAAAGGGAATAGGGATAACCCCGGGAATTACAGGCCAGTTAGTCTTACTTCGATTGTAGGCAAAGTAATGGAAAGGGTACTGAGGGATAGGATTTATGAGTATCTGGAAAGACACTGCTTGATTAGGGACAGCCAGCGCAGATTTGTGAGGGGTAGGTCTTGCCTTATAAGTCTTATTGAATTCTTTGAGGAGGTGACCAAGCATGTGGATGAGGGTAGAGCAGTGGATGTAGTGTACATGGATTTTAGTAAGGCATTTGATAAGGCTCCCCATGGTCGGCTAATGCGGAAAGTCAGGAGACATGCGATAGTAGGAAATTTGACCAGTTGGATAGAGAACTGGCTAACCGGCCGAAGTCAGAGAGTGGTGGTAGATGGTAAATATTCAGCCTGGAGCCCAGTTACAAGTGGAGTTCCGCAGGGATCAGTTCTGGGTCCTCTGCTGTTTGTAATTTTATTAATGACTTGGAAGAGGGAATCGAAGGGTGGGTCAGTAAATTTGCAGACGATACGAAGATTGGTGGAGTTGTGGATAGTGAGGAGGGCTGTTGTCAGCTGCAAAGGGACTTAGTTATGATGCAGAGCTGGGCTGAGGAGTGGCAGGTGGAGTTCAACCCTGTCAAGTGTGAGGTTGTCCATTTTGGAAGGACAAACAGGGTGGGTTCCAGAGGACTGGAAAATGCCTAATATAACATCTCCATTTAAAAAAGAAGGGAGGCAGAAGACAGGAAATTATAGGCCAGTTAGCCTGATCTCAGTTCTTGGTAAGATTTGCGAGTCCATTTTTAAGGATGAGATTGCAGAATACTTGGAAGTAAATAGTAAAATAGGGCTGAGTCAGCAGGGCTTCATCAAGGGGAGGTCATGCGTGACAAATTTGTTAGAATTCTTTGAGGAAGCAATGAGCAAGTTAGACAAAGGCCAGCTGAAGGCTGTGATCTCTTTAGATTTCCAGAAGGACTTTAACAAGGTGCTGCACAGGAAGCTGCTAAATAAGATATGAGCCCATGGTGTAGGAGCAAGGTACTGGCATGGACAGAGGATTTTCCCAATTGGCAGAAGGCAGCTGGTGACTAGTAGAGTTTCACAGGGGTCAATGTTTTGACCACAACAGTGTTGGGTCAGTGTTGGGATGTTAAACATTAACGATGTGGTCAAAGGAAGTGAGGGCATTATGGTTGATTTTGGAGAAGACACAAAGATATGTGGAGGAACAGGTAGCATTGAGGAAGTGGGGAGGCTGCAGAAGGAGTTTCACAGTCTAGGAGAGTGGGCAAAGAAATGACTAATGGAATACAATGTGGGAAAGTGTGAGATTATGCACTTTAGTAGGAAGAACAGAGGCAAGGATTATTTTCTAAATGGGGAAAAGCTTTGGAAATCTGAAGCTCAAAGGTACTTAGGAGTCTTGCTTTAGGATTCTCTTCAGGTGAACATGCAGGTTCACTTGGCAGTTAGGAAGGCAACTGCAAAGTTGGCATTCATTTCAAGATGGCTAGAATACAAGAGCAGGGATGTACTGCTGAATCTATATATATGGCTCTAGTCAGACAACATGTTGAATATTTTGATCCATTTTGGGTCCAGTATCTAAGGAAGGATGTGCTGGCATTGGATAGGGTCCAGAGGAGACTTAAAGAATGAGCCTGGGATGAAGGGCTTGTCACTTGAGGACTCTGGATCCGTACTTGATGGAGTTTAGAAGAATAAGGGGGTCTGAAACTTATTGAATACTGAGAGGTGTGGATGGAGTGGACATGGAAAAAATGTTTCCACTAATAGGAGAGATTAGGACCCAAGGCCACAACCTCAGAGTGAAGGATGGCCCTTTAGAACTGAGATGAGGAGGAATTTCTTCAGCGAGAGGGTGATGAGTCTGTGAAACTCATTGCCGTGGAGGACTGTGGAGGCCAAGTCATTGAGAGTATTTAAAACAGAGACAGCTATTTGATTAATAAGGGGATCAGAGGTTACAGGGAGAAGGCAGGGAAATGGGACTGAGAGCATATCAGTTATAATCAAATGGTGGAGCAGAGTTGATGGGCTGAATGGTCTAATTATGCTCTATCCCTTTTAGTCTTATAGTTCATCAGCTGTGATGATGCTTGTAGTTGAATACTTAATGGTGTGATTTACTGGTATAGAATAGATATAGAATCCCTACAGTTTGGAAACAGGCCCTTCGGCCCAACATGTCCACACTAACCCTCCGAAGAGTAACCCACCCAGACCCATTCCCCTAACCTATTATTCTATATTACCCCGACTAATGCACCTAACCTAAAAATTCCTGAACGCTATGGGTAATTTAGCACAACCAATTCACCCTAGCCTGCACATCTTTGAACTGTGGGTGGAAACCCATGCAGATAGAATGTGCAAACTCCACACAGATAGTCGCCCAAGGCTCGAATCGAACACAGGCCCTGAGAGGCAGCAGGACAAACCACTGAGCCACCGTGCCGCCCCACAGAACAGTAGGATGGCAAATTTTGGGAAGGAAGGAAGTCACTTATTTTCATTAGATCCACGGTGTTGACCTTTCCCCACTGTTTGGCTTTCCTTCAACAGAGCAGGATTTACTTTCTGTCTTCCTTCCTCTTTGCCCTCACAAGTAAAACCTTCACTCTGAGGGTGGCCCTCAATTCCTCTGGGAGTTTTGCACACTGCTTGTTCACTGAAAACTCAAAATGGTGGCATTTGAAGTATTTCGTTTATTTTAAGGAATCAAAGGTTTCACAACACAAAGATACTGAGTACATTCTTGTCTTACAACCTGTCTACTGTTCCTCTCTGAAGCTTCACTTCCTACACATCCATTGTCTATCTGCCATCTCTTGGTTCATCAGAATCTTTCCATTTCTGGGTACATCTCGCTGCAACCCACATTAAGTTCGCAGCTGTAGAGTCAGGTGACCTGCAGCAGCCTTTTCTTTTAGCTTTTTTGTGATTAGTTAGATTCAGATTCTTTTGACAACATTTTCTAATTAATCAACACCCCTTTGTTCATGACAATTTGGGAAAACGCAGATTGCTTATTGGTCTAAATTTGTGCCTTTGATTTCAATGACTTCTTGTGATAATCGTGGCTTTTTTTTCTAGTCTGTGATTTCCATCTCCCAAAGGCAGTAAAAACAGCAGACCCTTATTTCCATTTAAATACAGAGTTTAGCAAAAGCCTCCCTTGATTTTTCTTTGAATGTTTAAAAACACATCAGCCAGTCCAAAAGAAGAATAAAAAAGAATTCTCAACTGGTACTATTGTAACAAATGAGAGGTTTGTTCTCAAATGTGTCACATCATGTACTATGCAATTGATGAAAAGAAAAGAATTACATTTCTATAGTGCCTTCTTTGCCTCCAAATGTCCCAAATGTGTGAAGCACTTTTGAAATGTAGATAACCACAATAACCAAACAATGTTATTATAATAAAAACTGAAAGAACTGCGGGTGCTGTCAATCAGAAATGAAGACGGAAGTTGCTGGAAAAGCTCAGCAGATCTAGCAACATCTGTGAAGAGAAATCAGAGTTAATGTTTCAGGTCTGGTGACCTTTCCTCAGAGCACTATTGTATAATTTATTTTTTTGGAGGCGCTGTGTTGGACTGCAGTGTACAAAGTTAAAAATCACACAACACCAGGTTATAGTCCAGGTAAAAACAAGGACTGCATATGCTGGAAACCAGAGTCTAGATTAGAGTGGTGCTGGAAAAGCACAGCAGTTCAGGCAGCATCCGAGGAGCAGGAAAATCGACGTTTCGGGCAAAAGCCCTTCATCAGGAATAGTGGCAGGGTGCCTGCAGCGAGGAGAGATAAATGAGAGGGGGGTGGGGGTGGGGAGAAAGTAGCATAGAGTACAATAGGTGAATGGGGGTGGGAATGGAGGTGATAGGTCAGAGAGGAGGGTGGAGTGGATAGGTGGGAAGGAAGATAGGCAAATAGGACAGGTCATGAGGGCAAATGTGGCTGTGGTAGCGAGTCTATTTCAGGACATGGTTGAAGAGCTTCAGGGCAGAGGAGATGACCTGGAGGTTGCAGTGAGAGGTTTATTCTATTTAGAAGCACTAGCTTTCAGAGTGTCAACCACCTAATGAAGGAGCAGCGCTCCAAAAGCTAGTGCTTCGAAATAAACCTGTTGGACTATAACCTGGTGTTGTGTGATTTTTAACTTTATGTAATACAGGTTATGAGAAACAGCAGGTTCTTACAATGAATAGTGATAATACCAGATGTTTGGTTTGTACTGGGAGTCATTGAGACATAAATTTAGCCAAGTTACTGCAATCTCAGAAAAGTGGCATATTGTCTTTTCCATCTACCTCAAGGACTGACAGAACATTGCTTGAACATTCCATCTGAAAGACAGCATCACTGACTGCAGCATTTCTGAGATACCGACACTTGAGTGTTAATATCGATTTTGTATGAAAAAGTTGGACTTTTAAAAAACCAGTGCTATTGCTCATTCCCAGTTGCCCAAGGGAAGGTGGTAGTGAGCTGTTTTCCTTGAAATGCAGTATTTTCTCTGGTATAGGTAGATGCATAATGTTGATCGTGGGTGAGATCCAGATTTTGACCCAGCGACATTGAAGAAACAGAAATATATTTCCAAGTCAGGATGGTCAGTGGCTCGGAGGGGAACTTGCAGTTTTTTGGCATTCCCATGCACTTGCTGTTCATGTCATAGTGTTGTACCACATAGTAATAGACCCTTTGATCCAACTCGTCCATGCTGACCAGATATCCTAAATTAATCGAATCTAAATTGCTAGCATTTAGCCAATATCCCTGTAAACCCTTCCTATTCACGTACCCATTAAGATGCCTTTTAAATGTTAAAAATCACATAACACCAGCTTATCGTGCAAGAGGTTTATTTGAGAGTACCAAACTTTCTGAGAGCTGCTCCTTTGTGAAGTAACTAGTGGGGCAGGATCATAGAACACAGAACTTATAGTAAAAGATCAAAGTGTCATATAACTGATGCAATGCATTGAATGAACCTAAATTGCTGTTAAGTCTTTACTCACTTAAGATGGAGGTGTAGAGTTTGATTGATTAATATGTAAATCCCAGCACTTCTTTCAAGTCACATTCCTAAGACAACTTAAGGTTTTATCAGGATAAAAAAAAATGACATCTCAGCTCAGACAATGCATTGAGGGTGTAAAGTTAGGGTTTGTCTGTATCCCAAGCTTGAGTCAGACTGGCTCTATTTCCAAAGTAGGAATTTATAAAATGTCACGTGGACTTACTGCCCACACACTGTGTGCTTTTTGAACAAAATAGAATGTACCTGCAAATACAAATCTGCAAATGCAAATTGATCTCCATAGACGTGTGTGTGTGTGTGTGTGTGCACTTGCATGTGAGGGAGAGAAAGAGTGACAGTGTGTGTGCATGTGAATATGTATTTGCATGTCTGCATGCTTTATAGAATGTGTACGCGAGTGTGACGGACTATATGCCTGTGAGAGGGTGTGCACGTGAGTGTGACTGTGTGTGTCTGTGAGAGTGTGTGTATGAGAGAGGGTCTGTGTGAGTGTGTAAGAGAGAGAGTGTGTGTGCGTGTGTGCGAGTGAGAGTGTCTCGTGTCGTGGGCACTCCTGCAGTGTGACATGAACCCAAGGTCCTGGTTGAGACTATGCCCATGGGTACTGAACTTGGCTATCAGCCTCTGATTGGCCACTCTGTGTGGAGTCTGCCTTGGAAGACAGTAGCCCGAAGATCCAAGGGCAAATATCCCTGACCGCTGAAGTGTTCCCTGACTGGGAGGGAACACCCCTGTTTGGCAATTGATGCACAGTGTCCAATCATCTGTTGCTGTAGTGTCTGCTTGGTTTAGCCAATATACCATGCCTTGGGGCATCCTTGCCTGCAGCATATGAGAGAGACAACGTTGGCCAAGTCACATGAGTACCTGCCACGTACTTGTGGGTGGTGTCCCTACGGGTAATGGTAGTATCTGTGTTGACACTCTGACACGTCTTGCTGTGGTTGCCATGACAGGATTGTGTGGTGTTGTGGTCCATGTTGTCCTGAAGGCTGGATAGTTTGCTGCAAAAATGGCCTGTTTAAGGTTTGGCAGTTGTTTAAAGATGAGAAGTGGAGGCATAGGGAATGTCTTGGTGAGGTGCTAATCCTCATCAATAATGTGTTGAGGGCTGCAAAGGACATGGCGCAGTTTCTCCGCTCCCAGGAAATACCGGATGTTGAAGGGCACCCTACTGGTTGCATCCCATCTCTGTCTCCTGAGGAAGTCATTACGGTTTCTTGCTATGGCATGTTGCAACTGATGATCGATGAGTTGAGCACCGTACCCTGTTCTTATGAGGGTGTCCTTCAGCACCTTCAGCTGTCTGTCGCATTCCTCTTCATCTGAATAGATCCTGTGCATGCTTAGGGCTTATCCGTAGGGGATGGCTGTTTTAATATGTTTAGGGTGGAAGCCGGAGAAGTGCAGCATTGTGAGGTCATCTGTGGGCTTGCGGTAGAGTGAGGTACCGAGGTGCCCGTCCTTGATGGAGATGTGTATGTCCAAGAATGAGACTGATTAAAAGTTGTAATTGTGCTGGACCCCCACCACTTCCTCGGACAATTCATTCCATACACACACCAAAAAAAAAGCCTCTTAAGTCTCTTTTAAATGTTTTCCCCTCCCCTTAAACCTCTGCCCTCTCGTCTTGCATTTTCCTACCCCGGGGAAAAGACGCTTAATGGTAAGGTCATAGAGAGTGTTGCTGAAAAAGGAGACCTTGCAGTGCAGGTTCTTAGCTCCTTGAAAGTGGAGTTGCAGGTAGATAGGATAGTGAAGAAGGCGTTTGGTCTGCTTTCTTTTATTGGTCAGAGTATTGAGTACAAGAGTTGGGAGGTCATATTGTGGCTGTACAGGACATTGGTTAGGCCACTTTTGGAATACTGCATGAAATTCTGGTCTCCCTGCTGCAGGAAGGATGTTATGAAACTTTAAAGGGTTCAGAAAAGATTTACAAGGATGTTGCCAGGGTTGGAGGATTTGAGCTACAGGGAGAGGCTGAACAGACTGGGGCTGTTTTTCCCTGGAGCGTCAGTGGCTGAGGGGTGACCTTATAGAGGTTTATAAAATCATGAGGAGCATGGATCGGGTAAAGAGACAAGGTTTTTCTCCCCAATGGTAGAAGAGTCCAAAATTAGAGGGCATGAGTTTAAGGTGAGAGGGGAAAGATTTGAAAGGGACGTAAGGGACAAGCAGAGTATGAAATGAGCTGCCAGAGGAAGTGGTAGAGGTTGGTACAATTACAACATTTTGAAAGGCATCTGGATGGTTATGATTAGATTACTTAGATTAGATTACTTACAGTGTGGAAACAGGCCTTTCGGCCCAACAAGTCCACACCGACCCACCGAAGCGCAACCCACCCATACCCCTACATTTACTCCTTACCCAACACTACGGGCAATTTAGCATGGCCAATTCACCTGACCCACACATCTTTGGACTGTGGGAGGAAACCGGAGCACCCGGAGGAAACCCACGCAGACACGGGGAGAACGTGCAAACTCCACACAGTCAGTCGCCTGAGTCAGGAATTGAACCCAGGTCTCAGGCGCTGTGAGGCAGCAGTGCTAACCACTGTGCCACCGTGCCGCCCACTCCTATATGAATAGGAAAGCTTTAGAGGGAAATAGGCCAGGTGCTGGCAAATGGGACTGGATTTATTTAAGATATCTGGTCAGCATGGACAAGTTGGAGCCAAGGGTCTGTTTCCGTGCTGACTCTTAACTGCCCTCTGGGCAATTAGGGCTGGGCAATAAATGTTGGTCTAGCCAGTAACACCCTCATCCCGTGAATGATTGAAAAGGGAAGGATACTCTAATGATAGGAAAAGGAAGGGCAATTAAGGAATTGAAAAAGAGACACTGGAGCAGAATAATAACTTTTCCGCCTGGAGTACCCACGAAAGTCAGTGAGGGCGGAGGTGTCAGGGAGTGACAGCCGAGCAGCAGCAAGAGTTGTGTTTCAACTAATGTTTAGGAGAGTGAGAGGGAAGAGCTCTGCAGCGTAAGGTCTGGAAGTGGCAACGCCTGAATGAGGGGTTCAGCAGCCCACATGCTGAGTTTGAGACGAAGGTGGGCAGTGTGACAGATGTAGAAACAGGCTGCTAGTGTGATGGGGAAGCATAAATGGATTCTGAAGCTCAGCTCCAGCTCAAATAGGATGTCTAGGTTTTAAATAGTGATCTACCCTCAACCAAATTTCGATATAAAAACCTTTTAAAACAATCAAATCGTCGCAGTTTCAATTTTGTCAGGGAGCCAGTGGGACAAAGGTCTGAAATTTGAAAATACCTCTCAAACTTACGAGAATTTGTCAATATTTCTGCTCCATGTTAATGTCATATTTTATTATTGGTTACATGGCGAGGTGACAATGAGCCTGTGAGGCACCTTTTGTAATGTTTTCACAGTTCACTCAAATGCTAGATGTTGGAGCTGCTTTGTCTATAGTTCTGTAACTCTCAACGCTCTGATTCTTTTTTGCTGCACCACTTCATTCATCAAGTCCTGCCAACGTGTTTAGGATGTGCTCTGGGGAGGGACTGACTGTCTCATCAGAGTAGGGATTTCCAGTAACAGCTTGTTTGCTCTGGGCCGATCGCACTCGGGCTGACGGAGAGAGCTGCCACTTTGAATGTTGCTGAGGAAGGCTAGATGAGCATTGCCATCCGATATTGTTCAGCTGCAAGTGGAGGGACCTGAGAGAGCTAAGTGCAAAATTCCTTCAGGGCCAATGAAATCAAAGACAGGAAGATGAGCTGAATTTCCGACATCCTCGAAATGGCCCCGGTGTAGCCTATGCACTTTTCCCTTCCTCTACGACTGTAACGTTATATTGAGTTTACTTCAGCATTGAGTTCAGAAAAAGGCCATGCTGTTCAGCCAAGCCGTGCTGGTTGTCATGTCGCACGCATGCTTCCTCTCCCCACTCTAACTCTATTTTATTTTACCCAATAGAATCCCTACAGTGCAAAAAGAGACCATTCAGCCCATCAAGTTTACACAAACTCTCCACAGCATCCCACTCTATGCCAATAACCACATATTTAGTGTGTCTAATCCACCTAGCCTGCACATCTTCAGACACGATAGGCAATTTACCATGGCTAATCCACTTAACCTGCACATCTTTAGACTGTGGGAGGAAACCCATGCAGACATGGGGAGAATGTGCAAACTTCACCCAGACAGTCGCCTGAGGGTGGAATCGAACTGGCACTGGGAGGCCGCAGTGCTGACCACAGTGCAATAAGAATGCCTTCTCCTCCTTTCACCCTTTGTGCTTTAACCAGCTGTCTTCAGATCAACCCTGACCATTCATCTTGACAATTCCTAATTCCTAATCTGGCAGCCTTTCAGAAGAGCAGGCAGGGGAATGTCATTGGAAGAGAAATGAAAAAATTAATGTTTCCTAACAGCAGGTTGAGGTTTTGTTATTAAGGTTCTCAGAATCTTTCAGGTGGACCCATACCTGACCCTCATCATCAGGAGTTTATGCAGTATTTATAAATATGTCATAAATACATGTGATGATGTGCACATCCTGGAAAGGTGATGTCATCCATGATTTTATTTTCAGCGAGGTTGTAAACGGCCCAGAGTCCCAAACGTCTGAGAGTCTGGATAGATTTTAGGGCCCATTTGTTTACAGCTAACAGATACTGCCTCAGACAGAAGGCTTTCAAGTTTTAAAAAAAAACTTGTATAATGAAAGGGGAGTGGCCAGTGGCTGAGTTTTTGATTCAGTTCAGCAGCAGTGTGTATGAAGAAAGGTTGGGCTTTCTCTTCTGTCTTCAAACCTGTAAGGCATTGTTTCATTTTTACCTTTTGTGTCAAGGAGTGTTCATTGGGATTGTTGCAAGTATTTTGGAACAGCATCATCAAGTTGGGATAGCCTGTTATGTTCGGATAGGATAAGTTATTTCAGCATTCTGTTTTCTGTGTTTCATTCAGCAATCTTGCAAATAAATTCTATTTTGTTTATAACTAAGCAGTCTGACCAGCTGATTGTCTCCTGGAATATCCATTGTACACCTGCTTAAATCAAAGAGTAAAGTTATAATCTGTGCGACCTTTTTGAAGTGTTTTGACGGGTCTGGCCTGGTCCATAACAAATGCATTGAGGCATCATCCCACTGGAATTACATCCATGGCTGTAATATTGTTAGCCAAAAACACGAAACATGTGCATTCACAAACCCAGCTGTGCAGATGAAGCGTGGACTGGTGCAGTTCGAGTGCTTTCCACAAGCTCCAAACTGTATGGGTGTCTTTCACTATCTGAGTTCCTTCATAACCAAACTGTTACTTGGCACCAACGCTCACAGTGAAGGGGGTGAAGCCTCACCAGGTCAACCAGAACATGCGACATCGCAAGCCTGCAGGAGTTCAGGACACATTATTGGAAAATAATAGACGATGAAGTGGCTTTATAGGGCTGTGGTTGTTTCCCCTTATGGGCGAGTCCAGGACCAGGAAGCATAATCTCAGATTAGAAGGGTCATCCATTTAAGATATTTGAGAAATTTCTTCCGTGGGAGGGTAGGCAGTCTAAGGAATTCTTTATTATGAGGGCGATTGAGACTGGGTCATTAACCCATTTTAACACTGAGAGACAGACTTTTAGTCAGTAAACAAATTGAGTGTTAAGCTAAAAGACAGGAAAGTGGAGTTGAGGAGTATCAGATCAGCCATGACATCACTGAATGGTGTAGCAGATGGGTCGAATGGCCTACATCTTCTAAAGCTTCTGATTGACATGGAGTTTGCCTTTGCACAGGTTTACAATGAAGGAGCAGAGTTCCAAATGCTTATGATTTCCCATAGACCTGTTGGACAATAACCTGGTCTCGTGTGACTTCCAACCTTGTCTACCCCTGTACAATACTGGCACCTCCAAGTCATGGTTGCAATAAAGGCTGACTGGGTCCACTAGCCTGCCCCAACGGGGCAGCCACACGGGCAGGTTCCAGTCAACCAGACCAGGGTGGGTAAACAGCTCTCAATTTAAATGGGAGATTAACCAAAAAGGGGATCGACATAAAAGTGGGATTAACTGGAAAGATGGATAGAAAGGTGCATTGGATGGAAAGGAAAGGTCAGGATTAGGACTTCAATATGGGGCACTGAAAGGATTTTGGAAATTGGAGGGAGCAAATTGAAACACAGAGGGGAGACACACAATGGTCAGGGGAAGGGTTTGAGCTGCATATGAGCTGAGAAATAACTTAATGTGGGGGACTGTAAGGGTGAAAGTGGGCATGGTGATCCAATGGGGAGGAGATTAAGAAAAGAGCAGATGTATTCACTGAGATAATGGAAGGGCTGATAGTGACAGGAGGGACAAGGGGGACAGAGAAAGCTGTTCACAGTCACAGCAGGACAGTGTATTGTAGAGCTGGAGGGTGAACCACTCAAAGAGGATGTTTGCAACCACCAACTTTGTCTAAGTTGGTCTTCAATGTAAGGTCTCTATGAGGAGGAGGAGAGGAAGGGAAGAATAATGATATCTCTACAAACATCCTGTACATGTATTCACTGCTGTCTGGAGACAGTGCTTGGGTTTAGTTAGTGCTTGTGCTCCGAAACATTGGAGCTCAATCTTCTGAATTTGGTAACACTTCCTGGGCATGTGTTCATCGATGCCATGCAAAGTACCCACAACAGCCCATGTATCACAGGATGAGCATTCCACGTGACTGAGTTGTCCTGCCATATCTGAAGATTGCTGTTGGATTATTTACAATGAACTGGCCATTACAGAGAAGAAAGTAAAATTATTCATCCTCACTCACCAACCAGCTCCTCCTCCTCCATCCGCACTCACCAACCAGCCCTCCTCCTCCTCCATCCGCACTCACCAACCAGCTCCTCCTCTATCCTCACTCAGCAACCAGCCCCTCCTCCTCCATCCTCAGTCACCAGCCAGGTCCTCCTCCTCCTCCTCCACCCTCACTCACCAACCAGCTCCTCCTCCTTCTCTACCCTCACTCACCAGCCAGCTCCTCCTCCTCCACCCTCACTCACCAACCAGCTCCTCCTCCTTCTCTACCCTCACTCACCAGCCAGCTCCTCCTCCTCCATCCTCACTCACCAACCAGCTCCTCCCCCTCTATCCTCACTCACCAACCAGCTCCTCCTCCCCCTCCCCCTCCATCCTCACTCACCAACCAGCTCCTCCTCCTCCATCCTCACTCACCAACCAGCTCCTCCCCCTCCATCCTCACTCACCAACCAGCTCCTCCCCCTCCACCCTCACTCACCAACCAGCTCCTCCCCCTCCACCCTCACTCACCAACCAGCTCCTCCTCCTCCATCCTCACTCACCAACCAGCTCCTCCTCCTCACTCACCAACCAGCTCCTCCTCCTCCATCCTCACTCACCAACCAGCTCCTCCTCCCCCTCCATCCGCACTCACCAACCAGCTCCTCCTCTTCCACCCTCATTCACCAACCAGCCCTTCCTCCTCCTCCATCCTCACTCACCAACCAGCCACTCCTCTTCCACCCTCATTCACCAACCAGCCCTTCCTCCTCCTCCACCCTCACTCACCAACATGCCCCTCCTCCTCCACCCTCACTCACCAACATGCCCCTCCTCCTCCACCCTCACTCACCAACCAGCCCCTCCTCCTACACTCTCACTCACCAACCAGCCCCTCCTCCTACACTCTCACTCACCAACCACTTGGAGAGGCAATGATTGATCAAAGATAGCTTTACTTTGTAAGAGGGGGATCATGTGGAACAAATTTAATTGTTCATGTACATGATTAAATGTGTAGATAAGGGAAGTGCAGTTGATATGGTAAATGTGGATGTTAGCTTTTGTAAAGTCTTACATGGCGGACTGGTTAAAAAGCTAAGAAGTCATGGGATCCAAGGCAGTTTGGAAAATTAGATCCAAAATTGGTTTAGTGGCAGAAAGCTGAGGGTAATGGTCAAAGGTGTATGAGAGCATAAGAATGTGCCCAATGACATATCAAAGGGTATGGTGGGTGGGTCCTTTGCTATTTGTTGTGTACATTAATGATTGAGACAAGAATAAATTTTATGTTCAGTAAATTTGCAAATTACACAAAAGTTGATGGTGTGGTAAGTAGCAAGGAGGAAAGTCTTGGAGTATAAATTATACTGATAGGCTGTTCAGAGGGCCTGAACAGTGGGAAATGGAATTCAATCCTGAAACGTTTAAGATGATGCATTTTGCGAGGCGAGAGAGTAGACAGTGAATAGTAGGATCTGAAGAAGTACAGAGGATCAGAGGGACCTTGGTGTGGATGTCTTGAAGGCAACAGGACAGGTAGACAGGGTGGTTAAGAAGGCATATTGATTTCTTGGCTTTCTTAGTCAAGGTACTGTTTGCAAGAGCAGGGAGGTTACGATGGAGCTGTATATAACATTAGTTAGGTCACAGCTGGAGCACTGTGTGCATATCTGGTCATGGTGCTATAGGAAGAATGTGATTGCACTGAAGAGAATTCAGAAGAGATTCACGAGGATGTTGCCTGCGTTAGAGAGATCCAGCTGTGAAGAGAGACTAAATAGGCTTGGGTTTGTTTTTCTTGGAACAGTGAAAGCTGTGGGGGATCCAATTGTGTTGTAGAAAGTGCTGACTGGCATAGGCAGGGGAGAGAGATGGAAACTTTTCCCTTTAGTGCAAGGGCTAATAACCAGGGGACATGATTTTAAGGTAAGAGCATATTTAGGGAAAAAGAATTCACACAGAAGGTTAAGAGTATAGCACTGTCTCCCCTCTCCACCCCAGATGCTCCCCAGCACCATATCCTCCCTCCAGCCCAGAGTTCTCTCCAATATTGTAACAACACTCTCCCCCCCCCCAAACCCCCTCCATCCCAGGATACTCCACAGCACTGTCTCCCCCTAACCTGGCTGCTCCACAGCACGGTCTCCTGACCACCGCAGGGTGCACCCAGCACCATCACCACCTACCCCAGGGTGCTCGCCAGCACCGTATACCCCCTTCACCTCACGGTGTTCCCGAGCACAGTATCCTCCATCCTCCCCAGGGTGCTTCCCAGCACAGTATTCACCCTTGACTCCAGGGTGCACCCTAGCACAGTATTCCCCCTCAACCTCAGGACACGCCCAAGCACTGTATTCTCCCCCCTCCATGCCAGGCTGCTCCACAGCACTGTCTCCACCTACCTCCTGGGTGCTCCCCAGCACAGTATTCCCCCTCCACCCCAGCGTGATCCCCAGCACAGTATTCCCCTCCACCCCAGGGTGCCCCCCCAGCACAGTATTCCCCCTCCACCCCAGCGTGATCCCCAGCACAGTATTCCCCTCCACCCCAGGGTGCTCCCCAGCACAGTATTCCCCCCAACCCCAGGGTGCCCCCCCAGCACAGTATTCCCCCTCCACCCCAGGGTGATCCCCAGCACAGTATTCCCCCTCCACCCCAGGGTGATCCCCAGCACAGAATTCCCCCTCCACCCCAGGGTCATCCCCAGCACAGAATTCCCCCTCCACCCCAGGGTGCTCCCCAGCACAGTATTCCCCTCCACCCCAGGGTGCTCCCCAGCACAGTATTCCCTCCCACCCCAGGGTGCTCCCCAGCACAGAATTCCCCCTCCACCCCAGGGTCATCCCCAGCACAGAATTCCCCCTCCACCCCAGGGTGCTCCCCAGCACAGTATTCCCCTCCACCCCAGGGTGCTCCCCAGCACAGTATTCCCCTCCACCCCAGGGTGCTCTCCAGCACAGAATTCCCCCTCCACCCCAGGGTTCTCCCCAGCACAGTATTCCCCCTCCACCCCAGGGTTCTCCCCAGCACAGTATTCCCCCTCCACCCCAGGGTTCTCCCCAGCACAGAATTCCCCCTCCACCCCAGGGTCATCCCCAGTAGAGTATTCACCCCCCACCCTAGGGAACTCCTCAGCACAGTATTCCCTCCCACCCCAGGGTGCTCCCCAGCACAGTATTCCCCCTCCACCCCAGGGTGCTCCCCAGCACAGTATTCCCCATCCACCCCAGGGTGCTCCCCAGCACAGTATTCCCCATCCACCCCAGGGTGCTCCCCAGCACAGTATTCCCTCCCACCCCAGGGTGCGCCCCAGCACAGTATTCCCCCTCCATCCCAGGGTGCTCCCCAGCACTATAATTCCCCCCCACCCCAGGGTGCTCCCCAGCACAGAATTCCCCCTCCACCCCAGGGTGCGCTCCAGCACAGTATACACCCCACCCCAGGGTCATCCCCAGCACAGTATTCCCCCTCCACCCCAGGGTCATCCCCAGCACAGTATTTCCCCTCCACCCCAGGGTGCTCTCCAGCACAGTATACACCCCACCCCAGGAACTACTCAGCACTCTCTACAACCTTCACCCCAAGGTGCTCCACCTAAACGATACCCAATGCCCAGTTGTGTATCTCCAGCTGATGCTGGGTCTGCCGGAAACAGGGGCTGAACTACATTTCCCAGGACCGCGCGGGGCAGGCGTAGTGACGTCAGAGGGGTTTCGAAGGGACGTGTTGCGCGTTGACGTCGCAGGGAGTTTGCGCTCGCGCTGCTGCCTGGAGACGGGAGGCCGGAGGCGGAGAGACACCGACTGACCAGGTAATGGAGGGAGACCCTACCGAGGGTCAGGGTAATGGAGGGACAGGGTAATGGAGGGAGAGCCTACCGAGGGTCAGGGTAATGGAGGGTCAGGGTAATGGAGGGAGAGCCTACCGAGGGTCAGGGTAATGGAGGGACAGGGTAATGGAGGGAGAGCCTACCGAGGGTCAGGGTAATGGAGGGACAGGGTAATGGAGGGAGAGCCTACCGAGGGTCCGGGTAATGGAGGGAGAGCCTACCGAGGGACAGGGTAATGGAGGGACAGGGTAATGGAGGGAGACCCTACCGAGGGGCAGGGTAATGGAGGGAGACCCTACCGAGGGGCAGGGTAATGGAGGGAGAGCCTACCGAGGGTCAGGGTAATGGAGGGAGAGCCTACCGAGGGTCAGGGTAATGGATGGAGACCCTACCGAGGGTCAGGGTAATGGAGGGAGAGCCAACCGAGGGTCAGGGTAATGGAGGGAGGGCCTACCGAGGGTCAGGGTAATGGAGGGAGGGCCTACCGAGGGTCAGGGTAATGGAGGGAGAGCCTACCGAGGGACAGGGTAATGGAGGGAGTGCCTACCGAGGGGCAGGGTAATGGAGGGAGAGCCTACCGAGGGTCAGGGTAATGGAGGGACAGGGTAATGGAGGGAGAGCCTACCGAGGGTCAGGGTAATGGAGGGAGAGCCTACCGAGGGACAGGGTAATGGAGGGTCAGGGTAATGGAGGGAGAGCAAACCGAGGGTCAGGGTAATGGAGGGAGAGCCTACTGAGGGGCAGGGTAATGGAGGGAGAGCCTACCGAGGGTCAGGGTAATGGAGGGAGAGCCTACCGAGGGTCAGGTTAATGGAGGGACACCCAACCGAGGGGCGGGGTAGTGGAGGGAGAGCCTACCGAGGGTCAGGGTAGTGGAGGGAGACCCTCCCGAGGGTCAGGGTAGTTGTGGGAGACCCTACCGAGGGTCAGGGTCATGGAGGGAGAGCCAACCGAAGGTCTGGGTATTGGAGGGAGAGCCAACCGAGGGTCAGGGTATTGGAGGGAGAGCCTACCGAGGGTCAGGGTAATGGAGGGAGAGCCTACCGAGGGGCAGGGTAATGGGGGGACAGGGTAATGGAGGGAGAGCCTACCGAGGGGCAGGGTAATGGAGGGGCAGGGTAATGGAGGGAGAGCCTACCGAGGGTCAGGGTAATGGAGGGAGAGCCTACTGAGGGGCAGGGTAATGGAGGGACAGGGTAATGGAGGGAGAGCCTACCGAGGGACAGGGTAATGGAGGGAGAGCCTACCGAGGGTCAGGGTAATGGAGGGAGAGCCTACCGAGGGGCAGGGTAATGGAGGGAGAGCCTACCGAGGTGCAGGGTAATGGAGGGAGAGCCTACCGAGGGGCAGGGTCATGGAGGGAGAGCCTACCGAGGGGCAGGGTAATGGAGGGACACCCTACCGAGGGGCAGGGTAATGGAGGGACACCCTACCGAGGGGCAGGGTAATGGAGGGACACCCTGCCGAGGGGCAGGGTAGTGGAGGGAGACCCTCCCAAGGGTCAGGGTAGTTGTGGGAGACCCTACCGAGGGTCAGGGTCATGGAGGGAGAGCCAACTGAAGGTCTGGGTAATGGAGGGAGAGCCAACTGAGGGTCGGGGTAATGGAGGGAGACCCTACTGAGGGTCGGGGTAATGAAGGGAGACCCTACTGAGGGTCGGGGTAGTGGAGGGAGACCCTACTGAGGGACGGGGTAGTGGAGGGAGACCCTACTGAGGGACGGGGTAATGGTGGGAGACCATCCCGCGGGTCTGGGTAATGGGGGACACCCTACTGAGGGACAGGGTAATGGAGGTAGAGCCTACCGAGGGTCAGGGTAATGGAGGGTGACCCTGCCGTGAGTGAGGGTAATGCAGGGAGTCCCTCCCTAGGGACTGGGTAATGGAGGGAGCGCCTACCGAAGGATAGGGTAATGAAGGGAGAGCATACTGAGGGGCAGGGTAATGGAGGGACACTTTACCGAGGGACAGGGTAATGGGGGGACACCCTAACAAGGGGCGGGGTAATGGAGGGAGAGCCTACCGAGGGTCAGGGTAATGGAGGGAGAGCCTACTGAGGGTCGGGGTAGTGGAGGGAGAACTTACCGAGGGGCGGGGTAATGGTGTGAGAACCTACCGAGGGGCGGGGTAATTGGGGCAAACCTACCGAGGGGCAGGGTAATGGAGGGAGAGCCAACCGAGGGACAGGGTAATGGTGGGACACCTTACCGAGGGGCGGCGTAATGGAGGGTGATTCTACCGAGGGGCGGCGTAATGGAGGGAGAACCTATCGAGGGGCGGGGTAATGGTGGGCGAACCTACCGAGGGACAGGGTAATGGAGGGAGACCCAATGGAGGAAGACCCTACCGAGGGACAGGGTAATGGAGGGAGACCCTACCGAGGGACAGGGTAATGGAGGGAGAGCCTACCGAGGGACAGGGTAATGGAGGGAGAGCCTACCGAGGGGCAGGGTAATGGAGGGAGACCCTACCGAGGGTTAGGGTAATGGAGGGTGAGCATACCGAGGGGCAGGGTAATGGAGGGACAACCTACCGAGGGGCAGGGTAATGGTGGGACACCCTACCGAGGGGCAGGGTAATGGAGGGACAACCTACCGAGGGACAGGGTAATGGTGGGAGAGCGTACCGAGGGTGTGGGTAATGGAGGGAGAGCCTGCCGAGGGTCAGGGTAATGGAGGGGCATCCTACCGAGGGGCAGGGTAATGGAGGGAGAACCTACCGAGGGGCAAGATAATGGAGAGGCACCCTTCCGAGGGGCAGGGTAATGGTTGGAGAACTGATGGGCAAGGTAATTGAGGGAGTCACTACCAAGGTGCAGGGTAATGTAGGGAGACCCAACCGAGGGGCAGGGTATTGGAGGGTGAACCTACTGTGGGTCAAGGTATTGGAGGGAGAACCTACCGTGACAAGGGTAATGGTGGGAGAACCTACCGAGGGGCACGGTAATGGAGGGACCCCTACCGAGGGGCAGGGTAATGGAGGGAGAACCTACCGAGGGGCAGGGTAGGGCAGGGAGATCCTACTAAGACCAGGGTAATGGAGGGAGAGCCAACAGATGTGCTGGGTAATGGAGGGAGAACCTACTGAGGGGCCATGTAGTGGAGGGACACCCTATTGAGCGACGGAGTAATGGAGAGACTCCTTACCGAGGGACAGGATAATGGAGGGAGAACCTACCGAGGGGCAGGGTAATGGAGGGAGAACCTACCGAGGGGCAGGGTAATGGAGGGAGAACCTACCGAGGGGCAGGGTAATGGAGGGAGAACCTACCGAGGGACAGGGTAATGGAGGGACACCCTACCGAGGGGCCATGTAGTGGAGGGGCACCCTACTGAGAGACGGAGTAATGGAGGGACTCCCTACCAAGCGGCAGGATAATGGAGGGAGAGCCTACCGTGGGACAGCGTAATGGAGGGAGAACCTACCTGGGGACAGGGTAATGGAGGGTGAGCCTACCGAGGTGCAGGGTAATGGAAGGAGAACGTACCGCAGGGCAGGGTAATGGAGGGAGAGCCTACCAATCGGCAAAGTAATGGAGGGACACCCTACCGAGGGGCAGGTTAATGGAGAGTGAGCCTACCGAGGGACAGGGTAATGGAGGGTGAGCCTACCAAGGGGCAGGGTAATGGAAGGAGAAAGTACCACAGGGCAGGGTAATAGAGGGAGACCTTACCGAGGGACAGGGTAATGGAGGGAGAGCCTACCGAGGGACAGGGTAGTGGGAGGGCGATCCTGCCAAGAGATAGGGTAATGGAGGAAGTGCCTACCGTCAGGCAGGGTAATGGAGGGAGAGCCTACCGAGAGACAGGATAATGGAGGGAGAGGCTACCGTAGGGCAGGGTAATGGAGGGAGAGCCACCGTGGGTCAGGGTAATGGAGGGAAGTCCTACTGAGGAGCAGGGTAATAGAGGGAGAGCATACCGAGGGGCTAGGTAATGGAGGGAGAGCCGACGGATGGGCAGGGTAATGAGGTAGAGCCTGCCCGAGGGGCAGGGTAATGGAGGGAGAGTCTACCAAGGTTCAGGGTGACAGAAAGAGAGCCTGAGGGTCATGTCAACCAAGGAACAAGTTGATTGGTGCTGAGGTCGGTGTCAGTTAAGGATTTAGTGGTAGGACCATAGCACTCTGTCATTGAGGGGAAAAGTAATGGAGGGAAGGTCAGAAACCTGATTTAATGAAGAGCAAGGCAATGGAGGGAGGGTCAGATCCGTTCACTCTCTCACCTATGTCACTGCCTGGGAAAATGTGCACAGCCCGACTGGGCTGAACAGTGGGTGAGAGGCGGGTAATCATTAAAGTCTTGGTGGGGGCATGGTTCGGGCATCATGGAGTAGTGTAGTAAAAAGTCTGAATCCTTTGGGTCTAGTGTTTGTAAATGATGTATCATGGGTGGGGTGGGTGTAAAGATCATCTGGGCACCTGGGGTTGGGGGAGAGGGGTAAGCAATGTTGGCTCACTCTTGGGTGGATGGGGTGTAAACTGTCAGAGCACCCTGGGATTGAGGGCATGGAGGGAGGCAATGTCATGCAGCGAGGACCAGCTCCTTGAGGGGTCAGGTAATGTAGATCAGATACCTCACTCACTCACTCACTCGCTGAGGGGCAAGGTTGGGGAGGGAGAGTTGGGACATTCTGTGGTCGGGTGAATGTAAACTGTTGGTGCGTGGTGGGTAAGGCATGGTGAGCAGTGTCAAGGCTCCACAGGGTGGGTGGGGATGCTGAATAGTGTGGGAATTCTGAAGGGTAAACTTTGTTGAGCAGCCAGGGGTTGGAGGTGGTGTTGCTGAACAGTGTCAAGGTAACCTGGGGTGGTGGAGGAGTTGGTGTGGGACACTGTCAGGCCATCCTGATGTGGAAGGTGTGCTGGACAGTGCTATACTACCACCCTTCAGTGGGGAGGAGCTATCATATTGGAGCATCCTATGGGAATGGTCAGTGCTGGAGCACCCTGGGATCAGGAGAAATGAAGTTGAGTTACTCAAAGGTGATGGATAGTTCTGGAGCAACCTGGGAGAGAAGGGAGATGCTTTGGGCCAGTTTAGGCTGTGGAGAAAGACACTGTTGGCACACCCTTGTGTGGGGAGGGAAAACCATGTCAGGCTTGGCTTGTTTTGGGGAGGGGTATCAGTGCCAGAGCACCCTTGGGTGAGATGGGTATACAATGCTGGGCACTCAGGAATGGGGTGAGTGAGAGTACTTAGGACACTGGCTAAAGGCACCATGACAGGGAGTGTTTTAGTACCTGAATAAGGACTTCCTTGGAACTGACAATACCAATCCCGGGGGATGGTCTCATTGTTGCACTGTGGATTTCAGCATCTAGTTGACAGACTGGGGACCAAGACCGAGTGTGGGACGACTTTTGGTTACCCTGAATGGGCGTAGAGGGGAATGTGCTTAGGTAACCTCTGTGGAAGCAGTTGAGTGTATGGGACATTCAAATGATGCTGGAAGGATTTATTTGGGGCAGGTTAGGGCAGAGTGGGCTGTAGATCTGATAGAAGAGATAGCAACCTCTGGAATGATCAACCAAATCTGGCTGGGTTTGTGGGGATGAGAGAATTCTGTGCAATTGTCTCTGTCTCTTTTTATTAGTAAATTAAAGGACAACTTTTATTTTTTGTTTAAAGATTGGGGAAATGTAATTTTATGTGAGTGTTTGAATACTTGACATTCAGAAAAGTTGATGTTTGTCTAGACACTTCATTGAAACCTGACAAAGGGTTTCTATCTGAAAGTAATCTATCCTTTTCATATAGATTCAGATCAATCTGTTGTGTATTCCCATAGATTTCTATGTTTTATAGCTTTTACAGGTTTTTTGTACTTTTTGCCTTTTTTGTTGTCATTGGTTTTCAATGAAGTGCAATGAGTGTGAGATTGTGTGAAAATGCTCCCAACAGTATGATAGATTTAATCTTTACAAACTTGAGCTGAGTCTGAAGAGAGCAATTTATTTCAGTGAAGTACCCGTGCGAACAACTTGAGTGATTTCCGTTCTAAATATTGCACAAGAAGTGCTTTGCCTTACTTTAAAGCTTCCACAAATACTCTGGAGAAGGTGATGGTAAGCTGCCACAACTCGAAAGCTGCTGTGTCCATGTGATTTAAATCTGCATACAATGTAGCTTTTCTGTAAATGGTTTGATGCAACTCAGCTAGCTAAAATAAATTACTCCGCATGAATGTTAAATTTGAAGCGCATATCCAGCCTTTACCTTGCAGTCAGTGCAACATCATTTCCACCATCAGCTAGACAAATCCTGAATGTAATATTTGCTTTTTATTCATTCACTGGAATGTGAACATTGACAACAAGACTGGAGTTCATTGCTCATTCCAAATGGTGGTGAGCTGCTTATTTGAATCATTGCAGATCATTTCAGTACTATTGGCAGGGAGTTCCAGGACTTTGACCCAGTGACATTGGCAGAATAATATAATTCCAAGTCAGGGTGGTGAGAGATTTGGAGGGGATCTTGCAGGTGATAGTGTTTCCATTTAGCTGCTGCCTTTGTCCTTCTAGATGGTAGAAGTAACTGGGTTGGAAGGTGTCTATTTCATTTACTCCACCTTCAAGGACGTGTCCTTTTCTGAAGTACGCCAATGTGAAACAAAGTAGGAGTTTGATTTTTGACTAACAATGACTCAATAAAACGTTTTTCCTATTTGTTGGAACTGCTTTAGGGACTCCCAAATGCAGATGCGATAATCCAGGTCCAGCTGCATGGTCGCATCTGCTCCACAAATATATCTGAAGCAGCTGAAAATTGTGATGTATTAGTTTACCCACATCCACATGCCCTGTCTGACACAAGCTGCCAGCTGTTCGAAATACTATCCCTTCCAACTGAGTTGCACAGATGGAGCTGTACTTATTTTCATTCAGTACACAATACTTCTGACAGGGTAACGAATCTGTGTGGAAATGTCCATGTGATGTATCTCAGGTTTCTGAAGGGGGCTTGGTCCCAAAATCTGACTCAGAGGAGTCAGATAGGATAGGCATAAAAGGGCTGTTGAAGTAGAAAATCAACCATAAAGTTGTTCAGTGGCAGACTTAGTTTGAAGGGCTGAATAGCATCCTCCTGCTTTTGTTATGCTGATGAAGGAGCTGTAGTCAGTTGCTACAGTGCTTTGTTTAGTTGGTACATGTTAAAATTGTTGGACGTTAGTGGTGGAGCAAATGAATGTTGAAAATGGTAGAAGGGGCTCCAGTCAAGCCAGTTGCTTTGTCCCTGGATATGTTTCTAGCTTTTTGGGTTTTGGAGCTGCATCCATACAGGCATGTAGGGAATATTCCATCACAGTCCTGACTTGTCTCTCAGATGATGGCTGGGCTTTGGGGAGTTAGGAGTTTAAGGGAATCAGCTTCATTATAATTTGTTTGACAGGCCTCTGCGTTTGGAAACAGAGATGGAGCTATAAAGATTAAGTGTTCCAATTGTAGCCATTAGTTCTATTATTGAAGTTGCTGCAAATATCGTGGGACTGATACTTGTGAACAAGATGAGGGTAAAACACAAACCAGGCCTGCGCAACCTTGGATACAATATTGTACTAATGGCTAAGATAGGGTCTTCATGTGATTCATTCTCGAGTTGAAATTTGCATCATATCTGCATAAGTGGTAAAGAAAGCAAGTTCTTTTAACAGAGGGCAGTGGTGCCTGTAATATGCTGGCAATGTTTAAGAGGCATTTAGACACATGAACAGGCAGTGAATTGAGAAGATAGATCATATGTATGCAGATGGGACTAGTTTAGAATGGCATCAGGGTTGACAAAGATGTGGTGGATTGAAGGCCCTGATCTTGTGAATAGAATAGAAATTTATTATCATGTATTCTTTTATGTGAAAAATACAGTGAAACATTCAAGTCACCCCACTGTGACAACTACGATTATTGAAGTTATACGTGATTTAAAAAAATTAAAATTAAGACAGAGTTCACCACAGTTCAGTAATGCCCCTGGCTTTGGAGAAAGCTGATTTAGGAACAATGGAATACCCTGAAAATGCCGCTGGGATGAGACCGCATGCTAAGCTGCTGGAACACCTGGAAGGCAAGCAACACCTTCATATGGGCAAGAGACCACCACATTGGGACATGGCTGCCACATCAGGAGACAGCCACCACCTCTCTTTCAGATGCCTGGGCCATGTTGCAGACCCGGAGTCTGTGCCTAACCTGCAACTACAGGGTGGGGGAATCAGTCCAGGACATAATGCTTGCTCACTGGGAGACCCTGGACTGGGGTGGAGCAGCATTCAACTTGTTCTGAAGTTGTAGCTGCAGCTGCTGCCACTATCCAGACTGAAAAGAAACAAAAACAGAAAAAAGGAACCAAATAGAAAAGAGGAAAAAAGAAAAAGCTGATGGGAGCGCACAAGCCTGAGCTCAGCCTACCACTTTTGTTGTGATCGTGATCCCCAGTACTGTATTTTTCTATGTTTTAATGCAATGCCATATAGCTGAGTTAGAGACATAAAAAAACTGCAATTGCTGGTATCCAAAATAGACAGGCAGGAGACTGAAAGAACACAGCAAGCCAGACAGCATCGGGAGGTGGAGAAGTCGATGTTTCGGATGTAACTCTTCTTCAGGACTGAGCTGTGCTTTGAAACTTTGCAAAAGAAAGGTGAGTTGTTGCAAATTGACAGTAATATATAGTGCATGTCATTTTGGAAAGTGCAGAGTTTGTTTAATGACCCATCTTTTCTAATGGATATGAATATAGTAGCTGAGCACACTAAACGGAATACAAGTTTTGCTGATTTGTGTGTAAATGCAAGTTCCTTTTCATAAGGGTAGAAAAAATTGGCAGGTATCAGAATTGGTCTAAGGCTTTTTAACATAACTGAATTATTTTAACTATGTAATTTAATACTGTTGGTTTTTCCATTGCCACGATACATTGGAGGACACGAGAAGATTGAGAAAAGTGCAATGAGTCAGAGGATTCTTTCATTGCCCCTGGAAAATATTGGAAAATTCAGGTCATTGTAGCACCTTTTAAACTGTGTTTAAGAAGGCATGTTGCAGCTGCTTTTCGGGCTACAGATTCAAAGGAAATTTTGGGTAGAAAGCACTCTCTCGATTTGTTTTCTAGTTGACTAATGTAGAATTCACTCCATTGCTCTGCAGTGCAGATAAGTACTTCTTTGTGAGTATCATCTGATAAAGATTCTGTGTCTACAGCTTCTGCTTAGACTAGTATGACCTAAATCAGTAGCTAAAAGAAGTACATATCTTTTGCTCTTAGAAAGATTTTGCCCTTGAGCGAGTGTAATGAAAGTTCATTAACTACATCCTGGCACGAGGGATTGTCCTCTTCAGAGAGATTAACTAGTTTAGGCATATGTCATAATTTAGAAATGAGAGTATTTTGCCCAATCTGGGCACCACACTTTAGGGAGGATATTGACGTTATTAGAGTGCAGAGAAGATTCATGAGAAAGGTAACAGAGACCTGGAGCTCCAATTGCATGAAGAAGCTGGGGCCAGTGTTCTTCTAAGCAACAAATATAGCTGCTGTAACATTTTGTGATCAGTGAGCCATCATGGATCCTGGCATTAACGTCTAGTTCCAGATGTTGCTGCTGTGCAGGGACCTTCGAGGCTAACATGCAGGATGAAGACATTAGAGGGAATGCTGGCCAAGGCTTCTCACCTTGGAGGAAAAAATAGTTGAGGAGATTTGAGAGGTTTTCAAAATCGTGAGAGCGGCAGATTTGATGGAAAAACTATTCTCATCAGTAGAAACATTGTGAACTAGTGGGCACAGATATATGATAATTGGCAAAAGAAGTAAAGCAAAAGACTTTGTATGCAGCAAGATATTGGGATCTGGTATGGACAGACTGGGAAGGAGATGGGGTAGGTTCAGTTATGGCTTTGAAAAATGCTTTGGATAAATACCTAATAGAATTTGCAGCAATATGAAAAGCATTAGCACTTTCAGAGATGTCTTCTGAGAATAATGTGTTGTGTCACAGTCAAGATATTCTGGTATCTGGCATGGGTTTGGTTCAGAGATCTTGATTCCTGTCAAGAGCATTGGGTTCTTTTGCTTTGTTGAGCTTTAGACTATTGATGTTATCTCACAACTCCCATTCTTGATTGTGATATTTTGGTGTATTTGGGGGTCATTAAAGTTAGTTGATAGGCCAATTTGCTATATTCCATGTAACCTAACCTTCTTAACCAGTTTACCATGCAGAACTTTATCGAGTGCCTTGGTGAAGTCTATATAGACTGTGTCCACCACTCTCTTCGTTCCTCAACTAGTTAGTGAGTGTAAAGATGCTGCTCCTTTAATAAGCTTATGTTGTCCTTCGTTTTTATTCAGAGGGGTCATAAGTGCATAGATTCTGAAATGTCTATGTTTATCTACTTGAGAAGCTTTTAAGTTTTTAAACAAATGCTTGCCCAGTGAAAGGAGAGTGGCCAGTTCTCCCAGCTCAAGTTTTCTCTAGTTTGGTTTCAGTATTCTGGCTGTTCAGAGCTGCTGGTCACTTTGAGGCTGCTGGTCAAAGAAACAGCTCCATGGAAGAAGGTGTTCCATGCTGAATTGCTCTGACAGCTCTCGCGCTCTCTCACACGCTCTCGGTCCATACCAGGCAGACACCATTCCTCATGCACGAAGCCTTGGTTATTATGTCTAATCGGTCCTTGCCTTTCCAAATACGTGTAAGTCCTGTCTCCCAGAATCCCCTCCAACAACTTACCCACCGTTGGCATCCAGCTCACCAGGGAACAGTTCGCCAGCTTTTCCTTACAATCTTTATTAAATAAAGTGATCACATTAACCACCTTCCAATCTTCTGGTACTTCAACCGTCAATGATGCGAGGGGCCCAGCAATCATTTCCCTAGCTTCCCACCAAGTTCTATAGTAGGACAATTTACAAGATAATATTGTTTATTTCTCCAAGTTCTCTAGCTTCCATATCTACCAGCACAGAAAATGTTAAAGTTCTGGATGTAAGTTTGCTCGCTTAGCTGGAGGATTCATTTTCGGACATTTCAGCATCATACTAGGTAACATCATCAGTGAGCCTCCAAGGAAGCACTGGTGTTATGACCTTTATTTATGTGTTTAGGTTTCCTTGGTTTGGTAATGTCACTACTGGATCTTTTTCTCAGAGGATGATTGACGGGATCCAAATCGATGTGCTTGTTGATATTGGATCCAAACGAAACTAACACCAGTGCTTCATCTGGACGCTCACTGATGATGTTACCTAGTATGAAGATGAAACGTCTGAAAACAAGCCTTCCAGCTCAGCTAACAAGCTTACATCCAGAACCTCAACCTGAGAGAAGTTAATATTGATGTGAAATACCCGTTTAATATTTCACCCATCTCCTGCAGTTCCACACATAATCAGCCCCTTTGATCTTTAAGGGGCCTTATTTGCTTCCTAATTAGTTTTCTGACCTATAATATATTTGTAGAATCTCTTTGGATTCTCTTTAACCCTATTTGCTCAAACTATCTTATGTTCCTTTTTTGCCCTCCTGGAATAAATTCCTACTGCCCATATACTCATTTAGGGAGATTCACTTGACTCCCCCTGCCCTGATAATGCCATCTGTTCTCTAGTCAAACCAGCATTGCCTACACCTATCATTCTTGCCCTTCACACTAACAGGAACTCCTTCTGGATTCTTATTATCTCATTTTTGAAGGCCTCTCACTTTCCAAATATCCCTTTACTTGCAAATCGCCTCTCCCAATCAACTTTTGAACGTTCTTGCCTAATATCATCAAAATTGGTTTTCTTCCAATTTAGAACTTGGCTTTTAGATCAGGTCTATCCTTTTCCATGACTATTTTTAAACTAATAGAATTGTTATCACTTGTTCCAAAGTGCTTCCCCACTGATACCTCAGTCACATGTCCTGCCTTATTTCCCAAGAGAAGGTCAAGTAGTGATATAACTGATTGCTGAAAATAATGCACTCATCTATCAGAATGTGAAAGTTTTTGCAAGTTTGGAGGATTCGGTGGTGAGTGCACTATTCAACATTGAATAGAGTAGTAGAAACCATAAGGAGAGGTGACTACTTAGTATTATCACTGGATTGTTAATTCAGACAACCAGGTAACGTTCTGGTAACTGGGTTAGAATTCCATCATAGCAGATGGTGGAATTTCAATTTAATAAAAATCTGGATTTAAGGGTCTAACAATGATTGAGTCCAGTGTTGACTGTCAGGAAATCTCATATGGTTCACAAATGGCCTTTAAGGGCAAGAACCTGTCACCCGTACCTGGTCTGACCTACATGTGACTCCAGGTTTGCAGCTGTTAACTGTCCTCTGGGCATTTGGGGTGGGCAATAAATTTTGGTTAGCCTAGCCATTCTGTGAATGAATTTTGGAAAATGTAGATTCTAACTGCCTTCTCTGTGCTGTTAAATGGTCAGAATCTGGTTGGTATGTTATCCAGTTGTTCTCACTGTCCTAATACTTAAGTGAAAAAAACAGCAAGCGTTTTGAGTTCTGATAACTATCTAGTGAGTCCCGTTGCAAATTGTTCACGTGAGGATAGGATTAGGCTCAGCCTCGACCCCTTGAGTTGCATAGTATTGAGGGATTAGCTGCTCTCAGATTTGTAATGTTACAGAATCCTGTGGCACAGAGGAAGAAAATTGTTTTCAAGTGGGAAGGAGAGTGGAGGGATCAGTGAGATGCTGGTAAAATTTTCTGTATTTGAACCCCTGTCACAAACACATTTGAGCTTTTGGCACTTCATAATTTATTATCAGTTTATTCGTCTATGCAGGTTTCATGCCAGCAGAGATTTTTAATTAATTGATTCTATAAAAATCATTGGGTCTTTTTACTTTCAAATACTGAGGGAGCTTGACAGAGCAAGTGCTGAGAGGCTCTTTCCCCACAGCTGGTGTCTCGAACTGGAGGGGCATAGCCACAGGCTAAGGGGCCAGTTATTTCGGTTGAGATGAGAAATTTCTCAGTTCAAAGTGTTGTAAATCTTTGAATTCTCTACCCTAGAGAGTTAGGAATACTTAGTTGTAGAGTATATTCGGTACTGAGATGAATTGATTTTTGCACATTTTAAAAAAGTCAAAGCATCAGGTGGAAAAAGGCCAGTGATGATTTACTAGAGTAGTGGAGACTGCTCAAGTGACTGTGTGACCTCCTACCCCTATTTGGATAGTATTCTTGTATATGGAATATGATTTTTGTTCAGTTTCATTAAAAATTTGCCAAACTCTAGCCACTAATAAACAGATTGTTTTCCATCTCATTTCTTAGTGACGGGAAAATTTTTGCATGCAAATGTTTGAGTTGTTTTACAGAACTCTTTTGATTCTTATAAAGCAATTAGAGGTACCATGCTCTCTTTTGGTCTCTCTAGTTTCCCTCTCATCTCTTCCTTGCTTTCTCTGAGCTTAGCTCAACTCATGAGAGTCACCTTCCACTGTGTTGACCTTGTTGCCACTAAACTGAACATCCATCTATTGACATTGTTTTGATAAGTTTCTTTGTGTCACTAGCTGGACTGACATTAATTGCCCATCTCTAATTGTCCTTGGGAAGGTGGTGGTCCATTGCATTCTTGATCTTCTGCCATCCATGCACTGAATATGCTGATTGGAAGGGTGCTCCAGGGATTTGATTCTATGATACTGCAGAAGCAGCAATATATTTCTAAGCCTGGTTGGAGAGTAACCTGGAAAGCAGCTTTCAGGTGTTGGTGTTTCCATGTAAGTTACCCTGTCTTTCTAAATGGCAGTGGTTGTGGGTTTGAAAGGTGTTATCCAAGGAAGTTTGGGGAATGGTGCACACCACTGTTGCTGATTGTCAGTAATGGAAGCAGTGAATGTCTATGGGTATGGTGCTGATCTAGCAGGCTGCTTGTGTTGGATAGTGTTAAGCTTCTTGAGTGTTGTTGGAACTTTACTCATCAATGCAAGTAGAGAGTATTTAATCAGATTCCTGACTTGTGCCTTGTAGGTGGACAGGCTTTGTTGAATCAGCAGGTGAACCAGTTACTATAGGATTCCTAGCCTTTGGCTTGCTATCACAGCCACCGTTGTTATATGGTTAGCCCAGTACAGTTTCTGGTAAATGTTAACACCCAACATGTTGATTGTAGGTATTCAATGATGGTGATGCAGTTGAAGTCAAAGGACAATGGTTAGATTCTCACTTGATTAGATTCTCTACAGCGTGGAAACAGGCCCTTCGGCCCAACAAGTCTACACCGACCCTCCGAAGAGGAGCCCGTTCCCCTACCCTATATTTACCTCCGACTAACACTGTGGGCAATTTAGCATGGCCAGTTCACCTGACCTGCACATCTTTGGATTGTGGGAGAAAGCCGGAGCACCCGGAGGAAACCCATGCTGACACAGGGTGAATGTGCAAACTCCACACACACAGGTGGGAATTGAACCCAGGACCCTGGTGCTGTGAGGCAGCAATGCTAACCACGGAGCCACCATGCCGCCCCTTGCCTGACACTTGGGTGCCATGAATGTTACTTGCTACTTAATAGCCAAGACTAGATATTGTCCAGGTGATGTTACGTTTGGACATAGATTGCTTCAATGTGAGGAGTTGTGAATGGTGCCAGACATTGTGACTTATTAGTTGTGACTAATGCCCCCACTCTGACATTAGGATACAGGTGTGGTCAAGTGCCCAGCAGTAGGAGTGGCTCTCGGAACTGGTTAAGTGCTACACTCAAGCATGCTGGAACTTTGGTCAGGCTAGTATAAACTCTGACCTCAGTTAAAAATGCAGCATACTGGCACTACTACCACCATCTTATTTGAAGAATGGTTTTTGGCTGTTTATGATTTGCTATAAACATTTGGGAGTTGTTTACCAGTAAACATTGGCTGGGATTGACCATTGTAATCAGGTTTGGTCAATTCATTGGCTGAGCGCCAGAGAGGTTCCTAGAAGGATGAGCACATTTTAATTGTTAGCAGAACAAAGGTTTTTGCAGGAATGAGCCTCAGGACCTCAGAGCACACGCCCTGTAGTTATCTTCAGAGAAGACAAAAATCCACAAGGCAAGATCTACACCAAGAGCAATTGTGGCCGCTCCACTCGAATCAGGGTAGTATTTGTTTCAAGCAAAGCTTAGAGTTAGGTTAGATTAGATTACTTACAGTGTGGAAACAAGCCCTTCGGCCCAACAAGTCCACACAGACCCGCCGAAGCGCAACCCACCCATACCCCAACATTTACCCCTTATCTAACACTACGGGCATTTTAGCATAGCCAATTCACCTGACCCGCACATCTTTGTGACTGTGGGAGGAAACCGGAGCACCCGGAGGAAACCCACGCAGACACGGGGAGAACGTGCAAACTCCACACAGTCAGTCGCTTGAGGCGGGAATTGAACCCGGGTCTCTGGCGCTGTGAGGCAGCAGTGCTAACCACTGTGCCACCGTGTCGCCCACAAATGTAGGTTAAGTTAAAGTAGGGTAAAGTGAAGTTAAATGAGTTAAAGTTGAAGTGAAGTTAGATGCAGTCAAAACTATATGTTGCAATGAAAGTATGTTTTGTATTGAGTCTTGGTATCTAAAGAGTTAAATAAGGAAGGGTCTGTTTAATTCAAGCCTAAATCAACTCCTTTCTTTTGTTTGTCACAAAGAGAAAACACCTGGGAGAAGATTGAGTACTATTTTTCGGTAATAGAGGGAAGGCCATAATTGGAGCAGCTGAAGATGGTTGGGCCCAGTACACTACTCCAAGGAGCTCTTCCAGAGCTGAGATGACTGACTTCCAACAACCACCATTTTCCTTTGTACTACATATGACTCCAACCATGGGAGAGTTTTCCTCCTGATTTCTGTTCACTGCAGGTTTTTTGGGGCTCCTTATTGCCATATTCAGCCAAATCCAGTCTTGATGTCAAGGACAGTCACACTTGCCTCACCTCTGGAATTCAGCTCTTTTGACCATGTTTGAACCAAGGCTGAGTGGTCTGACAGAACCTGAACTGAACCTCAGTGAGCACATTATTGCAAAGCAAGTGCTGTTGATGACTGCTTCCATCACTTTACTAATGCAATCATAAATATAGTAAAGCACAGACGGAGGTCATTAAGTATCTGCAGCTCCTAGGAAAGCAGTCCACTTAGTCCTGCCCTTTTCCACACCCCTGTAAGATTCTCTTCTTGAAGTATTCACCCAGTTTTCTTTTGAAAGCTAGTATTGAATCTGTATTCATTGTCCAATCAGGGGTGCATTCCCAATCCAAATAATCTTTTCCCATGTTACCTCTTCTGCCAATCACCTTAAATCTGTGTTCTTTGGTCATAAAGGAGAAAGTGAGGACTGCAGATGCTGGAGATCAGAGCTGAAAATGTGTTGCTGGAAAAGCGCAGCAGGTCAGGCAGCATCCAAAAAGAGCAGGAGAATCGACGTTTCGGGTATGAGCCCTTCTTCAGGGAGGGCTGATGCCCGAAACGTCGATTCTCCTGCTCTTTGGATGCTGCCTGACCAGCTGCGCTTTTCCAGCAACACATTTTCATCTTTGGTCATAAATCATTGAAGTAAATTCTCTTCATTTACTGTCTTTAAAATCCTTCATGATTTTAGATACTTCCAACAAAGGTGCTTTTGAAATTTCTGCTCCCAGGGAAAAACCAACAATTTCCTTGTAAAAAGTTCCTTTTCCTCAGACACAATTCTGTCCATTTCAAGACTGCTGTTATAGTTCAAAAAGACCGCCCTTGAACCCTGTGGTCATTCAAATCTATTGTTCTACTTTTACTCTTCTTTCTGAAGCACTAGAACACTTTGATTTCCAAATCTATGCCAATTTTCTCAGTATTCTACTTTTTGTTATTCCACCTTTCTTCCTCCGACCATTGCAGTGGACTATTTAAAGCTGCAAATTATATTCTGAGTGGAGTTAATGGATTTAAGTAAGGGGTGCAAAAAAAAGGTGCCCATATGGCTAATACTGTCTTAGGAACATGTCACCTGGGTGTGAACAGCCTCAAATCTCTTCTGGCCATATGGCCAGTGTTGCTAGCCAGAGCCTACTCCACACCCTGGTGAAGCACTCTAGCTTCAACAATGCAGCAGTTGGAATCAGCAATGGTAGAACCAGGGGATCCAACCATCTGCCAAGAATGCTATGTAAAGAAATCTGCAAAAAAAATGTGGTACTCAAAAGGAAGTACTGCATACTACCAATGCCAAAATAAAATCATCAATGTTATGAAAGTACAGAGGTTTCATCCTTTTAAGACAGTTGAAAAGCTAGCAAGTACAAAGCACAGAGTCCAGAACAAGGTAACAATGTTACACTTGGTCGAAACTAATAGCACAGCTGAATTGCCATGATACAAAAACAAATTTAAATTCAGCCAATCAGTTTAAATTATGCCCCAAGACACCCAAATCCAATCGTTTGAATTTAGTGTTTTGTTAATATTAAAACCAATGAAGCGATCCAATGTTTTGAGGTATAAAACAGAACATTTTGAACAGTTAGGCAGAGAACTGCCAAGCCACCACCAAGTACAGAGTGCCAGCAGAGAACAGCTCTCTGAACGGTACCTATCTGTAAGACGTTTGCACAACAGAACATCAAAAAGATGAGAGGAAAATCTGCAGAGGAAGATACAAAGATTCAACAGCTGACCCGTTTTGAAAGTTGAATTTTTTTCAGTCTTAATCCGGATTTGTTATTGAACTAGTAGAATGGGAGGTAAAAGATAGGTTTAAGAGAAAGGATTTGTAAATAGTTGTTGGTTTTAATATTCTCTGTTGGACTTAAAGAATAAAGTTGTTAATTATCACTTTAGAGAGTAACCTCTGGGATAGCTCTTGCCTCTTGAGTTTTGATAGATTATGGCATGAGGTGAATCTTTTGTGTGGCTGGTTTAAATTAGTAGAGGGGTTTACCCTGTGTCGTAACACCAAGGAGTGGGAAAGAGGGCACAAACTATAAACACACTCTCTCTGTAACTGTGATGCATTATGCCTGCTCATTCTTATCAACTTCTCAATTCCTAGATGTGCAGCTGTCCATGAGAGCATTGAAATGTTCACAGCTGGAACAACAAAACGGTGAATGAGGGTGAAATAAGCTGGACAGGGATCGGAAAGGTGACACTTGGCAGGGAGAGTGATTGAATTGATGGTGAGAGAATGGATTTTATGATGGCAGCTGAAGATGAGGAATTCAGTTTTTCCAATATTTAATTGAAGAACTGGATATTGAACAAACATTGTGACAATGCAGGTGCTATAGAGGGATGGAGAGATGGTTCTGAGAGCTGAGCACCATCGGTGTTCATTAAAGCTTGGTAGCCTCTCTTTAGTTTGTTTTTTTAAAAATTAATTGGAAGTTGGTCGGCCAGCTAGCACTTAGTGCACATCCCAGTTGCCCTCTGGAAAGTGGGAATGAGCTGCCTTCAAGAATTGCAGTCTATGTGGTGTAGGAACATTGAGTGCGGTTAGGCAGAAATTTCCATGGTTTTGACTCCGTGTAGGAAAGACAGTAAAACTCTTAAGTCATGATGGTTTGTGGCTTGGAGGAATGTAGAAAATGGCAGTGTTCCCATGCATCTGTTACCCTTGTTCTTCTAAGTGATAATAAGTTTGGAAGGTGCTGTAAGAGGAACTTGTTGAGTTACTGCAGTGTATCTTGTGGATAGTATCCACTCTAGGGGCAGCAGGTAGATGGGGAATCGGAGTTAGGATAGATCCCTGAAGAACTTGAGAGGTAATGGTTTTGGGATGAAAAGAGGTATAATTTTAGGACATTCTCTGGCTACAATTGGATAAATATAAGCTCTTGATGAATGAGAATGGAAGCAAACAAAAGCAGCACCATTGAGCTGGATAATAGAGGAAAGACGTTGAAACTACGTGGTTAAATGTGCCAAAGGCTGCCTTTGTAATTTAGTTGTTTCTGCCTTCAGTTTCGGCACTATATCATAAAAACAGCACGAGTGCTAGCAACAGGGTTAGAATTAGTGAGAAGAAATTATTCACAGCACAATAAGCATTGGCTGGAGCCATAGCATTTGAAATACCTAATATTTTAATAAAGGTCAAAAGCTTGGGGGTTAGTACAGTGTAGATTTGATTTCTATGGATACAGAAAATGAAATCAATGTTTAACAGTTTAGAGGCAAGTAAAGACAGTAATGTCAAAATAATATTTATTTATGAAAAGCAGTAAAATCTAAACTGATTATTTGAAGATATAGCAAGGTTCTTAAAGACTTGTGATTGATTAACCTTTATATATATATATATTGCTTGCTTTTAAAAAAGCTTCCCCACAAGAGAATTGTGGCCGAAGAGAAAGTCTTTTAAGATAGAGGATAAAGCTGTTAAGTTGAAATCTCAAATTAACTCAATAATAAATGCAATTAATGGTAATTTATGGACTTCCAAGTTGCTGTTCACAATGTTAAATATCAGTTCATCGCCTATGATACTGCTCAGTATAGGTTACGGAATACAAAACTTCATAAAGCACACATTCCTGATACAGCTTTGTGAAGCATAGCTGTGTGTAAGTTGATTTAAGGCCACACTGTGTAATTGCTGTTCTTTCCGTGGGTTGATTAGAAACTGATTAATTTTAGCATATTCTCAGGTTAATTAGAGGGCAAGCTGCCTTTCTTCTGCATTGTGCGTGAAATAAATTTGCATATTTGACATCTGGATTGTGATAGAAGTGTGTCAAAAACCTTAATAGTTCAGCACGCATTCTTGTGCTTAGTGCCTTTTAGCAGGTAATATGAAGTCAGATGTCCTGAAGGACAGCATATAAATGGCAAATGGTATTTGGAACATGTGCCCCAAGATGTGGAGAAGTAATTTTAATTTCAAGTGATGTTGTCACCCTGCTGTAGAACTGATGTACTGAATTGGTTTTATTTCATAACAGTGAGGAATGTCTGAATGACATGAGTACTCATCACCTGTTGTAGAATTCCTTGCGAAGTATTGAGCACAATGTATTGTTAGATTGAGATTTGGGCACTATTTTGAACTTTCCGTGTGCTGCTTTTGGTGAACCAGAGTAGTTGCCTGAAGTTCATGAAATATTGCAAAGTCAGTGTGTTGTGTTTTTGCTTTAATTTTGTCAAAACCAAATGAATAAATATATACCTTTTAATACTTTTAAAAATATACAGTTGATCCAAGCAGAACCAAAACAGCTAATGAGAAAACTATGGCAATTGGAGGAATGGATGGTGGCCATGTGTTCTGTATGTCTCAGGTAGGATGGATTGAGAGGACAAAGTTGGTATTTCAGTAATTAATTCAGGTTGGGAGGGCTGGCATTAATTCCAGGCTTGTTAGTGTAGGATTTTTTAAAATTCTGCGATGATCATCACCAACAAGAGAAAATCTAACCATTACCCCTTGACTTTCAATTGCGTCACCATCACTGAATACCTATCATACAGTCATAGAGATGTACAGCACGGAAACAGACCCTTCGGTCTAATCCGTCCATGCTGACCAGATATCCGAACTTAATCTAGTCCCACCTGCCAACACCTGGCCCATATCTCTCCAAACCCTTTCTATTCGTATACCCATCCAAATGCCTTTTAAATATTGCAATTGTACCAGCCTCCACCGCTTCCTCTGGCAGCTCATTCCATGCACGTACCACCCTCTGCATGAAAAAGTTCCCCCTTAGGTCTCTTTGATATCTTTCCCCTCTCACTCTAAACTTATGTCCTCTAATTCTGGACTCCCCAACCCCAGGGAAAATACTTTGCCTATTTATCCTATCCATGCCCCTCATAATTTTGTAAACCTCTATAAACCTCTCAGCCTCCGACGCTCCAGGGAAAAACAACCCAGCTTGTTCAGCCTCTCCTTATAGTTCAAATCCTTCAGCCCTGGCATTATACTTTGTAAACCTATCTGAACCCTTTCAAGTTTCACAACATCTTTCCGATAGGAAGGAGACCAGAATTGTATGCAATATTTCAACAGCGGCCCAGCCAATGACCTGTACAGCCGCAACATGACCTCCCAACTCCTGTACTCTATACTCTAACCAATAAAGGAAAGCATACCAAACGCTGCCTTCACTACCCTATCTACCTGTGACTCCACTTTCAAGGAGCTATGAACCTGCACTCCAAGGTCTCTGTTCAGCAACACTCCCTCGGATCTGACCATTAAATGTATAAGTGCTGCGAACATTTGCTTTCCCAAAATGCAGCACCTCGCATTTATCTGAATTAAACTCCATCTGCCACTTCTCAGCCCATTGGCCCATCTGGTCCAGATCCTGTTATAATCTGAGGTAACCCTCTTCGCTGTGCACTACACCTCCAATTTTAGTGTCATCTACAAGCTTATTAACTGTACCTCTTATGCTAGCATCCAAATCATTTATGTAAATGTAGAGGACCCAGCACCGATCTTTGTGGCACTCCACCAGTCACAGACCTCCAGACTGAAAAACAACCCTCCACCACCAGCCTCTGTCTTCTACCTTTGAGCCAGTTCTGTATCCAAATGGCTAGTTCTCCCTGTATTCCATGAGCTCTAACCTTGCTAATCAGTCTCCCTTAGGGAACCTTGTCGAATGCCTTACTGAAGTATCATTAACGTACTGGAACATTATAGTTGAAAGGTGTGATATTGTGGGTGAGTGCCATTGATTTTGTCGAGAAAATGTTGCAAATGCTTATCAGGTCTGGAAGCTTGTGTAAAGAGAGAAACAGTTGATTTTTCCTTCCATTCCCAGCATTTTCTGCTTCATTTCATATTTTCATCCTGTGCAGTGTTTTGCTCATGGCTGATTGTAAATGCTCATTTGAACTGAGAAAATATCCAGCATCAAAATCTTACATTTTCAAAATTCTTCCAAAGTTGGGTTGCATTTGGTGAGAGAATATTGATCTTGATAACTCTGAAGCAAAATACCAGTAATTACATGTTTGTCATTGTTGGGTGCAGTGATGGAAGCAATTTAAGATGATGAATTAAATGTATTAAGGAACCTCAAAGTGCCTTGTGTTAACTCTAGTGTATTGGTGCCAATATGCTGAACACTGTCAAAATATTGGAGAATGTTTTCAGAGCACACTGAAGATTTAGTCTGTGTCACACACCAATAGTTTCTCATGGGGGGAGTAAAGTATAATTAGCTGCTGCTGTCTATTAAATCTAGACTTATGTTTCTGAGGCTGAAGTAATCAGAAAATTAATTTTGCATCTGGCCAGGTATAGCTAATATTGGGTGCAGCTTATGGCTAAATAAGATGCTAATAACTGCAGAGCTCATTTATCATTTGAGTTGAGGGAGCCTGCAAAAAATGGAGTCTCTTTATTACAAGGTCCTTGACAGACCTTTGCACTATTGATTGATGATCCAGGTTAGCTGAAGCACAATGCATTTGGATCCCATTGTTGTCGTTATGTTTAAAAAAAATGTCTTGTATAATTTCAAAGAAAAATGCCCAGACTTGGAAATTCTAAAGTAGTGCCATACAAACTGACAGCACACAACTTTGTGGCCGTGATCACTTGCATAGCTAGTACCTGATCATAGTCATATGTTTACACTGAAGAAGTGTTCTCTACAGATAAATAGTGGATTAATTGAACTTAAGTGAGCTAATAATGCACAAATCTGATTCCAAGTATCAGATGTAGAATAGAATTTAAATTTGCCTCCTGTATATGTCATTGAGTAACATCATGTGAAATGGTAGAGTGTTATACTTGCTGTCAAATTCATGTATGACCATTCTACCTTTATATTGGTAAGCCCCTTCTTCATAAAACCCTCAAGTTCGGTGGTTCAATTTTGCCTTGTCCATAATCCTTAATCACTCTACCATTGGTGTCTATGCTTTCAGTTCACTGGATTCTACACTCTAGAATTCCCTGCCTAATTTGCTCCGCTTCAATCCATCTTTGACGTCCATCTAAGCATCATCTTTATGTAATTGGTGTTGAATTTTGGCACAGTTGGTACACTTTACTATGTTAAAGGTGCTGTAGGATTGTGAGTTATAAGAGTGTCCTAGATTTAATCTCTTGAGTTATCCCTGCTGATTGAGCGATAAATATTAGGAAACCAACATCACTGCAAACAGACAACCTGGTCATTTTGGTTTGCAGACATTTGCTGTGTATAAATTGATTACTGCATTTCTCAATTGCAATAATGATTACATTTCAAAAACATTTCATTGGCTCTATATGCTTCGGGATATCCTGAGGATGAGAAAGGAATCTGTAAATCTATGGAATTCTTTATTGCAGGAGATGTCAACACTGGTATAGACAGATGTTTTAATCTGTAATAAATCAAGGGTTAAGGAGGAAAGGCAGAAAATGGGAATTGAGGATTATCAGATCAGCTGTGATCTGAGTGAATAGTGGAGCAAACCCGATGGGCTGAATGGCCTAATGCTGCTGTATTTATGGTCTTATGAAATGTGTTGTAGAAATATTTCATCCTTCATAGTCCCTGACTAGACAGTGGTGTGGATGCAGAAATGTGGACCTCTTGTCCCTAGCTGACATCACTTAATGATTCCTGCTGGAAACATGTCTGATTATTGGTCCCTGTCTGGTTAAGGCTCATCACCTTGTAATTTTCTTTTACTTTTTTCCATGATGCTCAATGTTTAATAGCTTGTTCACCTAATAGTTAAACTCTTGCTAGAGGGAAATGTTTTTGAGGTGATGTAGCCAGCATCTGTAGACCTGTGCAAAGGCAAAAGTGAGGACCGCAGATGCTGGAAATCAGAGTCTAGATTAGAGTGGTGCTGGAAAAGCACAGCCGGTCAGGCAGCATCCAAGGAGCAGGAAAATCGACGTTTCGGGCAAAAGCTCTTCATCAGGACTGGACCTGTGGCCCAGTCACCAACAGTAGCAGCACACTGGAAATGATGGTTAGTGTTGCAGAGAAAAATAATCTTATTGACATTGTGCTCTAAAGTATTGCTGTTCTGCATCTCTGCTTCATATTGCTGAATGTGAATCAGGTGGAAAGATTGCAATAGCTGTTCTACGGCAACAGTTTGTTGAAAATTTATAATCCCTTTGTTGTAGGTAGAACTGAGGGTAAATTAACTTTACATATTAAAATGATACTTTAAATATTTGATGACCTAGGATCTTTGTGAGATGTCACTTGTAGCCCTTTGGCATTTTGGTTCAACTGTTATTAGATTTATCTTGCATTGGACTTTTCACTTATTTATTACATTGCCGACATTTTGACCCCTAAAAATGTAACTGGATACTAACTTATTTTTCTGAAAAATTCCCAATTATTTTGGAATTGTACAGAGGAAAATTGCTGCTGTTATTTTTTTTGTTGATTTTCGCCATCACATTAATTAACCCTTCTCTGCTGAACTCATAAATTCATCTAACTGAAAATATTTTAAGGACATAAAAGAGGTTCTGTTGTTTTGTCAGGTGTTCATAGGTATAGCTGTGTTTTCCTGTTTTCTTGTCAGAGCCAGGTTGTTTCTGCTTTGAAAATGATCTGAGATGCTTGACATTCCATGGAGCACAAGTTCAGAGCAGCGACAGACTTTGTTTAAAAAGTATTTGCAGGCCAGTATCTATGTCATCTTGCTTTCAGCTTTGGCATATTCGTGATGACTCATGTAACATCCACTCAAAATGTTCATGCCAGCGTTAGTTGTGGAATGGAGTTCATAGAAGCGGAGAAAGAAAAGTTTCATGAACCTACAAATTATGAGCAAGAGTAGGCCATTCGGTCCCTCCAGCCTGATCACCAGTTACTCCCAGCATCTAGCTTCCTCTGTCCCACACGCATTGAATGAACCCCACCTCTACTGCTCTCTCTGTGTTCCAAAGACTTGCCGCCATAAAGCATGGAAACAGACCCTTCAGTCCAACTTGTCCATGCTGATCAAGTTTCCCCAAATGAAACTCGTCCCATTTGCCTGCATTTAGCCCATTTACCGTTAAATCTTTCGTATTCATGTACCTATCAAATGTCTTTTACATGTTGCAACTGTATCCATATCTACCACCTCGGGTAGTTCAGTCTACATACAAACGATTCTCTGTCCCTTTTTTAAATCTTCTCTCACCTTAAAAAATATGCCTCCTAATTTTGAACTAATTTACCATAGGGAAAATACCTTTGCTATTCACCTTATCTGTACCTAACCCATCCCACCCCAATAAAGTATATTTTACCTCTATAAAATCACCCCTCAACCTCCTACGCTCCAATGAAAAATTATCCCAGCCTATCTTTATAACTCAACTCCTACAGTCCAGGCAGCATCCTAATCTTTTCTGAACCTTCTTTAATTTAATCATATTCTTTCTATAGTAGGGCGAAAAGAACTGTAAACAGTACTCCAAAAGTGGCCTCACCGACGTCCTGTACAATCTAAACATGATGTCTCAACTCCGAAACTCAATGCTCTCCTAAATAGGAAACTTCGTATTTCTAAACTGAATCCCCTAATTCTAGTCACTGACAGTGACGGAACTTGTGTTGAAGTCCTTTGCAGTGCAGAAGTGGCTTTGCAGCAGAAATTCCTTTCTCCTCGAGTAGGAAATCAGTCCTAAGCAGATCACATGTTCTCTACCTTCCCTGTCATGTAAACAATGAATAATTCATGTTGAAATGGTCACATCTGTCTCTCTGAATTTAGTTGTGCAAAATAATGGACCAGATTTAGCTGTATCCTAATGTCTCAGTCTTTCCTTTAAGTTAGCTTTGTGCCTGCACCCTTAATCTCAAAAGTATCTTGCTACTAATTTGCTGAACATAAGCTATTAACAGTGCTGTGAGTAACACAGTATCTGGGATTTGGGTAAACAGGGTTACTAAATGTGCATCACCTTATCAATGAGATTAATTTGAACATAAGTGAAAAGTCTGAGAAGTTGAACAAAGAAAAGGAGCTGAATTTAATGCCAAAAATCAAGAAAGTTGAAAAGATGGATTAATAGAGAAGTAAGTTCTAAAACAAAACCATTCCTAACCCACAGGAATGTGCCTCTGCACTTGAGTTGATTTTTGGTGCTAGAGAAGTTGATAGGTTGTTGCTAACCCTTACTGTGACATCAAAAAGCATTTGTGTTTTTGATTACTAGTTGTAAATACCTGCGGCCAGTTTATTTTGTATCTGTTGCGCAAATGCAGCAACTTTACCACACCTATTCCTGTTAATGACAACACAGAAAGCTGGATGCTATTTTAACAAAGCTAGCAATAAAATTGTGCATATGGGTAATAAGTTTTAGATGTTGAACACACACATACTCCTTGCTTGAATTGTACATGGTATTTACTCATAATTAACAGGTAATGCCATTATTAATAACTTTGGCAGTGAAAGGTTTCTGAATAGTTACTTGTTTCCCCTTCCATATTCAGAATCCAATATGGTTGAATGCATATTAGTTTTTGAGTTCTGCCACTGAGATGATGGTAAAGTACTGGCAGAGCCTGGAAAACATGGTCTTTTAGAGACAAATTAAGAGTTTGTGTTTTCTTAATTTTATACCTCATCTAGAAGATGGCAGAAATATTAAACTGAATGTTCTATATGTTTGGTCAAGTGATATAAAATTCCATTTTTTTGTTTAGGAGCATTCTTAGCTTTCCTTAATGTCCCAGAGATTCAAACTCGACCGATTGACGGCTTTGATGGCATTGACTATCATTTTACTGTCATGTGTAAGGTTCTGTTGTGTACGTGCTGGCTGTCATGTTTATCTATATAATAGCCACATTTTTAAAGATAAATTGGCTTGAATTGATTTGGAAAATGTGAAGACACATACTACATATAGTTTGATATTTCATTAATTTCGTGACAGAAGTTATAACCCTAGAATCTCACTGCAAAGAAGGGGGAAACCTACATTTGGTGTGCCAGTGTACACTTTTTGAAAAAGTAAAATGAAGACCTGCTGAGCTTCAGCAAAAATACAGATTGCTGTAGAAACTCAGCAGGTCTAGCAGCATGTGTGGAGAGAAAGCAGAGTTAACATTTTGAGTCCAGTGATCCTTCACAGTTCTGAAGAAGGGTCACTGAACCTGAAATGTTAACTCTGCTTCTCTCCACACATGCTGCTAGACCTGCTGAGTTTCTACAGTAATTTCTGTTTTTGTGTCTGGAAGAAAAAGACTTCCCTCCCTGCAGAACATTGGCTGCAGGGCAATATTGCTCAATGCCAGCCTGTGATGAACTTTATTCAAACCAAAGATGCTGTCCTACATTCCCAAACTCCTCCTTGGATTTTCTCTGCTCATCAGTGCCACAGTATTAACATGATGCATCTCCTAACTTTCCTTCCTTGTACTTGTAAAATCTTTGTGTTCCTTAATTATTGTTGATTAATCTTACCTTTTTTTTCAAAAAAAAACCTTTTCAACCCTGGCGATATCCTATATGTTGGACTGTGCTGTGCTGTTGGACTGTGAACGCTTCAGGGAACACCTCTGGGACGCCCGGACCAACCAACCCAACCACCCCGTGGCTCAACACTTTAACTCTCCCTCCCACTCCACCGAGGACATGCAGGTCCTTGGATTCCTCCACCGGCAGAACATAACAACACGACGGCTGGAGGAGGAGCGCCTCATCTTCCGCCTGGGAACCCTCCAACCACAAGGAATGAACTCCGATTTCTCCAGTTTCCTCATTTACCCTCCCTCCACCTTGTCTCAGTCGGTTCCCTCAACTCAGCACCACCCTCCTAACCTGCAATCTTCTTCCTGACCTCTCCGCCCCCACCCCACTCCGGCCTATCACCCTCACCTTGACCTCCTTCCACCTGTCACATCTCCATCGCCCCTCACCCAAGTCCCTCCTCCCTACCTCTTATCTTAGCCTGCCTGGCACACTCTCCTCATTCCTGATGAAGGGCTTATGCCCGAAATGTCGAATTTCCTGTTCCTTGGCTGCTGCCTAACCTGCTGTGCTTTAACCAGCAACACATTATCAGCTGTTTATCTTGACTGTCTCAACAGAAGGTCATCTATCCAACTTGTTGCAATATTTCTGGTTTATGATATTCAAACGTGCTTTTCAGTAAATTCAGGCTTAACTTCTGTCCTGGTAAAACAGATTAAATATTTTGCTTGATGCACAATCTCAAATATGTCTCGTGGGCTTTCGGTTAAAGCAAAGCCTCTTATTAAATAACCTTTTAGACAGTGAAGATTAATACTGTTGATCTTGTGCTGTAATGAAGGTGTTATAATCTTTACAGACCTTTTTAACAGTAAGGTTGCAATTTTATGTAATGAGAGAAAGCATGAATCAATGGTGTGGTTCATTGAGTGCCGCCTGACCATGCACAAGGTATCTTTTTTAAATTTGGAAGTTGTGAAGGAAATGCCTCAAGACACTTGGAGTTGATTTCTTTTTAAGTGAGGTAATTTATTGGAAAGCTTGATTGTTGTTCTATGCTGGTAGCATTAAAGATGCTATAAAAATGCAGGTGGTTATTTTCCATCCTGAAGTTTTGCCCTTGATTGCGTCCTCAGGATGACACCTCCTGTCAAGCAACATGCACACACTACTGAATTGATGTGTCAATGTTAGATAGAGCTTGAATTCTTGAATAATAGTATGGAGCTGAGGTTACCCCTTTAAGCTAGGGACTTATTTTGGTGCATTCATTTAATGCATTCTTTGAAGCAGAAAATTTGAGGTTAGTACTTGTATTCAGCTGTGTCATATTATTTAACTTCATACCTTCTGTAAAGCAGATTTTCCTTTAAGTTGAGACCTCTCTTGAGAATGGCTTTTTAAGGAAGATTTTGCTGATGATATTGTTTAACATTGCTGCTTCAGTTATGTTCTTTTCCCATTGAGGAAATTGAAATGCAGAAGGTGTGCATGTGCTTTGAGTCCCATTTATAACTTGTGTAAATCTTGGCACTGTAGAGAATTTATTTTTGCACAGGGCCAGTGGTAATATTGGTGTTACTGGACTCGGCTAATTTTGACATTGCATTAATATGTTAGCAAACTTAATGCCTTCTGGCCAGTGGAAATTGCAGTGAATGAGGAAGGATTTATCCAATCTGGAATTTTATTTTAATGTTTTTAATTCAGATTCTCCACCATATCAAGTCCATAGATTTGCTGCTAAACATCTGGAGAAACACACTTTAAAATTCAGAAAGATTGAGAATTTGGCTCCAAGGTTTGCACAGTATGCTGCAGGTGAATAGTCTTTAGATTATTGCAGGGCGTAAATTGTCTATGTTTGGCAAACAGCCGAATTAAAGAGGCGTTATATTAAGTGCAACTACATAATGTTGGATGATGAAATCACTCATTGCTTGACAAAAGCAAGCTCAGCATTTGGCAGACTCATCCGCAGACTTTGGAGAGAGTTTGCCTAAAGATGTTCTCAATCACTTCTATATGGCCTTGAGGTGTGGACAGCTTCCCAGTTTCACAAAGCACCCAAATGCATTCCACCTTCACTGTTTAAGGTGTACCTGAAGCATCTAGTGATGCGTCAGGTTTTTAACATGAAATGTAGGGGGCAACGTACCTGATATTGGAAGCATGCTCAGCAGAGCTTGGCTTTGCTGGGTTTAACTATGTAGTCACATGGAGGATTCTCATCTACAAAAGGCAGTACCCTCCAGACTGCTGAACTCAGGAACCTACATAACAGAGCACCCCAAACTCTTACACAAAAAACAATTTAAAGGCCTAAATGCTAGTTTCGAAACCTGCAAGTTGGGTCTCCATTAAGCCGAGAAAGAAGCACCCAGGGCAGATCAAAATAGAGACATGTCAATCTTCAAGCAATCTCAATGTTTGAAGAGAACAGAGTCAATCAAGCACACTGAAAAGTCAGTGCCCAGACCCACCCTTCCATCAATGATTTCATATGTAATGTGTTCAAGTCTCCCCATTTGCATGCCTGCCCATCAGATTTGCTATTTGCACAAAACGTATTGGACACCTTTTCATCTACTGCAAATCTGATCTTCATATATCTGCAGGTTTAAAGTTTTAAAAATTGAGGAAACTCAATTCTTGGAGTAGAAAATATGCAGTGCGGCAGCATCTAACATTGCGTGTATATAGTCTGCCATGTTTTCTATTTGTGAAAATCACAGTTTGAGGCTTTCATGAAAGACAGGATTTTAAAGTACATGCAAAGAAAGATTTGGTTTCATGTCATTAAACTAAAGTCATCAGCCTAATGAGCAACTGGCCTTCTTATTGAACTCTCATCTGTTGTAGTGATAGGAGAATTATCTGATTGCCAACACCATATTCAGAACCATGTGCTGTCCTTTAGAATGAGCACAGCAATATAGATAAAGTGGATAGGTGGTCAGCTCCTCCACTCTGCTGTGTCATGCAGGTCAGTCATGACCTGACTGAAACTAACTTTATTCAACTGCCTTGACTCCATATCCTTTTATTACATTGTTTAGCCACTTTGATCTGAAACAAAGCAGACTTTAATTGAGTTTTTGTGTACAGTGTTGAATTAAATCAACTTTTGGCCACTGTGTCATACATAGAATGCATCAATATATTTCTGTAAAGAAGACATCTTCAGAATAGAGAAAAATTTGTGGTTAGGTTTGCTGTTTTAGTTTGAGTTCTGAACTTAAGTTCTAGGTGATTAAAGAACTTGATTAGATTAGATTAGATTAGATTACTTACAGTGTGGAAACAGGCCCTTCAGCCCAACTAGTCCACACCGACCCGCCGACGCACAACCCACCCATACTCTTACGTTTACCCCTTACCTAACACTACGGGCAACTTAGCATAGCCAATTCACCTGACCCGCACATCTTTGGACTGTGGGAGGAAACCGGAGCACCCGGAGGAAATCCATGCAGACACGGGGAGAACATGCAAACTCTACACAGAGTGTCGCCTGGGTCGGGAAATGAACCAGGGTCTCAGGTGCTGTGAGACAGCAGTGCTAACCACTGTGCCACCGTGCCGCCCACTAATGATGTTACCACATTTTGTAAAAAGTGCCCTTCAGAAAAGTTGATTGCTGCAAAATTTTCACTGAGACACAGAGAAAGAGAATTCCATTGTAAAACTATTTTAAAATCTGCCTGTTATTCATCTGGCTTGCCTGGGCCCCTCTAGTAAATTAATCTTGCGCAAGCGTTTTGGAGTTTGTACTGAGAATGGCTGAAGATTGTATACATTGCCGATTATTTTTGTAATGTCTGATCTTCGGTCGACGTGCCAACATTATCCTTAGGGATGGTCTAAATGTCACATTTTCTTTAAATATCCAGTTGAAATAATGGATAGGGTATGGATTCATGATGGCTAAATTCTAATTTTTGACTTCCAAATGTGGGTTCTGCCTTAAGACATTCTTTTTGAACTTCCAACACAAGAATGAAGCTTTGTGACTGGTATTGTCATTGGTAACTGGTAGGATCTGAAGAGAATGTGTTAAGAGCCATTGGTAATGTGGTTTGTACTTTGATATTGCTATTTTGATATCCGCTAACGATGTGTGGTCATCTCATGTAGTCAGTGCCAGCATCAAAGCAGCGTTGTCAACTTTACTAAAAATGGCTATTGTGAATCTGGCAAGATTCCTGATATTCCTGAGTTGTTTTCTGGACCTGTCTCTGAAGCCAGCTTCACTAATACAGCAAATGCAGTGGTTAAAGTCCATGCACCTTTTTTGTTTCCCTTGAGTATTGTTGCTATTATGCAAAAAGTGCCAAGCACCAACCCTACTGAAGATTGCTTCTGTCATCCTTAGATGTTACGCTGATGACTGTTTATGCGAAAGTCTCTGTTTAATGGGAAGCTACAGCATTTGTTCCAGTATGTGTTAGAAATCTAGTAATTCAAGGACAGAGGCCGTGTCCCAGCAATGCAGTAAGTGAAGGTTGAAAATGTTTTGCCTTGATCTGCTGCTGCTTTACTTTCTAGGTGCAAGGTTAATTCATTTTTATTGATGAAACTATAGATTGGCTGTAATTTAAGGAAACATTTGACAAATTATTCCGTATTGCTAGGAAGCAAGTTATTAGTAGGAAATTATTTTACTGGCAGTGTATTAAAATGCTGTAAGTCTCATTCAAAGATTTGTGTGTTTTTATCCCTTCATTCTTTTCAAGATTTGAGAGATAGGTTTTGGAATTGCAAGGGAAAAGCTGATGTCAATCTAAATTCTCTCAAATGTCATTCAGTTTTTTCACAATTCTTGCAAACTTCTTGGAGAAAAGGGACTGCAGCAGGACTGCAGTATATGGCTGTTGGAATTATTTATGAGCCCATAAAAATTGTATTGCAACATTAAACGAAATTTGTCAAGAAATTGATGTACGTGAAGCATTATGCAAAAGTTAGAATGTGGTGACCTTATTTTTCAGGGGTAGACCTTGAGTAAAACAAAATCTGGACTTGGCCACATCCTTTTTGTTTTGTTTGCCAGTTTTTTTTCCCCACTATTCCTTAATGTATTTGCATAAGTATTCATCAGCAAATAGTTGATATTGTTCCTATGCAAGCATTGCCAGTGCATGTTAGTAAGTTAGTTGATTGTGGAAAAACTTGAGATTTTCTAATCAACCTGTCCAGATATGATGTTACAACCTCTGAAGCAGGTGGGATTTGAACTTATGCCCCTGGTTCAGAGATAGGGACACTACCACAGTGTCGCAGGGTACCATATGAAAGACTTGATAATGTGTGGTTCAACAGTGCTCAGCTGATTCCATGCTTACGTGTTTCAACAGTGGTCATTGCTGTTCAGGAGCATAAGTTATACTTTTAAAAAATTATTTTTATGGGATGTGCCTGTCACTGGCAAGGCCATCGTTTGCTGCTAATCCCTAATTGCACTTGAAAGACTTACAAAATTTACAAACAAATAAGCAGCAGCAGTGGGCCATTCAGCTCCATGAATCTGCTACACTATTCAACAAGATCATGGCTGATCTGTTTCTGTTTTGGATTGCACATTCTCATCTCCTGATAACTATAGATTGTTGTTAGGAAAGGCCTTAAAATATTCAACAGTTGCTTTCACTGCCTTCTGAGACAAAAATCTCAAAGTTGCACAACCTTCTGATTTCTCCTCATCTGTCTTAAAAGTGATGGATAATTTCAAAACTCTCACTCCAAGTTCTGGACTCTCCCACAAGCGGGAACATCACTTCCACATCCACTTTAAGATCATTCAGGGTCTTATATTTTTAATCAATCAGTTCAAACATGTTACAACACTCTTCTGAAGGAGATAGGTCCTGAGCGTGGATTTTCTGGCCAACATTTATGGACATTGCCACCACATGATCTTTTATACTTCTGTCAAGTTATTCCAGTGAAATCAAGTCCAGTCAGTCCAACCTTTTCTCACAAGATAACTTGTTTATTTCAAGTATCAATCTAGCAAACCATCTCTGAATCACCTCCAGTACATTCTCATTTCTTGCATGAGACCAAAACTTCTGAGAGGTACAAGGTGTGGTTTAGCCAATGCCATGTCTAACTTAAAGGGAATTGAATATATTAATATTCCATTTGCTGCCTGAAGTACTTGCTGCATCAGCATAATTTTTGAGACTCATGCAATAGATCACCTAGATCCTTCCACACCTTGGAATTCCACACTTATTTTCTTTGTTTTGCATTTTTGTATTCTTCCTTCCAAAGTGAACAATGTAACTTTTCCCTGCAAGCAACTCCATCTGGCAAATATATGTCCACTCACTTAACTTGTCCATGTGCAACGTCCTTGTGCTTCCTCCATACATAAAATTTGAGGCACCAGTGCAGACCCCTGCAGAAAGTAATTTGCAACAGCCTGCCAAATCAGGAAAAGAATTATTTATACTTACTATGTTGTCCACCAGCCAGCCAATCTTCTATTAATGCTTGTATATTCCAACTTTCTGTTCATAAATTCAACTTGGAAATCACATTTAAATTCCACCATCTGCTATGCTGGGGTTGACTCATTGTCCTCTGGGAATTAATAATGCTTTCTCACCAACTTGTTCAGAGATATTATTATACACCTTTAGAGCGGGCGTGACTGAAAATCTGGGTCCCCTGGGTCAGAGGTAGGGACACTGCCACAGGACCACAAGAAACCCATTAAATATTAGCTTGAGATAGTAGATTACTAATGCAGTAACAGACCCAACTCCTGTAAAAATTGATTGCCCCTTTCCTAGCTTGAGTCTGAGGCCAATGAAATCAATCCAGAGGAGATGACTAGGCACAGACCAAGGCTAGAACACACAGATCCTATACATTTGTTTCTCATCTTCCATGAAGCACAGGTTGGATCATATGGCTGAGGAATTTGGTGACCGTTTGGTGTGCTGTAAACAGTGCAGCTCATCGTGGTAATTTCATTACTATGAATTAAATCATTGTCCACTTCCTGTGTCATTCTGCCAGATGTGGTATAAGGTCCTTGGCCTAGGCATCACAATGAATCCTAGCTTTGTTAAAGCCTGTGACAGTTCCACTTTTCCACATTGCCCACTTCCTCCCCAATTCTCTTTAAAGATAATTCAGAGTTAAATGTCTGCCACTGGAAGTTGCATATTTGTTTTGATCAATGAGCACTTGCACTCAGGGCTGTCTATTGAAGACAGATATCAACTTATCATTTGAACGAATTTTGAACTGAGTAGTAGGAAGTATAAAGAACAACCTATGGTGTGTGGTTGCTACTTCTGTTTAAAGAAGGGAATATTAATTTAGTTTGGGTTTAGAATTCGCATCCATGCAGGTAGGTTTTAATGTGACTGATGTGTTGTCCTGCCCAGTGCCTTTGCTACAGTGTTTTTGAAATGGTTTCACTTCATTGTGAATTTCATTGACTCTGAGTGGGTTGGGTGGGCTTTCTACTGGATTGCAGAACACATGCTACCAGTCCTGCTTTATTCCCTAAATTGTCATTTTTGACAAGCCAGCGCAACCAGCTTTTGAGAAATGATATAGTGTTAATGAAGGTTACTGGCAGCATCAGGCATATTTTTACATATTTATTAAACAATAGTTATTAGGTAAATAATGAGAACTTACTGACACAGATTTCTCACTTGCTATCTAGGGGGAATTGAATTATCAGGAGACTTAAGTTTTGAGAGTGCACTCTGAGTTGGGCTGGTGGTTTCTGGGATGATGTCATGTGATACAGTAACAAATCCTGCAACGTTGACACTACTGTAGTATGAAGTGAAAGTGGAATACAAAATCTCTGCACTTTTTAAAGCTGAATGGTTTTAATTATATAATCACTCAGGACCTTAATGTGATAGGATTTTTATGATCCTTTTCCTATAACTACAAACTCAATAATGCAAATCCTCCTGGTTGGTAGGTTTTGCATCTTACTGAATCCTCCCTTTTTAAATGATTATATCTCAAATTTCCAGGAAGTGGCAGTCATTTGGTAGCATAAACTGGCCTGCAACAGAAAGCAAATGCTATTTAATTTTTATTAATGTTAAATTTCAGAGAATTTAAGTTATTTCATAATTATTGAGCCAGCTGCTACTTAATTCTGCGTGCATTTGTTATTGAAAAATCCAGATTAAGGTTTAGTGCAGGTAACACAATCGAAAAGGTGAGAAGAATCAAAAGCTTAGTGCTGAAATCTTGAACTGCATTAGTAACTACTTTTTTGCACTAAGGTAATCAAAAGCGCACTAAATCCCAAAATGCAAAACCAGCACTTAAAGGAGTGTCTTAAACATTGGATGGACTGAATGCAAAATAAATTCTGGCCTCAAAACCAAAAGACTGTGGGGGTTGGAAGTGGGGTTATTAATTGCAGTTTTAAGATGCAGGGAATGAAGAAATTGAAAATGGCACATTAGGTTTTAATCAGAACACAAAGGGGGATTCAAATAGAGTGAAGAGTGTAATTTGAAGGTTGGAACATGAAGCAATCACCATAGTTATCTTGATAAAATAGTGGTGTTTTGAGATTACTTGTTTTGATATAAATTTGTGTAATGTACTATGTGTGTCACAAGCATTTTTAGTTTTACGTGTGTTGCTAATTTAATGCTATGCATTTTATGTAGATTTATAAGCTGGTACTTTGGATTTCCTTGCACTTTTTCCATAGGTTATGCACCTGCTGTATCCCAGACTTCTATCACTATTGCTGTCAATGAGGATACATACAGTAACAGCCTAGGAATTACTGAACAAATTGCTTCCTTTCACCATGCCCTGTGGGGAACTCCTGGCCCTCCGGGTGGGACTTCGGTATTGTTGTGCATGCAACATCCATGGCCCAACAGGACGCTAACTTGCTGAACAGTTCAGAGAACGTCTCTGGGGCATCCGCACCCAACAGCCCCACCAGCCTGTGGCCAACCACTTCAATTCCCCCTCGCAATCTGACAAGGACGTGCAAGTCCTGGACCACCACCACTGCCAAATCCAAACTACCTGACGCCTGGAGGAAGAAAGGCTCATCTTCAGCCCTCGGAACCTCCAACCTTATGGCATCAGTGTGGATTTCACCAGTTTTCTCATCTCCCCTTCCCCCACCTTATCCCAGATCCAACCTTTCACTGCCCTGTTGAACTGTCCTACCTGTCCATCTTCCTTCCCACCTATCTGCTCCACTCTCCACTCCAACCTATCACCTCCCAAGCTACCTTCCTCCCACCTCTTCTTATTCATCTCTCAGCCCTCTTGCCCCCCCCTCCCAATGAAGGACTGTTGCCTGAAACGTCGACTCTCCTCCTCGAATGCTGCATGACTTGCTGTGCTTTATCAGTGCCACATTTTTTGACTGTTCCCTATAATCCTTGTTGTTATTAAAGATCTATCTTCTCTGTAAGTTTAGTAGTACCTTTTACCTATGCATGGATGTAACATAAAATTGGAATTTTCTTTCTGAATTCTTGTTCAAAATTTTGTTATTTTAGTTCAGTAGTTCCCCTATTGGTAAAAGAGAATTTGCATTTAAGTACATCTTTCATGACCTCGGCATATCACAGCCTCTTTGCAGCCAATGAGATACATTGTTTTTGAACTGATGTCACTGCATTGCAAAAAATTGGGATTGATCTTGAGTATTATTTGTGATTGGGTTGTTATCTTTTGAACTTTCTGCTAATGAAGTCATTGTAATGTGTTTCTCACAATCTGATCACTTTTAAAGTTGAAAAGGGTAGAGCTTTAGTCTTTCATTGATGCAGGTTCTGAAGATTTTGTGCTGCTCTCGGTGAATCCTCATCATCTCAAAGTTAGCGAGTTTTGAGAAGATTTGTAGCTCAGGTTGAGATTCTGGATGTAGGTTTGCACACTGAACTGGAAATGAACCTTCCAACTCAGTGAGCAAACCTCATCCTCATCTCAGTGTTTTGTTTTAATTCACTCATGGGATGTGGTCATCATTGGTCAGGCCAGTATTTATTGTCCTTCCCTAGTTACCCTTGCAAAAATGGTGAGTTGCCTCCTTGAACTACTGCAGTCCATTTGTTGTCAGTAGACACACATTACTGTTAGGGAATTCCAGGATTTGATCTATCTTTACAAACTATGAAATACTTTAAAATTGTCATCACTGATTCAATTTAGCAAGCATAATAACAGTTTGCACTCAGCAAGCTTATTGTTACCTTTCTGTTTTTAATTCTGAATGCATGTACTGAGCCCCACGGTACCTGTTTGCTTTTTTGCTAACTTTATTCTCGTCCTTTTGAGTCAGGGGCTCGTCGGCTGCTTCCCGTTCTTTGCCTGTAGCAGGTGGTACTTTTGATCCAATGCTGGGCATGCCTCAAAATTGATTCCTCCATAATAAAAACTCAAAATACCAGAAACACTTAGCAGAGATGGCAGTGGCTGTGGAGTTAGAAACAATTAACATTTCAAGTTTGTGAGGTTTTGTCAGAACTGGACAATGTTAGAGGTGGCTTTGGTTTTAAGTAAGTTTGAGATACTGGATAGTTATTTTTACTAAACACTAAATAAAATGTGAACTTTTTCAAATGATAATTTTCATCAATTCATCTGGTGAAAGTTCTAGATTTCAGCTGGAGGCTTAAAGAAAAGCATTGATTTTTTTCATGCATTGTATATACAATCTTTTCAGAGCCTGAATTGCACATCTGGTTATGGATCCCTGCTGAACAGAGAAGCTGTATACCTACAGCATGCTTTGTGTATGGCTCCCCAGAGAACTCTAATGTAGGTTTGTAGATGTAACTGAGACTGATAACGGTCATAATGTCTCCCTTACGTGGATAAAATTCTGTGAATTTTTAGATAAATACAGATAAAATGTTCAAGTTTCAAAGAGTTCTAACTTCGTGATCAGAATAGCTTCTGAGATTGTTCGCGTTTGCTTACATTGCTTTCTTACAACTTATCGTATTACAATTGGTAAGAGCCCCATCAGTTCCAAAGTGGGAACCTTTATGACTGTTTTCTTGCCAGTTGAAGGGCTTGTAGAGAACTGTAAAGAAATGAGTAATACTAATCTTGGCAACAATTAACATTTGTAATATTAAAGGAGAGTAAGCTTTGTAAAGCTGCAGAGTCCTAACTAAAATAGCTGTGCTCGTTTGAAAATTCAGTGCAGTTATCTGCAGTGTTTAAATAAAAAGGAAAATGGGGTTATTACAAACTGATCTTACTGAGGGGCTCAAATGACAGAGGTCTGAACACTGATGTAAGATTCTAGGTTTTTAAAATTCCTTTTAATACATTAATATAATCAGTGCAGTATCTCAAAAACGTTCCTTCAACAGCATCTGCTGAACATGCAGTTTCTGCCACCAAGGTGGACAAGGCAATAGATGCAAGTAAGTGCCACCATCTGCAAATACATTTCAGAGTCACGCGCCATTGCCATTCCTACCATGTCATTGGTTCAAAACTCTTATATCCTAGTTGCATTATGCCTGTCCATATACCCCAAGCTCTACAACTCCAGGCACATTTCAACCACTACCTCCAGGGAGGTTAGATAACCAGTAATGGCCAAATCACATGAAAGATTTTTTTTAAAAAGCTATAACAACATTTAAAAATTAACCACTTTGTGCTAGGGGCTTAGAAAGGGCAGAATTTCTTAGGTACACTGGGATGGTTTCTTGAAACAATATATAAATAGTCCAGCTAGGGGAGGGGCTATACAAGACCTTGTACTGGGAAATGAATCTGGCCCGTGAACCAGTGATCACTGGGGGAACATTTTGGGAGCAGCGATCATAAATCCATAAGTTTTAAGATCATAAATCCTAAGAGTAAACCCATCTTTAGGTGAATGTGCTAAATTGGTGGAAGACAAATTACTATGGATTAGGCACGAACTGGAGGTGTTAGATTGGAAGTGGCTGTTTGAGTGTAATTGCACATCTGTCATGTGGGAGTCTTTTAAAAGATAGTTGGTCAGAATTTAGGACCACCTAGTGAGGATGAAAGATCAGGAAGAAGGAAAGAACTTAAGTAATGGGCTGTGAGGGCCGAAAGGAGCCATGAAATATACTTGGCAAGTAGGATTAAGGAGAATCCCAAGGCATTTTGTATGTATATTATGAGCAAGCAAGTACTTAAGTAAAGGGTAGGTCAACTTGTGCACAAAAGAGGGAATTTATGCATGGAGTCAGAGTAAGTGGATGAGGTTCTTGATGAGTACTACTCATTGTTTTCTCCTTAGTGAATACCGAAAGAGATGGTGGTAAAGTTAGGGAGGAATATGTTGATATTCTAGGCCATGTTGATATCAAGAAGGATTTGGTGTTGAATGTCTTGAAAAACACACTTATGATAGATAAGTACCTAAGCCCTAATCTCACCTAGCATCATAAGAGGGACAAGGGTGGAGATTGCTGTGACCTTGACAAATCTTTATTTCTTCTTTAGCCATAGACGAACTCTCAGAAGACTGGAGACTAGCCACCACTGTTCCATTGTCTAAGAAGGGCAACAGGGATAATCCAAGAAGTTATAGGCCAGTGAGCCATGCATCAGTGGTAAGAAAATTATTGGATCAGATCCTTAGGGGCAGGGTTTACTCGCATTTGGAAAAGAATGGACTTGCTGGGAAAGTCCTGTCTCTCAAATTTGATTCCGTTCTTAGAGAAAGTGATGAAAATGCCTTGAGGGTAGCGCGGTGGATGTTGTCTACATGGACTTCGCAATGCTGGTCCAGAAGATTAAGTCATATGGGATCCAAGGTGGGTTGGTAAATTGGATTCAAAATTGGCTTGGTCAGAGAAAATAGAAGGTAGTTGTAGAGGGGTCACAAAATTAGAAATTGCTGAAAAAGCACTGCCAGTCTGGCATCATCTTTAGAGAGAAAGCAGAATTAACATTTTGGGTTCAATGCCCCCTTTTCAGAATGGTTCTGAAGAAGGGTCACTGGACCCAAAACATTAAGTTCGCTTTCTTGCCACACTTGCTGCCAAACGTGCTGAGTTTTTCCAGCAATTTCTGAGTATATTTCTGATTTCCAGTATCTTCAGTTGCGAAGGAGTTTTTTTTTCTTGAGTGGAGGTCTGCGAACAGTGGTGTTCTGCAGGAATCCATACTGGTGCCTCTGTTGTTTTTAATACATGTAAATGATTTGAATGAAAATGTACGTGGTCTGTTTAGTAAGTTTGCAGATGACATAAAAAGTGATGAAGCCCTGTATAGTGAGGAATGCTGTCGAAGGTTACAGCAGGATGTAGATAAGTTGGAAAGTTGGGTGGTGAAATGGCAGGTGCAGCTTTTGCCGGACAAGGGTGAGGTGATACATTTTGGGATGTCATATGTAAAAGGAAAGTATGCAATAAATGGTAGGACCCTTAGGAGCAGAGGGATCATTGGGTGCAAGTCCATAGCTCCCTGATGTAGCAACACAATTGGATAAGGTGGTAAAGGTGTGGAAGGCACACTTGCCTTCATCGGTTGGGGCACTGAGTACAAAGGTTTGCAAGTCATGTTGCAGCTGTATAAAACTTCAGTTAGGTTATATTGGAGCAGTGAGAGAGATTCTGGTCGTGACTCTATAGAAAGGATGTGGAAGCTTTGAAGAGGGTGCAAAAGCAGTTTACCAAGACTTTGCCTGGATTGGGGCGAATTAGATGTAAAGAGAGGTTGGACAAACTTGGATTGTTTTGGTGAAAGCACCAGAGGCTGAAGAACAGCTGCTAAAAGAATATAAATTTGAGAGGTGTGGATAATTGGAGTCTTTTTCCCCAGGGTGGAAATGCTAAAATATTAGGGGGTATAAGTTTAATGTGAGAGGGAGAAAGTTTAATGACAAGTTTTTTATTTTACACAGAGGGTTGTAAGTGCCTGGGGAGGTACTCGAAACAGAATAGTTAGCAAAATTAAAGAGGCATTTAGACAGACACTTGAACAGGTGGGGAATAGAGGAATATGGATCATTAGTTTGGAATGGTAGCGGATGGTCAGTGATGGAGGGCCATTGGGCCTGTTACTGAATTGTTCTGTGGTCTGTGTTCTATAATTCCCTAATTTCCTCATACCTAGGGATCTATTTGGTATACAGATAGATTGGGCTGTTGGGCTGCTGCAGAAAGCAATTACAAATTAATTGTATCAGCCTGGACCTGGAGTCACGTTATGGCTCAGACTAAGAAAGAACAGCTTTCCATGATTTTTTTTATAATAAGCTGACATCATGTTCAGTTTTGCTGGAAGCAGTATTTGTTTCCAGAATGCAAACTGAATTCAAATGATCAAATTGTTCAGGTAGGGTTTGAACGTTCTTGCTCTGGATTGTTAATTCTAGATTACTGACCTAGTGACATGTCTAATGTCCTGCTTGAACTATGTGTGCCCTAAGCTCCTGATTACACCAACATATTAGGGACTTGTTAGGGACCATACTTTGCAGAGAAACCTCTATTTATAATACGTTTTAGCAGACTCTTTTATCATGCAATTTGATGCTGGTTTACAGCAAATATGCCCTTAATTTTAGAACATTGCTGCAATGTTGTTACCTTTTTGTCTTTCTCTTCCCCTATCGAGTCTGTAGATTTTTTTCTAACTCTGTTTGAGATGGGGTTTAACATTAGTGGTTTTTTAAAATTTATTTTGTGATATGTGGGTGTGTTGGCTAGCCAACATTTGTTATCCATCCCTAGTTGCCCTTGAGAACGTGGTGGTGAGCTGCCTCCTTGAACCGCTGCAGGCTACCTGTTGTAGGTTGACTACATTGCCATTAGGTTGAGATGAAAGTTGCAAGTATGGCTTATCAAAAGTTCCATTTGACCCATCAAGTAGAATTCTACCCACGCACCATCTATTTAGTAAACATTTTCTGCAGGGCATGAATCTCAGTCTGCAAACTTCCTGCATGTTTTCCATAATTTCTGGGCACTTCTGGTCAATATGTTATGCATTGCTAAGTCAAAGCATTCTGTTCAATTTTGCTGCATCTGCACTTGTGCTGTCGTTGTGGACAGTTGGTGAATGTACAAAGTGGATTTCTGAAACATGTTAACTCTGTCACAATGTTATTTAGGGAGAAAAATCTCTTTTCCTCAACTAATTGTTGGCAGTGCCACAGGCACTTTACCAGCATTCTATAAAGATTTTTATTGTTTGATCTCCATATCCAATGAATAACTGCAGATAACAAGCAAATAAAATTTTTTTGGAAAATGAATGGAAATGAATACTAATTTTAAGATGGTTGAGCCAACATATCAAGATCATGGGGATAGAATTTTTACACTAAAACAGAATTTGTGAAACAGTTTTCCGATTATAGTAAAAATCCAATAATCCCGTGTGCAAGTCATAGAAAAGCACATTTTACCTGTGTAAATCAACGTGACCCATTGCTGCTGCTGCTTGTAGCTTCTGTCAGTAGATATGCTGTCATGGTGTGGCACATCCTTCTGTCTTTTGCCATCCTGTAAATCCATGATAGCTGATTTGCAACTTCTCTGTGACATCCATCATCCCATGCAATTCAATTGACCACTCTTTCTGTGGATTTCCACTTTGTTCCTGGAAGTGATCTCTGTAGCTTTTCTGTTCTGGTCAAATGGCCAAACATTGACGCTTTACATTTCTGGATATCTCTTTTTAGAATTTTTTTTTGCTCTTGCAATTTCAAATATCATCTAACTTGCCTTATGATCATTATATATGGCATTTTTAGCATGAATCTGAGCTATATTTCAAAGGCTTCTGTATTCTTCCATAGATCTTTACATATTTTCCAGGTTTCTGAGGCAAACTGGGAACTAGATAAAATGTAGGAACTTGTGAGTTTTTCCTTGTTTATAAGCTTGAGTTTATATCTTGTTAATGTTTCTTGCATCCTCTCAAAAGTGTTTGTGGCTCCCTCAGTCTTCCTAACTTCTGCATCATGTCTCCAATCTTCTGTGTCACTTTCCTAATTAGACAAAATTTCTCCAGTGTGGCACCATCCTCTTCAATTTCCACTTTAGTTTCTTCTCACTGCCCTTAAGTCTCTGTGGTGTTCTCAATCAATATTCTAAATTTCTTGATTTCACTCAATGAATGATAATTTGTAGGGCCTCCTCTGCAAATAGTACTGTGTTATTAGCGTAACACAACTTTGTTTATTATTTTGATTTTTATATTTGGAAGTGCATCTAATTCCTGAATATTTGTTCTGGGTACAGATTGAATAATTTTGGTGACAGTGCACACAGCTTTGTTTTAATCTTTTCTCTTGGTACCTCTCTGGTTATCCCACTTTTAACCTGATGCACACTATTTGGTTCTCAATAAAGCCTCTGGATAAATCTTTCATCTTTACCATGAATGTCACATTTCAGTCATTGTTCTATTAATTTTGGTGATAAAAATGATGGAATGCTTTAATCATTGTCTATGAAGCATATGTAAATATTTTAATGTAAATATTCTGATGATGCTGCCATCCATGGACTGCCTCTAACATTCTCCTTTTTTTTTCTCAACCGAGGGGTCTCTACCCTTTGTGATTGACAGCTTTCAGCTGTGTCTAACTCATCTCCTGCACTTCTGCCCTCACATCTTCTCCTTCCTCCTGAAACAATTATAAGGTTCCACTGGTCCTTTCCACCTCACTAACCTCTACATTCAAAGGATCATCTGCCATTTCCACTACTTCCAGCAGGATGCCACCACCAAACTCCTCTTCTCCCCTCCACTGCTGGCATTCTGTGGAGACATTTGCCTTGTTAAAACCATCTGCTTCATTTCCAACACTCCTAACGCTTCCTCACTATTCCATGGCCCCTTCCCATGCATTCTCAGCAGGTGTAACACCTGCCTGTTCACCACCTACCTCCCCACTGTCCAAGGCCCCAAACGTATTTTCCAGGTGATGCAGCATTTTACTTGTACGACAATTAAAGTCTAGTTCATTGCATTTGCTGCTCACAATGCAGTTTCTTTTACATTAGTGAGACCAAATGCAGTCAAGAACTGCTTTATGGAATACCTCCGTTCTGTCTGTGGGAATGACGCTGGCCTCCCAAATGTTTGCCATTTGAATAAACCACCTTGCTTTCATACTTTCATTTTTGTCCTGAGCCTGCTGCAATGTTTTAACAAAGTACACTATAAACTTATGGAACAGCATCTCATTCTCCACTTAGAAGTTTTACAGCATAGAGATCTCAATATTAAATTCCATAAATTCAGAAACTTATTGCATTCTGTTTGTTCTCCATTTTTCTTGCATTCTCTTCACTCCATCTTCAATAGCCTTGTCTTGTTTACTTTCCTCAAGTAGACAGCACACATTATCTCACTTTCAGACCTGAATTTACACCCCGTTTCATATCTCTTTCTCTTCCTCCATAATTAATAACCTTTTGTGTTTTGGACTGGGTCTCTGCCTGTCAAAAGTACTAAAATAAATTCTTGCACCTCTCAGTTCTGCAGAAGAGTCATATTAGTCTCAAAAAATTAACTGTTTTTATCACCACAGATGCTGCCAGACTAGCTGAGCTTCTCCAACATTCTCTGTGCTTGTTTCAAGGTCTGCAGTATTTTGCCTTCATTTAAGTTAATATCCTCATTTACTTCTGAATATTTGTCAAAGATTGTTCTTAGATTAAACACTGGCCCCTTCTACTTCAGGTCTAAATCTCGAATATTCCAACTGTATTCGCTTAAAATGTATTACTATTCCTTTTAATTATAATTTTCAATCACCAATGCAATAACTCATTCAGCTTATAGTTTTAAAATGTTTGTTTGTACTCCATTGGTTTCAGTTTCTTAGACAATGAGAAATGACTGTCTCCAGTCACTTTGGTATGTTTTTGATCACGCATTTCTGTTATCACTTAGACTTCTTTCTTCAAGGGATTTTAGTTGTTATTTCATCTATGCCTAGAGCTTTTCAAGTAATCATCAATTTCAAAGGATTCTGATATAATATTTTGTCCAATATTTAGCTCTATCTTAAAAGACTCTATTTATATTCTCTTCATCTTTTTGGTACTGTATCCCTTTCAAATAATGCTTCACCATCTGTCTTTTATGCACCCACTATTTGTTCTTTTTTCAATTTGTCAAAAATTTCATGTCTTTAGGTGTAATTATAAATGGATACATCAAGGTGGGTGGGATCCTGGAGCATTAGCTAAAAATCTCAAAAAGTTGATTTGATGAAAACAGCGCTTGATTCAGTTAATCATCATAAAAGTATTCCTGAACATAATCCATGTAGAGTTCCAACACTGCCGTGGTAATGATCTAACTGCAATCTAATGCTTATTCAGTGTTTGATCATCACAATTGCTAACTAGACATGCAATTATTGTTTTCAATCCATTGTTTCCTTCTGTCTTCTATTGGTTCAAGTGATCAGTCTTCATGCATTGGGCTTTTGCATCAGGTGATATATTCAGTGACTACCTTCCTTTCATAAGTTGCATTTGACGTAATCTGCAGATGGTGCCCAGGAAGGAATGTTTCATAAGTTGCTGCATTGCACATTGATTTTGCAGTGCACCATGGTATAGTCTTCAAATTTCCATTGACTTTCTATGGACTCCTTTTTTTAAAAGTCACAGAGTAACCCTTGCAGTGTTCTCCCCATTGAATGTGCCTGACAATGTAAAAGTAAACTTTGCACTGCCAAGCGGTTTGAAATTTGGTCCTGCTTGTATGTTGGAAAGAGCAGGAGATGACACATCACCTTGTCTGGGTATGCTGGGTAAGATAACAAAAGGGCACAATGTAACTATCTTCCCTTTAAAATGTGTTAAGGTGCAGAAATAGTTACATGTTGCACTTGTAAATTAGACTTAACTGTGGTACTGCTGGTATCTTTTAACGCAAAGTGATGTGCTTTGAGTATTAGTATAATCAATGCTACTACTAATTATTGATTTATCACCGAACAATTTAGCCTTTATTTAAAGGATGAATGCTAATAGAAAACTACAAATATGGGAGAAGAATTTAAAAAGGGTATATAATTGCTTTTCTCATTCTGTCTGCTGTATGAACATTCATGCATTTCATATGGACCTCCCAAACAGACCTGGCAATTAATATGATCTATCTCTAATGTCTTTCTGTAGAAACAGTTCACTCCGAAGTGAAAAATATTAGTTGGTACTTGTGGCTTGCATAGAAAGGACTACAACTTATTGTCTGTCTTTGAATGAACTCCATCTCAACAGCAAGACCATTTTTTTTCTTCTAACTTTATTTCTTTCTTGGCTTCCTTATTTGTGGTTACCTCAGTCTCGTTTGACTAGCTCCACCATCAGTTTAGTGCACAACATTAGTTTTCATGTATCACCTGATGAGTCTTACAGTCCATGTCACTCTTATTTGCGAGTCAGCAGTTTCTTTCATGGGTCCCTGGCGCTGAAATTACTGCCAACGTAACTTTAGCAACAATGCACAGCTATAGTTTAATGTTAGTGCTAGCTCGCTGTCTCTGGCCACCCAGTAAGACAGCATTTGAGAGAGATTGGGACTATCCCATAACACACACGAAATAGCCATATAATAGCTCCAACTAATGTATGGACTATGATTTAAACAATTCAAATAAATGACATTGTTCATGTGGGCTCTCACTCCATTTTTCTGCACGCATTGCCAAATTGGAATATTTCTGAAAATTGTTCTTTTGAAAGATGTTGCTTCGGATTTTGAACACAGCAAAAATGTCTTTTGGAGTATTGATTCAGTTAAGTTAAAGCCAGGAAACATTGTAAACTAAAATAGCTCCAAGCCTATATGTCGTCAGTGGAATAGAACCAACATGTCTAATTTTCAAATGGCTGTATGCTGCCAAATTCATTATTTGAATAGTATTGATCATGTGCTTACAGTGTATTGTGCCATAGACAGATTATTTTAGATCAAAAAAACATTCTTTGGTTCTCTGCCTATGTGCATTACTAAATGCATGCCCTTACTGTTCATCCTGTCTAGGTAAATTATATTTACCATGGTAGTAGAGGGCCAGATTACTAATAAAAGCTTAAGTGACCTAGAAAATTGCTGAAGTCATAACTGCAGCATATTCTCAACCCATTTGGGACAAAATATCTGTCATATCTGCAAAGTTTTAGTGTCTGTCATTAATCGCAAGTATATACCTATTTGCACGCTACAGTAGGTGTCCCTGCAGCTTTTTCTATTTATAGTTAGGGAAGGTTTCCCAGCTGTCAGTTTAACACCATGCAGTTAGACAGTTTCTCGCATGTAACAAACAAGTGATCAAAAGTTAGCAAGCAGCAATTGGTAGAGAAGCTGAGGGCTGATATGATTGAAGTCTTCAAGATATTAAAAAGAAGGAACAGTAGATAAAGATAAACTATTTCCATTGATTGGGGATTCTAGGAGGCATAGTCTAAACATTAGGGCCAGATGTTCAGAAGGGATCTTAGGAAGCATTTCTAGCAGCCTCGGTGTTCATAGTAGTGTTTGAATCTCTCTCCCACAATGGCAGTGATGCTAAATTCGTTGTTAATTTCAAATCCAAGATAGATTGTGCCTTGGTGGCTCAGTGGTTAGCACTGCTGCGTCACAGCACCCGGGACCTAGGTTCGATTCCAGCCGCGGACTGCCTGTGTGGAGTTTGCACGTTCTCCCCGTGTCTGTGTGGGTTTTGTCCGGGTGCTCCGGTTTTCTCCCACAGTACAAAGATATGCAGATTAGGTGAATTTGGCCATGCTAAATTGCCCATAGTGATCAGGGATGTGTATGTTAGGTGCATTAGTAATAGGGTAGGGGTCAGTTACTCTTTGGAGGATTGGTGTGGACTTGTTGGGCAGAAGGGCCAGTTTCCACACTGTAGGGATTCTATTCTATTCTAAAAGCTAAGTGTCAAGGAATATGGGCCAAGGGCAGGAATGTGGAGTTAGGCCTCAGATGAGCCATGATCATTATCAATGGCAGAATAGTGTCGAGAAGCTATGGGGCCTACCCCTGTTCCTGTGAGATGTTTGAAGGGTGGCTTGTCATGTTCTGAGTAAGCTCTAGAAGATGTGGAGAACTGATCTGGAAGAGGGATTAAAAAGAGAGTTCCCAAGATGTTGATTTAAGGTTCTTCTACTCAGTGAAGTAAGGTGAAAGGGTTTGTTCAGGCACAAATTCAATGACTAAAACAGAGCTGGCATGGAGTAAAACTGTGGAGCTGCTCCTATTGCTTTCCTACTGTGCAAACTATTGTCAATGCATGTCACATTTGCTAGTCATGTGCTGTGCTCTGCCATCTACTGCATCTCATTTGCAGCACTTTGTGACATCTGTCATTTGACTATGCCATCCATGGCTGCCCCCTCACTCTGCTGTCCTCCACTTTTGTTCTCCAGAAGAGAATTCTGTAGCTTTTTGCATGTGATGGCCAGAATACTGACTGCTTTTCTGGATGTTACTTTTTAGAGTTTTTTTGTTGCTCCAATTTACGTACCTCCTTGTCTTATGATCTGTATATGGATTTCTTTTAAGCATACATCTTAGCAACCACCGTTCATAGTCCTCCATTTTCTTCCATAGGTATTTACTTAGTGTTCATATTTCTGAGGCAGAGGGGAAAGTGGATGAAATGTGGTATCTTATGAATTGTTTTTCCATTGTTACAAGTTTAGTTTTTCTTGTTAACCCATCCTTAATCTTGACAAAATTTACTTCTGGCAATTCCTATGTTCCTTCTGACTTCGGCACAGCATCTGCCATCTTCTATTATCGTTTATTCTAAATAAATAAACTTGGTCCAGTGTAAAACCATCTACTTCAATCTTTGCTCTGATTTCTTTTAATGTATTCCTTGAACTGCCATTGTTTTTGTATTTGTTTTTTGTGTGTCCATGTTCATTCCATATTGTTAGTTCTAGACTTGATATACTCCTCAACATTTTGCTAGGCCTCTTCAGGCTCTGCTCGTATTGCAGTGTTGTAAATAGATCATGGAGTGAGTTAACATATTTCAACTTGCAAAAAGCCTGACGTTATTTAATGGTTGAAAATGTGTTGCTGGTCAAAGCACAGCAGGCCAGGCAGCATCTCAGGAATAGGGAATTCGACGTTTCGAGCATAAGCCCTTCATCAGGAAGTTATTTAATGGTTCCCACTCGATGTCTATGTTCTGAAAAGACCTGTTGTCTCCCCAGGACATTCTTCTTTATCTTCCATTCTTCTCAGTTTTCCCTTTGAGTCACTCAACTGGCTTCTTCATAATATTTGCGTTAAGTTTTCAAAAAAATTTTTCAGGGAATGTTGACATCACTGGTTAGGCCAGCATTTACTGCCTATCCTGAATCAACCTGATGACAAGAGTCAATTACATTGCTGCAGCTCTTGAATTATGTGCAGACCAGACCAGATAAGGGACAGATTTTCTTCCCTGAAGGCTATAAGGGAACCTGATGAGTTTTTTTTAACAATTGAAAGCAGTTTGGTTCGCTTTTAATCCCAGATTTTCTTCTATATTGAAGTCGAGTTTCACCATTTGCCATGGTGGGATTTGAGCCCATGTCACGAGAACCATACCACACTACAACATAAACCTCGGCCTTTCTTTTTGGGACTGTCCTGAAAAGAGTTACTGAACCCGAAACTTTAACTTTGCTTTCTCTCCGCAGATACTCCCAGATCTGCTGACCTTTTCCAGCAATTTCTGTTTGTTTGTTTCTTTGATTTTCTTGAAGGGTATTATTGTCAAGAATTTAATTTTAAAATAATTGCTAGTATTTGTAAAACTTTTTGTATTTTTAAATATATTTTTATTGAAAAATACATTGTTTAATACTGTATTACAACAAACACAAAACTATACAATTCAAAACAGTACAAAAAAGACAAAGATTTTTAAAAACCAAACCACCCTCATTCAGAAATGTATGAATATATATGAAAATATGAAAAAAACCCAACTAACTACTTAGCTAAATAATAATTAACAACAAACTAATAAATAATAATTATACAGCTCAGCAAAACAAAACTCCAACTCTCGAAAATCGGGAGCATTAATTTTCATGTATTCATACATTCGCAGTTTCTCCTGTCTGGATATTGAACTTGTAAAGCATAGTCGTTCCGACTATATAAAAGGCCTTGTTAGTGTGGTGGACAAATCTGTGTCCAGGTAGTCCAAAAAAGGTCACCATGTCTTATAGAAATTCTCAGTTTTGTGGTGCACCATACTTGTAAGAAAATCCAAGGGGATATGCTCCATAACAATCTTACGCCAACCCAACAGGCCTGGAGGTTTTCATACACTCAACCAAACAGGATATTCTTTCTTACACAGAAAGTGGGGACATTGAGAAGCTTTTTTCTTATGCGAGTTTATAAGGAATACAGAGGGCAGGCCAAGAAGAGGAGAGATCAGGTCTTTCTCCACCCTTACACCCAAAATCCCCTCCATTGCACCTGCCACAGTGCTCCAGATGTTTGAAGCCTGCCACAGGACCAGAAACAATGGGTAAGAGCACCCCGTACTAACTTTACACTTGGAGCACATTGAAGATACTCCAGGTTTTAATTTTGACAAATGATCCAGACCTAAGTGAACCCTGTGAAGAATTCTCAACTGTAAAGTATGGGTTCTATTGCCAATTAATATATTTCTTGCGTTTTCCCAAATATCTTTCCACCTCTGAGGAGACCTCAACACCTAACTCTCCCACATCCTACAGAGTCAATCGAACTCATCTGAGGAGCCACCTTCACTACCCGCCCCCCCCCCCGCCCCACCCGCCCCACCCTCAGTAGTTGATATAGTGTGCTGACTGAAAGTGTACTCTTAGCACTGAGCACCCTCTTCTCTATGTCGGATTTGTCAGGATCAGTCAAAAGTGTAGTCTTTTTTTAATAAAAGCCCAGTTTGAAAAAAAAATGAGGTCCCTGCTTGATGTCTCATATTTCCATGCTAACTGATCAAAAGACATCATTGTGTCTCCCTCAAATAAATCACCCATGCAAGACACACTCCCAGCCGCCTAATGTTTGAACCCTGAATCCATCCTACCCAGCTGAACACCTGCCATAACTATTATAGGTGTACAAAAAGATGTTTGCCAATGATGCCTTCCCTCTTCTGAATTGCCTTCCATGCTTTAACAGTATTGGTAACTATTGGGTTATGGCAATATTCCTTAACTGTCCTCATTTTGTCCAAAAACGGCCAACTAGTAAGGGGGGTACTTTACCTGGGAGATTTCTATATCAAACCATATTGAAAGAGAGTCCCCATAAGCCAAATCACTCAACATAGGATAAAAGCGAGCTCAGTTGATTAGTTTTTAATGTCCAGGAGATCCACTCCCCCCAGTCTGTGAGGCAATTGCAGTTTAGCTCATTTAATCAGGGGCTGCTTACGATGCCAAATAAAAGAGCTGAACCAGCCTTCACTCTCCTGAACCTTTGCTTATTGAAAATCAGGGGAAGCATTTGTATGGGGTGCAACAAACAGGGGAGAATATTCATCTTAAGAGCTATCCAACCTAACCATGAGACTAGAAGCGCCTTCCAGTTTTGAAGGTCTTGTTTGATTTTGTTTAATAAAGGCTTCGCCCAAACCAAACCTCTATAGAGTATAAAAAAGGTACAGCCATTCAACTTGATCAAATGCTTTCTCTACACCTAGAGAAATCACCAATCCCAATCAGCAGTATTGACTGCTGTTGACATGCTTGAATTCCATTAAGCAGCCTCCTAACATTATTGGAGGATCTGCAACCCATTATAAAGCCCGTCTGGTCCTCTTTAACAATAAAAGGTAACAGTTTCCAACATTAACGCAAGAGTCTTAGGATTTTAAAGTCAACATTTAAGAGTGAAATGGGCCTGTAAGCAGCAGAGTCCTCCAGGACTTGTCCGTTTTTAAGAATAAGCAAAATATTGGCCTCTCTTAGAGATGGCGGGAAACAGTCACGACTGTACAAGTCATTGAACATGTTGAGTATCAAGCCTGACAATATGTTTGTTAATTCCTTATAAAATTTGCTGGGAAGTCCATTAGGGCTGGGCACCTTTCCACTCTGAACTGCTTCACAGCCTCCTGCACCTCTTGCTCTGATAAGGGGGCATTGGGAAAAGACTCTTGTTCAGAGGCCACACCTGGAAGCTCCAGATCCTTGAAAAAGGATTCCATCTTGGCTTGCCCCTCAGATACTGCATGAATCTTTTTAGAATTACATGTTAGGTTCCCAGCACTTTCCCTAATTGACGTAGTGGCTTGAGGGGCACTTTTTTTCCCTGGCAAGCTACGCTAGGTACTTGCCTGGTTTGTCACCATGCTCGTGCAACCTTTCTTTGCGAATGTAAGCTCCTTCTTTGCTGTCTGCGTGAGCACGACATTCAATCCAGACTGCAGCGCTGTAAATCTCTAGCTTGGCCAATGAGGGCCTGTCAAAGAAAGCCTTGTTGGCTGCCTTCAACCATGCTTTAAGAAGAGGTTGCTGCTCGTCCTTCTGTCGCTTCCTATTGGCAGAGTAGCAGATAACTAACCCCCGGCATAGGCTTTAGCAGTTTTCCAAAGGATGGACGGTTTACTAGCCGAACCTGAATTAATGTCTGGGAACACCCTAAATTCCTTACAGAAGTACTCGACAAACATATTATCCTTAAGGATAAAGGATTCATTCGCCAGTGCCTCAGGCCCACTATAATGTCCTTAATGTTAATTAACAGGTACGCTGGAGCATGATCAGAGATGGTAATATTACCAATTGTACAAGATGCCACCAAGTCCAGGGTTGTCATGGGGGGTCAGAAAAAAAAAATCAATCCTGGTGTGGCATCTGTGCAGATTGGAAAAAAAACAAAAAATTCCTGCTTGTAGGTTGGAGACCCCTCCAAGCGTCTACCAACCCTAACTCCACACGCAGATGCACTAATTCTTTAATTTGTATAGAGGATATCAGGGAACCTTTGGACAACTTGCCCACTGTGGGATCCAATAGACAATTAAAATTCCCCCCCAGTGGTGATATCCCAAGACTCGAGACTGATCAATTTCATGAACACATCGACCAGAAACTTGAGAGGATGGACCGGAGGCAGTAAACATTTAAAACCCCATATTCTTCCTCATTTATTATGGCTTTGAGGATTACTCTAGTAACTTAAATGAGAGATTCCTCTGAACCAATATAGCCACTCCTCTACTTCTGGTATTAAAAGATGTAAAGTAAACCTGATCAAAGCCATTCTGCTGCAGTTTCAATTGCTTTTTATCATCCAAGTGTCTCCTGTATCCACCTTTTCCTTTCTAAGACTCAAAAGTACCTTTTTCCTCTTAATTGGTGAGTGACTACTCTTGATATTCCAGGTACACCATTTAATCAAGTAATTAGCCATGACCTCCTGCAGTAACATTTAGACTCCAGAGAGGAGGAACTCGAATTACAAATCACTGAACCTTAATATCGCAAGATTCATTGAATATAAAACTACATAAATTAAAGCCACTACAGTTAACAAACCTACAAAGCTATCAAAGATGATCTACAACAAAAACCAAAAGAAAAACCAACATATAAAGCACCAACGGCGCTGAAATAGGGGAACTCAACCCCTGCCCAAAGGGGGCATCTATACATCCCAAAACCCAATTTCCCATCCCACTGCTAATATTGCAGCCAGGGCATTTAAATACCTGAACCAGGCATAAACTGCCTGTAAGTAGGCATCTAGCCATCCCAACCATTTTCTCTCATCCCTAGCTAGAGCCACCGCACAATCACAAACAGCAAAGAAAGAAAATACACCATGGAATAATGATATGAATAAAGAAATTTTGAAAAAGATAAGTACTCCACTCATCCTTTGGTATAACCTAACTTAGAAATTGAAATTAAGAATCCCAGCTACCTCAGCATAGTTTAGACCAGATTATTACCAATAAAAAATAGGCAATGAAAGCCTCAACCAGACTTCCTCTTTTTTTTAAAAGGGAAGTAGAGACATACTCAAGCAATGCTACTATTTGTGCATACTAAATTGTTCAGATTAAGTTAATTTGTCCACAACATCTCTTGCCTTCTCGACCTGTCAAAGAGATGTACAAATCTATGTAATGTGAACTGGAGCACCACTTGATATCTCAGAGTACCGGATTCCTAGCTCCCTCAGCCTTTTCTTGATGCCATCATTTTTTCCGGAGCACTGCCACTGAGAAGTCCTGGAAGAACATGATCTTAGGCTCCCTTGTAAACTAGGGCCTTCGGATCTTCCCCTGGATTCTGAAAGCTTCCATGATTCTCTCTTTATCTCAAAAGTGATGAAACTGCATCAAGATAGGACGAGGACATTTGTCCAGACCTGACCTCTGCGGCGTGACCCGGTGAACCCCCTCAAGCTTTCCATTCCAGCCTCCAAATTAAGGAATTTCGGCAACCAGTCCTCAGTAAATTCCACCTTCCTTACCTTGGATCGGCAGACCGACGATCCAGATATTTTTTTTCTCTGCCCCTGTTCTCGAAGTTATCAACTTGAAGTAAATTATGGACCTGCATCTCCAGGGCCTGGATCCTATACTTGGACGAATCGTTATCAGCTTCCATCGTTGTGTCTCTGCATTCTACCTCATCCGCCCTTTTCTCGAGGTCTCCCACCTGTTGTTCATGCTGCAGCATAATAGAGATTGGGGCCAGCTTCTCCTCTATCTGCTTCCCCAACATCTTGCCAGATTTTGCAAGCTCCTTTACCAGGACCTGGCAGGAAGTAGAGTCGGAGGGTCCTGCAGGCTGGGCCGCGGGCCCGACCTTGGATGTACCTGCTCCCTTCTTCAGAATCCCTGGGCGGCAAAAACCAAAGTAATTTGTTCTCGAGCAGTTTCCTGGGACTCCCTGACCTTTCCAGAGTCCCAGGCTATTGCGGTGGTCCAGGTAGGATGGGTTGGGATTTTGTCCTGCTTATGATGTGGTGTGGAATTATACACACGATCTCTTTAGATTACCTACAGTGTGGAAATAGGCCCTTTGGCCCAACAAGTCCACACTGACACTCCGAAGAGCAACCCACCCAGACCCATACCCCTTCACCTAACACTGTGGGCAATTTAGCACGGCCAATTCACCTAACTGCCATCTTGGATCCCACTTTGGTATCATTTTAAAATACTGCAGTTCTTCAGTTATTTTCTGGAGTCCTCTGGCTGTTGTGCAAATATTTGGCCATTCTATGGCAGAAACACCATAAAGAGCCTTTCTGCTCTATGGCTGAGGGAGGAGTGTTGAGTGGGAGTTTAGAAGAAATTGCCCGTCACTAGTACCATAGGATTTTCTATATCCAGCTGATGAGACAGAGCAGGCGTGGTATAAAAACTTGCGAAATGAATGTACGTTGATGAAATGTGATTGAACTATTAGCCAACGCACCATTCTGGTTATTTCTATTGGACAATGGGTAGACTTTCGTTCAATTTTATATCAATATTGTCTATTGACATCAACCTGTGATGTACACCCTAGTAAACATTTAGCATTGCGTTTCTTGCCACATTTAATGTCAATGAAGAGTTGAGAGGGGTTGCATGCACTTTATCTGTCGCTAAAACAGCTTGGGATGTTTGTCAAAAAATGGAAGGTTGTATGACAATTTTGCTTTTCTGAATTTTTTCTTGGTTTCAGCAAACTTTTAGATTTATTAAGGTGCTGTACATTGAAGCAGGCACCAAAACACAATCCAATTCATTACTGTAAAGGTTGATGAGTTTGAAAGCTATTATTTTTGATGTACTGGAGAGTCTGCACTTCCAAAGGTGTAAAATGAAGTTGAAATGACGTAAAATGTTGCAGAAAATCATCACTCCTTCAAAACTTATCTTCCCAAATCTAAATGCAGGCATCATTGTTAATCTATTTCCTCTGGTGGTATCATATTTATGAATAATTATCCTTGAGTTACCCATAATTATCATCATCAGAAATCCAATAAATTATATGGATTTTTCATATTGTGTGCAAGGCAGTTTTGCCTCATTAATACATGCTAAAAATATGAACTGTTTTTAAAGTTACATATTTAAATATCAGAACTTGCAAATTGTATCACTGTAACTTTGTACTCCTCCCTTGTGACATTTCAGCTGCTCACCTATGCTGTCTGCTGTTAATGTAACTGCAGGCATTTTTTTAATTCGCACAAACGGGCTAAACCATCGTAAATGACGACATCCGTGGGCACCTTGTTAGTTTTAGGCATGAGCATTGATCTGGATTCATATAATAACATTAGAAAAAGGAACAGTCACTCAGTCAGTATTCTACTCTCGTACTATGCTCCCATAGTTATTGGTCATTTTCTAGCACTTTAGTCTGTTTGCCAATCACAGCCAGGTTGTACTGTCTGCACATCCTTTCTCGGTGTATAAGCATGTCCCCAACACTGGAAACTACTGGCTCAATTTCATAAACCCTTGAGCACCACTGAAACCAATTTGTTGTCATTTATTGCAATTAAACAATTTTGGGGTCACTATTCCCTCGTCAAGATGCTGTCATGGAGAATACATCTATCAGAGTCCAATGAGTTCATTGCAAACCTGCCCAGAGTCCAATGAGTCCGTTGCCAATCATGCCTTTTTTTTATGCAGTTCAAGTTATTGTTCCTTTTGCATTTAGGCATTTCTGTATTTGTCTTAATGAGTGCAAGGCAATATCCAAGCTTGGGTTGGTAAAGTCTGCAGATTCAAATCTGAAAACCATTGCCGTCTTGGAGTGTGGGAGCAGCACTGTGTGCAGGTTCCTCGTCAAGCCACACACCATCCTAACTTGGGAATATAAAGCCACTGGGTCAAAATCCTGAAACTCCCCTCTTTATAGCATTGTGAGCATTACTTAAACTGAATGGAGTGCAGTGGTTCAAGAGGATTCTGGGTAATCCAAGATGGAGGACGGGAAACATTTCTGGCTGTAAGAGCTGCCTCTTTTTTTTGAGGAATTTTAGGAGTTGGAGGCAATTTCCTCGAATTCCAGGAGCAGCAATTACTGTTTTATACGCTGTAGCATTGTTTTGGAACTTTGGGAAAAAAAGTCAAAACAACAGCAGTTTAAAAGGGAGAAGAGCAGACAAAGGAAGCACATGGTGAGGACAGTGCAGGAGAGAGAGAGAGAGAACCTGAACAGTTACTGCCTTTGCTGTTTGAATTAGTGTATCACTGGACATCGGAGTGCATCTGGGAATATTAACAAACAGTGAAATTCACAACTAATCTTGGAGGAACTGTTGGGCGAAGTTCATAGCACAGAATCAGATAAGTTAATTGTTGTTATAAGTCTGTTCAAGAGAGAGGCTGCAGTAGAGAATATAGTGGATTCTTTCTTGATTATATGTTCTTGGAGATAAGTCTCTTGATTAAACTTAAAATATAAGCCATAGCTATTAATTTAACCAGGGGCAGTGTTTGTAGAGGAATAAGACGGTGTTATTTTCTGGATCTGTAGATTGTGAAAGAGCAAAAATGGTCTTTGCAGTGATATGTGCTTCTTGTCAGATGTGGGAGCTTAAAGAGAGTTTAAGGGTTACTGCGGATTATATCTGTCATAAATGCTGTTGGATGCAAATCTTTTCAGATCTAATGGATCGGTTGGAGAGATAGATAGAAGCGATGAGGAATTTGCAAAAGCAACAGTATGTGATGGATGGCAGTTATAGGAAGGGGGAAAAATCTCAGATACAGTCGCATAGTCCAGGAAGGGTTAGAGAGGTTGGCACCTAGGACAGGAGTCTTTTGTGGATATACCCATTTCAAACAGGTATGCTGTTTTGGAAAATGTAGGGGGTGATGGATTCTCAGGGGAACGTAACATGAAAAGCCACGTTTCTGACATTGAGACTGGCTCTAATGCAACAAGGGGTATGTCGGCTTCCAAGAGATCAGTTGTGTTAGAGGATTCTGTAGTCAGAGGTACAGACACGTTTCTGTGGCCAGCAGAGATAAGCAGAATGGTGTGTTGTTTCCCTGGTGCCAGGATCAAGGATGTCTCAGGATGCAGAATGTTCTCACAGGGGAGAGGGGCCAGCAGGAGGTCATTGTCCACATTGGAGCCAATGACATTGGAAGGGAAAAGGTTGAGACTCTGAAGGGAGATTACAGAGAATTAGGCAGAAATTTAAAAAGGAGGTCCTCAAGGTAGTAATACCTGGATTACTCCCAGTTCTACGAGCTAGTGAGGGCAGGAATAGGAGGATAGAGCAGATGAATGCATGGCTGAGGAGCTGGTGTATGGGAGAAGGATTCACATTTTTGGATCATTGGAATCTCTTTTGGGGTAGAAGACATCTGTAAAGAAGGATGGATTGCACCTAAATTGGAAGGGGACTAATATACTGGCAGGGAAATTTGCTAGAACTGCTTGGGAGGATTTAAACTAGTCAGGTGGGTGTGGGTGGGACACAGGGAGATAGTGAGGAAAGAGATCGATCTGAGATGGGTACAGCTGAGAATAGAAGTGAGTCAGGCAGGCAGGGACAAGGTAGGACTAATAAATTAAACTGCACTTATTTCAATGCAAGGAGCCTAACAGGGAAGGCAAATGAACTCCGGGCATAGTTAGGAACATGGGACTCGGGTATCATAGCAATTACGGAAAAATGGCTCAAGGATGGGCAGGACTGGCAGCTTAATGTTCCAGGATACAAATGCTACAGGAAGGATAGGAAGAGAGGAGGGGGAGTGGCGTTTTTGATACGGGATAGCATTACAGCTGTGCTGAGGGAGGATATTCCTGTAAGTACATCCAGGCAAGTTATTTGGGTGGAACTGAGAAATAAGAAAGGGATGATCACCTTATTGGGATTATATTATAGACCCCCTAATATTCGGAGGGAAATTGAGAAACAAACTTGTCAGGCGATCTCAGCTATCTGTAAGAATAATAAGGTAGTTAAGGTAGGGGATTTTAACTTTCCAAACATCGACTGGCTCTGGCATAGTGTTAAAGGTTTAGATGGAGAGGAATTTTTAAGTGTGTGCAAGACAATTTTCTGATTCAGTATGTGGATGTACCTATGAGAGAAGGTGCAAAACTTGACCTACTCATGGGAAATAAGGCAGGGCAGGTGACAGGTGTCAGTGGGGGAGCACTTTGGGGCCAGCGACCATAATTCTGTTTGTTTTAAAATAGTGATGGAAAGGGATAGACCAGATCTAAAAGTTGAAGTCCTAAATTGGAGAAAGGCCAATTTTGACGGTATTAGGCAAGAACTTTCAAAAGCTGATTGGAGGCAGATGTTTGCAGGTAAAGGGACGGTTGGAAAATGGGACGCCTTCAGAAATGAGATAACGAGAATCCAGAAAAAGTATATTCCTGTCAGGGTGAAAGGGAAGGCTGGTAGGGATAGGGAATGCTGGATGACTAAAGAAATTGAGGGTTTGGTTAAGAAAAAGAAGCATATGTCAGATACAGACAGGATAGATCTAGTGAATCCTTAGAAGAGTATAAAGGAAGTACGAATATACTTAAGAGGGAAATCAGGAGGGCAAAGAGAATTAAGGAGAATCCAAAGAGTTTTTACAAATATTTTAAGGACAAAAGGGAAACTAGGGAGAGAATAGGGCACATTAAAGGTTAGCAATGTGGCTTTTGTGTGGAGCCACAGAAAATGGGGGAGATACTAAATGAATATTTTGCATCCGTATTTACTGTGGAAAAGAATATGGAAGATATAGACAGTTGGGAAATAGATGGTGACATCTTGCAAATTGTCCAGATTACAGAGGAGGAAGTGCTGGATATCTTGAAACGGTTAAAAGTGGATAAATCTCCAGGACCTGATCAGGTGTATCTGAGAACTCAGTGGGAAGCTAGAGAAGTGATTACTGGGCCTCTTACTGAGATATTTGTATCATCGATTGTCACAGGTGAGGTGCCGAAAGACTGGAGATTGGCAAACGTGGTGCCACTGTTTAAGAAGGGCAGTAAAGACAAGTGAACTATAGACCAGTGAGCCTGACCTCGGTAGTGAGCAAGTTGTTGGAGGGAATCCTGGGGGACAGGATATACATGTATTTGGAAAGGCAAGGACTGATTTGGGATAGTCAACATGGCTTTGTGCTGGGAAATCATGTCTCTCAAACTTGATTGAGTTTTTTGAAGAAGTAACAAAGAAGATTGAGGGCAGAGTTGTACATGTGAACTATATGGACTTTAGTAAGGCATTCAACAAGGTTCCCCATGGGAGACTGATGAGCAAGGTTAGATCTCATGGAATGCAGGGAGAACTAGCCATTTGGATACAGAACTGGCTCAAAGGTAGAAGACAGAGAGTGGTGGTGGAGGGTTGTTTTTCAGACTGGAGGCCTGTGACCAGTGGAGTGCCACAAGGATCAGTGCTGGGCCCTCTACTTTTTGTCATTGGATGCGAGCATAAGAGGTACAGTTAGTAAGTTTGCAGATGGCACCAAAGTTTGAAGTGTAGTGGACAGCGAAGAAGGTTACCTCAGATTACTACAGGATCTTGACCAGATAGGCCAATGGGCTGAGAAGTGGCAGATGGAGTTTAATTCAGATAAATGTGAGGAGCTGCATTTTGGGAAAGCAAATTTTACACATTTAATGGTAAGGCCCAAGGAGTGTTGTTGAATAAAGACCTTGGAGTGCAGGTTCATAACTCCTTGAAAGTGGAGTCGCAGGTAGATAGGTTGGTGAAGAAGGTGTTTGGTATACTTTCCTTTATTGGACAGAGTATTGAGTACAGGAGTTGGGAGGTCATGTTGCGGCTGTACAGGACATTGGTTAGGCCACTGTTTTAATATTGCGTGCAATTCTGGTCTCCTTCCTATCGGAAAGACATTGTGAAACTTGAAAAGGTGCAGAAAAGATTTACAAAGATGTTGCCAGGGTTGAACGATCTGAGCTACAGGGAGAGGCTGAACAGGCTGGGGCTGTTTTCCGTGGAGCGTCGGAGGCTGAGGGGTGACCTTATAGAGGTTTATAAAATTATGAGGGGCATGGATAGGGTAAATAGACAAAGTCTTTTTCCTGGCGTTGGAGAGTCCGGAACTAGAGGGCATAGGTTTAGGGTGAGAGGGGAAAGATATAAAAGGGACCTAAGGGGCAACTTTTTCACGCAGAGGGTGGTACGTGTATGGAATGAGCTGCCAGAGGATGTGGTGGAGGCTGGTACAATTGCAACATTTAAAAGGCATTTGGATGGGTATATGAATAGGAAGGGTTTGGAGGGATATGGGCCGGCAGATGGGACTAGATTGGGTTGGGATATCTGGTCGGCATTGACGGGTTGGACCGAAGAGTCTGTTTCCATGCTGTACATCTCTAAGACTGTATGACTGTAGGTCAGATCAAAGCCACATTTGCAAGGGCACCTAAGGATGGACAATAAATGCTGTCAAAGCCAGTGACACACACATTCTTTGAATAAATTTAAAAAAAACATGTTGGCAAACTTGTTCATTGTTGGTTAGGTAAAAACAAGGACTGCAGATACTGGAAACCAGAGTCTAGATTAGAGTGGTGCTGGAAAAGCACAGCAGGTCAGGCAGCATCCGAGGAGCAGGAAAATCAACGTTTCAGGCAAAAGCGCTTCATCAGGAATAGAGGCAGGGTGCCTGCATAGTGGAGAGATAAATGTGAGGGGGTGAGGGTGGGGAGAAAGTAGCATAGATTACAATAGGTGAAAGGGGGTCGGGATGGAGGTGATAGGTCAGAGAGGAGGGTGGAGTGGATAGGTGGGAAGGAAGATAGGCAAGTAGGACTGGTCATGAGGGCGGTGCTGAGCTGGAAGGTTGCAGCTGGGGTGAGGTAGTGGAAGGGGAAATGAGGAGACTGGTGAAATCCACATTGATGCCCTGGAGTTGAAGTGTTCCGAGGCAGAAGATGAGGCGTTCTTCCTCTCAGCGTCGGGTGGTGAGGGAGCGGCAGTGGAGGAGGCCCAGGACCTGCATGTCCTCGGCAGAGTGGGCGGGAGAGTTGAAATGTTGGGCCACAGGGTGATTCGATTGATTGGTGTTCACAGTTGGTGTTGTCACATTCATTGGTCATCAAAGTTTTCCACTTTTGGTTGATGTTGTTAAGGGTTCCATGCATCTTTTGAAAGCATTCTTGAATCGGAGCTGAAGCTGCACTGCTGGTCCCTTGATGCAGATAACCTTCCCATGTGACACGTCCTCAGATCTTCCATCCTGTACGTATGCCCAAGCCACCAAACTTGTCTTTGCTTGACTAGTGCTAGCATGTTTTAGATATTTGTTCTAGAGAGGATGCATGTCCACAGTCTTTATCAACAAAACTTCACACCCAAAAAATAAGCAATTCATTCCATAAAGCACTTGAAATGCCTAATATAAGAAGCCTCTGTAAATATAATTTTTTGTAGGTATGTTTTGTATTTTATGTGCAGTCTTTCATGGTATGAATGTATTAGCTTGTTTATTCAATTTTTAATATTAAAATAGATAATAGCTGGGCAATAACAATCCAGCTTTAAACAAGCCCCTAACTTTAATGCTGCCAATAGTAAGACTTGATTAAAACCAGAAGATGCAGGAGCAGATGTCAGCCATTTGGTCCATTGACTCTGTTCCATTCAAAACTAATAAGGACTGCACAGTCAGATTATTATGCCGCCCTAATGGCACATCTTTATCCATAAATGCACTTTTGTTCCTGTTCTGATATTTCTTGGGACATCTAACATTTGTTCATATTAATGCTGTTGCTACATGAGGATGTAAAGTGTAAAAAAAAAAGTCCAGTTTTATAGTAGTGTTGTTCATCTCTTATCCAAATCAATTATTGCAGTTTATAGCTGCTGTCCTTTCACCTTGGGGATTTTGGTTTGAATCTGACCTAGACTGATGGGATGACTGTCTCCTCTCTCCGATAATGAGTCTAGGACAGTCTCAATCCACTTCCTATTAAACATGGGTCTAAAGCACAAAGCTGCTCATAATTTACAGTTAATTGATGTTAAGTTGACAATCTCACTTTGAGATAGTCATCAGGATGTCAGATCTAGGAAGTGAAAACATCGTAGTGGAGAAATAACTGTTGTTTTTGATGAGACTGTAGCTACAATGTATTATTGGGACTGTTTAGGTGGCACTTTACCTTGTCAAAATTGCATTATGCTGCTAGGGACTTAATGCAAAAAACAATTTTTTAATGATAATAAAGCAACCTGTAAAGCACCTCTACATAATAAAAATCACACAGGAGTGTTATCTGATCAGATCTTGCACCGAGATACATGAGTTATTAAGTCTTATAACCAAATATTTGGTCAAGGAGGGAGATTTTAAGGAGCAGTTTAAAGGGAAGTAAGAGAGAATTAGAGAAACCATAAGGTCTAGTGAAGGACTGATGGAACTTGGGCCCTAGACAGCTGGAGACATACCTACCAATGGCAGAACAATGAAAATTAGAGATTTGACAACACTGTGTTAAAGTGCAAAAAATGTAATGAGTCCTAGTTGTGATAAAAATCAATCATCACTGAAATATTATAGGATCAAGGTTTGAGTTTACTCACAATGCACCTTTTGCTTCTGCCACCTCTCACTCAAAGCCCCATTCGGTGCAGATGTGGTTTAAAAAAAGAAACCTAATGGCATTCATTCTCTGGATTTACAAATGATGAATTGCCACTTGGGTGAGAGTGATGACGAGTTCCCAAATGGACAGGAGCTGAACTGCATTGTGCAGAACTCTTGCCCATAATCAAGTATTCATCTGGACACTTAGTCTTCCATAACTTTAAGCTTTTGAAAGTTTTAAGTTGCGATTGTCCTTGTATCGTGTATTTGGTGTAGAACTGAGTGATCTTATTCACTTTTGCGAACTGCAGCCTTTATCAGTGAACCAGTGAATGATCACATTGCAATTTGTCATTATTTCCTCTTGCCCACCGGAAATTTCCCTTGGAGGCATTTTATGTTTTACAAACTGCCTTCAGCGGCGTGCTATTAAGCATTATAACTTATTTTTAATTCCCATTATGCTGGCAGATCAGTACTTTTTATTAGTGATGAGTAGGTTTTGCCAGCTGTTGACCCTGCTGTTTCCTGGAGCTTTGATTTCTATTGTCACTAGTCTCACAGCAGAACAGTTGGTTGCATCATTGAGAGTACGTGATATATGTTCAGTATTACAAACTTGTTTTTGATTCCAGTTTAGTAGCACCTATGAACTCTTTAGTTAAGAATTTGAACCGAGAATCTCCTGATAGTACAGGAGGTGCAGATGTGAATTAGTGCTATATCTCCACTCCATATGTCTACAGACAGGATAAGAAAATGTGTGTATGCTGCACTGCATAGAATACTCCACACCAAACCAAGCCATACAGTCCAAGGTGTCTGTGGATTTTATGTTGCACTCTAATTATTTTGCTGCCTCCTTCATTTAACCCTTTTATCATAACATTCAATTTTCTTCTCCCTTCCTGTTAAATGCTTCTATACTAATTAACATAAACTTGTATTCATTTGGTGTCTTTACGATCTCAAATGTGTCAAAGCACTTCATTAGTGCATATTGAAACAAAACATGACATTGATCCATATAAGGAAATTCTAATGAGGTGACCAAGTGCTTAGTCAAAAAAGATGTCTTAACAGTGGCAGGTGAGATTGAGGCATGTGGAGAGAATGAATATCAGCACTTACATCCTAGACAACTGAAAGCACAGCCACCAATGAATTCACAAGAAGACAAAATTAAAGAAATAGAGAGACGGTTTGGGAGCTGTAGAGGTTGCAGTGGTAGGGAGAAGAGAGCCCATTGCTAGATTTGAAAGCAGGGATGAGAATTTTAAAATCAAGACTTTGCTTACCAGGGACCAATGCCAGTTCACAAGTGCAGGTGACAGAGGAATGGAGTTTTATGTGAGTTAAGACACAGGCAGCAAAGTTTTGGATGACCTCAAGTTATTTGGAACATAGAACGTTGAAGACTGGCAAGGAGGGAGTCGCATCTTGAGATCATGATGATATGAATAAAAATCTCAGCATCAGATGAGCTGAGATGAAGGCGAGAGCGTTTTGGTGTTATTCCACACACTCCGATCAGCGTGATGCTGATGCTGTTCCAGTTCCAGGAGTCTCTCAAAGAGGCCTACTCATAGCCCCACCACCAGCACTTCCTCTAATTTTCTTACTAGCTATCAGTTGATATTATGGAGGTTGGAATAAAGCAGTCTTAGTGATGGCTCACATGGCATCAGCAACATAGGGTCAAATATGATGTCAAAGTTGTGAACAAACTGGCTTAATCTCTGACTACTGCAAGGGACAGGGCTAGAATTAGCAGTTCAGCAATGGAGTTTAGCAGAGGACCAAAAATGGTGGCTTCAGTCTTCCCAGTGTTTAAGTGGAAAAATTTCTGCTCATTCAGTGCTAACTGTAGGATAAGCAATCTGATAATACATGGCTTGGAAAGGGTGGATGCTAGGAAATTGTTTCCGTTAGGCGAGGAGACTAGGACCCGTGAACACAACCTTAGAATTAGAGGGGGTCAATTCAGAACAGAACTGCGGAGATATTTCTTCAGCCAGAGAGTGGTGAGCCTGTGGAATTCATTGCCGCAGAGTGCAGTGGAGGCGGGGACGCTAAATGTCTTCAAGGCAGAGATTGATAGATGCTTGATGTCACGAGGAATTAAGGGCTAGGGGGAGAATGCTGGTAAGTGGAGTTGAAATGCCCATCAGCCATGATTGAATGGTGGAGTGGACTCGATGGGCCGAATGGCTTTCCTTCCACTCCTATGTCTTCTGGTCTTATGATAATTGGACAACAGGATTAGTCAAGAGAATTGGTGTTGACGCAAAGTGTGTCATCAGCATAGTTCTTATTGCAAAAATATACTTTATTCCTAAAATATCTAAGTACATACAAAGTTCCAAACATAGTTTTGTACAGACTTTGGAGGAAAAGTGATGTCATTTGTCAAATCTTCCATCCTGTTGCAAGCTAAGGCATTTTCTAATCATATAAGGAAACTTATATTCCCATTAAGGCAATGAATGGTCTGGGATCTTAGACCCTTGTCATATTTGGCAGAAAGACCACAGGAAATGGTCTTTCCCCATTGTGCCTTGGCGGCAATCACAGCAAGGTCTAGTGTGTTCTTCAGCACATAGTCCTGGAGTTGGGAATGTGCCAACTTGTAACATCCGGTCGAGGTTAACTCTTTTCACTGGAAGATCATCAAGTTTCAGATAGACCAAAGAACATCTTTCATTGAGTTGATCATTTTCCAGGTGTAACTGGTGTTTGTCTCTGTGTGCATCCCAGAGAACAGCGCATGGAGCTGCTCAAGAACCTTGACAAAAAAATAAAATCACTATCTATCTCCACACTTTTGCAAAGGCCTGTTCCAAAATGAAATGAAAAGAGCAGCATGTGGTGGTATCATCAGCATATATGAGAAAACTACACTTCAAATATCCCTCTACTGCAACAGCCAACTTTAAGGGCATTTGACTGGTCATTGGATAAACATATGGATGAAAATGGAATACTGTGGGATAGATAGGCTTCAGGTTGGTTCCACAGGTCAGTGCAACATAGAGGGCTGAATGGCCTGTACTGCACTGTAATGAACTATGTTCTTAAATTAGTTCTATATTCTGACCATTCTCTGGATTAAGAAGCTTCTCTTGAATTTCTTATTTGTTTGAGCTACCTTATTTATAAGTTCTTCTCTAAATTCATCAGTGTCTTAATAATTTAGTGAAGCTTAATGACTTGTATATATAATTTTCTTAATGTCATTTCAAACTCTGCGAGCTACCCTGTTACTCTATCACCTCCCCACATCCAAACTTGTATTGTGACCTGACAAAATGTTTTGAAATGCAAAGTTACCCACTCTTGGCAGAAGAAATTTAAGGTGGCAAATTAAAAACACTGTCCAGCACATTTTGTCATGTCTATGGGTAAGAACCCTGAAGTACTGTGGATGCTTTTAACTAGTAATTCCAAAATTTACAAGAGGGTCTATACAGCTGATGTGAGCTAAATGGCTGTCAGCTTAAATACTGCTATCCCACTCCCTGCAGCATAAACCACTGCACTCAGGACAACTTTGGAAAGTTCACTGAACAATTGAATTAAACAAATAAAGAAAATAAATGAATTTGAGGATATTTTAAAATAAGTAGTTAAGCATTTTTAACATGATTTTATTTTTGTTTTAATTGTACCCTCGATTAAATTTCTGCAAGGTTTTTTTCTAGTTCTCTTCTCCAAAACACGTGGGTTAGAAATTTGAACAAAGCTTTTTCCAAATTGCTGATGCGATGTATTACTTAGAAGAGAGCTGGAATATATTTTGTCAGTGGCTTGTCAGTGAGAAATCGTTTTTGTAGAATCGGGTATCAGAGACTGTCAGCTGGGAAGATTTTCTTTTTTAATATTTCCCCTTCTTTATTGACCTCTGTAATGAAACTTGGATCAATAACTGGTTTGAGCAAGGTTGTGGCAGCCAATGCATCAAGTTTGATCATTGCTCCTAGTGTTACAGATTCTGACTGTTGTCCAATTATAGCCATGTAATTCCGGTACTTTGACAAGAAACAATGCTTCAGAAAAAAAATGAAATGAGGTTTTGTTGTGAGCGACATTAAGTGAATCCATTGCTCATCGAATCAATAATCATTTTTGTGTTGTGGTATATAAATATGGCTGTCAAACTGTGTCTGTGGTTAACTGTGAAGCGGGTTTTACTTTTGGTGCTTTTTAAATAAATCAAAAATACCAATTTCAACTGATCAACCAGAGCAAGTTTGTGGTAATATCTTAGATTTTGTTTTCTTGTCTCCTGAAGAGTGCTTGAGTAGGAATAAGTTTAGACGAGGCTTTCGGTAACACATGAATGTTTTTCATAAATATATTCAACCATGTGGGGAGGGGCATAGGCTCATGGCCAAATCCATCCCATCTCCACTGAACATCTAAACAAATATCCATTTTCCAGCAAGGTTCACAATGGTTTTGGAATGTTTAGCGATTCCTATTGATTTCCCCTCACCTTACTTCCTAATGCTTTTACTTCCCTGTCCTGTTAAACAATATTATATTGAATAATAATTAAAACTTAAATTGCATGTTTCTTTAATTTAGTTTGTTTGTTCAACTTAATTCCTTTAAGATTACACATTCCATTGTGTTTTCATTTGGAAATGTATCCATTTGATCATAATGTGCAACTGCTTTTTAAACAATATATTAAAGTGGTGTCAAACTTGCCCACTTGTGGAAGGACTGGGGTTAGAGGGAGTGGAGAGAAGCTCTCTGAAAATGTTGACCTATTACCACCAGCATCCTGCAATTATAAACCAATCAGTATAGCCCTTACTAACATTGACACATGCCGTGGGAAGCAAATTTTATACATGGACTGTACCTTCTGAACATTGACACGTTCCCAGGGATGCCATTGTCACTTCTCAGATCCTGCAAAGTCATGCATGCTCTCAGGGATCTCTTGGCCTCATCTTTAAGAGCAGTCACCTACTCCAAGGAATGGAAAAACAAACAAGCAACAAAAATTGCTGGGTAACTCAGCAGGTCTGGCCGAATCTGTAAAGAGAAAATGGAGTTAACATTTTGAGCCCAAAAACCCTCTTTCAGTTCATTTTGTAGAAGGGTCACTGGAGACATTAACTGTTTTTCTTTCATTGATACTGCAAGACCTGCTGAGTTTCTCTAGCTATTTCTGTTTTTGTTTTAGATCGCCAGCACCTGCTGTTCTTTGTTTTACTTTAAAGAAATTATATTGTGGAAGTATTTTTTTTGAGTGCAGAAACATTAGTAACCTGCTTCTTGGTCAATAAATATTGTGAATGCAGTGAAATTGTGCTATACTTCATCACAATTCAGATTACTTGAGCATTTTGTGTGCCCAATCCCAAATGAGGAATCCTCTGAAGCTGTGGTGTTCTAGAGGCCTCTAGTAATCCATCTGGGGTTCTGTTATTATGGTGTCTGCATTGATGAGACACTGGGGTTTCCTCTTCCTTTTCCGTCCCCCCTCCTGTCTGCATTATAGATTTCAATGTTTGTTAGCGATCTTGACACAGAAAAGTTGGACTTTAAGACTGCCTATTAATCTCCTTACTTCGCCGAATACTAATTGATCTAGACTTAGCTCATTTGCTGAGGCTAAACGCCAGCTTGCGGACACCTCGTCCTAATGTCCCCTTGACCATGACCCCACCTCCCACTACCAAACCATCATCTCCCAGACCATGCATAACCTCATCACCTCAGGGGATCTCCCATCTACCGCCTCCAACCTCATAGTCCCACAACCCCACACGGTCCATTTCTACCTCCTGCCTAAAATCCATAAACCTGACCCATTGTCTCAGCCTGCTCCTGTCCCACAGAACTCAACTCTGCATACCTTAACACGATTCTGTCCACCTTAGTCCAAGAGCTCCCCATCTATGTTCAGGGCACCACCCACGCCCTCCACCTCCTCCATGATTTTCGCTTCCCCGGCCCCCAACACCTTATCTTCACCATGGATATCCAGTCCCTATACACCTCCATCCCCCATCACAAAGGCCTCAAAGCCCTCCGCTTCTTCCTTTCCCGCCGAACCAACTAGTACCCTTCCACTGACACCCTCCTTCGACTGACTGAACTGGTCCTCACTCTGAACAACTTCTCTTTCCAATCCTCCCACTTCCTCCAAACCAAAGGAGTAGCCATGGGCACCCGCATGGGCCCCAGCTATGCCTGCCTCTTCGTCGGATATGTGGAACAGTCCATCTCCGCAGCTACACTGGCACCACCCCCTACCTTTTCCTCCGCTACATCGATGACTGTATCGGCGCTACCTCATGCTCTCACGAGGAGGTTGAACAGTTCATCCACTTTACTGACCCATTTCAATCTTGGATGACCGACTCAACACGGACATTTACTGTAAACTGACCGACTCCCACAGCTACCTAGATTACACCTCCTCCCAACCTGTCCCCTATAAAAATGCAATCCAATATTCCCAATTCCTTCGCCTTTGCTGCATCTGCTCCCAGGAGGACCAATTCCAATACCAAACAATCCAGATGGCTTCCTTCTTCAAAGACTGCTATTTCCCCTCAGATGTGGTTGACGATGCTCTCCACCACATTTCCTCCACTTCCTGCTCCTCTGACCTTGAACCCCGCCCCTTCAATCGCCACCAGGACAGAACCCCACTGGTCCTCACCTATCACCCCACCAACCTCCAGATACATTGTATCACCCTTTGTCATTTCCGCCACCTCCAGACAGACCCCGCCACCAAGGATATATTTCTCTCCCCTCCCCTATCAGCGTTCCGGAAAGATCACTCCCTCCGCGACTCCCTCGTCAGGTCCACACACCCCACCAGCCCAACCTCCACTCCCGGCACCTTCCCCTGCAACCGCAAGAAATGCAAAACTTGAGTCCACACACCTACCCCCCCCCCCCCCCATCACTTCCTCCCAAGGTCCCAAGGGATCCTTCCATATCCATCCATCAGAAATTCACCTGCAACACCACAAACTTCATCCGCTGCACCTGATGTAGCCTCCTCTACATTGGGGAGACAGGCTGCCTACTTGCAGAATGCTTCAGAGAACACCTCTAGGACACCCGCACCAACCGCCCTGTGGCTGAACCCTTTAATTCCCCCTCCCACTCCACTAAGGACATGCAAGTCCTTGGCCGCCTCCATCGCCAGACCATGGCAACATGACACCTGGAGGAACCCTCCAACCATATGGGATGAATGCAGATTTCTCATTTCCCCTCCCCCCACCTTTCCTGAGACCCAACCCTCAGACTCAGTACCGCTTTCTTGACCTGCAATCTTCTTCCTGACCTCTCCGCCCCTACACCCTCTCCGGCCTATAACCCTCATCTTAACCTCCTTCCACCTATCGCGTTCCTAATGCCCCTCCCCCAAGTCCGTCCTCCCTACCTTTTATCTTAGCCTGCTTGGCACAACCTCCTCATTCCTGAAGAAGGGCTTATACCCGAAACGTCGATTCTTCTGCTGCTTTGATGCTGCCTGACCTGCTGCGCTTTTCCAGCAACACATTTTTCAGCTCTGATCTCCAACATCTGCAGTCCTCACTTTCTCTTAGCTCAGCTCAACCTAGGCATAGACCTTATTGCCCAAGATGATCTAGACCTGGCTGATTAATGGAATAGCAAAGTGTTTTTGTCGATGCTTTCAAAGCAAACTGTGAACAAATTCTAACCTTGTTTACTTGTAATATCTAAAATGCATCTGAAAATCAATTGGAAATTGGCTTCAAGGTTAAGAAAATTGTGTGGCGTTTGTATTGATTATTCTTAAAAAATTAAGTTTCCAGTAACACATACACACACACTTCTTTTGTTGACCTTCTCATTTTCTGATGATGTAAACCCAAATAAGCACACGTTTCCTTTTGGAGAGGGAGATGAACAGCTAAATAGCAGGCATTTACAGGTGATAGAATAAACCTACCTCTGCAGATGGAATGCGTGATTTTCATTGGTATAGTATCCAATCCAAAGACATGACTGATGCTTGTGAAGTTCTCCCTACCCATCAAATGATTTAACTAGCTTGATCGGGTTATAGAAAATGCGCAACCTTATTGAAGCTCTTGTGATCTGATGTCCTTGGGACATGATGGTGCTAAAACCTTAAAGCCTGTCTCTGCAGTAGTTTTTTGTGTCATCTCAACGGATTTACTGGGAATCTCATCACCTTTCTTGCTTCCTCACTGAATTGCATTTTTTGGAGTTTTGTGATTTCAGTTCAGGTTTGCTCATCCTTAAATATGACTGGCTTCTTTAAGGAGCTTATGTGGCCAAGAAAAGGAGGCCTGATTTAGCTGTGTAAGTGCTACAAGCTGGATTATTTTGACAATCTCCTGGAATCTGAACTAATGGGCGACCAGTATAAGGATGACTTAGAGTTTTGAGGATGATGCACTGTGTCCCTGAACCATGTTTTGATATAATGGACAAAACAGTATGTATATCAGTAGCTGAATTCAGTTGCAATGATAAACTGGTGGCGAATTTGGCAAAATGATCTGCAGAAAATTTGAACAAATTAATTTTTACTTTCCTTTCGATTTTAGATGTCTACTAATAAGCTGCATGTCAAAGCACATTGATAACAATCAAGTGCTCTACTGAATATGGCGAATCACTGAGAAACCAAGTAGCTAATATGGTTAGATTGTAATCTAGGTCAGGAGTAAATAAGAGCAGCTTTATCTTGACCTGACAATAATAAAATTGGGCAGAGAAAAAGTGCAAAAGCAGATAACTGTAAATCAGCTGCAGCAGTATGAAGATCCTTCAGCATTCCAGCGTTTTAACTGTTGTATAACCTTGCTTTTACTTTAGATTAGATTACTTACAGTGTGGAAACAGGCCCTTCGGCCAACGAGTCCACACTGACCCGCCGAAGCGCAACCCACCCATACCCCTGCACTTACCACTTACCTAACACTACGGGCAATTTAACATGGCCAATTCACCTGACCCATACATCTTTGGACTGTGGGAGGAAACCGGAGCACCCGGGGAAACCCATGCAGACACTGGGAGAACGTGCAAACTCCACACAGTCAGTCGCCTGAGGTGGGAATTGAACCCGGGTCCCTGGCGCTGTGAGGCAGCAGTGCTAGCCACTGTGCCAACGTGCCGCCCCACTTTATCGTAGTGAAGAGGGCAGAGGGGATCAGGAGAAATGCGTGTCACTTTCTTCTTCTCCCTCCCCACCATAACTACCATTGATACATGGAAGGACGATTAGAATTTCTAAGAATTGAAAGCTGGTGTTCTATTGAACAACAACATTCATTTTTGATAGGCCCCACTTGACATATCCACAAATATACTGTGGCTATCAATCCACTTGTGCTGGTTGAAGTGAATTGGTATATTGCACACTCACCTTATTCCAATGGGTTTATAATCTGCCTTGCTGTTTGTGGTTGTAGTTCTGATTGCAACTGTTCCATGAAGTTGATATCATTGCATTTCTAACAGTTTGTTCAAGGTAATGTTGGTTATATTTCCTCCCTCTGAGTTCCTTGTCACACCAGTCCCAGCACTCTGAAGCAGAATAATTGACTTGCCCTGGTCCTGTTTGTTTTCAGTTGTAAGTAATTAATCTCCTCAGAAAACAGAGACAGCATTATTGATGATTTATCATCTGCAAGGACAAAATGCCTTATGTTTTTTCCATTTTATATTCTTTTCTTTTAATCCAATCCTATTGATCTGCTCAACATCCACATCCAAAGGCAACGGGCAATGAAATTGGTGCATGATTGCAAGCCAGATCATTCATTTCTGTTAAATTAATTTCAATATGTCCTCCCTGATGGGCAGGATAGATTCAAGTTTCATATAATTTAAAATCAAAATTAAATAGTTTCCTTTTTAGGCTGCTGTGATGATCTTGGGAGCCAGTTAATATGAGTAAGCTGCAGACACATGCAATTTCTCATCCTTGCATTCTGCTGGTACTCCCTCTCTATAAAATTAAGATTTGGCATATTTACTTTTATTTGTAACTTGTTCTTTTCCAAAGCCCTTCGTTGTTGAACTTCCCTCTTATCTATCTTGAGTTAAAAACTTAATTTCAAAAGCTTTACTATCTTGTGATTCGCTTGCTCTTATCTCACACTACATCTCTGAATGTGATTTACATTCTTGGCCTATCACCGTCACCTAGGTCTCCAGTTGAAAGAGAATATTGCTAATAATTGCATTCTGCCATTTTCTGCTTGTCATTGGAAAAAAGAATAGAAAAAGACTGAGTGCCAAATATGTGTAAAGTTTAAAAACTTGAAATAACAGTGCACACAATCACAATAGTCATTGTTTGCCAGGTTGAGCCCCACGTGAGGGTGTCTGAATGCCAAGCTAAATGAATATGTTGCATATGAATACGAGTATGTTCAGAGGAGTGTGAGATAGTGAGAGTGAAAGGAGAAGGTGAAGCACTTGTGAGGTAGCTCAAATCAAGAAATAGAACTGGAAAAAAAATGATGGGACAATGGGAACGTTGCCAGGCTGTCAGGGCTTGCATTCTAGAATATCGAAGTTAACGAGGACAGTGGAGGATCATGTAATCACAATTATTGATTGTGAAAAAATTAGGTGATCACCTTTAATAAGTATATTAAAGATGAGAAAATGAAACCAAATAATAAAACTTAGTGATTAAAGCAACAGTGTGAGAGATGTTCAGCTATCCAAACCTTTAAAGGCAAGGAAGAAGACACAGTGAAAAGTCGTGAAGGCGTTCAACCCTGGAACAATAATGATGTTCCTTCGCCAGTAATCCAAACATTTGGACTAACTGTCCAGAAAGGTAAATTCAAATCCCTACACAGCAAATATGGAAGTTAAATTAAATTCATTTAATAAATCAGAAATAAATAACCCTAATGGTGATGACAAAACTGCAGGATTGTCATAAAAGTTCATCTGATGCACTTTATGGGATGACAATTTGCAATTCTCTCACCCATTCTAGTTTGTGAATCCAGACTGTCTTCCCTAATAGTTTTGTTGAAAAGTCCAACCAAAGCATTTCAAGTGTAACTACTTCGCGCTGACTGCAGTGGTTCAAGAAGAGCAGCTCTCTGCCACATCTGGGATGGACAATAAATATTGGCCTTGAGCGATGCTCTCATCGCCATATGAATAAAACAAAAATGGCATCATAGCAGTATTTACTTAGTCATAGAGATGTATAGTAAGGAAACAGACACTTCATTCATGCCGACCAAATATCTAGTCCCATTTGCCAGCACTTGCCCTATATACTTCTCAACGCTTCCTATTCACATACCCACCCAGCCTCCACGACTTCCTCTGGCAGCTCATTCCATACACTCACTGCCCTCTGTGTGAAAATGCTGCCCCTTAGGTCTCTTTTATATCTTTCCCCTCTCACCCTAAACCTATGCCCTCTAGTTCTAGACTCCCCTACACTAGGAAAAAGACTTTGTCTATTTATCCTATCCATGTCCCTCATGATTTTATAAACCTCTATAAGGTCACCCCCTCAGCCTTTGATGCTCCAGAGAAAAAGCCCTAGCCTCTCCCTATAGCTCAAATCCTCCAACCTTGGTAACATCCTTGTTAATTTTTTTTGTATCATTTCAAGTTTCACAACATCCTTCCAATAGAAAGGAATTACATGCAATATTCCAAAAGTGGCCTAACCAATGTCCTATACAGCCACAACATGACCTCCCCAACTCCTGTACTCAAAGCTCTGACCAATAAAGGAAAGCATACCAAATGCCACCTTCACTATCCTATCTACCTGCGACTCCACTTTCAAGGAGCTATGAACCTGCACTCCAAGATCTCTTTGTTCAGCAACAATCCCAAGGACCTTATCATTAAGTGTATAAGTCCTGCTAAGATTCGCTTTCCCAAAATGCGGCACCAAACTCCATCTGCCACTCTTCAGCCTACTGGTCCATCTGACCAAGATAGTTGTAATCTTAGGTAACCACCTTCGCTGTCCACTGCACCTCCAATTTTGGTTTCATCTGCATACTTATTAATTATACCTCCTTGTGTCCACAAAGCACTGTCAGCACAGTGAAACCTTCAGAGGTTATTACCAAATAAGATTTAGTTTTATTGAAGGGACGATTAAATATGACAACAAAGAGGGTAGTGCCAACTTTATAATTGATCAGGCCAGTTAATCCAGCTTTCAACACCCTATTTTAGTCCAATGTCAGTGCTATTGGATGAATGATTTTATTGTCATGTATATTTTACAGTAGAAAAACAGTAAATGCAGTGAAAAGCTTTTCCACTGTTGCCGTGATTCGGCACCATTTTGATTAGTTTAAGAATTTTCAAAAAGTTTAAAAAGAATCTATCAGTCCTGAGCCAGCTCGTCGTTGTCATCAGTGCACGCCATCCATTCTCCACCCACCTCGCCACCGTTTACATTGGACCCAGTCCTGGGCTAGCACTCCCAGATCCCTTTCTACTTAGGCTTTATGAATTTTCTCTCTGTTTAAGAAAATAGTCCATGTCTGTTTTTTTTTTCCCAAGTGCAAGACCTTGCATTTGTTCATGTTGAATTTCATCAGCCATTTCCTGGACCACTTTCCTAAACTGTCTAAATCTTTCTGCAGCCTCCCCATCTCCTCAGTACTACCTGTCTGTCCACCTAACTTCGTATCATCAGTGAACTTCGCCAGAATGCCCCCAGTCTATTCATCCAGATCATGAATGTATAAAGTGAATAGCTGCGGCCCCAACACTGAACCCTGTGGGACACCACTTGTCACCTGCTGCCATTTCCAAAAAAGAACCTTTTATCCCAACTTTCTGCCTTCTGTCAGACAGCCAATCCTCAATCCATGTCAGTAACTCACCTCCAACTCCATAACATAGATAATGTCTACTGGGTTTCCCTGGTCTAACCTACTTGTTACCTCTTCAAAAAGTTCGAACAGGTTTGTCAGGCACCACCTCCCCCTTACTAAATCCTTGTTGACTTGTTCTAATCCAACCCTGCACTTTCAAGAATTTATAAATCTCGCCTTTAAAGATAAATTCTAGAATTTTACCAACATCCAAGGTTAGCCTAATTGGCTTATAATTTTCCATCTTTTGCCTTGAACCTTTCTTGAACAAAGGGGTTGTAACAGCAATTTTCCAATCATCTAGGACTTTCCCTGATTCCAGTGACTTTTGAAAGATCACAACCAATGCCTTGGCTATTTCCTCAGCCACCTCCCTCAGAACTCCAGCATGTAGACCATTGGGGCCAGGAGATTTATTAATTTTTAGACCTTTTAGCTTTTCTCACACTTTCTCTTTTGCAATGGCTACCGTACTCAACTCTGCCCCCTGACTCTCTTTAATTGTTGGGATATTACTCATGTCTTCCACTGTGAAGACTGACACAAAGTACTTATTAAGTTCTTCAGCTATTTCCTTATCTCCCAGCACGAGCCTTCCTGCATCAATTTGGAGCGCCCCAATGTCTATTTTGCCTCTCATTTGTTTCTTTTGTATTGAAAGAAATGTTTACTATTATTTCTAATATTACAGGCCAGCCTACCTTCATATTTGATCCTCTCCTTCCTTCATTCTATTAGGAGGTCTGTACATAACTCCCATTTTTTTTGCCTTTGTAATTCCTCAACTCGACCTACACAGACTCCACATCCTCTGACCCGATGTCATTCAGTGCCACAGATTTAATTTCATTCTTAACAAGCAAGACAACCCCATTACCTGTCTTTTCAATAAGTTATAAATTCTTGGATGTTTAATTACCAGGCCTGAAACCCCTGTAGCCACGTCTCTGTGATACCTGCCACATTTTAATCATTCGTGATGATTTGTGCCATTAATACATCTACTTTGTTACGAATACTACAAATGAAAGGAAATCATTGTTTTCCAAAGTGACCAGGTTGTTTCTAGGCTTTGTAGACTAGTTTTAGAAAAAAAATTGAAAGAGTAAATTTGCTTTCACTGGAAAGAGGGCTAAGAGATGGCCAAATACAGCTTTTTAAAATAATGAAAAATCAATTTAAAATAATTTTCAAAAAGCATTTTATTCCATCTGGAAAATATGCATTGGGCATGTGTACAACTTCCTGAGCCTTACTGCAAATTAAAATTAATTTCCTATTGCCTGCTCCCCAAGAAAGGAATCAAAAAATTTAAACATGATATGGCACAATGCAAGTAAATATTACATTGACAACATCTCAAGTACAATTTCATTGCTGCTAGAAATACCTTCTGGAAGCTGAGCAGGATCTGTGAATGTCAGCCTGGTAGACATAGAAATCAGAGCACAGAAACTGGGCTTTTTCCTGATCTTTAACAGAAAGAAGTTATGGTCAGTGCTCAAAGAGGTCACTGCTGAAGTTGAGAATTTGGTTTTAGGGAATCACAGACTCAAATCTTTTCAGTTATTATTGCTACTATACGATGCCAATATCTTTGAATCTTGAAAAGAATTCCTTTGCCCATTTCTTAAGTAGATTGTTTACAGACATCGATTGATTTCACTTTAGGATAGATACAAGAGCACCTGGGACAGCTCAAACTCAATTGATCACTTTCATTCATCCATCTAGCTGGCTCATTGATCAATCCATCTTATATTACCTTTCCAACAGTGCAGCTAGTATCCATGCTATGCTTATTACCACTAATCAGCCGTGGAGTTTTGGTGAGCAAATTAAGTTTTTGTAATGCAGGAAGCCAGTTTTTTAATGATTTATTTGAGAATTATTGGTAATAGAAGCCCTTGTTTTATATGTAAACATTTAACTTCTGAAATTACAAGTATAAACTCATTTTCCTCCCACTGAAGTAGTGAGTTGAGGTAGTTTAATGCTTGCCTGTATCAGCAACTCTGGAGGGTAGTAATACTGAATACCAGATAAAAGGTCTCGTCACTGGTTCATATCTCCCAAGTCCCCAGGTCCTTTCTGTCGCATTTAATTAATCTAAAAAAATCTCGATTTATGTTTCTCAGCTACTGCAATAGATTTTTAACAGAAGCTATCACTGTTTGGGTTGATTAGTCCTGTCACTGCAATGGGAATGATGCCCTGATTTATATTGGAAAAATTAGGCTATTTAAAAAAATCTTTAAAAGTGTGGATGTACGTGGGTGCTATTGTGTATAATATGAAAAAGCAAAAAGAAAGTTACTAGTTCCTGAGCCCTTTTAACTGGAAAGTTTATTGTAGTGAAGATGAAAGAAAACAGAATTTGTGTGAGGGTCACTTTTCCAGTTATAGCTTTAAGTGGCCAGCTCTGTGGGAAAGGAGTGGTGCCATGGTAATGTCACTGAGCTAACAATCCATGGAGTCTGGAGATGTACAGCATGGAAACAGACCCTTCAGTCAATTCGTCCATGCCAACCAGATATCCCAACCTAATCTAGTCCCATTTGTCAGCACTTGGCCCATATCCCTCTAAACCCTTCCTATTTATATACCCATCCAGATGCCTTTTAAGTAATGCAATTGTACCATTCTCCACAACTTCATCTGACAGCTCATTCCATACACATACCACCCTCTGTGTGAAAACGTTGCCCTTTAGGTCTCTTTTATATCGTTCCCCTGTCACCCTAAACCTATGCCTTCTAATTCTGGTCTCTCCCACCGCAAGGAAAATACTTTGTCTATTTATCCTATCCATGCCCCTCATGATCTTATAAACCTCTGTGATGTCATCCCTCAGCCTTCGACGCTCCAGGGAAAAAAAATCCCCAACCTATTCAGCCTCTCCCTATGGCTCAAATCCTCCAACCCTGGTAACATCCTTGTAAACCTTTTCTGAACTCTTTCAAGTTTCACAACATCCTTCCAATAGGAAGAAGACCAGAATTGCAGAGAACTCCAAAAGTGGCCTAACCAATGTCCTGTAGAGCCAAATATGACCTCCTAACTCCTATACTCAATGCTGTGACCAATAAAGGAAAGCATACCAAAAGCTGCCTTCACTATCCTATCTACCTGCAACTCTACTTTCAAGAAGCTATAAGCCTGCATGCCAAGGTGTTTTTGTTCAGCAACATTCCCTAGGACTTTATCATTAAGAGTATAAGCCCTGGTAGATTTGCTTTTCCAAATGCAGGACCTCACATTTATCTACATTAAAGTCCATCTGCCACTTCTCAGCCCATTGGCCCATCTGATCAAGATCCCATTGTAATCTGAGGTAACCTTCTTTGCTGTCGACTGCACCTCCAATTTTGGTGTCATCTGCAAACTTACTAACTATACCTCCTATGTTCATATCTAAAGCATTTATATAAATGTCGAAAAATAGTGTACCAGCACCAATCCTTGTGGTACTCAACTGGTCACAAGCCTTCAGTCTGAAAAACCACCTTCCATTACCACCCTCTGTCTTCTATCTCTGAGCCAGTTCTGTATCCAAATGGCTTTTTCTCACTGTATTCCATGAGACCAAACCTTGCTAACCAGTCTCCCATTGGGAACCTTGTTGAACGCCTTACTGAAGTCCATATAGATCATATCAATGGCTCTGTCCTCATTCATCCTCTTTGTTACTTTTTCAAAAACTGTCAAGTTCGTGAGACATGATTCCCTCCCACACAGCCCCAGCAAAACACCAGGCTAATGCTTTGAGCACGTGTTCAAATTCCCCCACAACTGGTGGTGAAATTTGAAATCTGGAATGAAAATTGATCATGTAACTACTATTTATTTTCACCTGGATTACTCATGTCCTTTAGGGCAGGAATTCCATTGTCCTTTTCCTACATGTGATTTCAGACCCATAGCAATGTGATTGTCTGGATAGCAGTTAATAGTCAATAAGAAATTGGCAGTAATGCTGCCCAGGGCAGCACTGCCCACATACCACGAAAGCCAAACAATATCTCTGTATGGTCTTTACTTGGAATTGACCAGCCCAAACATAATCTTGCAGTTCTTAATCTTAAAAGGCATCTACCTGACATCAGTCCATCCCATGTCTAGATTCTCCTGCATTCTAGATTGTAGTTGCTAGTAAGCAGGAAAGATAAAAAAAGACATAAGCAGATTTATACAATTGGACAATGCTATGGATAAATGGGGTTTAGTGTGACAAAGTATGTGGTCTATTTACTTTGGCCTAGGAAAGGTAAATCTTTTTTTTTCCTCTGTGATCGAAAGATGAAATAGATTTCTAAATGTATTAAGAGTTTCAGGACACAAGTCATTAAATGCCAGGTTCTGAAAGTTTAATAGAATTATCTTGAGAGCCTTGGATTACAAAACTGGAAATTATGCTCCAGAGCAGTAGGGTGACTCAGTGGTTAGCACTGCTGCCTCACAGCTCCAGGGACCTCGATTCGATTCCTACCTCGGGTGACTATCTGGGTGGAGTTTGCGCATTCTCCCTGTGTCTGTGTGGGTTTCCTCCCACAGTCCAAAAATGTGCAGGTTAGGTGAATTGGCCGTGCTAAATTGCCTGTAGCCTTCAGGGATGTGTAGGTTAGGTGCATTAGTCAGGAGTATATGTAGAGTAATGGGGATAGCCAAATGGGTCTGGGTGAGTTACTCTTTGGAGAATTGGTGTGGACTTGTTGGGCCAAATAGCCTGTTTTCACACAGTAGGGATTCTATGATTCTAATGAATTCAAGCATGTTTGTGCAACTGACTCCCCACCTTTTCCAGAAATCAAATTTTGTTCCCCAATTGTGACCCTGTTCTTTCAACAGCATGCAAGGTTCCTTTACTATTCCCTTCCACTAACTTGCCAGGACCTGATGTTAAGCTATTGAACGTAGTTTTCTCCGTGTAACTTATTGCCTTGTTGAAATGTAGGTACGACTTGGACTCTTCAAAACTGATGGAATGATCCCAAATCGTCACTGAGCGATTAAGTGTGTAATGCAATTGTGTATACAACACAAACCTTTGGAGCTCTTTTTACCCATCTACATTCACATATTAAACTATCGATGTTGACTTTATGTTGTTACAAATAACAATTTTTTAAATTTGTTGAAGACATAGCTGTCTAGGCCAGGGTCTATTGGTCATCTCGAATTACCCTCGAAAGTAAGGGTGATGTGACATCTTAAACTGTTGCGGTCTGTTTGGTATGGGTACACTCAGTGCATAAAAATGTGTTGCTGGAAAAGCGCAGCAGCTCAAGCAGCATCAAAGGAGCAGGAGAATCGACGTTTCAGGCATAAGCCCTTCTTCAGGAATGAGGAGGGTGTGCCAAGCAGGCTAAGATAAAAGGTAGGGAGGAGGGACTGGGGGGAGGGGCATTGGGAGTGCGATAGGTGGAAGGAGGTTAAGTGAGGGTGATAGGCTGGAGAGGAGGTGGTGGCGGAGAGGTTGAGAAGATGATTGCAGGTCAGAAGGCGGTCCTGAGTCTGGGGGTTGGGACTGAGAAAAGGTGGGGGGGAGGGGAAATGAAGTTGGAGAAATCTGCATTCATCCCTTGTGGTTGAAGGGTTCCTAGGCAGAAGATGAGGCGCTCTTCCTCCAGGCGTCATGTTGCCGTGGTCTGGCGATGGACGAGGCCAAGGACTTGCATGTCCTTGGCGGAGTGGGAGGCGGAGTTAATGTTCAGCTACGGGGTGGTTGGGTTGCTTGGTGCTGGTGTCCCAGAGGTGTTCTCTGAAAAGTTCCAAAAGTAGGCGGTCTGTCACCCCGATGTATAGGAGGCCACATCGGGTGCAGCGGATGCAGTAAATAATGTGTGTGGAGTGGCAGGTGAATTTTTGATGGATATCGAAGGATCCCTTGGGGCCTTGGAGGGAAGTGAGGGGGCAAGTTTTGCATTTCTTGCGGTTGCAGGGGAAGGTGCCGGGAGTGGAGATTGAGTTGGTTGGAGGTGTGGATCTGACGAGGGAGTCGCGGAGCGAGTGGTGTTTCCAGAACGCTGATAGGGGTGGGGAGGGAAATATACCCTTGGTGGTGGCAGAAATGACAAAGGATGATACGATATATCTGGAGGTTGGTGGGGTGGTAGGTGAGGACAGTGGGGTTCTGTCTTGGTGGCGATTGGAGGGGCAGGGTTCAAGGGCGGAGGAGAGGGAAGTGGAGGAGAATGTGGTGGAGGGCATCGTCAACCACGTCTGAGGGGAAAATGCGGTCTTTGAAGAAGGAGGCCATCTGGGTTGTTCAGTATTGGAATTGGTCCTCTGGGAGCAGATGCGGTGAAGGAATTGAGAATATGGGATTGCGTTTTTACAGGGGCAGGGTGGGAGGAGGTGTAATCTAGGTAGCTGTGGGAGTCAGTCAGTTTATAGTAAACGTCTGTGTTGAGTCGGTCATCTGAGATAGAAATGGAGAGGTCTAGGAAGGGGAGGGAGGAGTCTGAGACAGTCCAGGTAAATTTGAGGTCGGGGTGGGAAGGGTCAGTAAAGTGGATGAACTGTTCAACCTCGTGGGAGCACAAGGTAGCACTGATACAGTCATTGGTGTAGCGGGGGAAAAGGTGGGGGGTGGTGCCAGTGTAGCTGCGGAAGATGGACTGTTCCACATATCCGAAGAAGAGGCAGGCATAGCTGGGGCCCATGCGGGTGCCCATGGCAACTCCTTTGGTTTGGAGGAAGTGGGAGGATTGGAAAGAGAAGTTGTTCAGAGTGAGGACCAGTTCAGTCAGTCGAAGGAGGGTGTCAGTGGAAGGGTACTGGTTGGTTCGGCGGGAAAGGAAGAAGCGGAGGGCTTTAAGGCCTTCGTGAATGGGGAATGGAGGGACTGGATGTCCATGATGAAGATAAGGCGTTGGGGGCCAGGGAAGCAAAAAATCATGGAGGAGGTGGAGGGTGTGGGTGGTGTCCCGAACGTAGGTGGGGAGTTCTTGGACTAAGGGGGACAGGACCGTGTCAAGGTGTGCAGAAATGAGTTTGGTGCGGTAGGAGCAGGCTGAGACAATGAGTCGGCCAGGGCAGTCAGGTTTGTGGATTTTGATTCTATGAAGAGATCGAGGGTGGGTAAGAGGCTAGCACTAGGTCTCCAGGTGGGTGGGGTGTGTTGGAGGTGGGAGAAGGGGTAGTCAGTGCACTCAGTGCAGTTAGCAAAGGGCTTCCAGGGTTTGGTTTCAGTGACAGTGAAGTGAGCAGTCTTCACTTGAGAAAGATAATGAAGTTTAGCTTATAAATGTCAGCTGTATTCTTGGCACTCTGCCGTAATTGGCCTTCCTGCATTCTTCACTGACCCTGTATATTCATTAATGACCCTCAGGATCCCAACATAACTGATAAAGAACTTGTCATCATGACCACTCCTATGTCCTTTTAGCCAAATGGATAGCAGAATTTGTTTTCTTCAGTTGCCAACTGGATGGCAATGGGCCTTGAACAAAAATAGGGTGCATTGTTATAGTTCAAGGATTGGAGAAATACGGGTGCTGCAGAATAGCAACAGGGAACTCGATGCAGCGCTTAATGGTGTGCAAAATGAATTGCTAATTTAGACAGAGGGCAGAAGTCATTACAAGTGCTGTCACCAGATTTGTTTAGCGCATTGCTACCAATATCCTATATAGAGAAATTTTAAGCCAGTGCATGCTAAAGTGAATGTGTTTGTGATGCTCTCAGTTCATCATCCATAATTGCTTCAGTTGCTGTTTCTGCACGTGCCAGATTTTTAACCCTGAGTACTGAATGCTGTCTTCTGACACAGCTGAAATATAATTGTACTCCTGGGGACTTCTGAAATGGGGATGGTGTAGAAGCTCAGTTTTTGGCTGTATTGAGCATCTAGTACCAGCATGAATTATGATTCATTTCACATTCTATTGTGACAAGATAAACATATCTTCCCCAAATTAGAAACACTACAAAACTATGCATTCTCCTGTTGTGCTGTGAAAATGAGGGCAGTCTGATGCCTCCGTCCCATTAAAAATCCTGTATTATTAATCGCTGCCATAACTGTAGGAACTCATGCTATTCTTTGAATTTTGAAGTACAGCTTCTTCAAGACATTTTGCCTCTTAATTCACATTCTTGTTGCTATGAATCTTGGCTCAGCTTCTCCTTTGCTTGTCTGTTACATTCCTTCACCATAACAAAGTATTGATGAGAGCAAATAGAATTAAATTCAAAAGCTGGATGCATGAAATTGGAAAACCACATTGGTGTCTGAAAGAAAAAGATTCATGCTTCAGGCAAGAGCTTTCATCAGAATTGTGATGTTTGCTCGTGTGAAGTACCAGATGTGTATTTGAGTTAGCTACTAGTTCAATGTTGTGTCATTTGCTGTAACTATTTAATACCAGATTCTAGAAGCACAATAGCAGGAGTAAGTGTTCAGCCCCTTAAACTTGCTCCACCATTTAATTGGATCATTGTTAATCCATGCCTCAATTCTTTAATACTATATCTCTTGGTATTCAGTATGTGGATGTACCTACTAGAGAAGGTGCAAAACTCTTGGGTAATAAGGCAGGGCAGATGACTGAGGTGTCAGTGGGGGAGCACTTTGGGACCAACAACCATAATTCTATTAGATTTAAAATAGTGATGTAAAGGATAGACCAGATTTAAAAGTTGAAGTTCTAAATTGGAGAAAGGCCAATTTTGACTGTATTAGGCAAGAACTTTTGAAAGCTGATTGGGGGCAGATGTTCGCAGGTAAAGGGACGACTAGAAAATGGGAACCCTTCAGAAATGGGATAACGAGAATCCAGAGGAAGTATATTCCTGTAAGGGTGAAAGGAAAGGCTGATAGGTATAGGGAATGCTGGATGACTAAAGAAATTGAGGGCTTGGTTTAGAAAAAGAAGGAAGCATATGTCAGGTACAGACAGGATAGATCGAGTGAATCCTCAGAAGAGTATAATAGAAGCAGGAGTACACTTAAGAGGGGAATTAGGAGGGCAAAAAGGGGACATGAGCTAGCTTTGGCAAATAGAATTAAGGAGAATCCAAAGGGGTTTTACAAATATATTAAGGACAAAAGAGTAACTATGGAGAGAATAGGGCCCCTCAAAGATCAGCAAGGCGGCCTTTGTGTGGAGCCGCAGAAAATGGGGGAGATACTAAGTGAGTATTTTGCATCAGTATTTATTGTGGAAAATGAAATGGAAGATATAGACTGTAGGGAAATAGATAGCGACACCTTGCAAAATGTCCATATTACAGAGGAGGAAATGCTGGATGTCTTGAAACGGCTAAAGGTGCATAAATCCCTAGGACCTGATCAGATGTACCTCAGAACTCTGTGGGAAGCTAGAGATGTGATTGCTGGGCCTCTTGCTGAGATATTTGTATCTTCGATAGTCACAGGTGAGGTGCTGGAAGACTGGAGGTTGGCTAATGTGGTACCACTGTTTAAGAAGGGTGGTAAGGACAAGCCAGGGAACTATAGACCAGTGCACCTGACATTGGTGGTGGGCAAGTTGTTGGAGGGAATCCGGAGGGACAGGATGTAAATGTATTTGGAATTGGGCGGACTGATTAGGGATAGTCAACATGGCTTTGTGCATGGGAAATCATGTCTCTCAAACTTGATTGAATTTTTTGAAGAAGTAACAAAGAGGATTGTTGAGGGCAGAGCGGTAGATGTGATCTATATGGACTTCAGTAAGGCATTCGACAAGGTTCCCCATGGGACACTGGTTAGCAAGGTTAGATCTCACAGAATACAGGGAGAACTAGCCATTTGGATACAGAACTGGCTCAAAGATAGAAGACAGAGGGTGGTAGTGGAGAGTTGTTTTTCAGACTGGAGGCCTGTGACCCGTGAAGTGTCACAAGGGTTGGTGCTGTGCCCTCTACTTTTTGTCATTTACATAAATGATTTAGATGCGAGCATAAGAGGTACAGTTAGTAAGTTTGCAGATGACACCAAAATTGGAGGTGTAGTCGATAGCGAAGAAGTTTACCTCAGATTACAATGGGATCTTGATCAGATGGGTCTGAGCCTTGAAAGCTCTGATTGTGGTTAATTCTATGTATACAGGCCACAGGAGCACTCGTACGTTAACCTTTTTAACAACCTGTCTTAGAATGGCTAACTAAAATTCAGTTCCATCTCTGCCCCCTGTTTGTCTCTTACATTAAGAAATTCATCAATCTTTATACCCCAGCACTTGTGTTCACTACTTGTATAATAAACAGAAGCCTTTTGTTCTAGGTCTTTCTACTATGCTGTTCACAACTATCATCATATACTTTATAGTCTGCTGTCAAGGCTCATCCAGGCCTTAAGGTATCCAAGATTCCTCTCCAGCCATTTCTCCTGACATGGAAACTTAATTCATTCAAGGTCATGCCTGCTAAAACATGCCTTATTACTGGCTTGTAAGGTGTCAGCTTAATCCTGTTGTACCACCTTTTTTAAATATAAAATCTTATTTAATTTCCACTACACTCTAAATTGCTTTTGGGCAGAGATCCTAGATTTTCAGTATGCTTTGAAAATGCTATCCCTGATTACCTTTCTAAGTGTAAAAAATGAGGTCTGCAGATGCTGGAGATCACAGCTGAAAATGTGTTGCTGGTTAAAGCACAGCAGGTTAGGCAGCATCCTATTCATTGGATGCTGCCTACCTTTCTAAGTGGCCTGCATCTAGTTTTCAGACTCTTGATCCCTTTGCTTTGGATTCATTGGAAGAAATAGCTTCTCCATGTTCATCCTATTGAATTCATTCACCATTTTAAGAACCTCAGTCAAAATATCCCTCCATCACCTATACACTCAAAGCAAGTTAAATCCTGTCAATCCAGTACCAAAAGACAACGTTGATTTTTTTTTTAAAAGCTGATTAAAACCCCGCATTTCTGACTCCCCAGCATTTGCACTTGTTGAAATGGAACTATGAAAGTCATTCAAAAGGAGGTTAGAGAATAAAAGCAGGAGGATTCAGCCTATCTTTTAAAGCAGTCATTACTAAATATAGGGCAATTGAGGATAACTGATGGCTATCAGAGTTGTATTGTAGTAATTCAGTCAGATGTTACTAGAGTCTTAAACTAACAGTGAAGCTTTTAACTCCCTTAAATTTTCTGTCAAATGCTGCTTTCTTAAGCTTGACAGTTTCTTTTCAGACATAGATTTAACTGTTAAACTACAAAGGTGATGGATCTGCTATTGAAAATGTAATAAATGTGTAGAGATGTGATATTATACTTTCCATTCCCACCGCTACAGCACAGTAGCAGATTGTCAACAGGTACACACAGAATTAGAATTCTTGAAGATAAAGGGAAGCCCTTAATCTGTTCGTTTTACATTGGCATGGTAGCACAGTGGTTTGTTACTGGACTTGTAATCCAGGGACTGGATTGATACAAAAATAAGTGAGCTCAAATCCCAGCATGGCAGTTGATTACATGTCTGGAATAAATCTAAAACTACTAGATTCACAGATAATCCATTTAGGAAGAACATCGATCTGGTCTGGCTTGTGTGACTCCGGAGGCACCGCATTGCCCTTTTTAAATGATCCAGCAAGCCATTCAGTTGTATCTAACCTTGCAGCAATTCAAGAAGGTGGTGCACCATTCTTCAAAGTAAATTACAGAATGACAATAAATGGTGGCCTTGCCAGCAATGCCCATGACCGGAGAATGAAACGCAAAATGTCTTTGTGAGGAATAAATAACCGCAGCATGAATAAATAACTACATCTGTGTCAGATTGGTCAGGTTGGGGCCAAGTCTATTTATCTGCATCAAGCTCATTCATAAACTTGAAAATTTCTTGTCATGTCTGTTTTCTTTTGTTGCAGCTTCTGAATTGATTTGATCCCAAATAATTAGTGAAAGCTTCACCCAAATTAGTGTAGAAATGCATTTCCTTCATTACAGTAGTTACAGCAAGGAAGCCGATAGTAGAATCAATTGCTGCATGTAACTGCCACCAGCGAGCCTAAGCTTTAAACATTGAAAAGTTATATTGGAGGATTGGATTGCATCCGCAGGCCATGTGTTTGATAGCTTTACATTTGACTAGTGCTCATCTCGAGTGTGCTGTTTAACGTTGGTTTAGGGAACAGTGAAGATACATTAGGCCATTGCAGTGTGAGAATACAGTGCCAAAATTTAATTGGAACACCACTCTGAAAAAGTGTCTTGTTGAGCTTATAAACATTTTGAGAGAATCGGGAGCACAGCAGTGTTCTGGCCAAGATGCAAGTCTGCCATCCGTCTCCTGGATGAGGGAACTCCTCTTGGGATTTGTTTCCACAAGAGTTGGCAACATTCTGGTGACTTTTTTTTGTTTTTAAGTCAACCTGTCCAGACATGTTATGACATAGCTTTGGAGCAGGTGTGACTTTAATCCAGACCTCCACAGTCCAAAGTTAGGGACACTACCATTGTGCTACAAGAGCCCTTCAGTCTGTCCCTTTTAGAATGTGGACATTAAGTGCCAACATGTACTGTTCATATGTGAAGCCACTAGCATTGATATTAATCAGGAGTGACGGCCCTGCTTAATTTGTTCAGTTTGGTTTCAATTCCTTTCTTAGTTCAGGGATGATGAGACCAATTGTTATTCATCTGTTGTAATGGCTGATCTGTTAACTAGTTATAGATTTAATTCTGGCTCCTTGTACATTGTAAATTTTCATCACTCAAGTGTTGCCTGTCAAGTCTTCAGCTACCTAGACTTAAGCTTTGGAATTCCTTCTCTAAATCTGCCTGCCTCTCCCATATCTTTGTGATGCTCCTTCGGAACCTATCTCGGAGTTGCCCTAATATCTCCTTTTGTGGTGCTTTATTTGTTAATCCTCCACTGCAGTGCTTTGTTAAAGGAATTATGTAAATACAGTGTTGTCCGTCCTGTCTTCAGCTATCTCATCCCCGAGATTTGGAATTCCTTCCCTCAACCCGCCTATCTCTGAGAATGTGCATGGGGTATAAGCAGGCAGGGAAAGAGTTAAGTTCTGAGTTTTGTGAAACAAGAAGTTCAGATGAGCATGACTCAGATCAGATGAGAACTTACTGTTAATGATGGGGTGCTGCAAGCAAGGATTAACAAGGTGGTAAAGCAGTCATTATTAGAGCCATTTAACAATATTGAAAGCATTCAGTATGCAAGGTCAGCTAACAAAGGGAAAGTATCCATTGTATGAGTCCAACCAATAAAGTTAAGAACACCTTTTGTATAACAGTAAAGGGCTCGGCCTCTGCTATTGATACTCGTTGATTGTAATGGTCACCTTATTAATGTGTATGTTGCCTTACCTGGATGCTCCTCCTATAAAATAGCTATATAATTCATTGCGAAGCTGTTGTTCGAGAGAAGACCAGGACCTCATACCTCTGTGGGCATGGGCGATCATTCTCTTTCCAGGGCCTGGAATAAAAGAAGGTAAAACTACATTGCGTCCTTGAGCGTTTTGCTTTGACTGAAGTTGGAATGGGGTGACATTATTGGCATAGTTGGCAGGATCTAAACGGATAGTTATGATCATGTGGTGTCAATAGCCACCAGAGCATTGGTGTCTTGAGATGAATGGGTCCATAAGGTAAGATTTTGAACCTTGGTCCCTCTTGATTTTCCTGTGTGTCAGAGACAGTCCCCTCATTCAATTGCTCTCTATCCTACCGATTCCTCAAACAATAATTAGTTCTGTCGAGAGAGACAGTTTTGCAAGTGCATTGGCAGGCAGGATTCAAGTCGTCTGCGCGGTACTGATGTTTGAGTCCCCTTGGAGAGTGTGATTGAGGTTCAAGCCTCTGCGCTGCATCGGGGGGAGGGGGGTGTGATTTGAGGTTCGAGTCATCTGGGGTGGCTTTGGTTGACGTTCGAGTCCACTGCGTGGTGCTGGGGTTAGAGTCAACTGGCTGGGTTGATTTGAGATTCAAGTCCTCCGCACTGTGCTGAGGTTCAAGCTTTCAATGTTTAAGTGAGCTTCGAGCTCTCTGTGTTTAATTGTGATTAGAGCTTTCTGTCTTTAATTGGGGTTTGAGCTTTCTGTGTTCAATTGAGATTCGGGTTCTCTGTGTTTAAGTGGGATTCACACTTAAGGACTAAAGTGAAAAAAGGGGTTAAAGTCCCCTCGTGGCGAAATTTGAGGCTCAGTGAGTCTTTGTTTTGGGGGAAGAGAGTGGCTTGGATTGCAGCGCCTGTGGTCTGCTGCGAGGGCTTTTCTTTTCATAAGTGTAATTTCAGTGAGAGGATGCAAAAAAGAACACAAAACCCTGAAATTAAGGTTGTGCTAATACTTGGGTTGACAAAGGAAAGTTTCAATGTAAACTGTGCCATGCTGAGAGTGTTTGATGTTTAAAAATTTAGGTTTGTTAAAATACTGGTTCAAAAAATCCTTGTAAGTAACTGTTTTGCCTTGTTTGAATCAGGATCTCAATTCGGTATGTTTTGTGGGCTGTGTAGTGGGGCAAATTTTGTTTTTACATTGATATTGTATAACATTAAGTCCTCCTTAAAATGATCAAACTTATAATCTGAAAACAATTGAGCCCCTGATTTGTTTGAAATGTTTGTTTAAAATAAAACAACAGTTGGATCAATGGTCATGCTGTAGCCAGATGTGAGTATTGTATTAAAAGATCTTTGCTGCTGCGCAGAGCGTTTACAAACAGAAGAGTGCAATGCAGCAGGTTGATGTTTTGTTAAGGTTTTCTAGAGAATATCAGAGCTTGAGGCTGAGCTATTTAAATTCTGTTGATTATTGTTAAGACGTCTTTGGCCCCCTTCATATTGCAAGTTCAAAGGATGTTGATCTCTACCAAAATTCTCACCGTAATTTTGACCATTTTAATTGAGAAATTCCATGTGGAGAACATGTTTTAAAATATTCAGCATTTGTTTCCTATGAATATTTGAGAATTAAATCTGAACCGAAACTGCCTCTTCAGTTGCTAAAGCACAGGAAACATTTTGTTGTTTTCTTGCTGTTCCAGACTTTTGAAATACTTTTCCTGACAGCTTTCACATTAGCCAAGCATCAGTTTGCTAAACGAAAATAATTTTTGACTAACCTGAATGAGGTCCCCTGAGGGTTTGATTTTAGAATCATTGATCGCTGTTTATAAATGACTGAATTGTTTAGGCAGTACAATTTAGAAGTTTATGGATTGTATAAAACTTGATGATGTCATAAATAGTAAACAGAGTAACAGATTTCAAGAATTTAATGAATGTTGAATGAGGCAGGCAATTTAATGTAGTTAAATCTGTGACTGTCTTCATAATGATCCCCCCCCCCCCCCCCCCCCCCCCCCCCCCCCCCGGCAAGGAAGGAATGAGAGAAGAATTGCAAAGATACTTTCAGCAGCTAGCATCGTCTGTAGAGTTTCCCCATTCACAGGTAAAGCACGCCTTCGGACCGCTGCTCACCCTTCCACAACCTGATCCAATGGATTCACTCAGCTCCTCCGTCATGAGCATGAAAAAATGAAGTAGTAAACAGGTGAAGAGAAGATCTGTACACTTTTTGTCAGTTGCCTTCCTTCAGACATTAAACGATGTGAGCTTTACCTTGTCTTTTGATCATTTAAGGGATATGAAGGTTCACTGATCAAGCTAACATCAGAACATCCCGTTGGCTTTGTTGCATTTAACAGCAAAGCGGGAGCAGAAGTGGCAAAGAATGCTGCATTTACCTAACCTCTGCTGCACTGCAAGCTCAGGTGCGCTGGTATCCTTCATGTGAAGAATCTCTGCAAGGACAGAAGTCTCATCTGTTTTGTGAAGCATTTAACTGCCCTTATCCAAGAATTCAGATTTCTCCAAGGAGTGATGTACAAGGACAAACTGAATTTAGTTTTCAGATTGGACTTTACTGAAGGAGACTTTGGAGAACTGCTTATTTTCACTCAACTTGGAGGGGCTGGGGTGGTCACGAAGGACTGTGGATTTAAGAACTTTACTGGTGTTTTTTTATAAATGGGAGGATTCTTCAAATTTTGATTACTGTAACGCTAGTACTTTTTGTTATAATCATTGTATGCTGTGTATCAATAATTTAAAATACTGGCTTTCAGAGTCTTCTGAAAGCTGGTAGTGCCATTGGTTATCATGAAATGATAAAAGGAGGGAATGAGAATGTGTTTGGGGTATAAGCAGGCAGGGAAAAGTTAAATTCTGAGTTTTGTGAAACAAGAGGTTCAGCTGAGCACAACTCAGATCAGATAACAACTTACATTTAACAATGGGGTGCTGGAGGCAAGGGTAATGGGTAAACAAGATAGAGAAGCAGTCATTATGTAGGGCCATTTAACAATATTGAAAGCATTCAGCATGCAAGGTCAGCTAACAAGGGGAAAAGTAACCATTGTATGGGTCCAGTTCACAAAGTTAGCACCTATTGTATAACAGTAAAGGCCTTGGCCTCTGCTTTCGATACTCGTTGATTGTAACGGTCACCTTATTAATATGCATGTTGCCTTATCTGGATGCTCCTCCTATAAAATGACTATATAATTCATTAAGAAGCTGCTCGAGAGAAGACCATGAACTCGTGTCTCTATGCGCATGAGCAATCATTCTCACTCTCTCTCCAGGGCCTGAAATAAAAGAAGGAAACTGTACTATGTCTCCAAGTGTTTTGTTTCGACTGAAGGGGGAACAGGGCGACACCTCTCCCATATCTTTAAGGCACTCCTTCAGACCTATCTGTGAGATCCTCTAATTTCTCCTTTTGTGGAGCTTTATTTGCTAATCCTTCACTGGAGTGCTTTGTTAAAGGAATTATGTAAGTAAAAGGTATTAATGCTTCATTAGATAATGTGTTTAGTATAAAGGAGTCAGGATTTCTATCTTTAATTCTTTATTCTATTTGGGAATTTGGCTTGTGCAACTGTGGTATCAGTCATGTTGAGAACTCTATAAAATTACTGTGTCAACCTGAACAGAATCAAAAGTAATCAGTTATCAAATGGTGGTATCTGATTTGATAATCAAGCATACGTGATTTAATAATTCCGAAGTATGGCAACCATTAAACTAATTACAGTAAAGGTATGTGGATATTTAACTTGTTCCAACTAAATGGCAAAGAATTGGTGGTGACAAGAAAAGCATTTAAAGGAAGTAAATTGCAGAAAAAAAGGAGCAATTGCACTACCTGTAATGAAGGAAGAGAATGTGTCTAATTAGCCACATTAGATAGTGAGTAGCAGTTGAACTACTTATAAAAGATAATGTATTGCCATGTTTGCCTGCATAAGGAAGTAGTGTGATACCAATGCTAAATTGCACAGGCAAACATTAAAAGCCAAATATTCTCGCAACATAAAAAGTATTGAGGGAGATGGGGACTTGACCCTAGGTGTGTTTGCTAAACATGATACTTCAATGGCAGTTGTACTCTGATCCTTTGCTCCTCATAATGTGAAGTCTGAAATTGGAAATACAAATCAGCCAGTCATTCGATGTTCTAAAAATGTGTGGTTTCCGAACAGTCCCAGATACTGTTCCAAAAATGCTGAGAACGCAGCTTTGCAGCCATGACTATGCTTATGATCAGTTTGGAGCAGGTGGGTTGGAAGTGGGCTTCAGGCATTCCCATCATTCATTGCACAATCTACAGTGTTACCCAGGCGCACAGATTTAACTTGCTGTCTGCAGTATGCTAAGAGGGGGAATTTCACCCATTGTTCCTGTCCTCATCACTGCTAAGAAGAAAATGAGTTTGTGGCTTTCAGCTGAAGTCCGGGTCAGGCTCAGGCTCATGTCTGGCTGCAGTGCTGCTGCTTGTTGATTGAGCTTGCTGTTAGGTGTCTAGACTATCACTTGAAGTATAACTGAGGTACTTCCAAAGACTTGGGGACAAAATTCTTTTAAAAAGCAAAGATACTGTTCTTGACCCCTTTGTCACTCCCCTCCTCAAACATGACGGGCAGTGAAAATCTGAGCAGGAATTGGATTTCTTTGTGCTGCTTGCAGTGTGCAATATTTACAGAGAAGAAAGCGAAGTTCATTTGGATTTAATGGAAAAAGATGTATGCCATGCCTTTTACATTATCAGGCGCTGAGCACATTCTTATCCAAGTCAGAAGATTCTGGCTTCAATTTCTACAGCAAGGATCTGAGCACGACATATCAACTGGCATTCACATTCCAGTATTTGGAGTGTCAGAAATTAGGTCTTTCAAATAATACACAAAATTGAGGCACTGGCTGCTGCTTCAGGGCCACAAAGATCCATCGCTGCTAATGAAAGAGTGTGCTTTTCTCCCAAATCTAGACATCAAAAAGGACATGTAAGATGAAGCAAAAAACAAGCTTATGTTAGAGGTCAAAAACTCTGTTTTTAAAAAAAAACCTATAGGATTGTATAAAGGGCAAGGTTGAAATTTCAGCAGAAAAAATTAGAGAAGTGAAAAGGGTGCATGAAAAATATTGGAGAGTAAATTTAGAAGGTTTCCATAAATACCCAAAGAGCAAGCGAATAAGTAATGCAAGGGCAGAGCTCATTAGCCATGAAAATATATCTCTTATTTTGAGGTCGATGACATGAGCGGGATTGCTTTGCGCTTGTTCTCTCAAAAAAGCGACAAGGCAGACACGATAGTTAAGAGGGTGGAAAGTTAAATATTGTAAAAGGTAGACATAGTGAGGGAGAAAATATTGAGCTGGCTAGCATTGTTGAAAGTGGCCCAGATGAAATCTATCACAAGCTTTTCAGGGATGCAAAGGAAGAAATAGCAGAAACTTTGACTATCATTTTTCAATCTTACCTGGCTACAGACACGGGAGGAAAACTGAAGCTGGACTTTTGTTTAAAAGTGCTGGATAACATAAGTACAAGTTGGCGAAACTTTGGTGGTGAGAAGATTACTAGAAACATTTCTCAGGATAAAATAATTTGGCAAGGAATGGATTTATAAAGACCAGTCAGTATGGATTTGTTCAGGGGAGGTTTTGTTGGATTAACCTGATTTTTGTTTGAGGAGTTAACAAGGAATATTGATAAGAGTAGAGCATTTTGTGTAATCAGTGCAAGGTTTAGCAAGGATTTTGGCATCAACTAGTCAGAAAAATAAAAGCTCTGGGAATCCAAGGGAAAGTTACAAGTTGGATCCAAACTTTTCTCTAGCTAGAAGCAAAATTAATGTGAGGTATTTGTGTTCAAGCACCAACCGATTCAAGAACAGCTTCTTCCCCACTATTATTAGACTTAGAACATTACAGTGCAGTACATGCCCTTCTTAATGGACCTCAAGTTTTGAAATTAATGTTGATCTCACTCTGTGCACCTTTTGTGCAGCTGGAACATTGCATTCTTTGCTCTGTTCCATTACCCTAATGTACTTTGTATGGTATGATCTGTCTGTACTGCATGCAAAATAAAACTTTTCACTGTACCTAGATACATGTGACCATAATAAATCAGAAAAATTACTGGTTTGCTGTTTTGGTATATATCAATGATTTAGATTTAAATGTAGGAGGCATGATTAAGAGGTTTGCAGATGATATGAAAATTGGCTGTGTAGTTGATGGTGATGAAGAATGCTGTACACTGGAGAAAGACATCTATGGTCTTATCATCTGGGTGGAAAAATGGTAAATGGTACTCAACTTAGAGAAATTTAAGATAATGTATTTGGGAAGAGCATGCACAAGGCAAGTGCATGCGCAACAAATTATAGCATTTTAAGGGGTTTAAAGGGACAAAGAGATCTTCAAGTGTGTGTTCACAGATGTTCAAAAAGGCAGATGAAATAATTTCCTTTATTAGTTGAAACCTAGAGTGCAGAAAAGGATGGTTGTCCCTTAACTGTGTAACACAATAGTTAGACTGCAACTAGAGTACTGTGTACAGTTCTGTTCCAGTCGCCACTTTACAGGAAGGAGATGATCGCATGATGGATGTGGAGGCGTTGACATAGTAGTAATGTCATTAGATTAGTAATTCAGAACCCCAGACTCATGTTCTAGACACATGGGTTCAAATTGCACCTTGGCAGTTGGTGAAATATGAATTCAATAAAATTCTGGAATTTTAAAAAAATCCTAATGGTGACCATGTAACCACTGAAGGTTGTCGGCGGCACGGTGGCTCAGTGGTTAGCACTGCTGCCTTACAGCGCCAGGGACCCGGGTTCAATTCCTGCCTTGGGCAGCTGTCTGTGTGGAGTTTGCAAATGCTTCCTGTGTTTGTGTGGGGGGGTGGAGGGGTTCTCCAGATGCTCCAGTTTCCTCCCACAGTCCAAAGATGTGCAGGTTAGGTGAATCGGCCATGCTAAATTGCCCATTGTGTTAGGTTCATTAGTCAGGGGTGAATGTAGGGGAAATGGGTCTGGGTGAGTTGCTCTTCGGAGGGTCAGTATGGACTTGTTGGTCCGAAGGGCCTGTTTCCACACTGTAGGGAATCTAATCTAAAATTCATCAGATTCACTAATGTCTTTTTAGGAAACGAATGTACCACTCTTACCTCATCAGACTTTTATATGACTCCAGAACAATACAATTAATCCTTAACTGCCCTCTGAACAATTAGGGATGGACAATAAATACGGACATGACCAGCAACTCCCAACATGCAAATTTAGTATTTTAGAAAAGCACCAAGGAAGATAAAGGTATTACTGAAGAATGGAGAACTACAGCTATGATGAAGCTTAGAATAGGTTAGGGTTTTCTTCAGATCAGAGGAGGTTGAGTGGATTTAAATGGGGTGTATAAAATTGAGAGTGTAATAATATGTTGGGAAAGCCTTGCATCTTATTTCATATGATTCTTTAAAATCAAACCAAGTGGAGGAATATTCTGAAAGGGTTAATTGGATTATCTTCTAAGAAATTTCTAAGTGAGGAGTGATGACCTAGTAGTATTATCACTGGGCTGTTAGTCTAATATCCTGGGGACCTGGGTTCAAATCCCACAACAGCAGCGGATGGAGCTAGAACTTAATGAGCAGCTCAGTGGTTAGCACTGCTGCCTCACAGCGCCAGGGACCTGGGTTTGATTCCAGCCTCTGGTGACTGTCTGTGTGAAGTTTGCACATTCTCTCCATGTCTGCATGAGTTTCCTCAGGGTGCTCCGGTTTCCTCCCATAGACCAAAGATGTGCAGGTTAGGTGAATTGACCATGCTAAATTGCTTGAGAGATATGTACGTTAGATACATTAGTCACGAGAAATGTAAAGCAATAGGATAGGGGAATGGGTCTGAGTGGGATACTCCTCGGAGAGTCAGTATGGACTTGTTGAGCCAAATGGATTATTTTCACATTGTAGAGATTCAATGATGATTCAATGACTCGAGGTTGCCATAGGGATGAACAGCTAAAAAGTAGATTAAGTAAAAACTTAATTAGCAGTGGAATTGGATCAACCCATATTTACAATTTGCATTTAAAATGCACTGCAAACTCATGTAAAGAAATTAGCAAGATCCTGTCCAAATAGAATAGCATTCTCTCTTTGGCAGCCTTCAAGCATATCCTTGTGTTGAAGCAGGTTTCTTGGGATAGCACGGAGATCGTGCTACTGTGTATTATACACTTGGAAAGAGCAGAGATGAAGACAAGACCTGATTCATTGTGTTGGCAGAGCCTATCAAGCCATCTAAAGTGGCCTGAGAGGGAGTAACTGAGGGTTCTGTCACCTGGACAATAATGATCAGTAAGTGTTCGTAGACTAGAGGATTCACAGACACGTGCTTTGTCAGCCATATTTCCGACATTGCAACAGTGATGAACCTTTGGAAGTATTTGATAGGATATTTTGAGATTATGAAAATATTATGTAAATTTTCTTTCATGTACTCTTGATGCCCCAAAGCAACTTACTACTAATTAATTACTTCTTAAAGTATCATTTCCATTTCTGTGCATAAATGTGGCAACCATTTTGCACATAGCAAGAATTCATGAACAACAACTAATGAGAATTGAACCTTTTGGTCTGTTTTTAGTGATGTTGATTGAAGAGTGGAGTTTTATCCATGATCCCTACAGAATTCCCTATTCCTTTGAAACATGGAATATTTTCTGTACTCTTCAAGAGGCATTTAGATCCTTCGTATAAGATCTCATTGGAAAGGTGGAATCTCTAATCACATAGTACCCACTCTGAAATGTCTGCTTTCATCTATTTGCTCTCTTCTGCTTCAACATGAGAGAGTTAAACTAATATGACACTTCAAAAACCTTTTAAAAGTGGAAAAAAATTAATGAGAAACAAATGCTGAGTGGAGAGGTTTTTCTGATAGTACATTCATTGACTTTGAGTCAAGAAAGTCATGTAAACCCTGAATTGGGCGATCCATCAGGTCTGTGACTCCGATAAATGGTAAATTAATTAAGAAGCAAATGTGTGAAAACCAGTTAAGGAATTGAATTTGCATCACTCCATCACACTCTTCACAACCTAAACCTGTGCTGAAGTTGAATAAAACATTTCCACGCCAGCATTTCACATCTGTATTTGGATCCAGGATACAGTCTGCTTTTTGTGAGCAATCAAAACCTCTTTCCAACTTTGTGTGATTCTCACTTACAGAATTTCACAAAGCACATGCAGTTCGTTTGAGATTTATGTTTTTGAAAAAGAAAGCAGTAAAACAAATATAAATTAATTTGAGCCTTGACTGCAGTGCAAGCTGTGGCCCAATGGATTTGCCTTACAACCCATGCATTGATCTGCTTCCTAATACTGAGCTAGAAACTAAATGATCTGGGCTATTCGGGGCTACATCATACTGCCATTCAACAAAAAATAAATTACTGCAGATGCTGGAGATTTGAAATAAAACCAAAAAATACTGGAGAACCTCAGGTCTGGAAAAATCTATTGGAAGAGAGACAGAATAAATTTTGAGTCCAGTATGATGATGGTTCCCACTATCCTTCCTGTGTACAATTTTCAAACGAAGCATCATATTGGACTCCGAAAATGAACTCCGTTTCTCTCTCCAGACCTGCTAAGTTTCTCCACCTTATTTTTGTCACCATCTAAGTTACAATTATGTTTTACTATTATGTAGAGTTCCACTGGTGGGGCTGTTTACAGATGATTGTACTGTAGGTTAAATCTGCAGTTCTTCAAATAGCAAAGTAGTCTGTGCCCACCTGAAGCTAATAAACAGCAAGTAACATTTGTATTGCACATACTAGACAATGATCCATCTCCAACAAGAGAGAATCTGTTCATCCTCTTGACGTTCAATGGCATTACCATCACTACATCCCACACAATCAATATTCATGAGGTAGCTTGATCAGAAATATGACTAGACTAGCCAGGTTTGTACCATGGCTATAAAAGTGGGTTGGAGGATGGAACTTCTATGAGGAACTCACTGCTTGACTCCTTTAAACCTGACCATTACAAGGTCCAAGTCAACAATGCTCCCCATATAACTGAATGAGTCTGACTCCAAAAATACTTGAAGCTTGAGCTTGACATCATCTAGCACCTAACAGCCTATTTGACAGACACTTTCCTTTTTCCGGTGTTACACCTTTACATCAGAGTGCATTATTTTCAAGCTGTGTCGCAGCAACTTGCTAGCAAATGCTCCTTGATAGCACCTTCCATCTGTGCCATCGAGAGGAATAAAGGCAGCATATGCATGAGAAGACTATCACCTGCAAGTTTTATCCAGGACTCTCATCATCCTGACTTGGAAATTAATCTGCTTCCTTTTTGTTACTGTCCTCCCATTTCCACCAGAGAGAGACGCATTCGTACACAAAATGGCATTGTTAATGTACCTACATCACATGGCCTGCGACAGTTAAAGGAGGTGGCTAATCACCATTACCTCAAAGGTAGTTAAAGATGGACCATAACAGGGATGTCTGCATCCCCCATGAACTTACTTTCAAAAACTAGTAATTTTCCAAATTTGTTTTCCTTGTGTTTCTCTTTGTTTTAGTAAAGGCATTTGAGTGCATATTATAAAACATCTCACTCCAGCCTCTCAACATTGTTCATTCCTGAAATCCAAGCAGGTAATAACATCGTGCAATGTTGCTTTAAAGCGTAATTTCATCATAGCTGCAGGATTAAAAGGAAAGGATATAAATGGCAGGGGAATACTATCCATTTCAAATTTGAATGAGATTAGAAAAATTATGAAGGAGAAAGACAACAGATATTTTTAATCCAATCAGGCAAGGGGAACTTGCAAGGCTAGGAAAGCAGTGTTCAAACATTGCATGTTATAAAGAATTTAAGAACTACTTTTGCTTTCTCTATACAGTGTAAAATGGCTAAAAATAAATAAAGTTTTAAAAAGTGTTTAACTCTTTGAATTATCTAAAAAGTCCTGACAGTGTTTTCTTCAAAAAAACTGTTGCATGTTTTAGTGCAGATAGAGCATTCCATACAGTAGAAGGACATTTTTGCAGTGCAAAAAATGTCTTAAATCCCCGTGAAGCAGTTGTAGCCAGTGGAGATAAGGAGATGAGACAGGGAACTGTTGTCTTGATCACTGCTCTCACTGTTCCCTGTGTGAGTTTATAATAACTTCAGCAATGTCATCTTCCAATCATGCAGCACTTGTAGCAAATTGGCCTAAGGCATGTTATAGATCGGAGTTGAACTTGAGCAAAATTAGCTGATAGTCTTCAATATATTGTTTAGTATGTCAAAAAAAGAGGAGTCAAGTACGAAGTTGAAAGTGCATGGGGAGAGGCCCCAAAATGTGCCTGGGGAGGGAAAAATGATAGAAGTGCAGTCCCGCATACATCAAAATCTTCAATAACTCAATACTGTAAGTTTTAAAAATGAAAGTATAGTTATAAATTTCACCCCTGAGTAATAATATAAAGTTAGAAGTTTATATTTCTTAATCAGTTGTCATTTACAAGTGACTGTATAAAGCTACAGTTTATTAATGCTAGTTCTGTCCGGTTAGACCATTTAAAATATATTTGGATATGGACATGAATAGGAAAGATTTGGAGGGATATGCACCAAATGTAAGGAAGTGTTGCTGTAGAAAGAGACCTTGGAGTGCAGGTTCATAGTTCTGTGAAAGTAGAGTTGCAGGTAGACAGGATAGTGAAGAAAGCATTTAGTATGTTTGCCTTTCTTGGTCCCTGCTTTGAATGTAGAACTTGGGAGATTATGTTGAGGTTGTGCAATATATTGGTTAGGCCACTGTTGGAATACTGTGTGCAATTCTGCGTTCCCCGCTGTTGAAGGATATTGTGAAACTTGAAAGGGTTTGGAAAAGATTTACAAGGATGTTGCCTCGATTGCAAGGTTTGAGCTATAGGGAGAGACTCTAATGCGTTAAGAGGTGACCTTAGAGGTTTATAAAGTCATGGGGTGATGGATAGGGTAAATAGACAAGGTCTTTTCTCTGGGATGGGCAAGTCCAGAACTAGAGGGCATAGGTTTAAGGTGAAAGAGGAAAGATATAAAAGGGACCTAAGGGGCAACTTTTTCACACAGTGGGTGGTGCATGAAGAGAATGAGCTGCCCGAGGAAGTGGTGGTGGTAGGTGCAATTACAACATTTAAAAGGCACCTGGGTAGGTATATGAATTGGAAAGGTTTAGAGGGATATGGGCCAAATGCTGGCAAATGGGACTAGATTATTTAGGCTATCTGGTTGGTATGGACGAGTTGGACCGAAGGGTCTATTTCCATGCTGTACATCTCTATGACTTTACATAGTTTGGAAACATGTTTGACGTGGACTAGTTGGATCGAGGGATCTGTTTCCATGTTGTATGACTCTATGAAAATATTAGAAGGAAATAATTATACAACTGTTTTGATTTAGGCAAAGGTAACCATATTTAATCAATGTGTGAGGAGTGATGACATCCCCTTTTATTTTTCTTGACAACTGATAATTAAGTTGTACTGGCACCTCTCATTTTTGGTGACTCTTGCTATTTGGTCATAGCAGTGAAGTGGATTGAACATTGGAATCTTATTTACTGTCTTTCCAGATAAGAAAAGGGAAATCTCTATGGAGCAGGAACATGACAAGAGCAAACCACGATCAAAGAGACCAGACAAAGCTTTGTATGTTCCCAGAGCTCGGCGTCACTTAAGCACGGACTACCAGGAAAGTTGTGATCCCAATCTAGAGGGAGAAGCCCAAAAGGTGCTCACAAATACTGTAATTGCAGAAAAGAGTGAGATAAGTACTGCTGTAAGTGTATTTCCTTATGATAACATGCGAATGCCTCATGAGTGGATTCACACACAAAGCAACTTACTTCATAAGGAAGAAAGCCAAGGAGAGAGCACCAACAAAGATTTCAAAAAGAGGCAAACTGTGAACTCTGTTCGAGAAAGGAAGTCAGGTGAAGGAAACAGATTGGAATCAAAGCGCTTAAAAGAAAAGAAAGCAATCCAGCAGAAGTGTATGGCAGGATCAAACAGTAGTAAATTGCACAGCAGAGAGAAAGAACTGATGCATAAAGAAGCAATGTCACAAAAATGTAATAATATTGATGTAGCAGCAAACAGTTTACTTGAAGTTATCAGCTCTGTTGCTGACAGTAATGGAGAAGGAATGAGATCCAGTCACACAGAAATCCAAACCCCTGCACAACAGATTACCGCAAATATGTCTACTGATGAACAGTCAGAACACAGAAATGATGACAGACTCAGTAATGCAGATTCTGTTGTAAGTGCGCAAAAGACTGATATAAACAAATCTCTCCATCTAAAAGCTGCCTCTGGTGTGAGCAGAAGTTGTGTTTCTAACAGTTTCCTTCAGCCAAATGAACTGGTATCCTCTAAATTAGCCATCTGTAAATGCTCAGATGCTGTGAAACATACTGTATTAGAATGTTCAGAAAGTGTAAATGAGGCACAGAAGATGGAAAGAAGCAGTAGACAATATTCATGCACTGAAGCAGCTGAACGAGACAGTTCTTACAAGGTATTTGCTGTGAACAATGCAACAGAGCATGAAACTAGGATAGATAATGGCTCTTTCTCTCACGGAACTGAGAGTATGTTTCTAAAGGAGAACGTTGTTAGTCTACCCACCACTTCATCTGGAAATGTAGTCTTCTCAAATCCCCCAAGTTTTGAATTTGTTGCTCTTTCAACCATACAAGAAGTGCAACAAGGAACTGAAAAGGCTGGAACCTTAATAGAAAAAGACAACACTGCAATCACCCCAACAGACAGTAAACCTGTCAGCACAGAACGAGATGCTGAAATCGGTGTTGTTTTGCAAAGTGTCAACCAAATCTCACTAGCTTCAGACCAACTACCTGCTGGTACAGATGAAACTGAGTGTGTTAAAGCAGCAGTTCCTGAAGAATCAGAGGCTGTCACTTGGGATGCCCTTTTCAATGATGATGGAGATTGCCTGGATCCTCATCTCCTCGAAGAGGTAAAGAATTTTTGTTTTAAACATTTTTCTCTGAAATATAATTGCTAGGTGACATAATTCAAAAATACAGTTTGTATTTTTTTTTGTTTGAAATTTGGATTATAGTCACATGTATTTCATAAAGTCCTCACTTTAGCAAGTCATATGATTCTATATTCATGAGTTTTAAAAATATTTGTTCTTAGATGTAGGTGAGGTTGGAATAATCATATTTATCATCCATACCTAGTTGCTGCAATGGGGTCTGCCAGAAATCATAAATTCATTCGTCCATAATGATGGTGGGTAGGAAAATTTTGGCTTATTGACAATAAAGGATTAACAGTATGTTGTGAAATCAGCATAGTGTATGACTCCCAGAAGCACATAAAGGTAATGGTGCTCCCATGATCTCACTTCATTTTGACTTTCTTGATGATTGAGGTGAAAGCTGGAAGGTGCTGTTGAAGTTAGCTAGGTGGGTTAATGTGCAGCATCTCACTGGCAATGCTTACTGCAGAGGGAATGGATAATCAGCTCTCTGGCAGAAACAAACTGCTTTGTCTTGAATAATGTTGAATCTCTTCAGTGTTGTTGTGACCTTCAGATGTGCCTGATGCCTTTCTGCCTTTGCGCGGGTCCTTTGGAAATTTGCTATTTGTCATTTAATTGATTCCTAGACTGATGGTTTTCATTACTGTTCTGTCTAGCTGCAGTAGGTGTTCCCCAGAGAACCCATCAACCTTCCCAAGGCCTTGTCAGTGCAACTCTTGACTAGGGATAATTTGTGTATGGGTCACTTTCAATGGGTTGTGAAGCCTTGGAATTTTCGACCTCAGGAAACTGTAGAAACTCAGCCTATTTAAGATGTTGGATTTTCAGAATTGGGCTAGGATTAGTGCAGGAAGGTGGAGTTGGAACAGGCATGAAGGTCTGAATAGCTTACTCTTCATTCTATTTTTGGTCACAGGCTTTCATTTTACTGTTGCTGAGGCTGGGCAGTCTTGAATAGTGATGTCTGAAGAATGTCATCTGCATATTTGATATTTTCTTTGAGAGTTACTGATTATATGGAAAGTTCTCATTGCTGATTCTGATGTAAGGAAGATTGGCTTCTAAGCAGATGTTTCATGCTTGTTCAACATTTGTAAAACTAGGATTTTTGGACATAATCCTTCATAGAATCATAGAATCCTTACAGTTGGAAGCTTGCCATTCTGCCCATTAAGTCCACACCGACTCTCCTCCCACCTGCCCTAGCCTTTCCCCGTAACCTTTCATTTCCCATGGCTAAATCACCTAGCCTGCTCATCCCTGGACACTATGGGGAAATTTAGCATGGCCAATCCACCTAACTTGCACATCTTTGGATTGTGGGAGAAAATTGGAGCACCTGGAGGAAACTTATGCAGACATGGAGAGAATTAGTGTGTGGAATTTGCACAGTTGCCCAAGGGTGGAATTGAACTAATCACTGAGCCATCATACTACCCCATGACCCTATTAAAGTATTTCGCATTGTAAGGTGCTCACTTTGAGCCTTACTTCTATTGATGGCTTAAATGATTTAATAACTTGCCCTTTCTTTCTGTAGTCTCATCTAATTTGAATATCCAGATTTTTTTAAAAGCCAATAGTAATGATGAGATCAAAAAATCTTTTATTGAAGCAACACCTTTTGATTCTTTTTTAAGAGGGAATGGTGTAATGCAAAAGCTACAACATACAGTAAAAGTATCTAGCATGCACTGGGATCAGGTGTTGCTGCTAATCAAAAATGTTGGTGAACCCATTGCAATTGGTCACAACAGGAATCCAACCTAAGTATCTCTTGCCAGAGACTGCAACTTGAGGCTTCAAGCCTCTCCATCTTTGATCCTCTTCTCTGTAAACACTGAGAGAGTCATAGAGACATACAGGGTAGAAACATGCTCTTCAGCCGACCATGTCTATGCCAATCAACAAACACCAAACTACACCAATCCCATTTGCCTGTAGTTAGTACATAGTTTACTCTGCCCTGGCATTTAAAGTACTCATCCACGTGCTTGAGTTGCAAGAGTACCTGCCTCCACCAGCTTCTCGGATAGCACTTTCCCTATTTCTATCACCACTGACTGCTCACCTTACACTTACACTGTCTGGCCTTAGATGCTTGTCATTGTAAGAAGATTCTCACAATCTACTCTTTGTCTTTCATAATTTTTCAATCAGATCCCCTCCACCCAAGCCTCCATTGCCAAGGAAAACAAGCTCAGTGTTGTCTCACAACTGAGTTTAGCAGTTTTACAATAACTTTGAACAAACAAAATTGGAATTTTAGTAATCTCAGATGCTAGTTGTTGGGGTGCCATATTACGTGAATTTTATTGTATAGCTACTTACCATGTGGTGAGCAATGTTATCCTCCTGGATAGTGTTGGAGTGTTCAGGAATTAAAGATTCTGTGAGCATTTCTAAAGAATCATAGAGGTTTAAAAATATTTATTTTCATTCAATATTTTATTACTTAGAAACATAAAGCTGTAGATAAGAGAAGACTGATACTTAAGAATCATTGAATTGTTCGGATGTCTGTTTACTTGTGAATTGGCAAAGGAAGATTGGTGTGCCATGACAATAGAAGTGCCTGCCATTGGCAGGAGAGTAGGTTTGGCTAAACCAGTAGAAAGTAGGACATCATCTAATTAAACTTCCAGGAATGCTTCTGATTGGAGTTGGCAATCCTAGGGTGTTGCCATGGGAAACGTTATGGGAGAGCACGAAAGTCTGGTTGGCTAGATGTTAATAGGGGGTTTGCGATGAAGGACAGAGGCCAAAACCATGGTCAAAGAATGTGGCTTCAAGTTAATTTTTAAAATTCACAGGGAAGATGTTGAGTTTGAGAAATTTGAGAAGGGCATGAGCTGAAAGAAATCCTGCCAGTAATGGAAGATGTAAGCTAGGAGCAACTGAATTGTATTTTAAATTTTATTTGTCATATTTTTATTTATTTGTCACTTAAATTTTGTTGTGATGTTAGCAACATTCTTGCTCAGCAACATTCACGCTGTAACTAGGTTGGAATGCTACACTAGTTTCACTATGTGTCAAAATGATAGATATATTTTATGAGGCTCGTTTCAAGCTATTTTTGGCTGTAATTTATTTCCATTGTACATATTCAAAGTCAAAGCACAAGATAAAAGTTCTGATCGTGAAATACTGAAACTATTTTCTTCTTTGCTCTGTCAAACGTTTTAAAACATCCTCCAAAAGTAATGCAATCTCAAATCTCAATCTCAGTTGATCAGATCTAAGCTATGCAACCTTGCCACATCCCGTCATGAATTTTGGTAGACTATTAAACTACTCACCAGAGGAGGAGGTGCCATAAATATTTCCATCCTCAAATGACAGAAGAGTCAGCACATCAGTGCAGAATACGAGTCTGAACCACTTGAAGCAATCTTCAGCCAGAATTGGCAAGTGAGATGATCCATTTTGGCCTCCTCTAGTGGTTCTTAGCTTCGGAGATACCAGTCTTCAGCCAATTCGATACACTCAGTGACATCAAGAAATGTTTGGAGGCACTGAATACTGCAAAGGCTATGGACCCTGACAGTATTCTGGAATAGTACTGAAGACTTCAGCTCTAGAATTTGCCGTTCCCCGAATCAAGCTCTTCCAGTACAGTTACAGCGTCGGCATCTACCTAACAATTTGAAAATTGTTCTGTACACAAAAATTAGGGCAACTAACCCAGCAAATTACTACCCCATCACTCTACTTCCAGTCATCAGTAAAGTGATGGAAGGTGTCATCAACAGTACAACCAAGCAGCACCTGCTCACTGACATCCAATTTGGGTTCTGCCAGGGTCACTGACCATCTGACCTCATTGCAACCTTGTTTCAAGCATGGACAAAAGAAGTGAAATCCAAAGATGAGAATGACAACCGTTGAAATCAAGGCTGCATTCAATGAAGTCTGGCATTAAAGAACCCACAAAAATGGGGATTGAAGGGCTGGCATATGGGGAGATGGTTGTGGTGGTTGGAAGTCAGTCACCTCAGCTCCAGGCCATCTCTGCAGGTTAGTGTCCTTGGCCCAACCACCTTCAACTGCTTCATTAATGACCTTTCCTCTATCATAAGGTCAGAAGTGGGGATGTTTGTCAAGGATTACACAATGTTCAGCACCATTCATGACTTCTCAGGCACTGAAGCAGTACCTATTCAAATATAACAAGATCTGAACAATAAACTTTTCACTGTCTTGGTTATCAAAAACCTATCTGCCTTTATCATTGTCTTAAACATACTCAAGGACTCTGACCAAAAATGCTCATCTCTGTCAATCCCTTATTATTAAACAATGCTCCCAACCCCCCTGCCCAACCTAGATTCTCCAATAATTGGAAACATCCCTTCCATATCCACCCTGATCAGAATCCCTCGGGGTGTTTTATCAAGTTGCTTCTTACTAATTTAAACTCCTGTGGTTTCAAGCCTAGTCTAACCAATATTCATCAGGCAGTGAATTTTTGCTGGTATTGATCTAGTAAACCTTACTTGCACATGTGCATTTACCAAACATGATGGCAAGGACAATTTTTGAAACAGCTGTACGTTGTTTTGTGAAGCTGAAGGAGTTTTTTCAATCTGACGATTTTTAGGTGCAAAGTTACTACAGTGACTGCACTTCAAAAGTATATCATTGGCTGCAAAGTGTCGACACATATAGTACTCATGAAAAGTGTGATACAAATAAGTTTTTTTGGAACTGGATGTATGCACATAGAATAGTGATAATTGATGAGCAGTTGATTCAATGAGTTAAGAGAAATTTTGGTGCTGTTCACTCACTCAGACTAATGGTTCAAAAGAGAGGTTCTGTGTAAATGCAAATTCTTTTATGACAACACGGTGTCCGAAGGCACTGCACAGCAGTGAGCTACTTGAGAAATGTAAGCTCTGTTATAATATAAAATTTGAGGAAAACATTATTTTGATTTTGCTTTGATATTTCAATGATCTGATTCATCCTTAGCCTGCGGCCTCAAATGCCATTGGTGTATTTTGCCATTTGAATGGACGTATCATTTTGAACGAGAATCACCAGCTCTTAAATATGTTCACAGAATGTGGGCCTCTGACACCAATCCTATTCCCTACCAATTATCGTCAGCCTTTGCAACCTTCTGTTGACACAGTCTAAAAATTAGAGCCAAACATTTAGGAAAGATGTTAGAACGCACTTTTATAACAAAGGGTGGTTCTTCCATAAATGGTGGTTGATGCTCGATCGGTTAATTTTAAATCTGAAATTGATTATTTTTTTGTTAAGCCAAGGTAGGAAGGGCAATGAGACAAAGGTAACTGTCTGAAATTAGGCCTCGGAGCAGCCATGGTTTTGTTAGTGCAATAAGCTCAAGAAGCTGAATGACCACCTCTTGTTGCTATGTTACAGCACGGGCACTGTCTACCTCATGCTTCCCAAAGATGTTGTCATCTTCTGTGTTCCTTCCTCCTAAAGATACTGACCCATGTCTTCTGCTTAGAGTGGCAGTTTTTAAAAATAAAACCTTGATAGGCAATTAAACCTTGAGATTATTCTTGTTCCTTTCGCTGCATTTCCCAGCAAATGTCAGTGAAAGTGTTCAGGTATAGGAATTCACAGAAACAGAAGACGAGCAAGAGTCATTCCACCCCATGAGCCTGCTTTGTCATTCATTCTGAACAACCAAGTTTACACCATAGTCACACCTCCCACAACACCCACAGTGGGAAATACAAAAGTGTCAGCAGCATATAGCTTCTACAAGATAACTTGCAGCAGCTCACTAAGGCTCCTTTGCATCATCTTACAATCCTGTGACTACATCTATCTGTAAGAAAAAGGGCAGCAGATACATCAGAGTATGACTATCTGCATATTCCTTTCCAGACCACACAGTTCCCTGGCTTGAAACTAAATTTGCAGTTCCTTTAGTGTCACTGGGCCAAAACCCTGGAACTTGCTTCCTAACAACTGGATGTATCTATCCCATGTGGATTGCATCTGTCCAGGAAGACATACCACTACCTTTGCCTTAGGACTTTGAGAGGGCAAAAGCTGCTGTGGAGGCGTTGATTGATTCATTTTCCTGCTAATGTGGCCTAGGCTTTGATTCATTTTCCTGCTAATGAATAAAAACCCATTGTTCCATCTAATTTGTTTATTATAATTTTGATCCATGGTGTGTCACAATACAAGCACTTCCCATGTATCCAAAATCATGAAATTCATAGAAGAGTCAATAAGACACCTAAAATTCCTGGTCAATTGACAAAAGTAATCTAGTACTTTGTTCGCTGAGGCCTCCACCTTCTTCCATTGATAGCAGCTAGTCCAGGATATCCTGCTGATCCTGAGCTGTATTACAAGGTATCTTGCTTATTGAAGATGCTCTCTGCCCTCATTAGAAACTGGTTCACCTCTACCTTGAAGCAGTTCAGTACCCATTCATGACACAAGCCCTCAGCCTACTTCACAGCCCAGGACCCTCTGGCATAAAAGGCCATTTAATGTCTAATCTAGTTCTATCCTTGTGTAAATTGTAACCATGATCCCTGGTCCCCTCCTAACAAATCCAATTGAAATTATTTGCCTCTAAATATAATCTGGCACTATTCCATAATCTTGATAAGACCAATTCTGAGACTCCAGGAAGTTATACTGGCATAGCATTTTCAGCCTATCTGCATTACTAAGATGTTGTAAATTAGACATTAATCTTGTGACTCTCCCCTGGATCCTTACTAAAGCTTCAATACTTCCCACTTCCATATTGGTGAGAAGAAACAAACTGGGTACAGCATTCTAACACTGAGGCCTAATCAAGGTCTTCTCCAAAGACAGAACGTGTGTTTAGTTTTGTCATGAAATGCCCTGTGACTACAAGCTGGTACTGTAGGTTCACCGTATTGGTCTGGAAACTTTAGAATGGAATGCAATCAATCATTCAGAGTTCTTTTATTCACACCTGACTTCCATTCTATTCCCTGAAATGTTTGTAAGTATTTAGCTTTTTGCCATTCCTGGTAAACAGTCTTGTTGATTTCTCTTCATCCTCTGACCCTGTGACTCCTTCAACAAAGATTCTCTCTAATTCCTAAGAGTCAGCCTTCTTTCCCAGATGGGTTCAGTGTCCTTTAGAAGGTCTTCCTTTGTCTAGGTAGTGATATAGGATGTCTCTTCTATCTATGCGTGGCTTGCCTATTACTGAAGTACTCTCAAATTAGCTCTTAGCTGTTTTCTTTTATTGAGGCCATAATAATAATTAGAATTGATGATAGAAAGTGAGAAAAAAGCCATAATTTATTTTTAGGGCTCAATTTGCATTCTTAGAAGCCACTCATACTTTTCCCCCCTCATTTACAACCGCTTTAAAATGTGTCAATTTAAATCAGCAACCACGCTGTTCCTCGCTGTCTATTCTTCTACATTATTGTGCTGCTTTGAGCACTGGTACTATTTGTTTCCGACAGGAGGATAATGCAGCACCTCGATGTGACACGGTCAGTAAATAAAACCAATTAGTACAAATGTTAGCATGCCAGGATCTATTTTTTCAGAAGAGATGAAGTGCACTTGTTAAAATAAATAACCACCACCCGTCCCCCACCTTAATTTGGGGCTTCTGTCTTTGCAAATACAGTTGCTTGCAGTTAGATGAATAATCTCTTGATGATATAATTTTGTTCTAACATGTGGAACAGTTCTGATGAAGTCTAGATACAACTGGCTAACTAGGAAGTCTGCGCTATGTAAGTTTTGCTCTGTGGTCTGGAAAGATTTGGGCTTTACTTGCCACATGCAGTTTTTTTTCTGTAAAATTTATCATTTTGTTGTGGTGTATCTTTTAAGGTTGTCTTTTGTTTTTGAGTAAAGTGTAGTTCACCTCAGGGCAGAAGTTCCTCAGGGTAGTGTTGTCAGCTCAACCATCTTCAGCTGATGCCTGACCTTCCCTCTGTTGTGAGGTCAGAGGTGGGAATGTTCACTGAGAATTGCAGACTTGTCAGCTCCATTTGCATTTCCTCATACTGAAGCATTCTATCCAAATGAGGGAAGACCAATGCATTTAGGCTGATAAGTGGCAAGGAACATTCAATCTGCAAATATGCCAGACAATGTCCAACAGGAGAAAATCCAACCAAAGCCTTTCATTTAATGATATTGTCATTGGTGAATTCCCCACTGTCAACATTCTTGGTGTTAACATTGACCAGAAACTGAATTGGCCCAGCTATCTAAATTCAGTCGCTATGAGAGAAAGTCAGAGACTTGGAATTATGCTGAGTGTAACTAACCTTCTGACTTTTCAAAATCAGTCCACCATCTAAAAGGCCACAGCAAAGGCAACTCCAAAGTTGTCAGGATGAGGCAGTGGCATAGTGGAAATGTTGCTGGGCTAGTAATCCAGAACCCCAAGTAATATTCTGGGATATGGGTTTGAATCCATGGAAGGTGGTGAAATTTGAATGGAATAAAGTCCATCTATTGGCAACCATATAAACACTCCGCTATTTGCTTCTGTAATGTCCTTCCTTACCTGGTCAGGCCTCTGTGACTCTAGCAATGCGGTTGAGTCTTTGCCTTTTCCTGAAATGGCCTGTCATCTACCAAGCAGATGATCCATCTTAGCTATCTCCTGAGATACCCAGCATTGCAGATACCAGTTTTCAGCCAGTTTGATTCACTGTTGATGATATCGAGAAATGACTGGAGGCATTGAATACTGCAAAGGCCTCTACAATATTCTGGTGATCCTACCAAAGACTTGTGTTTCAGGCCACTCACTTGTATGAAATCAATGCAAAGTCTAAGGAAAGGAATGAGACTAGACACCGACTGGCATCAAAGTATCTACCAGAAGCTATAAAGGACAAGCACAGAGCCATTGACCCTGCAAAATCCCTGCTTGCCCACATCTAGATACATGTGGAAAAATCAGAAGAGCTGTTCCATAGCCTAGTTTATTACAGCCTGACATAGTCAGAATCTCAGAATCATACCGACAAAATTCCACACATCACCATTAAGATCCACCAGAGGTGGTGCCACTGTCATATATAGTTAGGAGTTGCACTGGTAGTAGTCAACAATGACTGTGAAATCATGACACCTCATTATTGTCAAGTCAAACAAGGTAATTTATTTTGATTACCACATCTGCTGACTAATCCGATTAAGCACTGTGGGTGTCAAGGGTGCAGGAAGTACTTTGGGTGAGAGACTTTAACACTCATCATCAAGAGTGGCTTTATAACATTAGGACTTGACCAGGTAGGTCAGTAATTAAGGGCAAAGCTGCTGGACTGGGTCTGTGGCAGATGGTGAGGGAAAAATCCTCTTCACCTTCTCCTTGCCAAACTTCCTGTCGCAATTGTGTTTGTCCATGATTGTCTCCAAAGGTGATCACTCCAACTGAAACTAAGTCCCAACATCTTCACATTGATAATACCCACTATGTTGTGTAGTGCTACCACCATGCTAAGACTTTGAGCAGATCCAGTGCCTCAAAACTGGGCACCTGTGGTTCACTGTGAATTATCAGTAGAATTGTACTCCATCACAATCTGTTACAGCATGGCCTAGCATATCCCCATTCTATCATTACACTGAGTGACCAACCCTGGTTCAATGAAGAGTGTAGGATGGTATAGCAGGAGCAGTACTAGGCATACCTCTCAATAAGGTGGCAACTAGTGAAGCTGCAATGTGGGTCTACTTGTATGCTAAACAGTAGAAGCAATGTGCAGCAGATAGAACTAAATGGTTTCACAACAAATAGATAAGGTCTAAACACTCTAGCCGTGCTGCATGCAGTTATGAATAGTGATGGACAATTGAAAAACTGACAGGAGGCAAAGGTTCCACATATATCCCTATCCTGTACAAACAGGGGATCCAAGAATGCCAATGCAAAAGACAAAGGTAAAGTATTAGCATCCATCTGAAGCCAAAAGTAGCGAGTGGATGATCTTTTTCAGCCCATCACGGATGTCATCCTTCAGCCAGTTTGATTCACTCCACATGATGCCAAAAAAATGGCTGAAGACACTCCATACTACAGAAGTTATGGGCTGTAACAACATTCCAGGCATAGGACTATTGACTTGTGATCCAGAACTAGCTGCACCCTTAGCCAAGCTGTTTCAGTATAGCTTCAATATAGGCATCAACCTGACAATGTGGAAAATTGCCCAGATATGCCCTGGACACAAAAAAAAGGATAAATCCATATGATGTTACTATTGCCCTATCAGTCTATTCTCAATCATCAAGCTGGCGGAAGGTGTCTTCAACATTACAGTCAAGTGCCACATAAAAAGGATACATACTCGCTGAAGCTCAGCGCCACCTGGCTCTGAAAGATGGACCAAAGAACTGAACTCAAAGTGAGGCAAGAGTGATTGCCTTTGATATCAAAACAACATTTGAATGAGTATGGCATCAAGGAGCATGAGCAAACTTGCAGTCATTAGGATTCAAGAGGAGATATATCTGCTGGTTGGAGTCAGACCTGGCACAAAAAAAGATTGACTGCAAAAATTACATCACCTCAATCCCGGGACATCACTGTAGGAGATTCTCAAGCTAGTGTCTGAGACTGAGTTGCTACTTCATTATCTATTGTAAGGTCAGAGGTAGAGTTTGCTAATGATTGCACAAATATTCAGCACCATTTATAACTTCTGGAATATTGAAGCAGTCTGTGCCCATATGCAGCAAGACCTAGACAATATGCAGGCTTGGGCTGATAAGGGACATGTAATATTGACGTTGCAAGTGCCAGGCAATGACCATTTCCTAAAAGAAAGAATGTAACAGTTGCCCATTGATATCCAATGGCATTACCATTGCTGAAACCCCCACTATCAACATTTTAGAGATTACTATTGACCAAAAACTGAACTGAACTGGTTCTACACATACTATGGCTACAAGAGCAAATCCAAGGCTAAAAATCCCACAGTTCCTCAGTTCCTAGGAATTGTGCAGCGAGCAATTCAACAGTTTCCCCAATGCCTATCCGCTCATATGTTCTTTGCTGACTTGGAAAGAATAAAACAAAATGCAAATATCTCTGCATTTTGGGGGTTTATTTTGTAATTTGGGAGAGGGGTACGTAATTTATGAAAATTGAGAAACTGGGTGAAGGCATTTGACTGGCTAGCTAGCTGAAAGAAATTTCCTTCAGTATATTTTTCAGAACAGGGTAAGGTGTGTCCTTGGAGAAGTCTTCAGACCAAGACCGTCTGCAGAAAGAAGCAAGCTACTGAGAATTAGCAATTGGGACTTTGGAAGAGTGGAATAATGATGACATAAACTTATGTCTCCACTTGACACCACCTCAAAATGTACATGTGTGCCCCAAGTTTTGTTATCTTACTCCTTGAACATACTTTCTTTTCCTCTTTCAGCTAACCGGTAATAGCAAGCCCAAGAAGAATATTCAGGATCCTTGTTTCAACTATTACAACTACCAGCCAGCAGAGCCAGACATTGATGATTCGGAATTTTCACACATTGTCGAGATCTATGATTTTCCTGCAGGATTTAAGACTGAGGATTTGCTGCGAGCTTTCTCCATTTATCAGTATGTATCCAGCCACACGACTTACAGGGTGGGCGTGTTTTGGAGTCCTTGGCTAGCTGCTGGGTCAACCCAATAAAATACCCTCAGTTGCTTACCTGACTCACTCCTCTATTGTTTAGTTCTCATATTATCATTGAGACTCCACATCTCATGCAGATCACTGAGCACTTTGGTAGGAAAACTTCCTCCTGTTGTCTATTTAGGGTGAAGAATTGATCTTTCTAATTCCAAGTCATTAACATGAAACGATCCCAAACTTAATTCATGATTTAGATGGAGTAGGCTGACTTCAGCCAGGGTAGCAATTGAATGTTATGTGTTATATGTCCAGAGGGTAAGAATGGAGAAAAGCTAGCAGAATTGATTATTGTTGTATGGGCTTTGGATAAGCTCTGTATTAGCTCTGCTGTGGAGGCTGAATCAACTCAATTGGCTGATGGGCTGTTTTGTGATCCAGTGGTGCCAAAAGTTCTGGTTCCATTCCTGTACCAGTTGAGGTCACAGTGCAGGCCTCAACCTTTTTGCACCCTCGCCTGAGACTTGGCCCTCGGGTTAACTCGTTGCCAGTTACCTCTCTAATGGTAAAGCAGCCTGTGACCTCAGGACCATGGTGATTTACACTTCATGAGACTCTGTCATGGTGCCTTCTGAGGAGATGCTCACTGCATAGCTTCATGAGAACAATGGCTACGTGGCTGAGATATGGAGGACTGTAGGGGCTGGTAATGTGAATGCTCTTGCTTAACTTGACACAGAGTCATAGAGATATACAGCATGGAAACAGACCCTTTGGTTGAACCCGTCCTTGCCAACCAGATATCCCAACCCAATCTAGTCCCACCTGCCAGCACCCGGCCTATATCCCTCCAAATCTTTCCTATTCATGTACCCAACCAAATGCCTTTTAAATGTTACAATTGTACCGGCCTCCACCACTTCCTCTGGCAGCACAAGTGGAGAACAAAATGAAATGCAGTTGGGGGTTGTGGGAAGGAGTTGAAAAAGAGCAAACACGTTGAATTATTATGTCGTCAGAACTGTGGCTGCATAATAATTACCTACATCAAAAATGTAATTGGACAATAAAGTGCAACCTCCTTTTCAATAGAATTGAAAGAATTTCATTTCTTGTATTTTAGAAGAAAAGATGATCCTCATTGTCGTCTTCAGGCCCTGTGGTTTGCCATACTGTATTTCTGTAGCCTTGTCCAGCCCATATTCAACCATATCTTGTACTCTTCCAATCATGTTCAGTTTTTCTCCTCCTCTTGTTCTGTTAATGATTGCAAAATTTCATCTTCTGTTCAATTCTCTGTCCCTTGCTGCCATTAACCTTTCCCAATACTATCAAAAATCATCTAAAACTTTATTTGTGAATGCCCAGCAGAGCCCTTCTGAACACCAACCTGGGATATTGAGAGTGAATTGTTAGACCTTTCATGAACTTAAGGTTTGCTTAATTTTGCCCCACCTTCTGTGGAACAGCCTAATAGCCAGTGAACACCTCTCTTTGTGGCACAACTGATCTGTCTTGCTGAAAACTGGGCATTCATACTGACTTCCTTCTCTGTACTGTTTTTAAAGACCAATACAGTGCATTTCACTTGTGGTTAGTGCATATAATTTTCTTGCTCATATTCTGTTCAGTCATTCGCTGTTCTAATTGGCTGCATTCAAGGTGTAACATAGACATTTGATCTGAAATAATTGAATGGTATAGTTAGTAATTCATACCAACTATTTTTTTGTGAATCTGATTTGCATTTAGAACTGTAGCCTTCAGGACCAGAGGGCAAATCCTTTCATCATTACACACTAGAAACTCTACGTTGTAGTTTGTTTTAATGAATGCAGTTTAGATTTGGAGGTGGATTCTTTTGAAAGTCTAGATAATTGATCCTGGAGGAAAGGCCTTCTCATTGCAATTCTGCATTTCAACAGATATTAAATTCTGACGTTTTTAATATTTGAACCTAATTTTTGGCAGGTATAGTGTATGTTACAAAAAAAACTGATATTGACTCTTCATAAATCTACCATTCATCTCCTGAAGATGATTTATTATTCCATGTTTGGCTGGGCTTATTGCTGTAAAGGGAAAAATCTGAAATGCTAGGCTCATTAACTTGCATCCAAAACGACACAAATATTTCTGACCAATAGATTGGAGTCCTAACCCTTACCTGGCCAGAAAAGCAGCACAGTTCCAAACTTAGGACCACAAAGAAAGCAGCTGGAAGCTTGGGTTCAACTCTCCTAACTCCTATCCTTAGAATAAAATTGATTTGTTAAAAGATCAGGTTCAACTGTTCTGTTGGCTTTTCAAAGCACATCACAGACTGACTGTCATATCTGCAGCACTGATAATATCAAGTTTTCAGAACTTCATTTTCAGACAGCCTATGCAGTTTGTTTTCTTTAAATGGTTTTCACCTGTATAATCTTCGGTCTCCCCAGTGCCTGTCTGCTGTCTAAAAAGTGCAACTCTAGACTGTGGTAGAACACTCGCCCCTTGCTTGGATGGGTGCAGCTCCAAGAACGCATGGGCTTAACACCATCCAGACAAAGCAGCCCATTTGATTGGCACCAAAACCATCATGTTCAACCTTCGCACCCTCCCCATGGGCATAGAGGCAGAGGGTGCACCATCTACAAGGTGCACAGCAGGATCTCAGTAAGCCAACTTCAAGAGCTCCTTCCAAACTTGCAACCTCCATCACTTAGCAAGGCAAGGGGAGCATCTGCATTAAAGCACCATCATTTGCAAGCTCCCTTTCTGGCCTTGAATTGAATTGCATTTTCTCACTAGGGTTGAAATCCTGCAACTCCCTCCCTCACAGACAGTGGTCTCACCACACCACATGGACTACAGTATTTCAGTAAAGCAACTCACTGACACCCTCCCTGTCAAATGGGGTTGGGCAATAAATGCTGGCCTGGTTGGCAATGTCCACATCCTATGAATGAATAAATAAAAATCATAGTGGCAAGTTAAAAATAAGTGGGAAAATAAATATTTTCCATTGAGAGTTGAAATAATCGATATTAGTCAGAGAACAAGAGTAAAATTGAAGGCAACAGAGAGAGAAGACTGAGAAAACATCAGGGTGCACCGTTGCAAAGTATTTAGTTTTATTTCACATTTATGTGAAATTCCCTTGGGTGTCCACTTTCACCACATGCAAAAATCATTTTGATTTGCTTTTACATTACCACAAGCAGATAACAAGTTGAAAATTAATTTTCTTGCTTTCTTCATTAAGTGCACATATCTGGTACATTCATCCATTGGAATTAATATAGTTTATATGGCAAGATAGTTGATGGATTAGCAGATTTATATACTTTGGAATTTTAATTTTATTAGAAACAGCAGTCTGTCAATTCTACCTTTCAGTGAGATCATGATTGATCTAGATCCTCATTCTCTCTACCCACCTTAGCTCCAAATCCTTTAATGCCAGGGCTGGCTTAGCTAGAAATCTCAAGTAAAATTATTAAGCTGTTATCTACTGTCTTTTTGTGATAGTTTCATACTTCTGCCTCGTGTACATGAAGAGTTTTTCTAACATTGCTCCTGAATGGGGCTCCCACTCTATTTCAGCAAGTCCTCATGACATGCTCATACAAAAGGTGAAGTCACGTGGCATCTGCAGTGAGCTAGTAAAAAGGGTGCAGAACTGGCTTAGTCATAGAAAGCAGAGAAGTGGTGGATGGAATTTTTTCTGTTTGGAGATTTGTGACCAGTGGTCTTCTGCAGGGATCAGTGCAGAAAGCCCTGTTTGTAATATACACAAATTATTTGGATGAAAATGCAGGTGATCTGATTAGTCAGTTTGCAGATGACACACAGACTGGGGGAGCTGCAGCTAGTGAGATTTGCCAGAGGATAGGCAGGAAACCTGGAGGGAGAAATGGCAGATGGAGATTAATCCGGACAAATTTGAGGTGATGTAGTTTAGAAGATTAGTGCAAGAAGGGAGTATACAGTAAATGGCAGAGCCCTTAGTAGCATCAACATACTGAAGGATCTGGATGGACAGGTCCATAATTCCCTGAAACAAGCAAGACTTGCCTTCATTGGTCAGGACAGTGAATATAAGAGTTGGCAAGTCATGTTGCAGTTGTATAGAACTTTAGTTTGGCCACATTTGGAATATCATTTACAGTTCTGGTAGCCACACTACCAAAAGAATGTGAAGCGTTTTGGAGAGGGTGCAGTTTGCCTGGTTTAGATGGTGTTAGCTAAAATGAGAGATTGGACTGACTTAGTTTGTTTCCACTTAACTGTCAAAGGATGAGAGGTGACCTGATAGAAGTTTACAAAATTATGAGAGGCCTGGATAGAATGGACAGTTGAAATCTTTTTCATAGGGTGTAAATGTCAATTGCTGGGGGGGGGGGGGGGGGGGGAGGAGAGGGGGGATCTTAAGTTGAATGGAGCTAAATCGAAAGGAGATGAGAGGTAAGTTTTTTTTTACACACAGGGTGGCAAGTGCCTGGAAAGTGCTGCCAAAGAAGGAGGTCCAGATGGATACAATAGCAACATTAAAGACATATATATATGAATAGGCAGGGATTAGAAGGATATAGACTGCATAAAGACAAAAGATTTTTGTTCAGAAAGGCATCATGTGTTCATGCTGTCTTATTGGCAAGTGGTCTGATTCAGTGCAGTACTATTCTTTGTCCTTGATGACATTTCAACAACCTGTGCTGTAATTGTACACATAAGGATGTAGGGTGCAGCCGGAATTAGACTAAGAAGAAATTAAAAGCTAGCAGTCTCTGATATCAGGGATGCAAGTGTTCCCACTTGAACTCAGCTAACTTATCGATAAACATGTGACACTTGAACCATTGGATCACTGAATATATGGATGCATATGGATTTATTTGAGTCTTTAGAAGGTTCCCTTATGCAGTTTGCCACTTCTGGGCATCCATGTGAAAAATGTCTGCATCAACAACTTCGACAAGTTTAAAAGATAACTTAGATTTTCACCTGTGTATAGGGGTATTAGTCTTTTGGATATTTGCACATATTGAATCAAAAACTTCCGAACCACTCCAAGCAGTGAATTGTTCCTGGAAACTAGCAACTGTTCCAACTTGTAAACACATTCTAGGCCAGAAGCCTCTTGCAAACGTATGACAGCAGTGGCGAATAATATGGAAATGCACAGCAGTTCAGTGAGTGTCTCTAAGGATTGCAGCTTGTATTTTATATTAATCCTTTTGTATTAAAAGGCCACCTAAGGAGCCTCACATGAAAAAAAAATGCAACAAAAGCCGCAGAGAGAGAGAGTCAAAAGCTTGGCCAGAAAGGAAAGTTTTAAGGAGTGTCTGAAAGTATGAATGCAATGGCAGAGGGCTTTGGGGGGATCTTCCAGAGCATAGGATCCAGCAGCCAAAGGAGTGATCAATACTGGTGCAGCAATTAAAATTTGGACCCTGAATGCCACTGTTGGATAAGTGCATATATGTAGAGTGTTATCCAAGTAGTTGGGGGCAAGCCCATGGTGTGATTTGGAAACATACAACAGGTTAGTGTTTAACTGTTGCTATTGTTGGAATCCTTGAACTATTTTTGTTTCAGGTGGTCTTAGATAAAAGAATATTGCCTGGGTTGTCATTCTGTGCATCTCTTTGAATCATGTCTTGAGATCTTTAAGGTTACCGGGAAGCCGGATCATACAGAAAGTCCCATGGTTTTAACACCTTATTCAGAGAGCAGTGCAGCAAATCAGCCTACCCTTAGTATAGTTAGAATCCTTTTTTTTGTTATTTTTATTTGATTATTTTATTAATTTTGAGTTGGAAATGACTGATGGATTTGGGACAGCTTGGGTTAAAAAGAACAGACCAAGCAAGCTTTGTTTGTTTGTGAGGTCAAGCCTGTAAGTTAATTGTGGGCTGAGCCTTGACTATGTCATACAGCATAGAAACAGACCCTTCAGTCCAACCAGTCCATGCTGACCATAGTCCCAAACTAAACTAGTCCCATCTGCCTGTGCTTGGCCCATAACCCTCCAAACATTTCTTATTCATTTAAGTATCCAAATGTCTTTCAAATGTTACTGAACCAACATTCACCACTTTTTCTGGAAGTTCATTTCAGACATGAACCACTCTGTTTAAAATAAAAAAAAATTGCCCTTATGTCTTTTCTGAAATCTTTCTCCTCTCGCCCTAAAACTATGCCCCCTAGTCTTGAAATCCCCCACCCCAGGTAAACGACACCTACTATTTACATTATGTTTTATAAAACTCTGTAAGGTCACCCCTCAACTTCCTATGCGGCAGTGGAAAACGTCCTAGCCTCTCCTTATAATCAAACCCTCCATTCCTGGCAATGTTCTAGTAAATCTCTTCTGAGCCCTCTCCAACCTAATGATATCCTTCCTATAATGGTGACCAGAACTGGACACAGTACTCCAGAAGAGGCCTCATCAATGTCCTATGCAACTTTAACATAACATCCCAACTCCTATGCTCAAAGGCCTGAGCGATGAAGATTAGCATGCTAAATGCCTTCTTAATCATCCTATCTACCTGTGATGCAAACTTCAAAGAATTTCATGCCTGAACCCCACAACAGATGCTGACCCCCTGGGTAAAGCATTGTATTTAAGCAGAATTTGGCAATTAATGAGGTCAGTACTTGGCTGTTTGTTCTAGCGGGTCTGGAGGAGACCCTATATTCAAGCAGTTGGCAACTGTTGAATAATACCTTGCACCTGTGAACAGTACAGATATTTAAGTAATTTGGCCAGCTTTGTTACTTTATTTAATTGTTTGTTTGTCTGCCTGTCTTTTGTGTGAAGGGGGCTAAAAACGAATGTTTTGAGTTTAAAGCCCAGACTTTAATTAGCTTACTGTGCTGTTTAATTTTCTCCTTGCTAATGTTAGTTTGTATTTAATTGTTTTGAGATGCAAAGCCAGTATCTGGAAGTCCATTATTCAAAATGTAGTTATGAACCACGCGAGTGACTATTCGGGGGTCTTTGGTTTAATTTTGTTTCGAAAAGAGGTTGAAAGGCTGCTTTGGTTTGGCATCTGAGTACTGAATTAGTGTGTTAGGTTATGGATTTTAACCTGGTCAAGGAACTCAAAATGTTCAGCCAGAATTATTTTTATTCATTCAGGCAAATGTGGGAATGCTGGCTAGGACAACATTTACTGTCCATTCCTAATTACCCTGAAGAAGGTGATAGTGAGCTGATGCCTTGATTCATGGCAGTCCTTGATGGAAAGTACACACAGAATGCAGTACACAGGAAGGAGTTCCAGGATTTTTCACCTGGTGGTGGTGGTGGACTCGGGAGGAGATCCACCTGCTGTTTAAACTCTGGAAGTGAGCTCTCAATGAATTTGTTTCTCAGCATGAAGATAAAGTCACCATAAATTAGCAGTTTCTCCTCAATAGTGACTTTGTTGAGAAGTGTACACAATTATACAATATTGGTATTATTTAGTTTATTGTTGAGATTAGACTTAAGTCAGCTATGTAATCATACTTGGAGTCTGGTATGGCCAGGACCAATTTAAGGACTGCGTGTTCTTCTCTCTACTCGGTATCTAAACGTGATGTGAGTTTGACCATGTTTTAGTTATTTTTGTGGTGATTATTCTCCTGATAACAATCCACAAGTTACTAGATTTGTTGAATTCAACCTTCAGTGCCTGGGTTGCAAATCCATTATTCTAATCACTAAATTATTGCACCCTCTTTGAGACATGTTAAAACAGATAAACCTCATGATCTGTCCTTCTCAAGCATATTTCCTGCATGTTCATAATACTTAAGTGGCCTTTAAATTACTGAGTATACGAGACTAAAAATAGTCAGTTACTTGGAATTAAATGAACTTCATACTTTTAAGTTAGTGCCAAAGGATACAATAACTATGGTTTGTTTTGTTGCCAGCATTTAAGTATTCCATGATATTTACATGGTAGCAAATTCCCCTTGGTTTAGAATGACCTTTTACATTCCTTATGTACAAGACGAAGAGAGGGATAAAATTAAAGAAATTGGTTTATTAAGCTGTTACCAGAAGGCACTTCAGTGGACGATATTTTCTTTAAGATTATACATGAAAGAGAATTGTCTCTTTGCTGCCCTTTTCACTGCTTTTCCTGAGGTGCAACAATTTCAATTCATACTCATTTTTCTACTGTAATTACTGTAAATATTGTTAAAGGTGTCATGTACTTTGCCTGGAACACTGGTCACCATTCATCACTAATTGCTTTTACACTTGAAACGTGGGTGTTGCTGATTGGCCAGCATTTATTGCCTAACCTTTCTTGCACTTGTGAAGGTAGTGGGGAACTGCCTTCTTCAACTGCTCCAGTACATCTACTATAGGTAGATCTGCAATGCTGTTAGGGAGGTAATTCCAGAATTTTGACCCAACAACAGTGAAGGAATGGCGATGTATTTCCAAGTCAAGATGGTGAGTAGCTTAGAGGGGAACTTGTAGGTGGTGGTGTTCCCATATATCTGCTTCCCTTGTCCTTCTAGATGGAAGTCGCTGTGGCTTGTAGGGTACTACCTAAGGATCGTAAGGTAGAGCCATTTGGGTTTGCCTGATAAACAACAGGGGATACGTGATGAATCTGAGGATCTGCATTTCAGTGCTAAACCAAAATAATCCTGTCTAACTCCTCCTCTGAGTTCTCTTTCCTCACTTGAATAAATATGAAAGTGCAAATGAATTCAACAGGGTGAACTTAATGAGGCTGTACCCAGTGCCAGAGGAAATATAGCAAAAGAAACTTTAGGCTCAAAAGTGGGAGATGCTTGGAGACATTACAGGGATATATATGTGTGTGTGGAATGCTAACAGTTAACTCTGAATTGGTGGTTGAGTTGATTCACAAATGTACTACAAGGGGACATGAAGGTAATCTGGTAAAAGGCAACAACACTAATGTCAGCAAGCACAAATTGTGATTAATACCTGGAATGCCTGGTTGAATACTGGAGGCAAAAGCTTTCAAAGCACTCAAGAGCTTATTAGCTAAAATGATGGAAGGGAGTACAAATTTAAATGCAGGAAGGATACAACTGGGTCAGTTGGTATCTGTTATCAATAATAAGTTCTTACCTTTTGTGGCCTATGTGGATTGTTGACAACTTTACAACTTCATGCAATAATCCTGGTTATACGGTGGAACTTAAGGTTGTCTTGGTCTTCACGTGCCAGTCTGAAGAATCCTCAGTAGTTGCAATAAGCTGCCCATTCACGGCCTTGATTGATGATAAGCTTAACACTCCAGTGTCATGTTAATAGAGACCTGTCCAAGGTCCTGTTCTCCTTTCTAGGGCAATGTTAGAAAAGCCCAGGATAGCACTCAAAGTAGTGCAGAGAATTCTCTTGATAACATGGCCAGCGTGCTTCTGTCAGCCAACTAAACCAAAAATATTCCATTATTTCATTGCTGTTTTCTGGAATACTGCCACACCCAAGACAGCTGCTGCCATCAATGGTTGCTAACTGCAAAGCCATTCATTGCGAAGTGCTTTTGCGTGTTAATAAGGTGCTATATAAATTCAAGTCTGACTTTCTAATCAAGCTGCATTGTATGTTGCAAAGAATTGCACACCATCATGGTGAGGAGTTATAAGTTCAGCATTTAGTTGTGCAAAATTAATTTCTAAATGCCTTGTAATTATGCCATTACTTAAATAATCAGATTCATTGCTGTCACAGTGTATCACTTTGTTATATTTGTGCTAGGAGGAAGATAATCAGATTTGACAATTCCAGCTGTATTGCCATGCATGTGAAGTATCATATCACTCTGTTGCTAATTACTTCTTTTCACATCTCCAAGGCTTATTAGTTGTGATTTCTTTTGTTGAAATCGACTTCCCTTCACTTTTTTTTTGTTTTCTTTTAATCCTGTGAAGTACATTATTGGTTGTTGAGATAGATAACTGGCAGAGTTTTGGTAACCATATACCCAAGCAGTTTCAAATCATCCCCAATGATTCTACCTCTGGGGGTCTTGCTTTGTGGAGAACTATGTTTAAATGTCTGTTTGGCTTGCTATTTATATCTCCCAACATTTCTATCCTTCTCTCCTCTTGTCCACCCCTCACTTCTTGCTAGTACACTTCCGTTGGCTTTGCTATACTTTGACTAACTGTTTTTTCCTTGTTTGTGTTTAGACAGTCAAAATTAATAGTATATGCATGCATATACCCAACCCTGGCTGACTTCCTCTTCCTAACAGAGCTCCATGACTAATTAAACTGCTAAGTTATTTGGCTAGTTTTGTGCAAACTGTGATATATAAAATCATGAGGGGCATAGATATGATGAATACACGGTCTTTTTTTCTCAGATATGGGAATTGAAAACTAGAAGGCACAGGTTTAAGGTGAGAGGGGAAAGATTTAAGGACCTCAGGGGCAACTTCTTCACGCAGAGAGTAGTGCGTATATGAAATTGGCTGCCAGGGAAAGTGGTTAAGGAAGATACAAAAGCAACATTTTAAAAAATTTGGATAGGTAGATGGATGGGGAGGGATATGAACTAAATACGGGCAGTTGGAACTAGCTAAGTAGACACTATGGTCAGCATGGACCAGTTTGAGTCGAAGGGCTTGTTTCCATGCTGTATTACTCTATGACCCTATAAATCAGCAGTTTTTGATTAATTTGACTAAGCTAACAGGCTGCCTCTGCTAAATGAGGCAGTGGAGAGTCTGCCCTTTTTAACTGTATTAATGTCTGTAACTTTTGATGTAATTTTTGATTCTAACATTTATCCCAGTTCTCTTACAAATGATTGTATTCTTCTGTTTTTTTGGTAGGAAGAAAGGATTCGATATCAAATGGGTGGATGACACGCATGCATTAGGCTTGTTTTCAAGTGCAATTGCAGGTATGATTTTTATTTAATTATATTAAACTCATTCCAAAGTTACTTACTTTTCCTCTCCAGCACCAAGCCACTCTTTCGGATTTCATCTGTTAAAATATTGTACATGCAATTAGTGTGATAACATTTTGTTTGACTCTTCCAGTTCCACGTGAGAATCCCAGCTTGAATTCAAGGTAGCAATGCAACATATCCCAGCAATTTTTAAAGATCTTGTGTGGTACCTTCTTAAATATTGCTTCTAAGATCTTCCATTCCTGAGTTGCTTTACCTTGTGTTGTAGGGGTCGAAAGCACAGACATATGCCCCTCAGCTCATTGAATATGGGCTGGTCAAAAACAGCCACCTAACTATTCTAATCCCATTTTTCAACAATTGGCCTATAACCTCATATCTGTTAACATTGCAAGTGTACATATAAATACAACTTAGATGATATGAGGGTTTTTGTCTCTATAAGCCTTACAGGCAGAGAATTCCAGATTTCTGCTACACTCTAGGTAAAACTATATTTCCTCATGTCCCAGCTGTCCTGTTTATGCCATTCATGTAATTGTATACATTTCAATCCTGTCTCCTCTCTTCCAAAGAAAACAGTCCCAGTCTATCTAATCTTTCTCCATAAGTGAAATTCTCTATTTTGTGCAGCATCCTGGTAAATCTACTTTGCACCAACTCCATGCAGTCACATCCCTCCTATAACATGATTACAGTGCTGTAGCTGTGCCCTGAACAATGTTTATACAGTTCCAGCATCTCATCCCTGTTGTTGAACTCTGTGCCTTGGCTGAAAATGGCAGTATTGCACATGCCACCTTAACCGTTTTATCCACCTGTCCTGCTACCTTAAGGAACCAGTGGACATGCACACCAAAATCCTTCTGATTTTCAGTGCTTCCCATGTTTCCACTTGTCTCCTTTGTCCTGCACATGTGCATCACCTTACACTTTTTCAGATTGAATTCCATTTTCTACTATTCAGCCCATCCAAATCCTCTGCAAGTAACAGCAACTTTGTTACTTTTTGGTTTCCATTCCCGCTAAATCATCACCTAACCCTTATTTCTGATAAGGTCCGTTTTCTCATCATCATCTCTCATACCTGTTGTAAGGGGTGAGAAAGGTAGAGAGAGAAAAGAGCCTGCTGCGGGTATGTGTTATGCCAACCCAAGCTTTTGCTGCATTCTAACTCTTAAACTGTCACTGAAAGGGTACTTCAGTTTGTCAAATCCCACATGGACTGAGCAAGAGGGAATTGGAATGAGAGACCAGGTATTGCAGTGGCAAAATATGTCTGAGCTTCTTTGAAGGGTGAAGAAGCAGAGGAACGACTGTTGGTATGAAAGGGAAAAAAATCTTTAAAAAGCACTCCAATGAAGGTGAAATCAAAGTCACACATAAAAGAAGGGTGGAATTATAAATATCTTTGGTCATGGTTTCTCTTCTTGGATTTATTTTTTTTTTAAAGCCACTCACTTTTATCTCATTCTTGAATGACTGTGCATTTGTGTGCATGTTCAGTCTGTGTAATGAAGTGTAAATATAAGTGAAGCTCCCAGGAAGTAAACAAAAAGTATGCCTTTTCTGTATAAATGTCCAATAATTTGGAAACACTGTGAATTTCACAGGTTTTTTTCACTGCATATTAGGAGCACCCATCTGGTACCTATTGATATCTGAAATGAGCCTGATGTTAAAATTAATGTTTCGGTTTCTCATTATCATTTATTTTTTGCTTTTCTTTGTTTACAAGCAACATGTGTAAAGTGACTAAGAAGGCATATTGTTTCTGTTGAAGAATTGTTTAGCCCTTGTCAAGTGAGTGATGTTGATGGAACATGCTTTCCTTTTTCTTGTTCCATCAAAGGTGAATTTGCATTGACGGAGTGCCATAAACAGAACAGCACTTCTTCCTTCAACTGCACTCATTTACTATAAATAGTCGATAAACAACCCACTTACATGCTTGTCAGCCTTATGAATGGCACATCGAAAGCCAAGAATCCAGTTCATTCCCTTCTAGAAACTGGAATGATGGATCTCTAGCCTTGATTAGAGCAGTGGCAAAAAGAAAGTAGATAGAAAAGTGCAATGTACAGAGATACGCTGTTTCAGTCTGAACACTGCTCCCTCAGACTACTCCTATAACGTAAGAAATGTTTCTTGGGACATAAGAACAGAAGTCAGCCCTTGGACCTGTTCCATTTTTCAATCCTATCATGGTTAACCCAAGGTCTAAGCTCTATTCAGCTGCCTTGGTTCCTTGTCCCTTGCTTAACAACATCCATAAATCTCAGTTTTGAAATTTTCAGTTGACATCTAGTTTCAACAGCTTTTTGATGTCTGTGCAAAGAAGTGCTCCTGACCTCGCCCCGAATGGCTTGGTCCTAATTGTTAGATTTATTCTCTTGTTTTGGAAGCTTTTCAGCCCAGCTCTCTCAACTCGACACCACCCCTGCAGCAGTCGTAACTCCTAGTTATTTTAACCATATCAATTAAATAACTCCTATAAAAACTATCCCTTATTCTCAATTCCTCCGCCTCCACCATATCTTCTTCCAGGCGGACGAGTTCCACCACAGAAGACATCAAACGGTCGCCTCCTTCAAAGAAGGCAATTTCCCTTCCCACATAGTCTATGATGCCCTCCGGCTCATCTCGTCCACTTCCAGCACCTCCGCCCTCGAACCCCACCCCTCCAACTGCAAAAACGACAGAATGCACCCCATCAATCTCCGTATACATCATCGTCCGCCGTTTCCGCCACCTACAAACGCATCCCACCACCAGAGATATATTTCCCTCCCCACCCCTATCCACTTTCGGTAAAGACCATTCCCTCCATGTCTCTCTTGTCAGATCCAAGCCACCCCACCAACCCACCCTCCCCTCCTAGTACCTTCCCCTGCCACCGCAGGAATTGCAAAATCTGTGCCTACGCCACTCCCCTCACCTCTGCCCATGGCCCCAAAGGAGCCTTCCACATCCATCAAGGTTTTACCTGCACTTCCACACATGTCATTTACAGCATCCGATTCTCCCAATGCGGTCTCCTCTACAGTGGGGAGACAATGCTTCAGAGTACATCTCCGGGACGCACCAACCAACCCCACTGCCCCATGACTGAACACTTTAACTCCCCCTCCCACTCCGCCAAGGACATGTAGGTCTTGGGCCTCCTCCATTGCCACTCTTTAACCACCCACCGCCTGGAGGAAGAACACCCCATCTTCCACCTTGAGACCCTCCAACTACATAGCATCAATATGGATTTCACCAGTTTCCTCATTTTCCCCTTGCCCCACCTTATCCCAGATCCAATTTTCCAACACAGCACCTCCCTCATGACCCGCCCTACCTGTCCATCTTCCTTCCCTCCCCCATCCGCTCCACCACCCCCTCCAACCAATCACCAGTGCCCCACTTCATCTACCTATCACAGTCTCAGCTACCTTCCCCCAGCCTCACCCCCTTGGCTCACAAGCCTCATTCCTGATGAAGGGCTTTTGCCCGAAACGTCAATTCTTCTCCTCGGATGCTGCCTGCCCTGCTGTACTTTTCCAGCACCATGCTCTCAACTCTGACCTCCAGCATCTGCAGTCCTCACTTTCTTCTACATCACCCGCAGCTCATCACCAATGAAGTAAAGCTTCCTGCGTTTCCCCTGCACCATCAACATCCACCCATATGCTGAAATCCCAGCCCTTAATTTCTCTTCATTTGTACCAATCAGAATTTAACTGATTTCCACACCAGTCATCCTTGTCAGATTGATTTAATTGGAACTGAAGTGAATTGTGATCGTTTCTTTTCTGCAGTACTCATTAAATCAGCGTACAGAAGGAGGAAACTTGGCTTGTGTACAGTTTGCAAAGTCAGGTTTCAGAATCAAATGAGCAGTAAGGTACATTGACTGCGGTCCTTTCTGCAGGGAAGCATTGCTCCAATTTACAATATTATGATTATGAATTTAAGGTAACAGATGGCTGTCAGGGATCTGCAAAACTATATTTCAGTTGGATGGACATAAATTGTGACAATGCTGTGTTTGAGTGCCTCACTAACAGGCGCAGGCTGAAGGTTTTGTCACAGGCATACCTTCACTCCTTCCTCACTGGGTGGCCTGAATAGTAAGTGGAGATGCACTAACCCACTTACTGTCCGAAATCACCTGCATTACAAGACAGTACGATGTAAGAGCAGAATTAAGCCATTCAGCCCATCGAGCCACATAACTTCAATCATGGCTGATAGAAGAATGGGGTTGAAAAACTGTCTTCTCCCCATAATAGTAATACTTCAGCAAAAATGAAAATCTTAACTAGAGACAACAGAAAATACTGGAAATACACAGTGCATCAGCCAGGGAGAGATTTGCCAACATAGCTAGATTCTTAAGCCATCTATAACTCTACAAAACAACTAAACAAACTGGCTTTTTCCCCTCAAAAGAATGTGAGAGGAACAAAGAATCGTACAGTATGAAAGAGGCTCTTCAGCATATTGAGTTGTTTTGCCAATAGTATACTAATACATACATTTGTTGCACTTTCCCGCGCAAGCTTTGGCCTTGAATGTAATGACACTTAAAATGCTCGTACAAGTACTTTTTGAAGGCTGTGTGGCAATTAATTCCAGATGCTCACCACCCTCTGGTGAAAACTATTTTCCTCAAATTCCCTCTTAATCTCTTGCCTGTCGCTTCAAAATTATGCCTCACCTCCCCCTTGTAATAACCCCTCAACTAAGAGGCACAATTGCTTTCCATTCATCCAGTCCATGTGCTTCATTTATCTCATACACTTGTATCAGTTACCCCTAAACCTTCTCTGCTCTGAAGAAACCAACCCGAGCTTAGCCCGTCTCTGTCCATGGCTGAATTTTTTTCCCCTAGTAATATCCTGGTGAGTCTACTTTGTGTTGTCTCCAGTGCAGTCGCATCCTTCCTTTGGGTAGTGACCAAATCTGTACACAGTGCTCCAGCTATGACCTAACCAAGATTCTGTACAGCTTCAACATGCTAACTTACCCTGGGTCACTTGAGCGTTTACCTTTATCAGTTTCCCATGTGAGACTTTATCAAAGACCTTGCTGAAATTATGCCATATCTGAGATTTTTAAAATTATGAATTGTTTTAATAAGATTTACATACACTTTCATTCAATTGCAAGCACTCTTACTAACTCCCATGAGCTTAAATATAAGCTTGTCACAAATCAACGCAGAGAAAAATTCAGGGAAAACTTCTTTACCCAAAGAGTCATGAGTTCTGCAACCGAAAGAAGTAGCTAAAGCCAGTAAGAGAGATTTAAGGAAAGTTGGTTCAACATTTGAGGGAGAAAGAATTGGAAGGATGTGGTGATGGGAAGAGTTGAAGTCGGATGTGAAGAGGCTCGTTTTGAGCACAAACATTGGCACAGACCATTTGGGCTGAATGGCCAGTGTCTGTTCTGTATTATGTGTTGACCCCAATAAACTTAACTCTTGTTAGACTTGGACTGATGTGTTCCAGCACACAATGTCCTCCACTATCCAACAATATCAAGCAGAATATTCCTGTTGCTTACCAGGGAAGTCATGAGCCCCCTTGAATTCTCTAAAAATGCAGTAGGTCTGTTTAGAGTAAAAATTAAAGAGGAAAGAGTCAAGGTAGCACATTTAATTTTTAAGTCTTGAACACAATGTAATAAAAGATTCTCTTTGCTAACACTCTTAGTAAAATTGAATCTGGATCAATGTTCGCGATATGATTTATATATGAGATGTGAAACTTGCAACTGCTTTCTAATTAATGGGACACCAAAGTCTTGAGTGCAGTCTGCAGAATATATTTCTGTCTGAACATTAGTAACTGGAACCATCCGCTCAATGCTCCTCCATTAGCTTCCTGTCCTCACAAATATCACTCCCACACATCCAGCAACTGATGAAACCTCAAGCATTGATTGAAACCATCCACCCTGCACCTCTGTTACCCACTCTGATGACCTGTTCAATCTGTCTGCCTTCCATCTCCTCATCTCAGTGCCTCATGGAGCAACCTTCCTGAACAAAATCTACCAGCAGATGTCCTTTCAGGAAACTGGAAATGCGTGAAGTCAATTGTTTATTTTAATAACCCCGTCTGTTGAATTATTTTGAACTATGTTCAAACCGCCATGGTGAGAGTGGTCCTAGCTAAATGGGTTCAGGACAAGTCAGGGCTCCAGCACATCCAATCTCCAATGCTGGGCTCTCTGTACAAACTATATGCAATTGTAGAAACAAACAAACAATGCTGCAGATTACCAAGCAGTATTCCCTACGGGGAAATGTTACTTGAAGTTGGGTGTTCTCATTCGATAAATAAGCTTCCTCCTAACAGGTAGAACACACAGCATATCTCTTGCCTGAGTAAAGCCTACTTTAGAATTATTCCCTCATCAATCAAAATCAGTTTCATACTTTAACCAAATGTCTGCAGTAACCGATCCAAACTCTGGTTTCCCTACCTTTGGCGCACCCAGTCACAAATTCTGTTTTGACCAAACCACAAATCCACTTTGACTCTAAAAATGTTTTAAAAAGGTCATTTGCATTACAGATCAAGTATCTGGTTCCAACTTTAAACACATCCATTCTTCATGAGCTTGACATATAAAAAATATTTGTACAAGAGATGTGTTTAGATACCAAGCTCTTTGGTAGTTTCCTGTTGCCATCGAACACAAAAGCTCACAAATAGAGTCTGGCAATGTTGGTATTCTTTAACAAGTCAGTCTGTTCTGCAGCAATCATTTTAAAGTGATTACCAGTGGTCCTGAAAAATGATATTAAAATATAGTCATGATAATGAGTTTTGAGAAGATTTGTAGCTCAGTATAAAGTTCTGGATGTAGGTTTGCTTGCTGAGCTGGAAGGTTCATTTTCAGACGTTTCGACATCATACTAGGTAGCATCTTCAGTGAGCTTCCGGATGAAGCGAACAAACCTACATCCATAGTTATGATAATCTAAAATATAATGAATACTTCTGTCCATTACGATTGAGTTTCATGTTACTTGAGTCAAATGTCAAAAATTCTGACACTATTTGACAAGCAACGTTTGGTTCACCCAGTGTCCCAATTAACATTCTCTCTCGACCTAAAAAGATTGAATAATCGTTGATATATCCAGGGAGAACTGACTGCTGGATTTTCCCCACAGGTGCGAATAGTAATTCATTCTGTGAATTACAGAAGCATCGTCATATAGAATGAAAACAGACCCTTCTGTCTAAGTAGTCTACATCCCAAGCTAAATTAGTCCCACTTGCAGTATTTGTCCTATATCCCTCCAAACTTCTCCTATTCACGTATTTATCAAAATGCCTTTTAAATGTTGTAATTGTACCTGCATCCACCACTTCGTCTGGCAGTTCATTCTGCAGAAGAACTGCTGTGTTTTTATGAAAAGAAAATTTGTCTCTCATTTCCTTTTTAGAACTTTTTCTTCTCACCTTAAAAATATGCCCTCTACTTTTGATCACCCCCACCCTATGCAAAAGCCCCTTCCTATTAATCTTATCTATGCTTGTCATGATTTTATAAACCTCCAAGGTCCACTCCTCAACCTCCTACACTGCAGTGAAGAAAGTTCCAGCCTATTTTTATAACTCAAACTCTCTATTCCAAGCAACAACCTGGTGATTTTTTTTTCTGAATCCTCTCCACTTTAATAACCTTCCTATAGAAGAGCGCCCAGAATTGCACACAATACTCCAGAAGAGGCCTCAACAACATCCTGTATAACCTCAAAATGACGTCCCAGTTCCTATGCTCAAAGATCTGAGCAGTGAAGCCGCCTTAACCACTCTGTCTACCTGTGATGCAAACTTCAAAGAATTACGTATCTGAATCCCTCGGTCTCCCTGTTCTACACCACTACCCAGGGCCCTACCATTAATCGTACTGCCCTTTTTTGTTTTACCAAAATACAATACCTTGCATCTATCCAAATTAAACTCCATTTCCTGATACTCAGCCCATTGACTCAATTGATCACAGTCTTTTTGTAAACTTAGAAATCCGCCTTCACTCCACTAAACCAATCTTGGTGTCATCTGCAAACTTACTAACCTTGTTTCTGATGTTCTCATCCAAGTCGTTTATGTAAATGACGAGCAAAAGTGGACCTCGTACCAATCTCTGTAGAACACAGTTGGTCTCAGGCCTCCAGTCTGAAAAACAACCCTCTGTGTCAAGCCAATTTCGTATCCAGTTGGCAAGCTCACCTGGAATCCCATATGGTCTAACTTTACTACTTAATTTACCATGCGGACCCTTTTCAAAGACTTTGCTGAAGTCCTTGTAAACAACATCTATCGTTGTATCCTCATCAATCATTTTGGTTACTTAGAGTCCTGGAGATGTACAGCATGGAAAGAGACCCTTCAGTCTAACTCGGCCATGCTGACCAGATATTCTTGATAAATCTACTCCCATTTGCCCCATATTCCTCTAAACCCTTCCTATTCATATAACTATCCAGATGCCTTTTAAGAATTGTAATTGTATCAACCTCCACTACTTAAACCTATGTCCTGTAGATGTGGAGGCCCCCACTCTAGGGAAATGCCCTGTCTATTTACCCTATCCATGCTTCTCATGATTTTATAAACCTCCAAAAGGTTGACCTATCTGTACAGCTCAAACCCTCCAATCCCAACAACATCCTTGTAGATCTTTTCTGAACCCTTTCAAGTTTCACAAAATCCTTCCTAAAACAGGCAGACCAGAATTGCACATAACTCCAATACTCAATACACTGAACAATAAAGACAAGCATACCAAACGCCGCCTTCACTATCCTGTCCGCCTGTGACTCCACTTTCATGAACCTGTATTCCAAGGCCTTTGTCCAATAACACTCCCCAGGATCTTACCATGAAGTGCCTAAGTCCTGCCCTGATTTGCCTTTCCAAAATGCAACACTTCACATTTATCTAAATCAAACTTCATCTGCACACCTTGGCCCATCTGATGAAGATCCTGTTGTACTCTCTGGTAACCATCTTTGCTGTCTACTGCAGCTCCAATTTTGGTGTCATCTGCAACTCAGTAATCATATCTCATGTGTTCACATCCAAATCATTTATATAAATGACAAGAAGCAGTGGACCCAGCACCGATCCTTATGGCACACCACTGGTCACAGGCTACCAGTCTGAAAAGCAACTCTCGTCCACCATCCTCTGTCTTCTATCTTTGAGCTAGTTATGTATCCAAATGGCTAGATCTCTCTGTATTCCATATGATCTAACCTTGCTAACCGGTCTACCATGAGGAACCTTATTGAACACCTTACTGAAGTCCATATGGATCATGTCCACTGCTCTGCCCTCATCAATCCTCTTTGTTACTACTTCAAAAAACTCAGTCAAGTTAATGAGACATGATTTCCCACACACAAAGCCAAGCTGACTATCCATAATCAATCCTTGCCTTTCCAAATATATGTAAATCCTGTCCCTCAGGATTTCCACCAACAATTTGCCCACTACTGATGTCTGCTCACCGATCTATTGTTTCCTGGCTTTTCCTTACTACCTTTCTTAAATGGCTATCAATGATACAGATACCACGGCCCCAGCAATCACTTTCCTATCTTTCCACAGAGTTGTAGGGTACACCTGATCAGGTCCCGGGGATATATCCACGTTTATGCGTTTTAAACCATTCAACATCACTGCCTCTATTTAGACATTTTCAAGATGTTGCTATTTATTTCCCCACATTCTATATCTTCTGTAACCTTCTCCACAGTAAACACTGATGCAAAATAATCATCAAACCATAAGACATAGGAGTGGAAGTAAGCCATTCAGCCCATCGAGTCCACTCCGCTATTCAGTCATGGCTGATGGGCATTTCAACTCCGCTTACCCATATCCCTTAATTCCTCGAGACATCAAGAATCTATCAATCTCTGCCTTGAAGACATTTAGCGTCCCGGCCTCCACTGCACTCTGCGGCAATGAATTCCACAGACCCACCACTCTCTGGCTGAAGAAATGTCTCCGCATTTCTGTTCTGAATTGACCCCCTCTAATTTTAAGGCTGTGTCCACAGGTCCTAGTCTCCTCGCCTAACGGAAAAAATTTCCTAGCATCCACCCTTTCCAAGCCATGTATTATCTTGTAAGTTTCTATTAAGTCTCCCCTCAATTTTCTAAACTCCAATGAATACAATCCTAGGATCCTCAGCCGTTCCTCATATTTTAGACCAACCATTCCAGGGATCATCTGTGTGAATCTCCGCTGGACAAGTTCCAGTGCCAGTATGTCCTTCCTGAGGTGTGGGGAGCAAAACTGGACACAGTATTCCAAATGGGGCCTCACCAGAGCTTTATAAAGTCTCAGTAGCACAACGGTGCTTTTATATTCCAACCCTCTTGAGATAAGTGACAACATTGCATTCGCTTTCTTAATCACGGACTCAACCTGCACGTTTACCTTTAGAGAATCCTCGACTAGCACTCCCAGATCCCTTTGTACTTTGGCTTTACGAATTTTCTCACCGTTTAGAAAGTAGTCTATGTTTTTATTCTTTTTGCCAAAGTGCAAGACCTCACATTTGCTCACGTTGAATTCCATCAGCAATTTCCTGGACCACTCTCTCAAACTGTCTAGATCCTTCTGTAGCCTCCACACTTCCTCAGTACTACCTGCCTGTCCACCTAACTTCGTATCATCTGCAAGCTTCGCTAGAATGCCCCCAGTCCCTTCATCCAGATCATTAATATATAATGCGAACAGCTGTGGCCCCAACACTGAACCCTGTGGGACACCGCTTGTCACTGGCTGCCGTTCCGAAAAAGAACCTTTTATCCCAACTCTCTGCCCTCTCTCAGACAGCCAATCCTCAATCCATCCCAGTAGCTCACCTCGAACACCATGGGCCCTCACCTTGCTCGACAGCCTCCTGTGTAGCACCTTATCAAAGGCCTTTTGGAAGTCTAGATAGACTACATCCACTGGGTTTCCCTGGTCTAACCTACTTGTCACCTCTTCAAAGAATTCCAATAGGTTTGTCAGGCATGACCTCCCCTTACTAAATCCATGTTGACTTGTTCTAATCAGACTCTGCTTTTCTAAGAATTTAGAAACCTCATCCTTAATGATGGATTCTAGAATTTTACCAACAACCGAGGTTAGGCTAATTGGCCTATAATTTTCCATCTTTTGTCTTGATCCTTTCTTGAACAAGGGGGTTACAACAGCGATCTTCCAATCATCCGGGACTTTCCCTGACTCCAGTGACTCTTGAAAGATCTCAACCAATGCCTCTGCTATTTCCTCAGCCACCTCTCTCAGAACTCTAGGATGTATCCCATTGGGACCAGGAGATTTATCAATTTTAAGACCTTTTAGCTTTTCTAGCACTATCTCTTTTGTAATGGCAACCATACTCAACTCAGCCCCCTGACTCCCTTTAATTATTGGGATATTACTCATGTCTTCCACTGTGAAAACTGACGCAAAGTACTTGTTAAGTTCTCCTGCTATTTCCTTATCTCCCATCACCTAGGCTTCCTGCATCAGTTTGAAGTGGCCCAATGTCTACTTTTGCCTGTCGTTTCTTTCTTATGTATTGAAAGAAACTTTTACTATCATTTCTAATATTACTGGCTAGCCTACCTTCATATTTGATCCTCTCCTTTCTTATTATTCTCTTTGTTATCCTCTGTTTGTTTGTGTAGCCTTCCCAATCTTCTGATTTCCCACTGCTCTTGGCCATTTTATAGGATCTCTCTTTTTCTTTAATACATTTCCTGACTTCCTTTGTCCTGACTTCCTTTATCTAATCCCTACCCGAATAATCTTTCTTTTCTTGGAGATGAACCTCTGTACAGTGTTCTCAATTATACCCACAAACTCCTGCCATTTTTGCTCTACTGTCTTCCCCGCTAGGCTCTGCTTCCAGTCTATTTTTGTCAGTTCCTCTTTCATGCCCTCATAATTACCTTTATTTAACCGTAACACCATTACATCCAATTTTGCCTTCTCTCTTTCAAACTGCAGACTGAACTCTACCATATTATGATCGCTGCTTCCTAAGGGTTTCCTTACTTTAAGATCTTTTGTATTTCCTGTGGCTGCACACATAGACAACCTTGCTGATCTTTAAGGGGCCTTATTCCATCCCTAGTTACTCTTTTGTCCTTAATATATTTATAAAGTTCCTTTGGATTATCCTTAACCCCGTTTGCCAAAGTTATCTCATGCCCCCTTTTTGCCTTCCTGATTTCCCTCTTAAGTATACTCCTACTGCCTTTATACTCTTCTAACGATTCACTCGATCTCTCCTATCTATACCTAACATATGCTTCCTTCTTTTTCTTAACCAAAACCTCAATTTCTCTCGTCATCCAGCATTCCCTACACCTATTAGCCTTGCCCTTCACCCTAACAGGAACTCCCGTTATCTCATTTTTGAAGTCTTCCTATTTTCCAGCTGTCACTTTGCCTGCAAGCATCTGCCCCTAGTCAACTTACGAAAGTTTTTGCCTAATTCCATCAAAATTGACCTTTCTCCAAGTTAGGACTTTAGCTTTTAGATCCTGTCAACCCTTTTCCATCACTATTTTAAGACTAATAGAATTATGATTATTGGTCCCAAAGTGCTCCCCCACTAACATCTCAGTCACCTGCCCTGCGTTATTTCCCAAGAGTAGGTTAAGGTTTGCACCTCTCTAGTCAGTACTTCCAAATACTGAATCAGAAAATTTTCTTGTACACACTTAACAAATTTCTCTCCATCCAAGCATTATGGCAATCCCAGTCTGTTTGGAAAGTTAAAATCCCCTACCATAACCACCCTGTTATTCTTACAGGTAACTGAAATCTCCTTACAAATTTCCCACTGATTGTTGGGGTGATAATAACTACAATTCCAATAAGATGATAATCCCTTTCTTATTTCTCAGTTCCATCCAAATAAATTCCCAGGAATATTCTCCCTAAGTATAGCCGTAATGTTATCCTAATCAAAAACGCTATTCCCCTCCTTTCTTGCCCCTCTTTCTATCCTTCCTATAGAATCTATACCTTGGAACATTAAGCTGCCAGTCCTGTCCATCCCTGAGCCACATCTGTGTAGTTGCTGTGATATCCCAGTCCCATGTTCCCAGCCATGTCCTGAGTTCACCTGCCTTACCTGTTCGGCCTCTTACATTGAAATAAATGCAGTTTAATTTATCTGTCCTACCTCGTTCTCTGCTTTGTTCCTGCCTGGCCTGACTGTTTGACTTGCTCTTTTGTGGAATACCAGTCTCAGACTGATCTCTTTCTTCACTATCTCCCTGGTCCTGCCCCGTCACCTTATTAGTTTAAATCTTCTCAAACAGCACTAGCTGCCCCCTCCTGGAGGTAACCCAATTACCTGACCATATCTGTGATTTTTCTTCCTTCCCACAACTGCCATCCATCTTGCTCTCTTCCTCAAATAAAAACTCAATCAAGTTTGTGAGACATGGTTTCCCTTGCACGAAACCATATTGATTGTTTTGAGAAGTTTTGATGAAGGGATCAGGAGCCATTAGTATTTTTTTTCCCCAGACCTAAAATCACTTTGTATTTTCAATAACACCTTTACATAGGACGAAGAAACCATCAAAGGAGTATATCATAAGTTATTTAAAGCTTACGTTTTAGCAGCACTTTTTACAATCTCAGGATCCTTCAAAGTACTTAACAACTAAAGAAGTACTTATGAAGTACTGCTGTTGTAACAGAGGAATTGGAGTATCCAGTGTGTGTATTGCAAAGTTCCACAAACAGCATGGTAATGACCAGATAACCTCTCATACTCTATTGGTTGGGTGATTTGGTTAGGATGCCAGAGAGACGACTACTCTTTAAAGTTGTGCCAAGGGAACCTTTATGCCTATCTGAGAGAGCAGATGACTTAACAGTTACTTTGTAAAGCATTAGCTTTGACAACTCAAAAGTCTGTTCAGGTCTCATAGTGGGACTTGAGACTGTGACTTTCTGACTCTGTGTACTACCAACTGAGTAATGTTTGACTTTGGTAGTGCTCAGTTCATGATTTTTACAATGGTAAATTCTGGTGAGAGATGGTGTATATTATCAGTTGAATTAGAGTCTCTACAGTGTACAAACAAGTCCACACTGCTCCTCCAAAGAGTATCCCACACAGAACCATTACCCTACATTTACCCCTGACTAATGCACCTCACCTACACATCCCTGAACATTACGGGCAATTTAGCATGGTCAGTTCACCCTAATCTGAACATCTTTGGACTGTGCGAGGAAACTGAAGCACCCAGGGGAAACCCACACAGACTTGGGGAGAATGTGCAAACTCCACACAGACGGTTGCCTGAGGCTGGAATCGAACCTGGGATCCTGGCACTGTGAGGCAGCAGTGCTAGCTATTTGAGCCAACATGCTGCCCTCAGTGATTGCAGAGTTTGTCATGTAAGGACTGCTCCATTGGGGTAAACAATAAAAGGAAATTGAGAAAAGTCATGGGAGCCCAAGAAAGACATTTTACAGCAAGGGTAAGTTTTCACTTTCAGGCTAGGCTGGTGAGTTGCAAGTTCTTTTCCCTCTTGTCTATAAAATCTCATGAAATGAATTTATAGCGACTGTATTAGATTGCCTCTTTGTACCCTTTTGAAATTAGACCACATTTCTCTCCCCTTTCATCCCTGTGAATTTTTTTTCTGCATCCTCTGCGTAAACTTAGTATCATACTTCATGTTACACATAGCAGGGGCCCACAGAACAATTAGGAGTAAATAACAATATCTGTGCAAATATACATCAAACTGAAAAAATAAGCAGGTGTGTACTTATAACTGTGAACACTCATTTCTCTACTTGCGTCTCTAAAGAGACCCAGAGCCTAAGTTTTCAGTGACCATCATTTGATATTGATGCCATTTTTATTTGGTTTCTTTGAGTCCTTCCTGTATGCTGGAAACAAAACTATGGATCACATGCTTGTGTATCACAGGAAGGTGTCCAATGTTTCATTTCTGAAGTGAAAATCAATGCCTTCAGTTACACAAATGTTGTACACAGCAATCTTGTGATTTGAATAATCAAAGTTCTGTGTTGAGATTCCTCCCTCCCCTAATGGAAGGTCCAATGAAGTTCAGATGGCTGAAAAGCAATTGACCTCAACCCTTGCGTGGTCAGCATTCCAGAGGAGAATAGAGAAGATGCTATGAAGACACTGAATCTCTCCTTGAAGTCTGGCAACATTGACATTAACGATTGAGTGGAGCATGGTTTCAGTCATTCAAAATGGTGAAAACGTCCGCATCAGGTTGCATCACACTTCAGTCCAAATTACTCATTGACAGGCCAGAGAAGTGATAGAAGGGAAGAAAAGGAAGTATGTCCAGCATTTCGGATCATGGTACATCAGAATGTCCTGCCCCATATACCCAAAGATCTTCAGATCTGACTCTGTCTGTTCAGTTGCAGGAAAACCATGGCTGAAATTTGTGATCCTGAGGATGCCAACCTCAAATGAAGGAATAACCAACAATTATGTGGACTGTTCTGGAGCTGACAAATCCAGTTGATTTTGTCCCACAAATGCTGGACAGCATTTTCAAACAAAAATAGAAATTCTGCCTTTGTGAATGTATATAATTTGCAGCATATTTTTACATGAAGGTGTCACAGCTGAGTGCAATCCATTCCCAACCTAACAAGTGCATTTATTATTATGATCTAGAATGAGAATATTATTTTCTTCACTCCCTACCACAAGGCACTATGTCCAGTTTTACTTTCGTTAAAGCTGAATTTACTGTAGAATTTCTTCGCGTGTTAAAAACTGGGTGTTGATGAAGGATAGTACTGGAACCAATCTTTACTCGGTTCATTTTTATTGTTATTTATAAGTAAATATGATGAGCATACAATACCGAATGCAACCCAACTGCATTTTCTGGAAGAATATTCATAAATGTACTTGTTAGACTGTTAATTTTCCCCTCTCCCTTACATACAACTAAATGCAAGTAAAATGCAATTAACAGTGAGGGTTCTCCCACTCTCAATTTGTATCATCAGTGGAACATCGCTGGAGATCCCAGAGAAACAGATCATCCCTGGGATCTTTGCAGAGGTCACAGAAGATTAGAAAGCCCCTGTGAAATTGCTGTCCAGAATTCTTTATCTTGTTTATTTTCATATGCTCTTCATATCTGTAATCTGGATCCTGGCTGGTTGTGGATGAAGGGTCCTGACTTCTGTCAGAGAATCTCTGTAACTTCACTGCTGAGAAACGCTAAAGACTTGGTGGGCCAGTTGGTTTTTGTCTGCCTTTCAATTTGGTGCATTCTAAAACAAGTTCTTAGTGAACCAATCCCCTTTCATTTCCTTTGATCTTCCTCGGGTAGAAAAGTTTGGGGGATTGGTGACAAGTGAGGCTGTTAGAGTACTTGTCCCTTTTTATAATTGGAGATCAAGAACTAACTGCAAAGAATTGTGGACGTAGGTCTGTGCCTTTGACATGATTTATTAGAACACCCTATCTGGCACTGCTGTACATGATGCACTTTTCAATAGTAAATCATTTTTAGGACTGAATTAAATATGGATAATGAAATGCTTTCGCACAGTCAGCAAATGGATTTGTCTCCTAGCCAGCAATGTTTGATTGTTATCAGCATCTGCAATCCAGAAGGCTCAGGCATATTGGTGATCAACATCTCTCAAAGAAAATGCCCTGACTTCTAGTGAAGGTTGAAGCCCATCTCATTTAAAATGCTATTAATAAATGGTGGTTAGAAGGACAGGGGGCGCACAACTAATATCAAAGGATAAGGGATAAGCGAATTGTATAAGATCATTTATTGTCAAGTAAAAGTAAGTTTGAGAAAAAAGGAAATGCTAATATTTATCTGGCAGATTTCTACAACCTCTGGACATCTCAAGTGGCTTTGCATCCAATGAAGAACTTTTTGAAGTGTGGTCACTGTTGTTAAATAGGGACCAATTACTTATTTTGGTGATTTTTTCACGCGATGCAAGTAATGCTGATGATCATTGGTTGCCCAGAAAAGATTGTTGCAAGCAATAAGAATGATTTTCTTTTTAGATTGAGATGGTATGTAAGGCTATTAAAACTACATTTTGGTCTTGGGGACTAAATTCACATGTGGGCTAAACTCAGGCAAGAGAGTGGCAGATTCCTTCCCCAGAGTGGCATTGATGGGACAGCTTTCATTTTCAATAATACAGCAGCTTTTTTCTGTTAAACTGTGGTCCTATTCAACAAGTTAAAGTCATGGCTTCTGGATCACTAATACAGTGATTTTATTGCTACATACTGGGTGTGTGTATATGCATTATTTACAAATGTAGGTGAATATTTCTTTTTGATGATTGTGGTCCCTTTTTCCCTCACTTTGAAGGGATTGTTATCATTAAATTAAAATCCCTCTGGTTTAAGTTATTTAAAGCTGTGTACAGCTGACATTGGAGAATTAGCTGGGTGGAGTTACTGAGCTGGAGAATATGAATTGATATCAGCAGCTGAATTGATATTAGCACTGTGGGCTTAATAGAATATCTGCTAATGTTAGCTTTTTCATACTGCCTGATTCAGTAACTCCTCCCTTCCAGTTTCCCTAATGTCATCTTTATCCTCTTAATTTAAACAGAGCTGTTCATACAATAAGATATCAATTTTTACAGCAGCTTCCCTTTTCACAGAAGGGTTTTATCCTAGCATACGGGCTTTTGAACAATTTTATTCATTCATGGATGTGATCATCACTGTTTAGGCCAGTGTTATTGCCCATCCCAAATTGCCATGGAGAAGATGGTGATAAGTTGCCATCCTTGGGATGCAGGGGCCTCCACAGTGCAGTAGAAAGGGATGCCACCGTTTTGACCCAGTGATAGTGATGGAATAGCATTATAGTTCCAAATCAGAGTAGTATGTGAATTGGAAGGGAACCTGCCAATGGTATTCCCATATCACCTGTTGTCCTTGACCTTCTAGAGGCCATAGAATACAAGGTGCTGTCAAAGGAATCTGCATGAATTACAGTAGTGCATTTTGCATCACTCACTGCTGCCACTGTGTGTTGATGGTGAAGGGAGTACATGTTGAAGGTGAGGGATGCAGTGTCAGCCAAGCAGGCTACTTTATCCTGAATGGTATCAAGCTGCTTATTGGAGCAGCACTCATGCAAGCCACTGGGAGTTTTTCCATCACACAGCTGACTTGTGCCTTGCCAGTGGTGGGGAGGCAAGAGGTGAGGTACCCAGTCTAGGATTCCTAGCCTCTGATGTAGCGCCATGGTGTTTATACAGTTGGTCCAGTTGGTAAACCCTCGCTGCTATTGATAGTGTGGGTGGTGGGGGGGTGGCGGTTCAGCAGTGGTGATCCCATTGAAAGATTCTTTCTTGTTGAGGCTGTTCATTGGATATATATGTTTTTACACTGCATACAAGATTGAATGGCACTGAAGCATATATGTTGCATATATAGTGGTCTGTCAAGTACTCGCATATATAACAGAACTGTTTGAAGCAAAATACTGGAGCAGAATTTTGGTAGTTTTTTTAAAAAATTCTGCATTCTCCCAGTATTCAGTATTCAATTTTGTGGCGTTATGGAGCAAAACTTCATTTTGATGACAAAATATCCCAAGTAACATGACATGGCATACTTTCCTTGGCCTACACATCCTTGTATGTTCTGAGCTGTTGGGAACTCTGGTAGATCCAATGTTCAGTGTACAGTAACAGCATTAAGCAGGTCATCATAAAAATGCTGATCTTAAATATAAACTAAGTTGATTGGCTTTTCTGGGGAAATGTTGATTGATCTAAAATTTGTTTTCCACTCAGTAGTCATTCATTTAAAAAAAGATCTGTTTGGGTCTGATCAGTGACTTGTCTGAGTTCATAGATGTTCCAACCTCAAATGATGTAGAAGACTCTCTGACTTTCTAGCTTTAAGCAATGTTCCACATTTCACACTATCTCTTTTTAACCCACTATAGCCAAGTCCACACCCAACCATCCAGTCATTTTGCATTTTGTTGGAGGTTTTCTTCTTTTTTTTTAAATAATGCTTTTGCACAAAAATTGTTGTTTTAAACAGCTCAGCTGAAGAAACTTTTCATTTATTACTTTGGTTGCATTTTGTTTCAGATTCAAAATGTGAAAAGAGGGTTTCTTTCCAAGGAGTGATGCCACTTAGTCCCACTCAGTCTGATCTCATAAGACATTAACTAGAATGTCACCCTTTGTTGATATTTTCCTCCATGTGTTTGTTGACCTTGGGAATCTACTCAGCTCTGGGTGCTCAATAGTGTTAATTAGGATAGAAATGCTTTGCTTAGCTGTATTTACTGCTGCTACATGAAACACAATTAATCAAGGTTGTTTTCTCACATATCTGTAGCACGTGATGCAATGAGTACCAAGCATCCAATGCTGAAGACTCGACCTTTGTCACAAGCATCTAGATCATCGAAGGTCAAGGCTAGAAGCTGTGCAGGTGAGAGAAGAACTGTAATTGCAGGCAATTAAGCCCTTCACACTTTGTTGATTAAAGAGACAATTTAATAATCTGACCCACATTTGTCAAAAAGAGAGTATAAAGCGAAGCTTGTAATCTCTTGGCTCGGGCTGGTGTACTCCCTGCAGTGGAAGTTGCTCGTACTGATCAGACTTTAGTTACAGGCCAGATTAAATAATTACCAGACATGAAATTGTTTCTCTGTGCGCTAATTTGGACCCACTGAAGAACCCAAATGTATAATCACCCAAAGGCTGATTCCTTCTAGCTTCCCTTGTACCTCTGTCAACCCAAACCTTCAGCAAAGAACCTTTTCTCCAGACTTTAAATAAGCCATGTTGCATGTTTGCACTTGGATGAAATAATATCCCTTTCCTAAACTAACTGAAAAGGAATATAAGCAAGAAAAAATGGTTTTCATTTGAAGCTAAATTAGCCTCCGTGCCATAAGCTTAGTAACAAGGGTTAGAGTCTCACCCTGGTTCCCACTCTTACTGCTTGATGATTGGATTCTCTTCTCGAGCTTCTCCACCCATTCTCTCTGCATCACATGCTGGCTTGTGTTGTCTTCCTGTGTTTTATTCATGCTACTAATGCCAGTCGACTTTTGAAATATTCCTCCCATGCTCGTTGACAGCTTCACGTATGCTATCTTACAAATTAGCTGTACTAAAGCCTCTTCCACACTCTGCCATTTTCTAAGAATCGCCCTACAATGCTGCTGCATCCTTTTGCTTTGTAAGCCTATATAGCCCCTCTCCCCAATCCTCCTACTCACCTACTTCAATTTAAAGACTTGTCTACAGCCTGAGTTGTTTGATTTTCCAGGATGCTGTGCCAGCTTGGTCCAAGGGAAGCTGTTCCATCACAGCAGCTACCTTCTAACCCAGAACTGGTGCCAGTGCCCCAAATGTTCAATAAAGAGGTTGCACTTCTTATAAAGTGTTCTGTGGGTGGCACAGTGGTTAGCACTGCTGTCTCACAGCGCCTGAGACCCGGGTTCAATTCCCGACTCAGGCGACTGACTGTGTGGAGTTTGCATGTTCTCCTTGTGTCTGTGTGGGTTTCCTCCAGGTGCTCTGGTTTCCTCCCACAGTCCAAAGATGTGCAGTCAGGTGAATTGGCCATGCTAAATTGCCCGTAGAGTTAGGTAAGGGGTAAATGTAGGGGTATGGGTGGGTTGCGCTTCGGCGGGTATGTGTGGACTTGTTGGGCCGAAGGGCCTGTTTCCACACTGTAAGTAATCTAAAGTAATCTAAAAAAAAGTGCTTTCTTAATGAGGTCTCTCTTGTATTGACAGTAAATTGGGCAGTCAGTTTGCCCACAGCAAGCTCCCAAGTCATGTGATGATGATCAACCTATCTGCTCTTCTGTGACATAAATTGAGAACTAAACATTGGTCACGAAAACTGGAGAAACTGAAGCCACTTCCTCCCAATCTTTTAGCCACAAATTTAACTCCTTGATTTATTTACCCTCTGCTAGTTTGTAAATTGCTCAGGTAGTAATCCCAAGATTATTACCTTGGAGGTTTTGCTTTATAAATTTACTTCCTCTCTATTCAAATTCTTTCAGTAGAACCTCCTTTCTAGAAACTAATGAGGGGAGCACTGGAATTTTTGTTTACAATTTCAAACATTTGCAATTTTTACTTCGTAAAGGCACATATTTCTATACACAATGACACCAAGTGATTTGGAGTAGAAGTGAAATAAACTGTATACAGTCTTAGCAGTGACACCTAGTGATGGGTAGCAACAGTGCTAAATAAAAATCTGCATTCAGAAATGCAGAGAACCCTTTGATAATCTCCCTGACAATTATATTCCTGTCACTTCTCAAGGGGCGTTTGCCACAGATGGGTAGTGCCTGTTGCAAAACATATTACTAATTTGATTGAATTATTTATTGTTGTTGCATGTACTAGGATGCAATGAAGTGTCGTTTGCAGGTTGATCAACATGGATCCTGAAAACAGGAACAAATAATTGGATATTAGAATTAAAGCTGTGCCAACTGTTGTGTGTTTAAGTGCAGTCAGTGGTAAAGCTGTCATTGAAAGTCAGCATGAAACATTCACTGATAATTATGCTAAAATTTCCATTGTCAGTCTTCCCCAAATTTCTATACTGAAATGTATTCAATAAAGAAGGAAGTTACATTTCTTGCTTTACGAACTTAGGACATTCCAAAGCATTTTTAAATCAATAAAATGCACTTGTAATGTAGTCACTTGCAAGGTCAGGAAATAGGGCAGGCAATTTGCCCACAGCAAGATCCCAAGGTCACCTAATGATGACCATGTCCATCTGTTCTTCTGTGATGTTGGTTGAGGGCTAAACATTGGTCAGGAAAACTAAACTTTTTTTTCCCAAAATAGTGCTATTGAGTGTTTTCTATCTACTTGGGAGAGCAAAAGATGTCAGTTGATTGTTTCATCACATGTGTTGTACCTCCAACAGTACTGCAGTCCCTCAGCAGCAGACTGTGTAAACCTAGATTTTGTTAAAATCTGCAAAGTGGGGCAAGGCCCACTCATATCTGAATCAGACATGGCTCGCGTATTACTAGGTGCTGTGTGTGAACTTTGACCAGTCAGTAGTGCAATAATACCTTACTTATCTTTCAATCAGATTAGTCCTGTATCTAAACATAAGGTTTTGTGGAGCCGAAGCCTCACTGACGCTGTACATTTGCAGTTCACTAATGCACCTCTCTTTACCTGAACCTGAGCAGAACTAGACATTCCTAACAGGATCACTTGAACAATAGCTGCAAATGTGTTGCTGGTCAAAGCACAGCAGGCCAGGCAGCATCTCAGGATGAAGGGCTTATGCTCGAAACGTCGAATTCTCTATTCCTGAGATGCTGCCTGCCTGCTGTGCTTTGACCAGCAACACATTTGCAGCTGTGATCTCCAGCATCTGCAGACCTCATTTTTTACTTGAACAATAGGTTAACATTTCTGATAGGATGTTGCCTTTTAATGAATGTCAGTAGATTAGTTGCACATTTCTTACATGATGCTTCATTTTGGATTTGCGGCATTTGTGGTTTTCTTTTAGTTGAAGAAAAACTGAAGTTTGACAGCTAAACAGAATAGATTTCTAATCAAGATAACTACTTTTTAAGCCACAATCAAAATTGTAATTCTATCGTTCTATTGGATGGGTCTTGTAATTACAATCTTGGCATTGAGAGATATATAGGATTCTCCTGCGTGCTAGAACTGAAATGCAACAGCTGACCCTGAAAGACAGGTAGCTTACATATCGCTAGGCACCAGGAGTTGAATTATTTCTCCTCAGTTCCCTTGCTTCCAAATCAGCTGCTCGTATTTGAGTGAGACATTCATAAGTAAATGTTGAATTCTTTAGCTAAAATGCTAGCTGCATGATAAACCCTTGCCTTTAATGAAGAACTTACATTGCTACCCGAATAGATATTCATGTTGCAAATTTTATTTTTCAAAATGTTCTTGTGTGGAAGCATAGGCATGTCTTTGCTTATTGCCAATCTCAGTTGTCCCAAGGAGGTGATGGTGAGCTACCCTGAACTCTTCCAATGCTTTGAACTCGCAGATTGTTTTGGTAGTGAAGTCCAGCGAGGATGAAAGAATGCCAAATTATGCCCACACCAGGATAGTGAGAGATTTGGAATTGATGGTATGCCTGGGATATCACTGTCTTGCAGATCTTAGTTGGTTGAAGTCACATGGCTGGGATTTACTCTCAAGGCTTTGAGATACTGCAGTGCATCCTCTAGATAATAAATGCATAAAGTAGCCCGAGTGAACAGTTGTGGAGGAGGATATTGAATCCTGCACTATTGCAGACTACAGCAGAAAATAACAATTAGCAAATGATGATAATGCCTCATTAGAACTGCTGGTTGATGTGACATTAAATTTTAAATCGCTCACCACATCCCACTCATAGTTGTGCATGCTACAGTCTGGTCCATTAGAGTTTTATTTGAGTATGTGGATTTGCAGATAGACGCTACAGTCTGGTATTATTTGTGGCCGATTTTTGAGAAAAGAAATGCTGCAATGTTTCTATGATTCGGTGATCAAAAGTTTCTCACTTGGCAGCTTGCATCCAGTTACGTGAATAATGTCTGGCAGATGTATTTATCAGAGGAAAGATGAAGATAATGTTGCATGTGCCTGTGTATGTTCCACCTTTCTCAGAAACCCTAAAAAAAACTCATTGAGGCAAGCTTTCATAGACCATATGATACAAGACATCAAGTGGGCAAAACTAGACAGCAAAAATAAATATACAAGGATAATACTTGTGCTTCTTCAAATGCATGTTATTGTATTAACGTGACAGATTCAGTGACCTCACAGCAACAAAATATTGCTTTGCTACAATGAGATCAAGATTGCATTTTCCAAACTAATTCTCTTGCAGCTTTTATGAAGGGATGTATTTAAAAAAAGTAATTGAAAAAGAATGTAATTGTTTTAATGTGTTCATAATTGATGTGTGTATGATATTAAATGCACTGTTATCTATGAAGTTACTGCTTATTCCCATCAATATGCTGCTTCAGTTGCACGCCGGGGAAACGTGCATTTGGCTCATCAGATTCTCAGTGTGACATATGGTTTGTTTTTCTTTAAGACAATAAATATGTCTTTAATTTCCCACCACTTTTTTGTTTAGAATTTCTCTTGCCTGCAAAGGAACGCCCTCAGACAAGTGCCATGCTCGCGAGAAGGTTGGTCATTGGAGCACTTGGTGTGAGAAGCAATCAAACCAAAGCAGAGCGAGAAGCTGAACGTAAAAAGCTGAAGGAAGCAAGGGGTAGGTAGACCCTCCACTATACGTTAGATCAGTTGCTGTGTTGAATTATTTTACACAAACCTGACTATTTCTCTATCATTTACATAAATCTATCCTCTTCACCTAATCTTGTCCCCTTCAATCTTGCGAACCATGTTTCATTTGAGCTGGTGCTTTATTCCGTCTAGTGATCAAAAAGGTTATTACATTATAAGTGTTGGTATTTTTAAAATCGTTCATCTTTGTGTGTCCTGTTCAATGGCTGTCTGTGAATTACTGTCTTGTGAATACAATGACAGATATTCCATGCCTTCAGTATAATATACAAAGGGATGCTAGAATTTAGCATAAGACCTATCACTACTGCATAACAAGATTACAGATTTTATTTACTAGGGAAAGACCTTTGCCAAATGTTAGATTTTGTTTTTGTACTTAATCTTCCTGTCCTATAAAGCACAGGTGTTCAGTCAAAATAATGTTGTCACAAGGTAGACATCTGATATTAATGGAATAGAGCAGAGTTCCAAGAATGAAACTTGAGAATGCAAAAATAAATCCTGTACAACATGGTCAAATAGTAACAATATTCATTTCTGCTCCTACTTACAAAGAATAGCCAGTTGGGCAAGTCACTAGATCTCTGGTCCAACCCAGAGAACTGGAGATATACTATATGTCAGTCAGCATTTGAAAAGATATAACATGATAAATTATTGCTTCCTTGCCCCCCTGTATCAATGGCCATATCTTTAGTTGTCAGGGCCTTAGAGCCATAGAGATGTACAGCACAAAAACAGACCCTTCGGTCCAACTTGTCCATGCTGACCAGATATCCCAACCTAATCTAGTCCCATTTCCAACACTTGGCCTATATCCCACTAAACCCTTCCTATTCAAATCCTCAACCCAGATGCCCCTTAAATGTTGCAGTTGTACTAGCTTCCACCACTTCCCCTGGCAGCTCATTCCATACACACACCACCCTCTGTGAAAAAGGTGCCCCTTAGGTCCCCTTTATATCTTTCCCCTCTCACCCTAAACCTGTGCTCTCTACTTCTGGACTCCCCCCACCCCCACCCCAGGGAAAAGACTAAATCTATTTACCCTGTCCATGTCCCTCATGATTTTAGAAACCTCTATGAGGTCACCCCTCAGCCTCCGACACTTCAGGGAAAACAGCCCCAGCCTATTCAGCCTCTCCCCATACCTCAAATCCTCCAACCCTGACAGCATTCTTGTAAATCTTTTTTGAACCCTTTCAAATTTCACAACATCTTTCCGATAGGAAGGAGACCAGAATTGCACGCAATATTCCAAAAGTGGCCTAACCAACATCCTGTACAGCCGTAATATGATCTCCCAACTCCTGTACTCAATACTCTGACCAATTAAGGAAATAATTCCAAGTATCCTATCTATCTTCACTATCCTATCTATCTGAGACTCTACTTTCAAGGAGCTATGAACCTGTACTCCAAGATCTCTTTCTTCAGCAACACTCCCTAGGAACATACCATTAAGTGTATAAGTCCTGCTAAGATTTGCTTTCCCAAAATGCAGCACCTTGCATTTATCTGAATTAAACTCCATATGCCACTCCTCGGCCCGTTGGCCCATCTGATCAAGATCCTGTTGTAGTCTGAGGTAACCCTCTGCCCTGTCCTCCAACTTTGGTGTCATCTGCCTGGGCCTTAAGCAGTGAAATTCCTTTCCTAATCCTCTCCGCTGTTCACTTTAAAGGCGTTCCATGAAATTAGCCTGTTTGACCAAGCTTTTTGGCACTGCTCCTTCTATCTGCTCCTTTGGCTCAATGTCAAATTTTATTTGATGATAAGCCTGCAAAGCAGCTTAGACCATTTCTACAATATTAAAGACACTCTGTAAATACAGTTGGTGATGTTTGAAATCTTACCTCATAAATGGGATAGAGAAGTCGATCCTTATTCGGACAGACCCAAATCAGGTAGAAAGAGAAAGACAGAGGGGAGCCCACTTCAATTTCAGATTATAAAATATCACAGAGGGTGCTGTGCAATAATAAAGAAAAGGCTAGCTGGTAATTTTGGCCAGAATGTTCACCACACGTAATCATACTTTACCGCACTTGTACAGACCCTATGAAACAATCTGACTATGAAACAAACTATGAAAAAAAACCTGACAGTTGGATGTTGGTGACCAAACCAGTCTAATCAGTGTTTGAAATGCAAGACAACAGGAAGCAGAATAGGAGAAGCATTTCCTTCCATTGTAAATGTTGATTTTTTTTTCTCACCCACCCAAAAACGTACAGACTTTCCTAATAACCTTGGCCCATTGAATCAACTTTTTCATAACCACCTCAGCAGAGTCAGTGAGATATGGTACAGTCTCACACCAGTGACTTAGCAGAAATCAGCAGCATCAGTGCAATTCAAGGATTAAAACTAAGTAAAACCTGGGTCATTTTGCTTGAGAGCTAAACTTCCTAACGTTCATTCCTTTAACCACCTCACATTTAAGTGAAATCCCATTGTTTATATTTCCCTGACGTTGGCACCTTGTAACTGCAGCAGCATACGGTGCTGCATTTCTTACTGATAATCTGAGCAAGTAAAATGGGCAAAATGGCTGCCCAGTGTATTGCACTGTTTGCGATTTAATCCTTCAACAGAGCTGTAGGCGTATAAACTCCATGTCTCTTCCAGCTATTACAGTCCACCCTATCATCCCCAAGTGTAGGAAGGAAGGGGCAATTGTCCTCAGCAATTGCATTGCCAAAGTAATCCTGAGTATTCAGAAGTACTTCCCCATCTCGCAGCTTATTTTTGAGGTTTGCTGTATTGTCTAAAGACCGCTTGTGAATGTTCATGTCGTTACTGTTTTATTATATAGCAATAGAAGCAATTCTGCTTACAAATTTCAGTGCTGATAACTAATGACAAAAATCAAGTCTTTTTGATAAAAATAATTGATTTCATGTTTATTGGGCTAGGTTTTAATTCACCACCTGATATAGAGTGCATGATGTACACACGCTTCCATGCAAAATGACGCATCTGTATGCTATGTACATATGGACACACTTGAGCTAATTTATAACCTTTATATCAAAACCATCAGAAATTTTCAATCAAATTGCCAAAGGCAAAATAAATACTTACAAAGTTTCCCTCAACTCCTGTCCTGCTGCTCAAATTTGTGTCCTTGCTGTTTCACAAGAATGCATAAGTCTGGAGTACAAATTGTTTGTAACATTCTTTTTCTTATATAAAGATCAGTAGAGCATTCATTTTGATTCAGAGACAGTAGAGGTTAGTAATTTTTTTTAAAAGAAAGGTATGTCTTGCTGAAAGCAAATAAAGCGGTTCCAGATGGAATACACTTAAGAGTACTCAAAGCGGCACGCTGGCTCAGTGGTTAGCACTGCTGCCTCACAGCGCCAGGGACCTAGGTTCGATTCCACCCTCTGACAACTTGCCTGTGTGGAATTTGCACATTCTCCCTGTGTCTGCGTGGGTTTCCTCCCACAGTCCAAAAATGTGCAGGTTAGGTGAATTGGCCATGCTAAACTGCCCGTAGTGTTAGGTGAAAGGGTAAAAGTAGGGGAATGGGTTCGGCGGGTCGGTGTGGACTTGTTGGGCCCAAGGGCTTGTTTCCACAGTGTAAGTAATCTAATCTAAATGAGAATCATAACATGGGATACTGTGATGCGATTGTTTTATAGCTGATTCGGCTCGGAAATAGTATTGTCATTGATTCGGTATTTAAGACAGGTTAAATGGATGACTTCAAGAACTGTGTGCTCGATACTTTGGGAATCCATATGATGGAGAAGGAAAGATCGGAGTTTGATAAAATGACTCAGCTCTCAGAAGCAACAATAAGTCTACGATTTTAAGAGAGCCCAAATGTTTGACGTTGGTAGTGGGTCTAATGATGTGTTTTGATGTTAAATCCTTTGATCTTGTGATAAAGACGTATAGTATATAATTAACATTTGGCAAAGGCATAAATTAGGTGTGTGATTTTAGATAATTTTTTTTGTTAAAAGGAGGTCGAATGTCATTTTGGACAGTCAACTAAAGTCATCATTTCCACGAAGGCATGTGACTTAAGTGCCTAACAGGGTTCCTCTGGTGTCATTTGGTTTGTTTCTGAAGTTGAACTTCGATGAAATATAGAGAAAAAAAGACCAAAGTGCAATAATGGATGAGTTTGGCTCAAAAAATCAAATTTTTCAGTTCAGAAGAACCGTTTTCTATCAGTAGGAGGGTAATTAGGTTATAAAGTCTGCAGCTGTGAAAGCTTTGTGTAGAAGTTTTCAACCTGTCAGAACTGAAACGAGGGTTAGGCTATCAGTATTGGCAAGAGTCAGTTAAATAAGAAATTAAAGATTTAAGATAGGTATGATATTTCACAGGGATGAGTATCTCTAAATGAAATTGGGAATACAAAGGTTGAAACATTGTTTTTGCTGCTTACATTAAGAACTTTCTAAATTCATATATATATAGAATAGTTCTGTTTTTGTTGTTTTTATACAATTATCTTTTGTTCTTTTGTTAAGAACATTGGAAGTCTCATGTGTGACTGACAGTGATCACCACAGTAACCAACTGAAAAAAAATTAGATTTATGATCTGTCAAGCCAGGTTATACTGTGTGCTGACCTGTCCAGTGTTACCATCAGCTTGCATCATAATACTCCGAAAAAAATTTGATACTATCTTCAACAAGAAGATGGTCAACTTATTGAAAGCACATAGTGGGTAGAGGGAAAATAAGCAACTTATTTGGGGAAGAAAAAGAAATGAGCAGTAGTCTTTAGTAATAGTTCTAGTAGCATTGGTGGCATCTTTAGGTAATTGATCCTGTTAAAAACAGGGTTTGCTCTAATTAAAATTAGTAAATGTACCAAAGTATTTAAAGAATGTTTTAGTGGTAGTGATGAAGCTCAAATAGAATGAACTGGGTGAATGAGACTGAGGTCTTCTAAAGTGTTGGTAGAGAGATGTTTATTGGAAACAGAGGAATCCAAATACTGGCACACTCCTTGATGTATTTAAAAGAGAAGGCAGCTTTGGCTGGGAAAAGGGACTTGATAGTCAGGTCAAAATAAATGCTAGAAACTAGTTGCAAAGAGAGAAAATTAAAGTAGATGTTGCACAAGCATCCAAACGATTGTGTGTTTCATTGCAAGGTTTAAGACCAGGGCTGAGGGAGTAAATTAGACAAAATAAATTATTTAAAGGGCTGCAAATGAGAATAGAAGAAACTGGAATAATTAGAATAGCTGTTGAAAACATTGTTTGACACTCAAATAGTGATGAAGCATCTTGGATGGATAATGAAATAATAACTAACTAGCCACTAAAAGAAGGTAGCTATTAAGCACGCACATTAAAGGTGAGGGTGCCAAAAGGAGTACAAAATGGTTATTTAAGGAATCAGCAAAACAGTTAAGATGATAAAGAGAAACGATAATCTAAAATTATCAAGGAATATATGGA